>NC_135266.1:110366388-110991388 GCF_051311805.1 Agelaius phoeniceus | reverse complement strand
CCACAGATAGGATTAAAGGAAATGGCCTCAGGTGGTGCCTGGGGAGGTTTAGGTTGGATCCCAGAAAAATTGTCTTCATGAAAAGGGCTCTTAAATGTCAGAATGGGCAGCCAGTTGTGCAAAGAGAAGAAAACAGCCTGGAGATGAGGCTGGCAATAGTATGCTGTTTGCCTCTCTGTAGAGGACAATATCAAGATGTATGTTTCCAACAGACAGAAATGATCTTGTTTCTCCTAGTCTGAATTTGGCCCACATGTTGGTTTAAGTTTGTCCCCATCTAATTAAGTAGCTTAACAGAGCTGCTATGAACAGGCAATTTCCAAAAACTAATGATTCAATGAATCATCTTATTTATGATTCATTCTGACTTGAGGCTTTTGTGGGGAAAGGAGTTACAAGTGTCATAAAAACACAGTATTGTTTTTTTTAAGGCTCACCTTGAAAAGGAAGGAATGAAGAAGCCCACTGAAGGGATCAGGAAGTGATAGATTCATCCTGTGGAATTTTGAAGTGTTTCCTTGTGCAGGCTTATGGCTCTTATTTATGCATGACTTTTGACTTGTTACATATATTGATGTAGATCCTCAAATATATCTTTAACCAGTTTTATGAAACACATCCTCAGTAAAATCACAAGATGATTTCATCTGACTTGGTAAGGCCATGCATAATGAAAGGATAGGGTTGAGGAAGAAAAGGGTAAGGGAAGGATCCTTTCCGTAAGGGAAGGATCCTTTCCGTAAGGGAAGGATCCTTTCCGTAAGGGAAGGATACATTGACTTAATAGAAATGGTTTATCTGTATTTGACTTGATTTAGTTGTCTGCTTAATTAGGTCTAGACTTTAAAGTTCTAGCTAATTTTTCCCTCTTATATAAAAATATGCAAATAAGCAGTCAAGAACTGAGCATCAATGGAATCTCCTGTGAACTGACTGAACAAAAACTTGTCACAAATCTGACTCCACACTCAAAGGGGTGGAAATAGCATCACGATTGGATTTACAGGATACCAATAAAAGCCTTTATATAAGAACATCCCCAGAGACAAATCTTTTATATACTCTCACAGGTGCATAAATCACTGACAAATCTGTCTGGCAAGCTTGTTTAGTAATTTCATTTATTAACCAAACCAATTTAACAGTTTATAGACTTGTTCATTCAAACTTGTTAGAGACATTCTGTATATGTTTAAAACACCACTAACTATGTGTGTGTGCCACTAAATTATAACTAAGGATATCATCAGTTTCCGCTCCTCCCATTCCCTCACTCTTTATGTAGTGTGCTGAAAACGGTAATTGTGTGCTATAGCATCTTCCCTGAGCATTTTATTTTGGATATGATTCTTCAAAAACATCTTAGGGTTTATCACAGCCTTAGAAACATGTCTTTATTTTCAAGCAGGAAGAGCTTATTCTTTAAGGATTGTATTATTGTTGTTTTGTTCTTCCTCTGAAATTTCTCTCTATGCCTTCTTATATATAAAACAAAGAGGTTAGAATTGCAATTTACCGATGGACTTATGTGGTCCTCTCTGTCATGTAGCTTTTCCCCATTACAATAAATCACTCCAATTCAAGGAGAATTTCCTCTCTGCACTTAGGCTGGCACAATAAAAAAACCTTGCCATCCCTTTTCTGAAAGGAGGTATCACGCCCTTTTAAATGTGGCATTAGTAGTCATGTCCACCAACAGAATGTTTCTGTCTAAATGAGATTTTATTAAAGAGGGAGGGGAAAGTGCTCTCAGTTATGACAGACTGAGACTCCAGCAGTTGGATGTTATTGAAGGGGGAAGGGAAAAGATGAAGAAAATTGAGCTCCAGAAGTAGTCTGGACGTTAACAGCTCTGTCAGCTTCACTTTTTTGTAGGAGAGGTGACTGTAACAAAATGAATGCACATGAACACCCTTATTACCCATGCTTGCAGTCGCCATAATTAGGAAGGCAGGTGGAGAAGGGGGCACATGTCTATCAGCACATACTTACACTTAAGGCTTGAAGTTTATCTGTGCAAACTAAGCATGCAGATAGGAAATCTTGCTTTCAAATGATCACTCTCTAAGCATGCTCTCCTATGGTTGTTACTCAGAATGCTCTTTCAAAATATGAGATAATGTGCATGTGCTGGGCTGGTTTTTTTTATGCTATTAAAATGTATGGATCTTAATTTTTGTTTGCCTTTTAAATAATATTCAGTGCAGCAGTACTCCAGGTACAAATGGTTATTAAGATCCCTCTTACTGGTGAATTGTTAGCCTGCCAGGCTGAGGCCTTCCCTAGATGAAAATACCTTGGTGATGCAGAGAATTCAGTAAAATTGATTATAAAGATAAAACTGACATGAGACCAACTAGAAATTAGAAATCTGAAAGTGCAAAAAACCCCCTGCAGCATGTTTTATGGCTTGGGCAAAGAGATTTGCATAACCATCGATATGGTTTGCAGTTTTGGTCTCTTTCTTATTGTTTTCCAGGGTGTAACTTAGTATGTTTACCATGAAGGTCAAGTTGACTTTAGTGGACTTGGTTTCACAGTTTGCTATTTGCTCTTAATAAAGGAGTTAGTGCAGAACCAGGGTAAAATGTGTAATGTTTTGTGACCTCATAAGAACTGAGTGGCAAACTGTAAGAAAGAGGGTAAATTAACACCAGATCTGCATCTAATAAATCTTCTCTAAATTAATCGTAGGAATTAATTAATAGATGGCAAAGTATATCTTTTCTCATTAATGAATAAGAAAAATGTCTTCTAATATCATGCACTCAGGATAATAAGGATTAAGACAGTGATGTTAACAGAAGGCTTTTTCCTTTGCCATGAATTTGGGAAATCCTCTCCTTATTTTGCCACCCACTCTCTAGAAGTGCTGTGACTGTGGCTGGCAGCAGGAAAAGCAAACACTACCGAGCCAGCTCTTCGCAGCTGTATCTGTGTCTCAGCTGTGCCCATCCATCTGCAGTCCTTGCTGTCTGCCAATTGCTGTAGTTGGGGAGCATCTGGAAGGCGAGCCATTTTCAAGATAATCTGCTGGCCCAGCAAAGAAATGTTTTCCTACTTTTTCTTTTTAATCTTACTTGCTTCTTTTTCCTCTCTCATGACTTGTGTGCGTGGCAGGAGATGCACACCAGTAAGGTATTGAGAAACAGTGTTCCCTCCAGTATCCCACAGAAAAAGGAGTCAAGTCAGAGTATCCATGATGAGGACAGCACAATGAGAGGCTCTTGTCTTCCTCATTTTAATCTAGGAGTAGATTCCTTGAAGGAATTCTGTGTCATATAAAGTTTTACAGGAGAGGATATGTCTTTGTGTGCACTTGCTTATATTTCTGAAGAATTAACTAGATTTAGATAGAAGAATTAGGTAGATTACAAAGAATTAGATGATTCAGGTAGTTAATCATCTTTCTAGGTTTGGCTTCTGGGGCCTTAGTTTTAACAATCTGGCTCTTCTGTTGTATTTTCAGCTGCAAAGGAAT
This sequence comes from Agelaius phoeniceus, assembly GCF_051311805.1. NCBI lineage: Eukaryota > Metazoa > Chordata > Aves > Passeriformes > Icteridae > Agelaius > Agelaius phoeniceus. The sequence continues at coordinate 110,987,907 of NC_135266.1, read as the reverse complement.
GGACACAGACATCTTGTGCTCTGGTCATCTCTTACACTTGTGCATTGGATAATGCAGAAAGACTTACTATAGATGAACAAGAATGCTCATTGCTTCATAAGTTTGTGCAAAGAACCCCAAAGAGTCATGCATAAAGGTTAAACTGAAGTAGACCTGGAAATCTGAGAACTCTTGCAAAGAATTATAATCCAGCTGCCTTCTCTCGCTTATGTTGATATTGTTTGTATCCATTCTGGAATTTTGAAGCTACATTTTTCTGGATATGTTTGGTACTGTTGCTTTGGAGCTTTTTAAGTTTTTGATTAACTGAGAAAAAATTGGAATTGGGCCTCCTGGCTGGGGTGGATTTTGCCTTGTGCAAGAACTTTTTTATTGTTTTAATACCAAAAACCTCGGATAACAAAATCATCCATGCCCATAGAAAATCTGACATGGTTTTAATTTGATTTTTTTTTTTACCCATATACATCCCTTTAAAACTACTGTCCTGCAGAAACAAACTGATAAGCAAAACCTATTCTCCCCTTCCTCAGTGATAGTCTCTTATTGGAATCAATGGTTAACAGTGAAACAGGCTAGAGAGCTGTTTAGATTTGTGCAAGCAACAGGAAACAAATGCACTAAAATGGCTCTTTACGTCTTTGAATCCAGATCTTACCCAGGCTCTGTTTGAGGCAATGCCAGTGTCACTTTCACAAGGCATCTACATCAGCAGCCTTTAAGCAGAAGAAAGGGTCTTGTCAGAATAAAAGAAAAATATTGGGAACCTCTATCAACTTTATTTTCTGGCTCTATGTGTTTCCCTCAGTTGGAATCCATACTATTTTCTTTTTTTAAAAAAAACCCTGTAAAATTCTTCTTGCTTGTGCATTAGTGTCTTATTTACTGTTGCTTCTGAGCAGGAGGTTGTCATTCCTACTTTTTCTTTTTTCCCTCTTTGGTTTGGCTGTTATTTTGTTGTTTTGGTTTGGTTTTTTTGTTTTGTTTTTTTTTTTTTTTTCTTCTGTGTGGTGCTTTGAAAATGAGCTACTTATTTTCTATTCCCTTTGTGTTGGTACAATAAGAATTTGTTTCTGGCAACTGGTTCTGTAGGACTCTGGTCCTTGGCTGTGAATCTTGGATTCTTACCAATTGTTCCTGTTCTGGGCCTGGTAGCTTTAGCTCATTAATCTAATGTTCTATAACTTCCTGCTGCTAATCCTGGTTGTTGGGCCCCATGTTCATTAAGCTTGTTCCTGACTCCCATGTATGACATGGGGTGTGAAATAATCTGTAATGACAAGATACATGGAAGAACAGCCTTGCTCCCCAAGCAGCCCTCCTGGCTTCTGCAGCATCACTTGTGCTCCAAGGACTGTCAGAGAGGGTAAAACCTGTTCTGTGGAATTGCTAACACTTGTTAGTGTGCATGGAATTAGTGCTCCAAACTTGTTGGGTTTTTTTGTTTTCCCTCTTGCTGAATAAAAGCAATGAGCCGATGTCAGTGTCTGATGGGCTGCCAGCATGAGGTTTGGCCCACTACTAAGTGGAAAAGAGCAGGTCAAGTTGCAGACAGCCTCCTTTTCTCTACCTAAGATCAAGGCATTTTTGTTGTCCTTGTGATTTGAATGCAGAGTGTCTTATGGCTAATGACTCTGAGACTAACATCTTAAAATGGGCAAGAATTCCCAAGTATTTTTCCATTTTTCATAAGCTAAAATATCAGTCATCTTTCTGCAACACACAAATGCTCCAGGATACAATTAAGGGTATCATTTTTACTATTTAAATGGGGGGGATGGGGGGGTTGGTTTGAATCCTCTCTGAGTTCATAGAAAACTCACCCTGTCATTGTAACTTCAAAATTAAGTTTAAGGCGCTTTAGACTAGTTTTTCATGTTGTCTTGGGCCCTGGTGAATCTGGGACTCTTTCATGGGTGTCTGTCTGTGTGACAAGGGGAACAGCCACCCTAATATTTTACAGTTTGGGTGGTTGGCTGTGTAATGCTCCTTTTCTTGGAGCACCCAGACCTCCTGCAGTTATGCAAAATTAGGAAGCAGCCAGGAGCAGCAAGTTTTCTGTGCACTCCCTTTATATTTCACACCAAATTTGTCTGCTTGTCAGGTTTTCTGTTTGGTTTTTTTGTTGTTGTTGTTTTGCTTCTGTGTGTGTGTGTTTTTTTTTTGTTGTTGTTTTACTTTTGGGGGTTTTTTTAATAAAATATTTCCTCATAAATGCCAGTAGGTTAGTTTCTCTGATAGTCCCTTTCTAAATTTTGAGATTGCTAATTACCTCTAGCTTAGTGTAGCCTCGCTTTGTGTGGTGGTCCACTACTCTAAAGAGGGAGAACTTCTGTCTGATGGTTCTGCAAAAGTTGAAGGTTGCAGCAACTCACGATGGCAACTCTGTTAGAGGGACCATTTGCTGACATTAATTCTAGCAGTGATTAAAGAGTTTGGCTGTGTCATCAAAAGTGTGGGAAAACCAAAAAATTCTCCAACAACATTTTTAGTGTTCAAGAATCAAGGCATTACTTTATTCTGGCCAGTATGTGCAACAGAAATAATTTCATCCACATGTTGGCTGGCTTGTGCAGTGAAAATAATTTCATCACACATAAATTTTACTAGATTTTTCACATATTTTATACAGTCAAAACCCATAGAAATTGATTGGCTCAGTGTTCATTGGTCCAAAGTTGCACAGGTCTTGGTATTTGGGTTCCGACTGGTTGTGGATTTCTTGGCCTCCAATGATAATTAGGTCTTTATTCTTATCTCTCTTTGCCCAGACCAGGTGTCTCTGACCATTCCAGGGGTGATGCTTGGAGTTGGTGTTCCTTCATGGTCATTAATGGTGGTTTGTCTATCTCCTGTGCTACTCCCAGTCTGCTGGCATGTTAATCTCATTAGGCCTCCACTGGTGGAACAGTTCTCCTGAAAAGAAACTTCAGTTCCCTTCCCCTGGGGCAAAAGTGAACAAAACTAACTAAAGTTACATTAAAAAAAAATTTAACTTTGTATAATTTCCAACAGCTGCAGCCTTGCCTTGAGAAAGAAGGTGGCAGCTTATGTAGGTGTGATGGGACCTCTGGTAATTCTTAGGGAAAACTTCTGAGCTATGCTAATTTACTGCACAGTGAGAGCCAAAACTGGTCAGAATATTGTGGCTGAGTCTTTACCTGCACTGAGATGAATAGCAAGATGACTTCATAACTCTCATAACTCTTGCTGTAAAAAGGTTTGTTTTTGTTTCCTTTTCCCCCCCTATGCTTACGTTACAGAGCCTAAGATGTTTAGGTTTAAATTACAATAAGGATTCAGCATTGAATACTATGGGAATAAACAAATGAGTTGTGGACAGGGAACTGGAACTCAGCACAGGTTTCCTGGCAAATTGCAGTGTCTTTGGTATGGCACCTTTTTAAGCGAGGTTTACATAAAACCAGGTCGGATAGGACAAAGGTAGCTGAAGTTGCCTTACTATAGGGGAAGGAGTTGAAGGATTTTTCTAGCTCCCATCTAGTCTTCTAACTCTAATCCAGAAAATACTTAGGAAATTAAATCACACTCCTTCATCTCTGCCCTGAGTTTGTGCCATTTTCTTTCTCCTGCGAAGGCGAGCTGCAACCCGAGCCATGGAACAAATGATCTCAAATGCATCTCTGGCCACTGCTATTAAGGAATCCCTTGCAGGAAAAGGCTTGAATTGCATAGTCAGACCTATTTGTCCTTTCTTACCCCTCAGTGAGATTCTAATGTCCTTGCCTTAAAATATATTGAAAATAATGAATACAGTGATGTTTGTCCAGTTTTCCCCATCCTGGCTACAAAATGCTCGAGGCAAGTTTGTGCTGCAAGCTCAACTCATTAAGGGCTGTGAATTTGCTGGAATAAAAATAATGATGATAATTACAAAGCAATACCCTAGTATAGGGAACTATTCCCATTCTAAGCAGTGTGTTGGCAATCAGGGTGTTTGTAACTGCAGTTCATAGTGAGTTTGATATTTTTATATGTCATTCTTGGCATGAATCCTTGGAATGGTTATAGAGGATAATATGATGTGCACATTGACATGAAGAGGTATAACACTTCATCCTAGTGACACCTCATACCTACAAAATTCAGAAGCATTGCTGTACTAGAAGCAGCTGAAAGCAGTCTTTTAAAACAACAAATATAATGCTTTAGTTTGCAGAATTCCTAGAGTCTTGTAAGCATGAGTGAAATATTGATGTTTTTGAGAAGTGAGTTTAAATATCATCTCTATCTATGAGTTACTGTGCAAGACAGCTCCTTCCTGAAGCTAGAAGTAAAAATTAATTAAAAATTCAGCAAATGCCAAAAATCTTATTTCATATGGTACAGAGGCTCAATAATTTTCATTGGAAAGCAATCTACCAACAGATCTATGTATGCATAGATCAGGAAAAAAACAGAACAAAGTAAATGAAGATACGAGTCTACACTGTAGCATCAAGATTTAATTATTTACTTTTTGTGTTTAATTATTTGCTGTTCTGTTTTAATATGCTCAATGCATTCCCTAGATTTTTTTAAACACTTTTTGACAAAGAGGGTGGTCAGACTCTGGAACAGACTTCCTGGAGAGGTGGTAGATGGTGGCCCCATCCCTGTCAGTGTTAAGGAGAATTTGGAAAATGCCCTTAATAATGTGATTTAACCTCTGGTCCTTGACTTGTACCAGGTGATAATTGTGGGTCCCTTACATCTGAAATACTTTATTCTAATTTTTAATTCAGTCAGAGACTGAATGAATATCTCTTTTAAGATTATAGCATCCTTAGGTGGCATTCAACTGAAAAAGCAATCCAGCTTGCTTTAACAGGAAAGGTGACTCTGTTGCCTCAAATAGGACCAGATTTTGAGCTCATATTTGTGCAGGTTTGTGGGAATTCTGCTTGGAGATTATGAACTAATCTCATGAGGTAAAAATTGAGCTGAGAAAGCTGATCTTATTAAAACAAACCAAGAAGGGCTATTTCAGTGTTCCCTGCTCATTTATGTGGAATAGACCTGACATACACATCTTACAGGAGCCTGAAGAGGCTGTTTCCTATCTCCCCAGCTACTTTTTCAAAGTTATTAGCATATCATGTATTTCCTAATAAACTATGCATTTTCTTTTCTGCTGCTGATTTGGCACTTTAGTATGTGCTTTGAGAATAGAACTGATTCAGTATAGAAGTATATTTCTTTACCCTGGCCTTTTATCTTTCCTGAAGTGTCTCTGCAAGACCAGAGGCAGGAATGCAGGTGTCCTGTTCCCCACAGATGTGCCCTGTCTGCCCAACCACTTGAGCCTGCTCATCTGCTGACATATGTTTAATGTGGCCCTGAGATCACAGACCCTCTTCTTGAGATCTCTAACAAAGGTGGCCATAATTAAAAAAAAAAAATAAACACAACCAAATAAATAATGCACCTTTCCCTTCTTTTCTTCTTTTTCTCAGGTAAGATCAGGAGCAAACAGGGTTGCTAAGAAGCAAGGGGTTACTTCAGTTTCAGCAGCTTTTAAACCAAGATAATTAGTGGTTCATAACCCTATTTAGATTTTGTTCAAGGAAAAAAAAGGGGAAATTAGGAAGGCTTTTAGCTGACCAGGCTAAACAGTGAGGTGTAAAGTGACAATCCTGTGCCCTACAGTACAGGAGGGTGGTATACTGTGCTAATTGCCCACTTGCCTGACAATTTTAATGCACTCTGATTAGTATAGAGAGTTTGTGACAGTTCTAACAGGCATCTTGTCCATTTAATGTGAGTCCTTACCTTTTCTCCCTTCTGAAAAACAAACACACACTGCTTCTCCACATCTGTGTGCCCTTCCACATGGTGGGGGTGGGATGGGATGGGGAGGAGAAGCACAAGTAGTGACTTAATTTGTAGAGAAGAGATCTTTGTGGAGGGTCATTGCAGAGGGACACAGAGATGGCAACAGAGAATGGCAGAGGTAAATCTACTCTCTGTGAAGCAAAATAAAAGTGCTAGAGTCATTCAGTCTGAGTTTGGATAATTTATGTATGCAAAAAAATAGGTTTGTCCTTAACAGATTTTGAAGAGTAAGGTAGAATACAAGATTATAAAGATAAACCCAAACCTCACTGGTAAAATTTTGAATGGGGATTTGGCTTTTATCTTAACTTGGATCAATATTTAATACTCTTTTCATTTGGATTGCTGCCATAGGATGGGTTTTAGAAATGGGGCCCAAAGTGATGTATATACATAGGCATATTGAATAGTTTATATAAGAAATCCTTCTTAGCCATCAGGTTATCTTTTATTTTGTCATGGTTCTTTGATACTAAAATTCAAACTCTGGAGTGCAGTTCTTTTTAAAATTCAAGTTGCATAACTCAAAAATTTTTTTCTGAGGTTTTGTACTAAAATTCTTCTAAATTTCCATAGTGTGATTCATGAAAAGGAAGCTGGTAACAGTAAAGAAAAGACTGTTCTGGAAACAGCTGTGGTGTTTTGTGTGGGTGGTGTTATTGGTAGGGGATTGGTAACATTTAAAGAAAAATTGACAAAAAAAGTATTAAACTCTGAGTGTCTTTTAATTCCCATTTTATAACTTTTAAACTGCATTTGCTTGGCTTTTAGGATAAAGAGCTGCAATTTTCTTTATATCCTTCTTATTGCTGTCTTAGCACTGTCTCTCTTAGTATACAGCATTTGTAGAAACAACAAGTATTTCTGTGTCTGCATTTATGTAGTAGGATAGCTTTAGGAGAGCCATCACATTCAGTAAGACTAAATTTTGTAAGTCCTAAATACAAAACTAAAAATTTTAAATTTATGGAGAGGAAAGAGAAAATAAAACATTGTCTACTCTGGAGACTAATTTATAAGTTGGTACTCACAAATAGAATAATCAGTTGCTGGAAGACATGCAGGTCTAAAACAGCTCAATATCTGTTTGGTAGATCTCATCATCTCAAAGTTATAGAGCATAACATGGCTGAATAAGCTGTATGTTCATGCTAGAGATTAATATCTATGTACAACTCTATTTATTAAGGACAACTTAGCGATATCTGCAGAAGTGTGGATGGTAGACTAATTTCTGTTTTCTCCCTCTTTGGGGCATGTCAATCTGTCTACAGAAATTGGCTCCACCATTTTTGTGGTGGAACTTTCTTCTCATTAATTTTTAAGCTGTTTTGCCAGTGGCTTTGCAGCATAAATACCACTGCCATATTTAATCACAGATGTGCCTCTCACAGTACCGGAGTCATCCTTTCCTTCAGCAGTAGAGCAGAGCACTCAGAGATGCCACATATTAATGCAAAGCATTAGGCTGAAATTGCATTTGAAAGCTTCAATACAAAAGAGCTCAGTGGTCTCTTTTTGCCTTAGAGGCAACAGTAGGGAAACCAGCACATAATAAGAATTTTAACTACAGTTCCACTTTGTATTATCTACTGCCTTGTAGCATGATGCTGAGAGAGACAGACATACCTCTGGGAATCAAACCCCTGGACTGACTAGTAGATAAAATATAGGTGATGATAAACATAAGTTCTTCCAGTCAAAGCCAATAATCTTCTCATCCTTCATCTGTTCTCTTTTTTTTTATTTTTTATTGTTCTTCAAGGTTGTTTATATTTGTTTCTCTCTTGCAGTATATATTCTGATTTTTTTTAAACATCTACTGAGCATCCTCAGGACAATTCTAAGTCTACAGCTGTAAATGAATTGCTATCAATTATCTTATTAAAAGAAAACCAAGACTTTTTTCAATTTTCTGAATTAATTAGCTTTTCACAGTAGAATAACATTGGCAAAACTATACAGTTCAGTAATTTACATATTATATAGGGGATTAGAAGTGAGACAGGTTTTAAGTTCTACTGAAATATGTGATATACCTGACAGGGTTTGTATAATTTTTTTCTTACACTTGAAACCTATAGTGTTTAAAAAAAAGAAAATTGTTGACACAGTTTAAAAAAAAAACTAAAATACTGCTGGTTTTAGCCACTAACTGTGTTCTTATTGCACTGATGGGCAAATTGTGCGTTCCGTGACTTGCAGAAGGGAAGACGTTTATGTGTGTTTGAAACTATTTATTGATGTATACACAGAATTGATTTTATTTTACTTGAACAGCCCAAGCTTTGCACTGAGAGCAAAGCCAAATACTGTTTAAAAAAAAAAAAAGAAAAAACCCCAACTAAAAAAAAAATTCCCCTTCCTGTCCCCTGATGACAAAACCTTTAAGAAAGAAATGTTTGGGGATAGAATAAGTTTATATTTTGGTTTAAGTGGTGTGGCCAATTTAAATTCACTTTGTAACTGCAATAGTATTTATTTTTTTTGTGAGAAGGGTGAAAAGTTAATAGAAAAAGTAACCTTAATTTTTCCTTTTGAGTTTCACTTTACTGATCCTATGGCTTCTTTTGAGTTATCCCTTGAACCTAAGAAAACCTTTTAAAAATTGTTCTGGACATGTGAATTTTAGGTGTTTGGCACTCATTTTGTTCTGTAAGGACAGCCACATACTGTAGTGTGTTCTTATGATAATTTGGCAACTCATAATAAAAAAGGAATAGAGGTTTTTATGCATCACTATTGCAAGGAAGAACAGCAAATGGAGCACAGTAAGTCTTCTAGGATGGAAAGAAAATTAAAACATGGGGTTTTAGTTGTTGGTTTTTTTCCCTGTACATCTAAAAGACGTGTAAATCCAATGTATATTTGTGTGCTGTTCTCCCATGCACACATTGACACTTCTTTCAGGAAGGATCAAGTGCCACCTTTTTCATTGTGCTTGCAAGAGCCCAGTGAGCTCTGTTGTGGAGTGAGATGCCCATTTTCAAATATCTAAGAGCAGATGCTGTTCATGGGCAGTGCCTCTGTGTCAGTGTGCCAGCAAGTCACATGATTGCCAGCTTGAAAATTATGTATAGAGAGAGCCAAGTAAGGGCATGTTGATTTGTGCCCATTTCAGATGGACCCTGTGTCTCTCATCTTGGCCAAAATGAAATCTTAAAAATTGAGGCAGAGAAAAGAACAAGAAAAGTGTGTTGGGCTGGAAAGGGAAAGAAGGATTTCTGTGTCTAGCACTGGGTTTGTGAGCATGGGTCTGGTTGAACACACACAGAGAAATAATCACCTGTGCTCATCACAAGTACAGCCCCAGCAAGTTACATCCTGAATTATTCTGATGCTCAGTGATAGTAGCTACCACTTGGAGGAGTCAGGTTTTGGCTCAGACATTAAGCCTATTATGGATGAGGATTATTTTGACTACTGTCAATGGCTGTGGACAATAGTATCTCAGCAAAACAACTGTGAGGAAATCCACAAAAGATCTGGCAGAACTGGCTCCTGGAGAAATACAAAATCAAGCTTTCTTCTTTTTTTTTTCTTTTTCTTTTGGCTTTGTTTTTTTTTTATCTCCATCTGTTTTGTCTGTGCCTATCTGCCAAAAAGTACATGCTGAATTTCAGTTCATGAATGAATGAGGGTCTGTTTGATTTCTTTTAAAGGACATTGGAATCTAGGCAAATTATCAACAGAAAGGCTAAGCATAATTTGCTAGAGCCTTAAAGGAGGCCACTCTTCAGTTCTCTTTTAGATAAATCAAGAAATGTATGACCAGAAGCTGTGAAGAACAACTCATGAAATGAATTTCTGTGACTGCTAAAGTGGTGGTTCTGAAGTACCATTATGAAGAAGCATCACTGATAGAGCTGAGAGAGCTCTGATTTTTAGAGTGGGATTAGTTCCTTATTAAATTTTTACTACAAGTAAGACAGTCAGCTAACTAGCTAGACGCTTGCAGAGGGACAAACAGCACTCCACAGAAATGTTGGTTTTGATGTGGGTTTGTGTTTATGTGTAGGATTTTTTGTTTTGTATTTTAAAAATTAACTAGTTATTTGAATTTAAGGAGAAAAGTGTATTTTTGGGGGTTTTTTTCCCCCCCATAAGGACAATGGAGCAGTAACAAGTATTTTTCATTTCAGTAGACTTCAATATGAAAGTGTACATGTGGAACCTGGAGTTTTTCTAAGCTAAAATGTTAGTGGCTAAGTGAGATGTATGTCCAAAAGGAATTGGTTTGCAAAACAAGGATATAGGGTTATATTTAGTATGAAAGAAGTAGATCATTGGGAAGGTTTTGTGTTTAGCTGTTCAGGAGTTTGCTCTGATGGGCGTGTTTGACCTGTTTGGCATAGGATGTTCATAGAGCTGAAAACAGAAAAGCAGATATGTATGTCAAGGGGGATGGACACAAAAAAAGCCCCCAAAACTTTAAACTTTAGCATTTAAGTATGAGGATAATGTAAATTGTTACGAAATAGCAATGGTTTGATAGTTTGATGGATATTTTATCCCCAAATGAAACACAACCAATAAGAGTGCTTTGTATAAAAAGCTAAAACTCAGGGAATGAAGGAGGGCTGGTCTGACAGGAATTATTACAAATCTGAGCATGATAAACAGGAGTGCATCAAGGACAACTGAGTCCCTGTTTTCTTCAGTGCAAAACCTTCCAAACACATAATAAGATAGGTAGCTAATATAGCTAGCTAATAATAGTTTTCAAGTTAATCAAGGGGGAATAAATCACTAAGTAGACTTGATAAGAATGTAGAAGACGTGGAATTAATAAGCACAAATACATACAGTACTTTTAAATCCTTGTCTTTGGCAGAGGAATGCAACAATAATCAGCATCAAGGTCATCAGGTGTGCTGAGGAAAATATACATGAGGAGACCCAAATTGAACATGTGCTTTACAGTAGCATATTTGGCAGTTTTTAGCTAAGGGAAAGTGAATGAAATTGGGAAAAAATACTGTAGTTTGAAGGACCTCTGTGAATTAGTTGTTACAGTCCATATTACTTCTGCTAGTAAGTGAAATTGAATTAAGTTTGTGTACTATTGAACATAATGGTGCCTGATTTTTATTTGATACAGGAATTGAGAGTAGGTTTGTGTGTGTGGTGATGTTTTTTAACCTAAGAAGCTCTTTAATTTCACGTGACTTCACTCTTGGTCCAAATCTGCAAGTTGCCATTTTCATCATTCCACCTCTAGCATGGCTTCTTATCAGAGAGGTGCACAAAGGATTAGCCTTCAAATTGGCTAAAGGGACAAAATATTAATCAGAATATAATGTACCTGAACTGGTCAGAGTGAAAACCCTATGTGTAGTTGGTCTCATGGGGGAGAAATGTTGGGCTGAAAGAGTAAAGACAGACTCCTGGGACAGGGAATAAAGACCTGGAATATGATTCTTTCAAAGACAGTCAGTGGTGCAGGAGCTGCTTAGTCAAGGGGAGGAAACTGTGTATGACCAGGGGCAGAGCAGTCATGGAAGGTGGTGCCATGCTGGCAGCTGCACTGAGGCTGGTGGAATTGTTATGTATGGCAAGGTTGCCATTGTAAGCTCATCCAAACTGAGCAGAAACAAGCTGACTACAGCCAGCTGAAGGGTAAATATACAGCAAAAGAGAAGTTTAATCTGCTTGACATAGACAAAAAAGAAGAAAATTTACATTTGATTGAATTTAATGAGTTGGGAGGTCTGATTTTTGGGTATAAGGATAGGTACCGGTTGTATGCAGCATGCCATGTGGGAGATGGAATTCTATCAACTACAGTTTATTTTACAATATTTGCATTTATCTTCCTATCCTAGCCTTCATAGTTCCACTGGGTCACTGAGAGATAAACTAGTTGAATAGTCACCGTTCTGGCACTGGTTTTTAGCCTGGAACTATAAAAGCAAATTGTGAAAGCAAACTATGAAGAACACTGGCAAGTTCTGTGAAGGAATTTGCAGCCCTAAACAGCAGAATGAAACAGAAGAGTCCTCACCCAACTGAGTTACCTTAGATTTTTTCAACTGCTTTCCAAATATAGCCGTTTTTTCTGATTGATTCTAATCTCTGTCAGAAATTGCTGCCTTTCACCTTTACTCTTCTGTATTTTTCTAACTAGCTCAGTTTATTAAATTTTATTTAACTCTGCCCTCCAATTTGTCTGGTTGGAATAGTTTGTTGCTAGCCTTGCCACAATAAACAGACAAGGGGAAGAATTAAGGCTGTGCCATTGTACCGAATCATCATCTAGAGACTTGAATTCCAGAATTTTTATGCCTGTTTTGCAGCTGCTTCTATTTGTGTTTTATGTCAACCTGCAGAATGGATTAGTTGAGCAAGTTGGCAGAGACATAAACAGCATTGGTGAGACTGGTAACAGAGGTGCTCGTCTGCTTGCTTGTTCTTTGGTCTTTTGTTGAACTTTTCTTCAACTTGAGCCTGCTGCACAAATTTTTCCCATTTTCACCCTTTTGATCTGTCCCTCTTTTACTCTGTTTGGCATTAACTTTTCCATAGGAAGCAGATCATTGTGGCACAGGAGAGAGTCAGTAGCAGCTTCAGCAGATGTTGCCCAGCATGCAGGAACTGCAAAAGCATTCCTTGTAACAAGAAAATAGCAAAGTTGATACCTGGTACTTTGTCAGTACTGAGGGGGGCCGGGGATGCTTTGGGACTGCCCGCCTATACCAAGAAATTTAAAACTTGGCACTTCCCACTAATGGGACTTGGAAAAAGTTGGACTTGGTAATCTCAGGGAAATAGTGCCTCTGTCATACCTTGGTTGAAGCTCAATTAAGATTAAATGAAAGTTTTATGATGCAGCTCTTCCAGCTCCAGAAGATTTAGAAAGGGAGGGGGGCAGTTGTACAGAGAGCCAGTGTACAGTGAGTGCTGATTTGTGCATCAGGTGAAGTGTAGAGTAGTTCTTAAATGGGTGGTTGGGAGCACCCAAACAAAATAGTTGGGAGATGAATGAGTCTTGTGCTGCAAGGCATTCTTCCAAGAGGAGAAGGTACTTTGCTACTTTATCTTTAAGCCACAGGTGTATATTTGGTGCTAATAGTGCTCTTGAGATCATCAAGAGGAAAATGCCAGAGGCACGGCAGGATTTGGAATGGCTAGTCATTTATTATCCTTGTGTACAGTCACCGTGAGAGAAACATGTTAAATCGTCTAGCATAGAGTGAGGGTGGGCAAGAGCATCTAAAGCTTGCTGAGAACTGCCTGCTGTGACAGAAACAACTCGATTTCCTTACAAAGGAATGGGCATATGTCCAGCTCCAGGAGGAGTACAGTTAATAAAGAATTCTGCAAGACTGCTACTCTCAGAATGATTCAGTGACTATGGTATAAACTTCTTCAAAGTAGTACAGCTTTTGAATAGTCTCAGAATGTGAGAAAGCCTGTTGCTGGAACCAGTACAAATAGCTTATAACAGAGGGAAACCACTTGTTTTTTAAATCATCATAGCTATCTGAAAGGACAGCTGCTACTAGGTGCTGTTATTAGGAGGTGAGGATTATGGGATGCCCTACTGGAACAGCATGTCTGGCAGCTGAAGCCGTCTGTGGATGACTCAGGATCACTTCATCCAGAGAGTGCCTTTTTGCAGCAAAGGTGAAAATTGCATGTGAGAATTATCATTGAGGTCTTCTCTTTACTGCAAACCCTGGATCATCAAAAAAGGCTTTGAGAAACACAGGCAGTAGGGCAAGGGAGAAATTTATCAGTTCAGCTTTATGGTACAGGATTGAGGCACGTCTTTTCCAGACTTCTTGCTCTTCAGGGTCTCAGAACACCTTGTTGAGTGCACGTTGATATGAATTTCTGTGACACAGATCAGACCTTGATCTTAGCTCTGTGATTTTTGTATAGGAAACAGGATCAATGCAGGCAGCATTGGTTGTAGTTGATGAAGTAGAGTCTAATAAAAGAGCTCTGCATGACTTGAAACTAATACCAGGGCAGATCCAAGGAGAGTGGCAGAAATGTGGTTTTCTTATACTCACCTGGGAGGGAGAGGATTGATATTTATTCTCTAATTACTGTTGTTAAAAACAAAGTAAAAACCCCAAATAATCAAACAAACAAACCCCTGTAAGTTAGTAATTGGGACAGTGGTAGGAAGAGAGAATTGAGCATGGATGGTGCAGTCAAGACTGGGTTTCACCACTGGGTCTTTTGGGGAAAAATGAGCACAACAAGGCTGGTCAGGGCCTTGGAACACGAGCCCTGGGAGGGACAACTGAGGGAGCTGGGGGTGTTTAGCCTGGAGAAAAGGAGACTCAGGGGTGGCCTTATCACTCTCTACAACTTCCTGAAAGGTGGCTGCAGTCAGGTGGGCTTGGTCTCTTTCTCCAGGCAGCACTGGCAGAACCAGAGGACACAGTCTTAAGCTGTGCCAAGGGAAATATAGGTTGGATGTTAGGGAAAAGTTTTTTATGGAAGGAGTGATAAAGTACTGGAATGGCCTGCCTGGGGAGATGGGGGAGTCACCATCCCTGGATGTGTTTAAAAAAAGACTGGATGTGGCACTCAGTGCCATGGCTTAGTTGAGGTGTTAGAGCATGGGTTGGACTCAATGATATTAAAGGTCTCTTCCAACCTAGTGATTCTGTGACAAGTGAGCAGCACTGTGACTGTCTCCTCAAGGCTGATTTAACAGGGAGTGCCACTGTGCTGGCTGCCCCTCACAGGGCCCTGCAAAGTGACTCAGAGGCTCATCAGGGAGAATCAAAGCCACATCTCAGGAATCCTCTTCAGTGCCGGTGTATTCAGAGCCATTAAACCCTACCTGCCTCTAGATGTGCCAGGTAGGGTTTCTTTTTCTCTTCTTTCTTCTCTTGCTTTCTAGGGAAGGAGACCTTCCCAAAAAATGCCCCTGGTAAAATCTTCCCTGTGTTAAGTGTGGCTAGGAAATGAAGATGAGAACACAGGTGTTTCTGTGGTGCAGGCTTGTAAGTGGTTCTGTGGGTCTTCCTGTAGCCTGTCACAGTTTAGAATATTTCATTATTCATACAGAAGCTGATAAAGCCTGAGGACTTGATGTATGTGAAATAAAAGGAAGGAAAGATTGAGCTATAGTTGTCAACAGCTTCAGGTACTTAGGAGATAGCTTTGCCACATTTCAGCAGTCTGAAGGCCCAATACCATAAAAACCTGATGTACAGGCAAGATCTTGAGACAAACATGTGAAAGAGTGATATCTACTGTGCTCATCTAGTTTTTGTCACAAGAGAATGTGATTTTTCCATGGATTTTTTTTCAGTATTGTGATTTGTTCTATGCACAGCTCTGCACTCAAAAGAATCCAGTTCTAATTCTATTGAAATATTCAGACATGAATATACTTGAGAATAACTGTTAGACCTTTGGCAAATAATATAGATTAGAGCAAATGAAAATAGCTCCATCTGTTTTCCAATTTATTTATTAATAAATTTATATATAAATACATCAGACAAAACTGAACGGATATGCAAATATATACAAAGGCTTTAACATTTTGTTTGATAAAATATAAGCATCTCATTGAAAAGCAACAAGATAGAAAATATGCTGCAGAAATTCTTGCAGCTTTTTTATAAAGCAGCAAGCTTTTCAACATCACAACATTTTTTATAGTAGAGCACACTGTTTATAGCAGGTTCTCTTAATTTTGTTGACACAATTCAGAGATGTACAAGAATCTCCAATGCTGCTGGAATGACAGTAAAAAGACCAATATCTAATCTCTCATTTAAAAGTACTAAAAGCTAATATGTAGGACTTGCTAAATATTAAAAGCTACTTTATATATAAAGTGTTATATAATCTAGGGAGCCAGGCAAGAATGACTTTTAAAATTTTTTTAGCTATCAGAGCAAAATAAAAACCAAAAAAAGACTGTTTTTTTAAAAAGCCTTCTGCTGTTCTCAAATGACAAAAAGTGGATAATAGAAGTTATCCCCATAGCAGAAACAGAAGTACTGAAGGTATTGAAGTTTTTTCATTCCCATCAAGTAACAGAAGAAAGTATTTTTCCCCTATTGTGTCTTATAAAAGTGTTAAGGCTCAATTGAATCCAATTCTTGGAAAAAAATTAGAGGCTGTGAAATGTTTAACTTTTTCTTTATTTTTTTTCATGTTTCTTTAGACATTGTATTGAAAAAATGCTTTTAAAGTGAAAGATTTTTCAGAGTATGTCAAAGAATATAAACTGTCAGAATTTCTTTATAGTTTACAATCTCCCAACACTAACCAAATTGCTTTCTACAGCAGGATTGCTGTTAGGAAGGGTATTTTCAAATGCTAAGTTTATGACAGAAAACATCTTGGAGGTGGGCTAAGTTCAGTTGGCTGGTATTTTGTTCAGCAGGGCTTTGTGTACAGACTCATACAGTGGGGATTTTTTTTGTGGGTAGTACTACCAACACATTGCTAGTTATGAAGGCCAAAGTGTCTGCACTGGGAAGAAGGCAGTAAATAGTGCAGAGTGGATGTGTTTAGTTAAGTTTGTAAAAGTTATGAACAAAATTCAAGCAATCTATGAAATTGCAGTAGCTTGCTAGCCTCAGCAATATTCCTTTATTTTATGAAACTCATGCACTCTAGGTACCCTTCTTCCATGTCGTCCCTTCTTCTCCACTTGAGAAGGAAGGTTGGAGTGATTAGTTTGAAAATGCAGATGGAGTGTTAGTTTATTTGTATTATTGAAAATCTAGAAACAAGGTGGAAGTTTCATTGGCCTTCCTCAAAGAAGTAAAGAAATTATACTTTATTCATCTTGTTGGGGGGGATTTATTACACTGAGACAAGAACATCCCAAGTGATATTTTCTGTCCTATCAAGGGAATTTATTTCTCTCCTTGGTTTAGATGATGCCATGTTCAGCACTGATGAGATGTAAGGTCCAATGTTCATGTCTCAAAATGAGATGGGAGAGAAGGAACTGGGTCACACAGATGATGTGAGACAAGCAGACATAGGAGATGTTGTACATATATCACACACTCATGCAGTGCATGTTCCATGACCCTAAGATTTTTTTTTTTTTTTTTTTTTTTGCTCTCTTCAAAGAACTGCATAAGAGTTCTAAAATGATAGAATAAAATGATTCTATCATGCAGTGGGAGGTAATATGTCTTCAAGATAAAAGCTTGAAAAAACAGGCAAATTCAAATGTCTCATTCAGAGAATGGGAAAGGAGTAATTTGAAGAGGTTTATTAAAATGTTATACTGCCTGTAAAATGATGATTTCTTCTAATGTAGACATTTTATACAAAACCTATACCTACTACAGTGATCCAGATTTTAGGCCTATTTTGCAGTAATCTAGATAGATTGAATATAGCAGACACAATTTGAAAAGGAAGTTTCTCAGCCTTCCTGTGGAAGTTCGCTGAAGACTTGAAATTGTATTGATTTCCCATGAAACTTCAGTTTCTAGTTGTTCAGTTACTTAGCAGAAAAATCTCTTTCTCCCATCATACCTTTCTTGTGTGCTATCTTGATATAAATTAAAATCCTCTCCGTAAGTTGGATAAATCCAACTGTCAGGACTTCCATTAGGTAAACACCTGAAATGAGAAGGATATGACACACATTGTTCAGATGTCTTGCTGTGGTTTGACTCTGCCTTCTCAAGTGCCTCCACCAAACTGCAGTGCAATCTCACTTTGACAGGGAGTGCCTGTAATGAAGGACAAGAGTCAAGGGCTTCTGAGCATAGTGGCAAGTTTGGTTCTGCTAGAGAATAGCACTGAAAACATTTCAAAATATTGTGGTTGTGATTCTTTTCTTTTTCTCATTGTCATTTTGTTGTCTTCAGCTGAAGTACCTGATATTCCCAGCTAGAGAAGTCCTAATATTTATAATTTGTAAAATAAGCCTTATTTTTTTTGTTTCTTTGTTTTCAAATAAAATTGGTAGGCTGCATCTGTGCTATAGCAGTAAGGTTAACCAGTACATGGGTTCTGACTTTGCTCTGTTGTGCAACCCGTCTCTGCAAACATTATTTTTGTTGCTCACAATTTTTGGTAGAGTTTTGGTTGGTGTCACAGATACAGGACAGAGTGAAACATTGAGGAATTTTTTTTAAAATTCCTCCACAGATGTTTGTTTGGAACTTAGCACATTCATTTTTTTTTTTCTTACTCTTGAATTCTTACTCAGGGTGCTTTGGTTTGGGTGCTTGCTCCTATTTAGTTAGAAAGAAAAAATTATGGAAGTCTTAAACAGTGAACAAAAATGAATTACAGTGCAGTTTTTTGGCCATGGAAAATACACTTGTCTTTCTAATACTGGCAAAATTCTAAGTTCAAAGATTGCAAACCACCCCAAGAGTTA
This sequence comes from Agelaius phoeniceus, assembly GCF_051311805.1. NCBI lineage: Eukaryota > Metazoa > Chordata > Aves > Passeriformes > Icteridae > Agelaius > Agelaius phoeniceus. Next base: position 110,969,735 of record NC_135266.1, on the reverse strand, counting down.
ATATAGAAAAAAGAATGCAAACTGACTTAAGAGTTTCAGCAACAGAAAATCTCCATGTAAGGTTCATTTGAACTGAAACATGTGCCTGTTGTGCCTTTAGAATTTCATGGGACAGTCATGGAAACACTAATAACTTTGTGACTGTTGGCTAATTATATGGAAGTTCTACCAAAAAAAGGTTATACATAGCCTAAAGTATTAAAGACTTCATGAAACTGTCATCACTGTAATGATAAATATCTGTTCCAGAATGTCTTCTCAGAGAGTACTCTAAGCATATCAGAATAAATAGTTGACCATAATTCTGTAATGCCACAGTATTTTAAAAGAAATTAAAGGCCTTCAAGTAGGCCATATGTAAAAACTAGAAATTTGTAGCAAAAGTAGTTGGAACCAGTTGGAATAAGTAATAATGACACCATTGAATCCTGAAGTTCAAAGCACTGATAATTTTGTCCAGCTACCTCATGGAGTAGTTGGAAATTCCCTTGAAAGCCTTCAAGTCAAATTCAGCCATTACATAAATGATGGCTGAAGCTGATCATAAAAGTGAGCACCTATAGAAATACAGCTTATATTTGTTCAGCATTCAGTAGGTCTGAAAAATGGACAGAGTAGCAAAGGAAGACATCAGGAAAGAGTAATAATAAATCAGAAACTTCGCTGTTTAGTGCCTATTTCTGCCATTCCTAACAGCCTGACTGGATCCCAAATTGGTGCCTGTTGCTATATACTCCATTTAAAGTGTCTACTGTATGCTGAATTGGTGTCATTTCATGCGCACTTGTTACATGACTTTGGTTTTCCCTTAAATGCATTGCATGGTTAGCATGCCAAGAATAAGAACTAATTTCAGTGATGTATGTTGATTAGGCTCTTGTTAGGCGTAAATGAGAGTTATCTTGTGCTATACAGTACCTTACATCTGAAAGCACATAGCTTTCTCTGTCATCTTCCACTTCCACCCACAGACATTTAGACAAAGAGCAGAAGGTGAAGCGTGAATCTGTTAGCTCTGAGCAAAGCCTAATACTAGAAACAGCAATGTTTATTGATCACTTGCAACTTTTTGACATTGCAAAACCAGGAGAAAACAGGGGTATAAAAATGAAAAATGTCAAAACTAGAGATAAAACTACCTCTTCAGAGCAAACGCATGAATTTTGCGCTAAAATATGGACAATACGTGTGAAGATATATAGTTAGTAACTTAAAAGTATGAAAGAAGGTAACTCATCTGGATTTATCAAAGCTTTGTAAGAAGAGAAGAACATGTTGATTTATTGTATTAGGCTTGTTGCTGTTAGTAAGTTTAGAAACTAAGGGCAAAAAGAAAAGCACTCTCAGAAGGCAGATTACCAATGAAAGAGCATTTGTGGGTAGGACTTCTGATGTTGACACAGTTTTCAAAGTGAATGAGATCGTATGTTGAAAAAAAAAAGAGGTTGAGAACAGGTAGAGGGAAGGAGAAGAAATTTAATCATCTTAAAAAACACCCAGGAAGGTGTTCAAGGAAGATAAAAAGTTGGAGAATGAAATTTTCCACTCTGTCAAATGGGCTAGATAAAATGAGAGGGTAGGAACAGAGGAGTAAAATTGGGAGTTCAGGAATTAATGTGCGCATAGGTACTCGTGCAAATAAAAAAGCTGCTCAAGTACAGAGGAAAGAGAAATTGGAAGGGAGCTGGAGAAGGAGCAGTGGCTAGAAAAATATTTTTTTCTGGGCTCAGTGAAAATTGGGTATTTCAAAGAAATAGACTGAATGCAGTCATACTTTCAATCCAAGAAAACCAAATCTTTTCATCAAGACCTCTAACCTAAGAAACAATTAATAACTTACCACTAAGTTATTGAAGAATTTTAACTTAATTCTTCTCCTGGTTCACTCAATAATCATTTTTCTATGATATTTAAGATTATCTTCATGTCTTGAAGACACTGTAAACATGTCTGGAAATGACACACTCCTACAGTTTCTATACAGCAGAATATGATGAAACCAGCCACCAAAAAAATTACATTTTCCACTTGCATTCATATCAGCTAACAGAATAATATCCATGTGATTTAGAACTAGACATTTCAAAAGTCTTTAAAGGATCTGAAAATCAAGTTATAAACTGTGGTGCTTCCTAAAGTTCTCTAATAAATATATTATTTCCATGTGAAGTGCGAAGGAGAGGAAAGAGACGTGGTGGCATAGAATATTTTGTTCTTTTATTTTTCAGTGTTGTTCATGCATGTTTGTACATTGGTTTTGAGAACGACCTAAGTTAAATAGTATTTCTTGTCTAAAATGTGAATACTGAGTGTCAATGAAGAGATTGCTGAGGTGTGATTATTTTCTCTTAAGGAAACTAACTCAGTTCTATGACTTGAATATTATCATTTTGAGACAGGGTCTGTGGCATCAGCAGTGTTTATTTTTGTGTTTAAGTTATTATTACTGTAGCAGCACTTAAAAAAAATAAAAGTTGTGCCTTTCACAAACCTCTTCATGGAGTTGACTGCCATGTGAATATCAGTTTGGTAATTTTTTGTGAAGCTGGGTTCAGTAGCTAATACTGATACCCTAAATGCTGTTGAATTCCACTGAAAGGAAATAAGCAAATAGAATAGAAACAAAATTATATAACTCAATGATTAGGGTGACTTATTTAGCTTTTTTCAAAACTACACCAGAAAATGATAAATGATAATTTGGGTATGTTCTTCTGATGGACCTGAGAGGTGGAAAAAGTTTAATTCCGGTAGACCCTCACCTTTGATTTTATACTTCTTGCACTCAGTTGCAACGGTGTTAGAGGAAAGTACCTGGTAATTTCTGAATATGAATTATTACACATACATTAAAAGTGTATATATATATATAAATTTCTAAAATGCAATTTTTTGATGTGCTGGAGATCTGGCAACTCTGACACTACTAAAAAAGCTGACATCTCAAAACCTCTCTCTGAAAACAGGAAAACCAATTCCATCAAGTTTAGTAAACAGAACAAAAGAAAATTAACATGTAAGAGGGACGAAATGAAACCTGAGCAAAGCATAGGACACATTATGCAAGAAGCAAGCAGGGACATCCTGGGGAAGGACAGTCTAAGCCTATATATTAGATATTTAGTACTGTACATTCAGTGTCAGTGTAAAGCAAGAAATAGCCAACTGCTTGGAATACAGGCCTTGCGAGGACTGGACCAAAAAATAAAAAAAAACCCAAAGATTTTTTCATCTTGTTTCCAGTTATAATAAGAAGAAATACTCTTAGCAAACCTCCAAACCATTCAAACTGTAGTTTAGTGATTCACTGCAATAGGACTGAATTAAAAAAAATTCCTTTGAAATAGCAATGAACGCCTCTCTGACTGCTTTAAATGAGCACAAATAACTGAAATACATGGTGGCATTATGAAGGCTCTATTAATGAGAAACCTCTAACATGGACTTTAACTAAAGGAGTCTATGAAATGTCTTTGAGAAGGAAGTAAGGAGTAGTGAATTCCTGTACTCTGGATTACTTCATAAATATAAAAACAAATAAATATTTATAATAAGTATACACAGAAGTAATTATTTAAGTAGCATTAACATGAGGAGATTTTTTTTTTAAGAAATCAAGGTGTGCTGAGAATGCAGATTCCATTGATTTTTCTCCCTTAATCATGGGCCTTTGAAATCACTTGTAATATGATTAAGAAAAACTGCTTCTTCTCAAGTGCAAGACAGATCTGAATGATCATTTTATCAGTTAAAGAATGCCTGGTAGGTCAAGTGCAGTAAACATTGTTGTGTTTGCACACCAGCATTCTGGGCTGAGGAAGTGCCGTTCAAGGACATGCATTAATGAGATAAAACTGAACCATAAAATCAGGAACACAGAGTTAGGAGGAGGAGGTGTTAGACAGAAAATGAGGCAAATTAACTCAGTTCCAATTACTTAGGTTAAGTTTGCCTTACAGATGCAACTTAAATTTATGTTTGCAAAGAGAAACAAGAAAGATAAGGGTGATGATGCTTGACATCTAAGGCCAAGTGATACTTTTAGAGGGTTTAGCATCAACCTTCTATTAAATAATTGAGTTTTAGCAGTGGTTTATAATAATATGAGGTGAGGAAAAACCTGCACAGAGAATTTATTTAGCTGCTACATAATACTGTATTTTCCTAAAAAGAATAATTTCCAGAGGTACCTGTTTGATGAAATTTCACATAAACATTGCTGGCCATCAAGCACTGGAAAATCATGTGGCTTTACAAACCCTCGTGTTTTGCTCTGATGGTTTTGTCTTTGGCAGATTAGGGAAAGTGGGATATCACATTATTCTCTTACCCTCATCTTGAAGGAAAACCACCATTTACTCTTGCAGTTTTTAGAAAACCATGAGATTTTTCAGCAGTGTGTATATAGTTTTGTTTTCTAGCTAGTTAGGCTGGAGACAGAATTTGATTTAGTTTTTGCCTCAGACAAGATTTTAATTGGTAACGACACTGAAAGCAGAAAAGCCATTTCCTTGAGAAAATAAAAGCTCTACAAGCCATCACAAACATAACAATGCAAACTTGCTGTATTTCTGGGCTTTAATCTGTGCAATTAATATGAAGACCAAATGTAATTCACATTTTTTCTTTAGGTAAGAATTCTTTTATTTGCAAAGCTGCATTCAAATCTGAGAAAGCTGTGAAGGACAGCTTAATAGTTTATTAAAAATAAAAAGCTAACATTGTTTTTAACCCGACTGCTCTTTCTCAAAAGTGATTTGCACAATCCCTTATGGATTTGTCAATTCCTACTGCTTGAAGTGATTTTCTACCTTTGTACTTAGATTATTAAAAAATTAATTTCTTTGTAAAGTTGTTGTCAACAGAAGGACCATGTTTTGTCAGAGTTTAAGACTTGGTTTACTGAATTACAAAGTTTGGGGTAGCTAACAAATAGAGGAATGAAGATAGAGCTTGCATGACCATTTCAGTTTATGGTGATGTTTTTGGTTTTTTTTTTCCTAAAATCAGAGATATATTACTCAGTGGTCTTTCATATCTGCTGATAATTTTTTGATATTTTGCTTATCTAGAGGAACAGCATGCCCTGTATAGAAAACTCAACTTATGCTGAGAATTAGTTAAAGGAAAACTTTCTTGTACATGCAAAGTGTGGCCATTTGAATCCAATTTCAGCATTTTGTTGGTGGTTCTTAATGCATTTCAGGAAGGGAAACAAGTTCAGCTCTTCTGTAGGTGAAAATAATGTGAATTCAAAATGAGAACTGAGACTACAGTGGGTGGGGTGGGGTATTGTTTTTTTGCTTGTTTTTTATTAATATGTAGGGGGTTTTTTAACTTTAATGGAGAGGGATTCGCCTCCAAGGATTTCGATTTCTCATAACAGAAAGTAGCATCTAGTCAGAAGTTACAAGTTTTATAGTAATAAAGGCACCTATTTTGTTTTTAGGCACTAGCATTCAACAGGTTACTCTTCAGCTGAATTTATTTTTAGTGGTTTGCCAAAACAGATATTTGAGAGGTTCTTGTTTCACTTATTCAATGTGTGTGTTACTGACATTAGATCAGGTTTTTTGTAGAGTTTAGAGTAACTTTATTTTAATTTTCATGTCTAATGCCAGTTCAGAGTTGCTTTTAACTGAACCACTGAGAAGTGAAAATCTGTTAGGACTTATTTCTGTATTTCACTTACTTTACATTTTGGTTTCACAATTCTCATTAACACTTGTTGTACCTTGATAGGTAGCAGAGCTGTATAATCTGTTTTATTAAGTGCTTATTAGCAGTTGTTTTATTGGAGTGAGGGCCATATTGATTTGATCTTTTAAATTTTAATCCTGAAAAAAAAAGATTGTTTATAGGTCTATATATTTCCAGTTTGTTTTCATAATGCCTTTTCATATTTCCTTTGAATATTTAGAGTTTTTCATCAGAAAATTTTATTTTGGGTAGGAACAATATTCAAGTACTCTGAGGCATGGAAATTGGTCTACAAACTATTTTGAATTTATTTTGTTGCATTCCACTCATTTCAATGAATGTCTTCTCCTTTGTTGGTTTTATTAAACTAGTGTGTCTGAAGCTGTTTGGAAGGTATTTATTTACTTACTTTTGAGGTATGGAAAGTTCTTGATAGATTGGAGTACAAATCGAAGTGGAGGATTTCTGTCTTAGAATGTTTATAAATTTTCTTCTAGATGCTCTCATATACTGAAGTATTCTTTCTGCTACTACAAGTTCAATAATACTACATTGATAGTTACCATCACAACATATTAAAAGTTCTCAGTTTTGATTCAAAATGTTAACAATAGCAAGATTTTTTTCCTTAGGTCTCTGATCTCTAAAGTTAAAAGAAACCTTGAACATAATGCATAAAAGTGTGTTTCAGGACAACAGTTCACTACAGTGAAGCACTATATTGCTTTGTATTAGTAAGGCAATTAGTGCCTGTGGAACAATCCATTTTGGTCCCCCCCCTTGTGCTACCTTGACATATGAAGTTATGTAAAATAACTTCAAGTTTGACAGGGTGAAGATGAAGTGAAAACCTTGCATGCTTGTCAGTGAAAGTATAGCTGTAAGTTTTATTTCAGAAAAACTGAACATTTGTGTCAGTTGTAAAATGTAAACTTGATTTACTACCTACCAGCAGTAAGCATTTAGCAGTGTACAGCTTGTGTTACTGTTGATAAGCCAATTTAAGTATATAAGGAAGAAATTTTTTTTGCAAACCTTAAAGGTTGACAACTGAATTATTTTCAAGAATATGAGTTAATTCAGAAGACCATAATTTTATTTTTCTTCCCAGAAGAAAAAAGAGCCTCATTGTGGTAAATGTTGTAAATGCAACATTGCCTATTCAAACAAGAGGTAGATAAACAAATGCCTAACATGGATTTTGATTTTTTCTTTTTTCCTGCCTAAGCAATGCATCTAATATCCTTGATCTTCTAGAGCTGTTGGTTCTTGAAAGTCAATCCTAACAAAACTGTCATCTTCTGGTGAAAATAAAAGGCAAAGTTTGTAAGAAGATGGTGTAGGAAGTATGATACTTAAAATGAGCAGAATGGGATTGCAAGAAATAAGTTGCAAAGGAATAGGCACCTCTGAGATAAACATCTCTTCATGTTAGCTCCAAATAATAACAAAGTGGCTGACAGACCTCATGTGATCAACTCACCCAGCTGATGTTTGACATGTCTTGAATCAGGCAACTACAGCATGCACAGGTGGCCTAGCTAGAAGAAGTGCACAATGCAGGGTCATGGCTAATGTTTTTATTCATCCCAGTGAAGGTGATCAGTTTCCAATGTAAAATTTATAAATACATCTATAAAATCCAGAAATTGGTTTCTCACTCAACATTTTTTTGTGAAAATCTAATAGGTACATGTTTGTGGTAAAAAGAAGGGCAAAGTTCAATATCAAATCAGATAAGCCCACAGCTTTTAAGTGAAGAAATGGTGCCTCTTGGTGACTGTTTTCTATTGACAGTTGCTGTTTTCTAAACTCAATTACCAACTGGTCATTTTTGGAAGATACCTTTGAGCTATTATAGAGGTACATGGCAACTCTGATGTGATTGGGGTGTGTGCATAACTTGGGCATCTGGTAGTTCAGATAGGACCAGAGCTTCTCAGAGTTATTGGATATTAGTGACAAGAACTTTGCTTGGTGATGGATCTATCCAAGAGTGAAATCAATATTGCCATTAATATTAATGTAATAAATGCACCTGCAACTGAGTACAGAATATAAAAAATGGGTTTAGGTACAAGTGGAATTTAGTGCTTCAGTTCAGGGAATGTGCTGTTAAGAGAAATATCTGTAGTTGTCCTAATGCCTTATATTAGTATGTACAATATTTTTCTCATTCTGAGCACTTGAACTCTTTTTTTATGTGAGTTACTGAAGTTTTGAGTACTTTGCCAAGTGAGGAATTGGAAATGTATTTGTAATAGCAGACCAAGCTTAATGTAGTGATAATTCTGGTAACAATGTTGAAACAAGGTCTTCTGACAGGGGAAGAGTGAGAAAAAGCATTTTAGAAGAGGCCTTAGGAAATATATGTATAACCTCTTTGCAGCAGCAACCCCAATGAGATCAATGTGTTGTGCTGTATTTATATTACTTCCAGTACAACATTGATATTCTGGTAAAAGATTGTAGGGAAAAGCAGAGCAAATAGCTTTTTAGTGATTATTCTGTATCCCTGAGTATGCTGGGTCATATGTTGTATCCGAAAGCAATTTGTCTGCATTAGAAACATATAATTTTTTTACCTCCCTGAAAGCAAATAGTACCAGTAGAAGGATTACATTTATTATGCTGCAGTTAATGAGATTTGGAAGTGCTTAATGTAAAAGTGTGGCATCATATATATTTGACTTAATTTGAAAAATATGTAAGAAAAAGGAGTGAAAGTATTTACTGATGAAAACCAAAACCATCCCCTTTACCACTGCAATGAGGACACCAACCAAGAGAAAAGCAATTTAGTCACCTACTGTGCAAAACACCACTGAAAGTTATCATGGCAGAACTTAAACCACAGCCATCTGGAGATTTTTGAACTCAGAGGCTGGCAAGAGGAAGTACTAAACAACTGCCTTGTGAAGTCTGTTGGGTTTATATCCCTGTCTAACAGAAGATTTATGCCTTTGCACTTCCCTTCATGTTGTGCATCACAAGCAGAATTTTGTTTCTTTGTCCGACAGTGCTTAAAGGCATTTGGACAATGCCCTTAAAAGCATGCTTTAACTTCTGGTCACCATGAAGTTGTCAGACACTTGGACTAGATGATAACTGAAAATTATTCTGTTTCATTCTAAATACACTGTCAAGTACTATACATAAAAAGGACATGATCTTTAGAAACAGTTTTCTCATTTATGCTGAGGACTCAGCGTCCATACCAACCACTCTTACATTCATCTTGCTTCTTTGGTTTTAATTTTGTTGGAGTTTGTTTCTTTTTATTGTTTATTATCCCTATTAAGGCTTCATGGATTGAGTTACGTGTATTAGAGATGCCTCCAGAGTGCAACTTCTGTGTTTTTTTTTAAATATGGAAGGCTCCCAAATCATGTGCTTTGAAAGCATTTCAGAGAGAAAACCAAAACACAGAAAATGGAGATGATCAGGTTGTTTTTCTCAAAAGCACCCTTCAACCAAGCTAGAGAAGCTATTAGTACAACCCATCTAATTTGGCTTATCTTTAGAACTAATGCAGTGTTCCTTGTTTTTACTGTCTGTTTTCCCCTTCATTAACAGATTTGACACTTTTGATTCAAAGTAATACAACAGTTAATCCCCTACTATCCCCCAAAATTGTGACAAAAACATTTGTTTCCTTGAGATAGGGAGAAGGAATATATGGCTTTAATATGTGCTCATTTTCTATTCCCCTAATCTTTTTATTTATAATGAGGTCAAAGTGAAGCAGAAATGACTGCACTTTTCAGTAGGTATGCAGCTTTCCCTAGTTTTATCTCAATGTTTTTTGTCTTCTTTTCCTCCTTTCTTTCTTTTTCCTTATAGAAAACTAGTGTAATTTCATTATAATACCCCTCTCCTAAGAGATGCATACAAGCCCTAAATCTTCCTTTTTTAATCCCCCTAATCTGTTGCAAGTCTACCTTATTTAGTGGAACTCAGAAGTGTTTCTAAGGGAGGCGTGCATGCTGGAATATTACCTTTATATGCTAATTAATTGAATATGTTAATGAGGACATGATGACAAAGTCAAAGCAGAAGCAGAAAACAAGTAATCTATTTCTTAGCAAGCAAACTGGCTTAGTAGAGGCTAGCCAAAGTGCCTGCAAATTTAGTTTGCTACACGTGAGTTGAGTTTTAGAGTGCAAGTCCCATGGGAAAATCCCAGGAGATAACACAGTGTATGGCTGCTTTTCTGTAATGAAACTGGTACACCTACCTGTAGGAAGGATGTTTCTTATGGAGGAGTTGTCAGGACAGGCTCTGCTGTGCAGGACTTTATTCTGTGAGCTCTAGACTGAGATCCCACCCTGCCAAGAGTTGGAGGACTTGTACCGCCCAACCTGAAGTGCTCAGGAGGATCCCAGCACTGCCAGGTGTATGTGCCTCAGTCACCTCTGCTTTCCTCCTCCTAAATACAGCAATGTGGATCACTCTTGAACATGACCAAAGGACAGTTGAGGTAGCTATCAAATAACCCAGCCCAGGGAAGGAAGCAGTCTTGAAATGCTCACAAGGTGTTTGTAAGAGCTGTATACTGGAAAATGCTCATGTAATAATAGCTCATGTCATTTTGTTAAAGTAAATCCAATTTTGGTACCATTGAGACACTGTTGCTCTCCTGAACTATTTTATGTTTTGGGAACTTTGGAACTGGAAAATCTTCCCAGACAGGGAAGTTCTACAAAAAGAAGAGCACAAAGATAAATTTTATTCCCCCTTCTAATGTCTACATTTTGTATACATCTTATGCTGTGTTAATCCTATTCTCCCAGCTGCTCACCAGCATGTTTAGCTTGATAAGAAAATGTCCTGCTTTCTGATTCAATTTTCTCCTCCACTTGCTGTTGTGTACCACTTGACTTTTATTCTCCTTTTTCTTCTATCATCCACTCCAGAAATATTTCCTTTACACTGGTAACTCATAGCTACTGAAACACTTTGGGATGAAAGTTGTCAGCATCACATATTTGCAAAGGACATTCTTATGCCTGTAGACTGCATGTACTGCCTGGAACAGGCACATGGAGCTGTCATTGCCTTGATTTCATTTGTTCTTGCACTTCAGTTTTTCAGTAGAAATATAAACTGTATATTTTAGGCAGTCTCAGTTGTACAATTTCATAAACAAAAGGCTTGGTGTTGAAGCTTTAAACCTAACAAAGCTCTTAATCGGGCTACCTATCTGTCATTTTATTCCCTTTTCATATATGCCAAATAAAAAAAAAAGGCAGTTCCTATTTTAGTCTATAGCTCAAACTGTTCTTTGGTAAATATGAGCTTTATAGACCCCTCTTTATGCATATAAATACTATTTATATCTCAAGCTATTTACTGTAGGAAAATGGGTGTTGTCTCACCTCTGTGGAATTTGTATGAGATGAAAGAAGTAACATTTTTAGCATGTTGGCTTTTTCTCTAGCAAATAACCTCAACAGGGTTTTGTGGTAGCAATGACCCTTAAAATTTAACATTTTTGAAATGAGAAAATTACCACTTAGCAATAATGGGACGTGACTCAGGCAGCTTGATGTTGTCTGTCAAAATCTACCATCAGCAGAAAGATTTGAAAGAACTGGAGATGATAGGAAGAAAAAAACCACTTGCCTTATTTTCTTCCACTCATAATTCTATGTGGGTAAGCAATTAAAAAATGAAAGGAATTGTGTACTGACACAGTTTTAAAATTCAGGCATTTTTTTGTACTCTCATGTGAACACTTCTAATTTCATTGAAGATAGCCAAATTACAGTCATGTAAGTTGAGAATACTCTTGCCTTGTGCTATAAACATTAATTTGGTAAATAAAGCATGAGACTATGTGCAGTCAGAAATAGAGGATGTAAAAATTTTGCAGTTAGGAGTTTATTTTCAGCAAATGAAATTTGGCAGGAGTTCTCTTAAAACATTTTCAGTGAAGATTTCTTGATGTTATTCCTGGCTTTTACACACTTTTTCTAAAGTATCCACAAGCTGTTCCATTTTTTTTTTTCTTCTTTGTGATCATGGATACTGAGTTGTATTCCTTAGTGCCTCATCTTTGGACTTCTAGAAGGGACATCCCAAGAGGATTTGCAGAATGGACAGAAACAGAAAGGGGAGAGTATGTGTATGTGTGTAGGACTGGTAGATGGGTTAGAGTAACATCTAGAAAAATTAACGTGACAAAGCAGAACAGTAAATAAAGGAGAAAAATTGAGGGTAACATTTGAGAGGGGTGGAGCTGGAGAGTGGAAGGGAAAATAAGCAAGCAGAAAGCAGATACAATGAGCATTGCTGTGTAGAAACCACTCCTTTTGTCAGGAGTTGGATATTGCCCTTTGAAGCTTGTGCAGATCACTTTAGATTCCAGTAACTGTAAATATAATTACAACTAATGTTCTAGTTAACATATTATAGAATCCCCTTCTAGCACTTTCAGGGCTAAGCAGTATCAGTGAAGAGGACTGTCTTTAGAATTCTTATATTAAGCATTTGCAAATAGCTATCTGGTATCAAGACTAAATAAATAAATATATGAACATCCCCCCAAGCTTGGGAAGAATTTAATTAAGGTTTTTTCAGAACTTTCTTTATGGTTGGAAAAGACTCTAGAGTATTCTCCTAGGGTTACATTCATTCACTTTCTTCATGTTTGAGGAGCCAGCCATCACAAACAAAAAAATCTACACCCAGACCACAAAATCAATCTTGTTTGTAACAGTTTGTCAGAGGAAGCATACTTCACTGGGAGCAGAATCTCATGTTAAATATAATAATGCTTTCTGACTTTGTCTTCCTCACTGACTTCTGTGTATAACTAGAAATCTAACCCCATTTGCTTCTATAAAGTACTGACTTCTCTGATGCCTTGTGATGGTTGACCTAGAACAGAGGCTGGACAGAGCTAAAGAATAAAGTAGGTATTTATTAGAAGGCCTTAGTGGATACACCTTGGGCAGCACAAGAGCCCAGCCAGGGCTAAACCCAGTATGAACCCAAAATGGTCACAAAATGGATGACCAGTCACAAGGTCTCTCACTTTGATAAGTTCTGGTCCATTAGCATAGGAGTTAGTACTCTAGTTATAGCATCAGATTATGAAATCCCATCCTTCTTGTTTTTCTCTCTTCAGTCCACCTTGTTTATACTCTTGGGCCTGAAATTTTCGTGACTGTCCTTGGTCCCCAGCTAGAGAAGGAATTGTTTTGTCTAGCTGCTCTTTGAAGAGAGCTCACCAACACTTAATATGAAGCTCTGAACTACACACTAATGCAGCACAGAATCTGAAAAATAGAAAAGCTAAAACTTAAGGTATCATTTCCCTGTCCTTTTTCTTCTTGCCATCTTCATACCAAGTAGCTGGCAGTCCCTTAATGGGACACATGCTCAGTTTGGGCTCCTCAGTTCATTCCAGGATGTGACTGTCCCCTTGTATTTTGCTCTAAAAGGTTTTCTCTATTGCCTGCTCATTTGAAAAAGCCACTGAAGCAAGTTGGCTATGGCCAGCTGCCAGACACCCACTTGGCTGTTGTCAGTCCCCTTCCTCAAGGACATAGGGATGGAAAATAAGAGGTCAAAGGCTCGAGGGCTCATTGTCAAACTGTTCCCCTCAACATCAGACAGGTTCTGCCCTTCCTTACCTTGATGAGGTTTTGATACTGGCATGCACTTTATGGCCTCAAGAGAAGGATTTCAGTAAGAAAATTATATTTCTTAAATATGCTCTATTTTATGGAGTAGCAGCATTGTATGAATTGCTTTAAAGGTTTACTAGCACTTTGTAGAGGTAAGATTATAAACTGTTCTTTCCCCTTCAAGAGTCAGGGAGTGATGTGCAAATCTGAAGCACATTCAGAATAAATAGACATGGAAGTAAAAATAATTTCTTACTACCAGAAAAAAGCACATAGGCCCAGGAATTTTATCAGTGATGGTTTTCAAGGAGTGCCACAGTCCTGTCTTTCATTAAAGGGCTTGTTTTATCTGCCTGGACATATGTGATATCTGTAACAACCTGCACAAGACACTCAAATCCACTCATTCTAGGAAGTTGTGCATTTTCTGAGGTCAAAATAAAGCAGATCTAGGTGAACAGAAATGATAGCTATACTTCTTTGGGGAAACAGTAAAACTATTCTCTTTTATTCAATCTCCTTAGTTTACCAGGTAGACAGGACTTCTGTACACCTGCTCACCTATAAAGTGTGTGTTTGTGTTACAATTTCTTGGATTTTGAATGCCTGAGAAAGGCTGAGTAGCATGCAGACCTGCTGTAAGCCACACTGCAGCAATCTGTGTTAATTGATAATGGGTTTTCACCAGCATGCAGGAATTGATTAATAATTTGTTAATAACCACATATCAATTACCCATCTCCTCCTTTTTTTCCCCTTTAAATGGAAGCTTTCTCCAAAGCCTGTATCTGAACTCTTTATATCATAGCCTCTGTGTCTGAATCCTGATCTCATTTTATCCCTCTACCCAGGTCCAAAGTTCAGGTATGAATTAATTCTGAAAAGAATGGTAGCTCTTTGAGAGAGGGAAGTATGACTGAACCCTCACTATCTCATCTAATCTTGTTATGCACGCACCGCTGGTATCTGAGATACTTTCTGAGGAGGCTGGAGGGAAGGCAGATGCTTAGGACAAGGGGAAAGACAGAGGAGCAATCACTGCCTGCTGTGGTGTATTTTATGCATGTAGGTGGACAGGAGTTTGTGAGGTCAACATCAACAATAACTAAAATTGACTGTTTTTACAGATAGCTCACATTTATCTCTTCTCTACTTCCATGCTCAAAGTTGAGCTCTAAGTGGAGCACAGCCATGAGACTCTAATAATCTGGCTATCATTTGAAGTACTTTGAACTTTGAATTTCAAGATGCTTGGGAGTATGAAACTGCATCTGCAAGAAACTCTGGCACCATATTTTAGCACGTTTTATATTTCACAGACACTATTTTATTTTTCTTCTTCTCATAGGCAGTCTTCTTAAAATAAGAGGATTTGTGTATTTAATAGAAAAAAGGAAAGAAGCTATTTATAAATAAAAAGTAAACAAATAATCTGTAAAAAATTTGACAGAACATATAGGCATGTGCTTCATTTAGCTTTTTTCTTTTTTTTTTAGAGTAAGCTAAGCTTCAACAAGTTATGTGAGGCATGTATTTTAAGAACAAAATCAACTGTAAGGTGAAGCTGAATCATCTTGCAACCACAGTTTGGCTGTCAACACAAGTTTGATTCTCAAATGTTGCTGTGCAAAGAACTTCTTTCAAAAACAGCTTTAGGTTGGCCCTGAAACTACTGAGCTTTATAGGCAAAGGGGAAAAAAAAAAGTAAAGCATATGGAAGCTGTGTAAGTCTGTTTTGGCACGTAATGCTGTCCCTAGGTTGTGGTAGCTTCCTTCTTTATCATTCAAGGTGTGTGTTTAGTTTCCTGGCCAGAATTTTTGTTTCTTTCATTTCTCAACTGAATTCCATCCATCCTTCCCAAGCTCTATTAAGTGAATTAAATTGACTGTTCTTGCAATGATCTCTTGTGCTTTTTCTACACTTGGTTAGCTGCATCTTACCTTTCAACATACTATAATCTTTTTCAGGAGTTGTATGGTTCAAGAATTAAACAAAAAAAAAAAAAAAAACAAACAAAAAAAAGAAAACAAAATGCCTCGGCTGATATATAGGAAAGGAGGAGGAAAGCAATTCAATTGCAGTAACTTTTTTTTTCCACACTATAAAAGTGAAGGAGAAAGACAACTTCTCTGGCAAGGCACTTCCACTTGCTCACTCACACAATCAGTAACAAACTACACAGATCAGCATTGGCTCCAGGGGGATCTTCCTGAAATTTCAAGCTTTGTAGCATAAACTAAAGACAGTGATCTGGTTTTATATGTAGGAGAATTGATGCTGGGTGTGCAGTTGTTGGGAGGCAATAGAAATGCTGTGAAAACCAACATGTGGCAGAAGTAGCCTGGGAGGAGAGATGACAACTTTATGTGCAGCAGTTTTTGTCTCTCTCCTCATTTCCACATGCCAGGCACAGCTGCCATCCAGAGCTGCATGTGCCAGTGCCAAGGAATGTGCTCCTCTTTGCCATGAGAGTGTTGCCCCCTTGCATCCCCTGGTGTTCTCTGACCTGTTGCAGGTGTGTTCCTGCCATGTGGTGTTGCTGAAGGGAATGGTTTCATAGCAGTTGGACAATCCCATTGCTTTTGAGTGATGCCATCCCTGCTGCAGCAGGTGTTGTAGAGTTTGTGGGGGAAAAAAGCACACTAAACCCCCAAATACAAAAAGACAGCACAAATAAATGACCAAGTTCATATTTTTCATACTATAGGAGATATATTTTTTGGCATTCATAGAAATAGTGAGATTTTCCATGTTATTAGTGATGCTAATTGAAGCTGTTATGTTTGGGTGATCTAGCTCCCTAATTTCAATATGGTATTTCTACAGCCATATTGTATTGGTGCATGCAGGGTGTGAAAATTGGAATAAAACTATACTGCCCTGAAGTTAAAAACCTAAAATAAAAGCAAATCAAGACCAAAACAGTCTCTTCCATGAAGCTCTGAATGGAGATAATGTCATTGAAAATGAACCTGCTGCCACTAATATGATGCAGCAGCTTTTTTACAGGCAAATCACTTCAGAAATTATGATGGTGCTTAAAATTGCATATCTGGTGACTGTTTAGATGCCCAAGGATATCCCACACCTCCACCTGCTGCTGCAGAAGAGCAGGAAATCAGGCTCTGTGTTGTACTGTCTTGTATCCACTTGGGCATTTAAAACGGCACCTGATGCTTGTGTTTAGTGCATGAATCACTCCCTTGGTATAAGACTCAGTGTTGTGTTTCTAGTTCCAAATCAATAATACAAGAGTTTATTTACCATGTTTTGCCCTCAGCTCTTTTTTTTTCAGCTGGGGAATCTTTTATGTTTTATTATTGTCTTTACAAATTGTATGTAATAATTGTAAAAAGGAGAAGGTGGTATGGTTCTCCCTTATGTTTTTAGATTAATTGGGAAAAAAAAATAAAAATAAAGTGTATCTCATGGTGAGAACAGGTAGTTGGACAATGCTACTCTTTAAAACAGACTTGACTCTGTTAAATTTCTGAGGCAGGTGTTCAATGAATCTCTTTCATTGGGTTTATGCATCTGATGGTGAACATTTACATATAAATGACTCTCCAACATAATTAAAATGAAATTTATTGTTGGTAGCAGCATGGCATAGTAGATTTTGGTAGATGATTTAAATTAAGAAGGCTAAGTTAAACAGCAAACCTCAAAGCTGAATGAATTTTTATAACCTTCTTTCCAGCGACTCCTGCCCTTTCTAACATTTTTTGGGGGCTTTTTAAAATGAACCTATTGTTCCCCCCTCTACATTTCTCCTTTTGCTTCCTCCCCATATGTGCTCTTCCACTGGTACTTGTGTGCTGACATATTTCGGAGTTTCTGTGGCAGTTTGCTCAGGGGTTCTAATAATGATAAGAGGATCAGGAATTTTATTTCCTGTGGCCAGTGTTATCTAGTTGTGCTCTTTACAAATACCTTTAAGTTATATATAATTATATACATAACTATAGTTAAGTGTAACTTAACTATATCTGTCAGATAGTTGCACTTGCTGAGCTTTTATAGTGGAATCATCAATTGCCAAGGACAATTAGATAGAATGTTTGAAGAAAAATGTTATTTCTTTACCCTTAAAAACAGCACAGAGGGTTACAGAACTCAGTGACTGTTTCTAGCATGTGAGGACTATGACAATTTTTTTTGTACCTTTACATATTTCTCTCTTTGTTGCAATGGGATTAACATTCCTTTAAACACATACTGCAGGAAATTTATCATTGGCTTTGAAAATCCTGATAAATTTCTGGTTTGAAATTAGTATTTGCATTTCTTTGAGTTTTAAGTACACTAAGCCTCTACAGGTTGAGATCTGCATGCAAGATTTGTAAGTAAGAGTTGAGTTCCTCATGGGTCCTACATCCAGTATATTTAGTGTGCCACAATGCTTTAAACCTATATATGGATATTTAAAAAAGAAAACATCAATCTGAATATGGCAGGATTTATTTCCTCAAAAAAAGAAAAGAACATGGAGACAGTGGGAACATCTTGTGATCCTGCAAATACATGTACAACTAAACACTAATTGTACTGGAGAACAGTCACTTTCCTGTGGAAGCATAGATGCAAGAAAGATACTTTAATGTACTGGCATTCGGGAAATATGAAATCTTAGTAAGCCTACTACAACCTTGTCACAATTATATTCATTATGTTCTTGAACGTTCTTTAATACATTTAAATGTATGTTATACTTATGTGTTTGTTTAATTTTTGTCAGTCATGGAGAAAGTATCTTAACAACTGGCTTTCTAAGGAATAAGTAATATATTTGTTAATCCTATATATTCCCTATTATAATTTCTTATTCTTTTAATCGCTGTACTTCATATTTCTCGGGTTTACTTGCAAGTATCTTGGACCAAGGTGCAGTGAGTTCTATGTGGGTCTTCTGTTGGGCTTCACAGTCTTTACTTTCAGAAAAAATCTATGTACCTTGTCCTGGCAAATATTTGGTAATAATGTAACTGTGACCATACAGCTTACAATTTGTTTCTGTCATCTGGCAGGGGAACTGTTTGAGGAAAAGTAATTAAAACATCCCTGCCCACTAACTGCTTATAAATGTAAATAGTGTCACAGTGGAATGTTTCTATAAAGTTGCCACCTCTATTAAGTGGCAACTTTAAATTATTGCTAATATGGACAGAACATCCAGAACATCACTAGATATTTACTGATACATACAAAGCTGGGTTGCACCTCTGTTATATTGCACAAAACACAACTGGACTTAGAATGACTTGGAGAGATGTATACAAGACTTTGAGTCTTGTTTCAGTCTTACACTGAAAGATAAAAAAAGTATCTATGGACTGCGTGACTGATTTTCAGGAAGTGTTACTGGGAGGTGCAGTCAGTGCAGTTTTATTGATCCCCTTGTCTGCTCCCCTCTCCCAATTCCATTTTATAGTCCCATAATTCATACACAAGTAAAGAGGATGGTTTTCAATTAAACTTCCTTTCTTGAACACCAAGAAAAAAGTGTTTTAAAATCTTTGTGCAGAAGAGATTGATGAGAGATGAAGGGAAGGGAGGAGAAGAAATTGACTTAGAGTTTCTACATTAGAGAGTCTTTTTGCAGAATCCAGTTAATGATTGTTAGTAGTGTTAGTATTTATTACTGATATAGGGGTCTTTGCTTTGGGATATATGTTCTCTAAATACCAAAAGCAGAAAATACATTATAAGTAGAGAAGACAAGTGAGAGAGAAAGAAGGAAGAGGGACCTAAGGTAACCTAACAGTAAATGAACATTTAAAATATAAAGCCAGAACTAAAATCCAGTCAGAGAATCACAGAATGGGTCAGGTTAGAAGGGACTTTAGTGAATCATCTGACCCAAGCTCCCTGCTCAGGCTGGGCCATCCCAGAGCACAGGTCACAGGGCTGTGTCCAGGTGGTTCTGGAAAATCTCCTGTGAGGGAGGCTGCACACCCTGTCTGAGCAGCCTGTTCCAGCACTTGGTCAATGAACAGGAAAGAAGTTCTGCCTCGTGTTCATTGTGAGATTTCTGGGCTTTCTCCTCTTGCCCTGTTGCTGGGTACCACTAAGCAGAGCCTGGCTGCATCCTCTTGACAGCCTCCATTCAGACACTGACAGGCATTGATGAGGTTCCCTCTCATGTGTCTCTTCTCAGGCTGAACAGCCCAGCTCCTCAGCCTTTCATCACATGAGAGGTACTCCAGCCTCTCAATCAACTTTGTTGCCCTCCACTGGATCTGCTCCAGGAGCTCCGTGTCTCTTTTGGACTGAGGAACCCAGAACTGGACACAGCACTCCAGATGTGGCCATGCCAGGGCTGAGCAGAGGGGCAGGACCATCTCCCCTGTCCTGTTGGCAATGCTCTTGCTCCTGCATCCCAGGATACCTTTGGTCCTTCTTTGTCCCCAGGGCTCTGCTGGCTCATGGACAGCTTGGTGCCCACCAGGACCCTGCATTTTCCTTTGAGTTTCAGAGAGTTCCTCTCTGCCTTCTGTCACAGCCCCTCTGAAGGGCTGCACAGCCCTCTGGGCTATCAGCCACTCCTCCCAGCCTTGTGCCTTCCAGCTCCCTGTGCCCTCTATCACAGTTCATTTCTCTATAATTTCTATCTGAAATCCCTGTTTCAACTCCTTATGAGTTATCACTATTCCGAAGGAAAAAAAGAAATTGCAGGGAAGGAAGCTCATTAATAAAAAATGAGGTGAAATCAGCTGGTTTTCTACAAAATTGCTGAATTACCAAATATGTTTTAAACTTGATCGTATAACTAGATATGTGAAGAGAAAAAAAAAAAGTTGTGAGAGAAGTAAAAATAATTAACTTGGGAGTATCTCTGATAGAAAAATACAATAAACTAACAGTCTGATTTTATTTTTTTTAACATAGAATATATAGATCAAGCATTTTTTGCACAAATAGGCAGCAGAGATATAGGTAATGCACTTAATGAAACAGTAGGGACTAACTGTTAAAAATAAGAAAAATGTATATGACACTGTGAGGACTTCCCCTCCCCAAGAGAAACATGCTGAAAAATTAAGGAGATTCTCATTTATCACTTCCCATGTTTAATCTCTGTGGAAATGGAGATACAATAATCCTGAAATAACTAAAAGAAGCATAAAAATATTTTAAGTAATGTAATAAATTAACAGTTATGAAACAAAAGAATAAAATATAGTCTGTATCAACAAAGGAGAACCTAATTAAAAATGCCCTTAAAACTCACAGGAAAACTTACTAATGATGTAATCCAGCAAAGCTTTTCCAGGCCAGTGTGGCAGTGGGTCTGGTTTCCTGAAAAGCAGGTTACTGACAAGTGACAAAGGTATTTTATCTGTAATACTTTGCCCCTGAGGCTTCAAAGTGTGGAAGATCCAGCTTATTGTCCCCTTACAATATCAGGAATATCAAAACAAAAATAGTAAGAGGTTTTCTTTGTCGTGTTTGATGAAATAGGCTTTGGCATAGCATGCTACTTCAGCATTTATTATTTATGTGATTTTTATCGTGTCAGGCTTAATCTGCAGTATGGCTAATCTTTAATGGATTTAATGCTGCCTGTGAGGTGCTGAGAATGCTCTGTAAAAAGAAGAAAATATGCTGCTGTTGTTACCTCCCTCAAGATTGATGTATCCTTAGGGATAGCATTTAAATATTCTAATGAAGGATATACAGCTCAAGGACTATGTTAAAATCAGGTTGAGAATGGTTGCTCCTATTGTCTGGGATGCCCTGGAAATCCAGTCAGACCAGATTATGGATTAATTAAAATAATTTTTAATTGCATTCTCCATCAGACCACACTACAACTCACCTTACAGGGCAAAGGCGCTGTTGCAGTCCACTACAGGTTGTGTGCAGGGATTTGTCCACATTGCTGCTCTATAAATGTTCTCAGAGAAAAAAGAGAGAAGCAGGTCTGTCTTTGTTTTCCACCTGCCTGCTCAAAGTTTTGGGAAGGGGAGGCTAGGCTGGACATTATTTGTCTTTCAGCAGTGGGCCCCCTTTAGGTCCTGGAACATTGCCTTGCTGCCTTCTCGAGACGGAGCAGCCCCAGCCTGTGTGTGTGGGAGAGATGCTCCAAAACCCTGGTTTTGTCTGTGGCTCTCCTCTGGACTCACTCCAACAGGTCCAAAGTCCTGTATTGGATGCCCCAGAGCTGAATGCAGGTGTCTAAAACTCCTAATTTTCCCGTAGTTTGGATTATATTCTGGCACTATATATTTTGCTTGCAGGCAAGAAGTAAAACTAGCTATTGCAAGTTCATTATGTAAGTGTACTCAGAAGAAAGGGAAGTTAGTGTTTTATTTCTCTGTTTGGAAATTATCAGTGCTTGTGCTAAGTAACAATTGTTAACCTAACTTCTGTAGATGACTATGTAGGATTTCCTTTTGATAAATCCCATTTTTACATGGCTATTAACTGCATTGACTGTAATGGAGGTTTTGCCAGAAGCAGTTGATTTTGCTAAAGCCAGATTTTGACATATTTGCCTCAGCTGCATAATTTTAACCATCAAGCTAACAATGCCAGCCTTTGCTAAGCCTCTACTCAAATAACCAGCCAATTCGCTCGAATAATTTTGTTTATTTTGTTTGCCTTATTTTTCTTTTTTTTTTTTTTAACTGAATACCTACTGCTGAAATCCAGGCTACTGGATGTCCTGAGGCTGTGCACAGCAGTCTTTGTCTGCAATTGGAATCTTTGGAACCTCCCAATTCAGGTTGATTTTGTTGATGTTTTTGTTTGTTTGTTTTTTGTAGGTTTTGTTTTACATTTTTTGGAGTTTTTTTTCCATGTTCTATTTTGTATTATACTTTAGGCTCTAGGAAGAATGATTGACTGTAACTTGTCCTCAATAGCTGTATATCCATTGTGAGAAAATACCCAACACCTGAACAAATAAGCAAAATATTTTTCATGCATTAAATTGGTGTTTTTAAATAGGAAATAAGCAAAATCTCTGAGTTCTAATGAAGTGATAACAGATTTCCTTTATTTTAGATGTGAGAGAAGATATATATATAAAAAGAGGAGAATAGCTACCTGCCTGATGCTTTTTCTTCCTTTAGGGCAGAGGGATGCTGGGCTTAATGTCCATAGGAGCACAAGTATAACTTACAGAGTTTGTGTACCAGCTTTGTTCTGCATTTTTCATAAAGATAAATACCTTTATGCCCTGGACTTGAAGCAAGGGAGAAGGAGAGAGGCATGATTTAAGATGATTATGAACAGCAAACTATCATTTAGAGAGCCATTATTCTAAGCCTTAGCCCTCAAGTGCCTCACTGGAAAGTGCAACTTACATAAAATTTGTCTGAATGACTTGGTTATTCCTATGACCCATTCTAAGACCACCAAGTAAACATCCATATATCTATAATATTGCTTTCTTTTTGTCATTTTGTTTTAAATCTGCTGCTTGTTAGATTGAGTATGGTACTGCTACTAAGAAAGTTACTTTTTAGCTGAAAAAAATATGTACAAACTAGACAGTCAAAGCCATATTTACTTCTGTGTATTTAACAAACCTCAGTGGCTTTTTTTTTCCAACATGTTCCTCATCCCTTGAACCCATACAAATTTGAGTAGCCATGTGTCCAATATCCATTGGGGGAGGAAAAAGGGTTTTGCAGCTCTGGACCATTTCAAGGAGTGGAAAAACTGCAGCAACATCCTAATCCAATATTTCCTTGCTGATCTTTGGATTTTCCTGTGGCGTTCACTAGCTTTTTTTGACTTTTAGGTCTTCCTCTTCTGACTCTTCTCACTGGAGAAACAGTGAACATTTAGTCCTCAGCCAGCCTATGCTGTAGACCAGCTCTTAGAGGTGTTTTGTAACAACCACATTGAATATCTCCAACATCTGTTTCTGGATGGTGAATTGATATATCTTGCAAAAATCAACTTGTGCTTAAGTGCTTGGTGGATTTTATCCAGAAATGCAAATTTCAGAAATTTGGGAGCTACTAAAATCAGAGCAGAAATATTCATCTCATTAGAACCAGAATTCCTTAGAGAACTGTGTCTGTTTCTTAAAAGTGTAGAGAAAAGAATGAAAGTGTAACAGACCTTCCTTCAACACTGTCAGAGCTATGGCAAGAAGAATCTAAACACAATATTTTCTAGCTCTTTTTCCATTTAGAAAGTAGCAAAAACAAGCTCTGCCTTCCACTTTCATGTCCATATTAATGTAATGTAGGTGAATTAGCCAAAGTGAGTGATCTAAGGAAGTGGTACACAACACAACCAGGAACTCAACTCTGCCTAATGAAGTGTCAATATGCCTCAAATAGTCCCTCAAATGATTTAAAGGAATTGTCAGATTTAGTCAAAGACGACTCCAATGATTTATAGTATTGTATAAAGCTCTTAATCATTTAACTATAGGAGTGCTTCAAATCACTCATCATTTTTTCAGCTACTTATCTTGATGCATATACTAATGTCTAATTTGCTAATTAGAGGAGGAAGATTGCAGTGCTTTGACAGACAAGGCCAAAAATGGATTCTGCCCATAAAAGAAGTCACAAAGGTAACAAAGACAATTTGCAAAGGAGGAAATAAGGCATAAATAAAGCAATCAGTTGCAAGACTGGAAATCTGCAGTTAGGTAATTTACTATAAAAGATTAAAATTAATGCAGAATCATGGTAAATGCATACAAAGCCAGAGCAAAATCCTAATAGGCTTCAAAAAAATCTTCATTCAAGTTCCTTTCCACAGCAGTTTTATTAGGTTCACTTGTTAAACCATCTTCAAAAAATTGTCCTCATTATATAATCTGTTTTAAGAGGAAATACTAGGAATTCCTTACTCATTGCTTCAGAGTGATGTTAAAACAAAGGACAAGACATCATGAAAGACTACTAGAGGAACTGTTCTTAGAGCAGAAATACAAAGAGAGAAAAGTGATGAAACATTTGAACAGTCTCAGTTTTGTAAGCAATCTGATGAATCAGAGATACAATTCATTTAATGGAGATCATGTGACTATGTTAATTTTGCAAGAGTCCACAGGCTCTGACAGACATGCTTCTATAATTGCAGAAGGAGCCATAGCTTTGCATTTCTAATTTTCTTTTGTCACATGTCATATGATCAAACATAAACTTTATTGTGTTAGCAGCCCAGATAGAGAGATCATGGCTAAATTGCAGAGGAATTATGTGAAAATCAGGATGTAAAATTTGGTATATTAACATTAGCATTTATCCTATGAGATTAGCTTCAAAATAAATTCAGAAAAACTTAAATTACAACAAATTACAATATAGATAGTATATCACATTCATTTTAAAATGTTGAAATTGTAATCAGAAATAATTGGACTTTCAGTAGAAAAGTAAATGAAGTTGCTGAAGCAAAAGGAAATTAACATTGATTGCAAGTGGAATAAACTGTGCAGATTTGGAAGGTTCTGATTTATTGAGGTGGGAACTACTTCTAAGGCCATTAACATAAAGATTTAATTAACGTGTCATTATTTTTGCCAGATAGTGCAAGGAGTTAGAAGCCATTAAAAATATAATTTCATTTTGATAGGGAAAATCAATATGAAAATTGCAGGAGAAGCAATCTGAGATTACCAGACTGGACATTAATAAACTTAGCTATTGAAAACAATTGAGAGACAACAAAAGTTCCTAACAAGCATCACAATTTCAAGTATGAAAAGCTGTTCTCTTTCACATTCTAATGGAATCTTTGTCTCTTGGAGAAAGTAACATGTCCAGGAAATATGTTTCTTACCTATTTGATTGTTTCTGTGCTTCTCATACTCTCAAATACCTGCCCTTTGAGCAGTATTCAAAATGCTCTAAGACCGCTACTTACATGTTTCATCCTCTTTCTGTGCTCTGCCTAGTTTGTAACATGATTCAGAGAGCATTAAATAAACTTAAAACATCTCTGCATAAAATGATACTGCCCTGAAAGCAACCCACTGCTTTTGTAAAAGTGGCCATAGGTGGATGATGTATTGGGATAAATCTGTGCTACTTGACTACACCAGTACAGATTGATATTCTGTGAACTAGACAAGGATGAAAAAGTCTTACTGGATAAGGACTCTCGAATATAGGTTAATTCCTGACTTGAAAAACTATTCTGTTTATGACTCAGTGAAAGGGGAATACTACCTGTGCTGATTGAAGACCTCAAGGATAAAATCCATTCATGATTTTGTAGCTCTCAAACTGTTTCTGAGGACTCTGTAAGCAGCTAGATAAATAGGAAGAGAGAGATTGATTTTTCTCTATTTATATTCTGTAGACACAAACATAAAAAAATTCTTAACCTCTCTGCTTTCCCATTAGCTTGAAAATACCAGAGATTTTGTAAACTACGCTCTTGCTTGCCTTGAGTGGAGAATTCTGTGTCACAAGACTCCCATCCCCTGGTGAATTCTCAATGATCCTTTGATCGTGTATGAATCCTTTAGAAGATAAGCCAATCATTCTCTTTCTATTATCTAACCCTTTCTGCAGTAAGTGGTGTCTTTTAATTCACTCAATACTGGAAGAGAATGTGCAATACATGGTACTGAAACATGTTGAGATTCAGTTTGCAAATGAGATGTGAAGGGCCTCCTCCTCACTCCTGATGTCTGTGTTCTGAGCACATTGGCAGTAGAACAGTGCAGCCTCTTTGCTTTCACCACTAGAAAGGGAGTAGCCCTTTCCTGTGGGGCTTCCTGGGTAAGAATTCAGAAATTGAAGCAGTCTGTCATGTTGTCCACTGGATTCCTCAGATACCTAAGCGAGACATATTTAAAAACAAATTTCTTTGTCAGATGAAAAGAAATCCTGTCTTGAAGTGCTGCTGCTCTTGAAGAGAGCTCTAAACTTGTGGAAGCTGTCATTTTGCAGTGTTCATTATCAGCCTCATTGCTATTCAACAGACAGTTTGGGACAGCAAAAGGAAAGCTGAGGCTCTGTAAGAGTAGGCAAGTCACTGCATTGTGCACAGATCCTCTTTTCTGTGTATAACATTATCAGCACTGTAGGGAAAGCTGCTGAGTATAACCATGTCATTGCAAATGCTGAGGCCTTTCAAGTGTGTTTTATCAGATGGTCTCTGTCTCAGGGCACAAGGAGCATATGTTAGGATTACTGAAGATATTTCTTTTCATCCAAACAGTAAAAAAGAAAACCAACCCCCCCCCCAAAAAAACACCCCCAAAAAAAGTAAAGCCATCAAATGAATGAAAGATTTTCCTAACTTGCCTGTCAGAAAAAAAAGAATTTTAGTTCTTTCTTCTCCATTCAGTTTTTGTGCCTGTTTACCACAATGCTTGTTACGTAGACTGAGATATCTCCTGTTTTCTTTCACTTTATTATTGTAGCTAAAAGCAATATATATAGAAAGAAATAGTTCAAATATAAATCCTCCAACTGGAACTCACCTAAATAGTATCAAAAATCTTCTGAGATGCAATTTTAATTTATTTTGAAGTTTCATCTTTTCTTTCTGCATTGTAAAGCTGGGATTTCTCTATTTCCCTCCTTTAGCATCATAAAATCAGTGATGAAATGGAAGAGTAGTGGATTAAAGTGTAATAAACAACTTGATATTTATAGAATATATATTTTTTAAAATTCATAATTTAACCTTAATTGTTGAGTTATTGCACTAGTTCCATTGAGTCTTATGGAAAAAAGCACTTTAGGTTCTACTGTTAGGTTCAATATGGTAACAATCCATTATTGAGGCTCTTCTTTAATAGTTTCATTAACACATGCAGCTTAGAAGTTGCAATTGGCTTCTGCTTCACAGTCAGTCAGAGCCAAGAAACAAAGGATTCTGAGATGGCCAGGGAATTGTTAGAATAACTTGACCTGGCTTTTGCACCAGTGAAGTTCAGGATGTGTCCAGTGTTACAGAATGGCCACTGTCTGAGGTGCCCCTTTACTGACTGCTTTCACAGTGGAGCCAAATGGCTTATGGGGATATTTCAGGTGGAATTCATGCCCTTACCCCAGAGTGCAGGTGAGGTGGAGACACCAATATCTGAAGGTAATTGCTCAGCTACAGCAGCCAAATGGCACCGACATACCAAATTGTTGATTTATGTCACACAAAGGCAGCATGGAAAGCAAGCACCTGGGTCAAGTGTGCTTTTTCATTTTTTTTTCCTTTACTGTCTTCCTGTGTTCAGTCAGAAGAAATGATACAGAGCCAGCCTGAAGAGTGGAACTGAATGTTTGTGGGAAGATTGTCAATTTTAAAGCAGACTCAGGTGTAGATGTAATGGCCATATCAGAAAAGAAGTTTCATTCCCCTCACAGCTGAACCAACTGTGGCTACTCCAAATAGTCCTAGAGGCAGCATAAACACAAAGAGGAAAGGCTGTATCTTAATTTAATACTTGGGGTCAGGAGACTTTACACTTATATTTTCTTTCATTGGAATATTTACTATTCTCTTGATGAAAAGAATGGAAGAAAAAATTTAAAAGGGTGCATTGGACTCATTTGTTATGTACATATTGTCATTGTTTCTAGCATTGAAACTATGAACTTGAAAAATTTCCTTTCTCACCCTTTTCAAATAGCTTCCAGCGTAACAGAGTTGGACCATTTACACTCAGCATCTTGTATGATCAGACCCTGATGTGCCAGGAAACTTGAAATGTGTAACAGAGTTCTTCTGTGCTAGAAGCACAGTATCATCTGCTGTCACATTGTGAGGAAGAATGTAGAAACCCAGACATGTGAGAACCTCAAATTCTTGAGAAGGTGGAAAAAAAAAAACATTTTATAACTTTGTAACTGTGGAATAAAAGATATTCTCTTGAAGCAGAGGTAAGGATAGGCTAGCTACCTTCCTAACAAATCAGCACCCTTGTCATCCTCTAGGAAGGCTGAGGCATGGCCATTGAGACATTGCTCAGTCCGTCCCAAGGATTTCATTGATTTCTGAAGAGGTACTACAGTGACTTGGTGTTAGGCTCTGCTCATCAAACCTGTCAGGACAGTTCTTGAAAAGGTAAGGGTAGATAAAATTCTCACTTCTTATCTGTTGTGACTAATGAATTCATTTAAAAAAAACAGAAAACAGTATTTTAACCCAAGGTTCTTCATTTAAAAAAAAAAATGTAACTGTCCACCAGTTAAAAAACTAAAAGCTATGAAGCCACGGTAGGTTCTTTGTATTTATCTTATGCATAAGTTAAACTTTTTGCCACATGGAGAACATGAAGGTGTATGTTTTAACTTTCAAGCATTTTCATAGCCAGAGGGTAGAGTGATCTGATTAATGTCTGCAACATCACATAACATGAATGTATGTTCCAGGACTTCAGACAGTGCTGGTTATTTCTTTCCTTTCATATATGGAATATTAAACACGCAACTTCTTCCTAATGTTCCTTCAACTATAAACAATGCTACTTTTAATTAAAACAGCATATTAAGGATAAAACTGAGGGTGTAGAGATCAGATGCGATTTTCCTTCTATAGTTATCTTCCAGGCATTATTACTAGGATTTTGTGAGGAAAGAATTAAATAGAAAGTAGGGTTTAGTTTTATTATAAATGTGAATCACATCATTAGGAGATAATACTATATTATTTTTCTGAATTGACAATGAACATGATCACCTTAACAGGCTCCTTTTGATGCAGTATTTAAAATGATAAGTGAAGGATGTGTAAGGAATAAAATAGAACCACAGGTGGTGTTTTGGCTTCCCTGTCCCACGCTTCAAATACTGAGAATAAATTAAGGGATAAAATATTCTACTGAAGTTTGGAAAGACTTGAATAATTGCTAAAATATTTAATTTCCTGGTTTGAGTCTGAATTAGAAACCTCAAGTCAGAACTCAAATATTTCAAAACAGCAAGGTTTTCAGTTAAATGTTAACCATTGTTTAATCCTGAGTTTGCTTCGAAGTAGCGATAACACTGGGACAGGCTGCAAAGTCTTTCAAATTCCAGCATAAAGTAATAGATTTAATGAACCTCTTTGTCTGCTTTATGGAGGACATGTTTTCATTCCCAGGCTCAGGGTTCACTCTGTGTTTGACACGCACAGGGCTGCATCGCTTGCAGAGCACAAGTGGGTGGGTGTCGCTGGCGCAGCCGCGGCCTCGCCGCGGTGGGGAAGGTCTCAGCCCCAGCAGGGTTCTGCTTGTTTGACAAAGCCACCTCCGTGGGCTCCTCCTGAAAGGCTGGAGCTAATTTTAAAAGTCAGACAAATGACAGGCAGGGGAGCCTGCTGTCCTCCCTGCTGTGCCATTGTGGCACTGATTCATGAGCAGAACAGGTGACTTTGCTGAGGCTGGAAGGAAAATATGTGGCAGAGCTGATCACTGGCATGGGAGCCGTGCAATGCATCAGCTGCAGAAGCATCAGTGCTGTGTTCCTGTGCAAGCTATCTGCCTGTCTCCTCTTAGGGCTGAAAGACTGGGATTCTTGCCTTCTGCAGGAATTAGTGTCAGCTGAGCTCAGAGCAGTGGCTGGCATTGCCTTCCACATGAACTGTCCGCGCAGAGAGTGGCGATCTAACTGATCACCTCCTTAAAAGAACATGGTGATCAAAAAACCTGTACAACCCAAGTCCTGATTGAGAATTGCTTGTTTGGGAACTAAAGAGCTGACACTATGCCAGTAGTTTGACAACACTAGGTCTCATTAAAGTGATTATTGTCATGTAATGATTAGGGTCAATTATCTTCTCAGGCACTCTGAGGCATCTAGCTGCTTCTTGGATATAGAAAAACTTGTATAAAGCTAAGCCTTGTTTAATGAAAAAGTCGAGTTCAAAGCAGCGTATAGAGGAATAAAAACGGCATTTATGCAAGAGGCAGTAAATTAAAAGAGCTGAAAAGATGTGAAGATAGATGAAAATGAGTATATGAATTGCTTCTGAAAGAATATTAAGGTATGGTAGCATCTATATCAATTGTAACAACATAATTTAGGTTTTCGAAATTCCATTCACATTTATTTTTATCTAGTTGTATTTCTTTTTCTGGTATGAAATATTGAATGTTTTTTTTTACCAACTCTTCCCTGTAATAAGATATTTGCCATGGTATCACAAGATAATAATAGCTTTCTCTGACAATGTATCTCTCTCACTCTCCATGTTTTCTGGGTGTTTTATTTGCCCTTTAATATTATTGTCAGGTGGGTTGAGATCAGAATAGCAAGTCTGCATAATTCAGATGAGAAGGTCATGGCCTGCTTCCCCAGAGGGGAATCCCCAGAGGGATTGTCCAGCTTGAATTGCATAGAGATTTGAAAACAAGTCACATTGAGTTGGTGGAAGGACTAAAGGACTTGAACAATGCATAGTCACTTCTTTTTCAGCTGTCTTGTAAGGAAAACTTGAAAATATACGGTAGCATAATGGTGTGTTACACTTCTGTATTTGTGTACAGGTGGTGAATTAAGAGGGAGGGAGAATGTCAAGGCTTTGATCCTAAAGAAATAGGAATAACGTTGAAACAAAATGTTCCTGACTACTTAAATATGTGTTATTAGCAGGGTAAAAAGTAAAAAAAAAAAATTACTTAATTTTTTGAAGAAGGGGGAGATCATGAGAAGCTAAGGAGTCAACACAGCTGGATGGGCCAAATACAACAGCAACATCTGACAGATACATCTACACTGAATGCAGGTTCACTGCTGAGCTTCTTTATAGTTCACTGTTAAAAACCAACATCTGGGTTAAGCCAGCTGTTGCAAGGCTCTTGCTGTCCACCACAGATGCTGCTGGATGGCAAAAGCAAATATAATGTGGGTGGATTAAAAGAGCAGGTGCTGCCTTTTCCTCAAATGCAGCAGTATCAGCTGTATGAATGCTTCATTTTTTGTGATCCAAGTCAAGCAGGGATTTCCACAATTATTCAAGTAATTTGAGGCCATTCCAAGGGATTTCAGATCAGTGTTTGAAAGCACTGGTGGATGTACTGATTGCGTTTTCCATTATTTTAAGGAATCAATTCATTTGCTACTTGGTTACTTGTAGAGAGTTGTGTTGTGCCAGTGATGAGTTCTCAATTCAGGCAAAAATATGTTTTGATGCTTGGTTGTGTTAAAAGCCCATTCTTCACTATATCTGGGGCTATGCATGCTTTTGTCTTGATTGTTTCTTTGAATATGAGAATAAATAATAAATTATGATTAATAAATTAGCAGGAGTTTACAAAAGACTAAGTGCAAATGATGGATTTCTATGTAACCCATAGAGTATAATTCTGGATCTATGGGAATAAATGGCAGAAGTCTGAATCTTAAATGGAGACAGTTTTTATAAAAATATTTCATTATCTTAACTAGACATTAAACTAACATTGACTTAAGCCTTCCGTCACTGAGCTGAATTGAAATTAATTGGAGTGAAAATAGAAAAAATCTACTGTTGAGGAAAAAAGATTCCTTCAGTTGAAGTTATTGATGTGGTCTCATGCATTTTATGGGTTATGCTTATGTAACACATTACCAGTGGAAATAGAGGTGATGGAATGGCCATCAAAGTTATTAGGGTGCTGTTTGTTTTATTGCTCTGAGTAGATTGGTTGATTTCAGAATAACCCAAGTTAATGGAGCTGCTAGTGTAAGTACAGTGAGCATGATTTAGTCCTTGACACATACATATTTATGTATTGTTATGTTGTGGGGCACTTCTTCAAGCTGTGATTGTTCTATTAAGCCCTTTCATTCACTTGAATTTTTCACATGCTGCTTCTTATTTACAAAATGCTATCCAGGCCTTGCAAAACCTAATGAATTTTTAATTGTGAACCAATGATAAAGGTTTCTGCAAACGCTCTGAAGTCATCCATCATTAAATACATTTTACAAAACAATTTTCTTTTGCTTACTTGAATGTTACCACCCTATATCCATCTTATCATTTGACTTCATCAAAATATAAGACATAAGTTACTCAGCTTTTGAATGCCCTCTGCATTATCAAAATTCTGACTAAATGCTCGTTTACATACAGTCAAATCTCAAGTTGTTCGGCATCTCTTTGTGTCTGGAAAAACCTTAACACATATGAATTTTACTGTTTTGACTCAGTTGTTTTCATATTATTTCCTTGAAAAATGCATATAGATGTTATGTGGAAAAAAAATGGACTTATTTCTTTATATTGTTCAATTTATTATGATAATCCAAACTTCCATATTGGTTTCACCATTCTATTATTTTCTATTGAAAATATATTTATATGAAAAAATATTGTTGGTGAGCAGTGATGTTAGAGTATCTACACTTGCACTTTATTAGTGTTCTTCTTTTGCTATTACTCAAGTATGGTGCATTTTTATTGCATTTTATTCCTCAGATGCTTGGCAGCATATGAACATTGAAACATTATTCTTATATTTTGAAAGAACAATGGAACTTGCCAAATTTGGACTGCAAGATGAGCATGTGCATTCATGGTTAGGATTACAAAAGCAGTTTATGAGAAATGAGATATTACATCTGGAACTTTGGCAAAATGGAAATGTAAGAAAAAGAGGTGAATTTTTTAGCTATTATACAGAATGCAGGGAAAAGTGATGCTCTTAAGATGTAAGGAAGATTTACCAGTGAAAATTATAAATTTCATTGTTTTTTAATTTTTATATAGAACCCTTGCTCCAATGTCTGTTACATTTCTTAAGCCTTTTTCCAATAAGCAAGTGTGAGAATACAATTTAACTCTGTTATTCAGCTTTCCCAAACTACAATATTATCCTTTTAGTTCTTAGCATTTACAGAAAACAAAATAATTTTGTAATAATTTTGTTCTTTCAAGATTATCAGAAAATTTCTTACCTAAAACAGAGATAGAATTAGAACTTCTTTAACATGTGAGGAAAAAATTAGTACCACCCATTATTTAATGAAGGCTATAATTCATAGTTGCTCAAGAGTAAAAAAATGTATTATTTCCTTTTTTATATGAGTTATGGTTGCTGATTTGTTGGAATGATGGTACAAAAATCCTCTTTGCAGCTCAAAGTTCATGATGCTCATCCTTGTAATATTGATTAACATAGAATAGATTAAGCTGCCTGTAAAACACATCAGCAGTTTGGCTTTCCTGAATTGTTATAAAAATTCTGTGAAATAAATGTTCCATTGGTATTTTGGGGGCTGACTTCTAGAGTAACATGATGGGTTATAGAAACTTTTGGGTGAAGGCTTTTTTGTAACTCATATTCCCCTTTTAGGGCTGTCTGATACCCGAGTGCAGCAAGCAGGTGCAATGGAGGATATGGAATTAAAATATCCTGCTTTGGAATACATTTGAAAAAACAGTTAAGAAAAATTCAGCAGAGGACCTCAGTGCCTGGAGGGACGTTTCCTGTGGGTACCCAGCCCACAGGATGTCTGTACTCCAGGGCTTTGGCAGTCTTTCAAGGGAGAATCCTCATCTGTTCTCAGCTGGGTAGAACTTTTGACAGAATACAAGGAGATAATATGGATTTATATACAAAAAATATTTGTTTATGCAAGACAGGGGGGAAATTTCAGACATGAATTATAACTGCTTATTTAGACATTCTCCTTCTTTACTTAGACTAACTGCAAGGTCTTCCAAATTTCAGCCTGGACCCAAGATTCAGTTGGTTTTCCAGCTCTGGAGGCTCACTGAGGTCTATCTCCTCTTTTTGGACAGCTGGTATATCCTTGGCACTCTGAAAATCTTGCCGTGTATCACAAGACAGGTTCAAATTGTCTTTTTTGCTTCCATGTTCATGAGTCTTCACAGAAAAAGGCTTTTTCATGTGCAATTCAAAATAATTGAAAAGGAAGACCTCCCCAATTTACAATGCCGTCTGAATCTTGTTTTGAAGACATCAACCCTTGAAAAACAAAATTCTCTCTTTTTACAAAATTGGTAACTCGCGAAACCCAACCAACCAATGAAAATTCTTAATGAATTAAAAATCCTTCGTGAGCAAAGGGACTTGCCCATAGAGTAGTAGTATTGATTCCATTCCCTTTGTTTCTCAGTAGAGATTACCTTTTATTAGCATGTGCTAATTTTGGTGAAAATCCACTGAGGTAAGTGGGTTTTTGACTTTTGAATTAGTGTTGGAAATATCCACTGTGTACCTAGAAATTTCACTACGGAAATAGCCAGTGGGTTCTTGTTTACTTAAGTGAACAAGATTCATAGAAAGAGAAACAGGGTTAATTTATAAAAACCTCTCAACTATTATCTTTCTCTTGAGAAAATACCTGAGGCCATGCCCTTGTGAGTGTACAATAGTGAGAGCTACAATATTACATTGAGAAAACCCTCTATTACTTTATATAACATTTAAAGCCAGTTTTTGCAGATGTGAAGGTGTAGCAGAAATTCAGTTAAGGTTGAAATGTCCTTTGAAATGGTCTTCAGTGTTTTTGACTAGCTGTAACATTTAATTTTTTTTAAAAGAATATAAAAGGATGGTATTTTTCAAATGCCTGAAGTATAGGGGAAAAAAATTAAAATGGTTGCCTTTTCTGAAAGCTTTCTTCAGCCTTTTCATTTAGCCTTTTAGAAAGGGCAGGGTTATGCAAACTCAAGATACAAATAACAAAGAGCAGTAGAAATGATCTTCCAGAAGATAAGGAGGGGGATATACTCAGTCTTTCACTCTTTACTTAATGAGGTGATTATTTGTTTTTCCCTAAATAAGAAAATATATTCCTGAGAAAAAGCTATATTTTAAATTATTAGGTAAAAATTTGACTGGCACTCGGTAAAATTTGAGGAACAGTAACTAAAACTATAAATGACACATTTTTGCCCTGGAAAGATTTACTGCTAGATTACTACAAAATTTGGTGTTTATATTGGAGACTTAAAAATATTTTTATAAGTTTTCTGGGTGAGGGTCTGAAATGAAGGGGGACATAAGAAAAGCTCTGAAGAGAACAGTTGATTGCATAATGGCATGAGTAAGTATCTCAATATTATGCAAATAAGGTTTGCTGTACGTAACTACAGAATAATTATTCTAGTGCTGAAATATAATTATTCTAGTGCTAAAATTGGTGATGACAACTGTGTTTTTCAGGAATCTGACTGCAAACCTTGGCTCTTGGGGCTGACCTTGTGTAAGTGGTGACTAGTGACACAAAAAACTTCACCATTAGGTAAATGTTCTGCTATGGAGGGACTCTAAAGCAATAAATTGTGCCAACACACATCCATTTCAGGGCTTCTGTAAATTAATAGACTGCTTGAGTAATTTAACAACATGGATAAATGTCCATCTGTGGAAAGTTCTTGAAAAATGATGGCAGCATGAATAAAATCGAGAGAACAAGCAGTGCAGCACAAATAACTTGTGATAGGACCCAGTGTGAATCTCAAAGCAGTGGCATCATTTTATTGCAGAAAAGTCTGTGATGCAAATTCTAATAGCAGGAGAAATGAAGCTACAGTAGTAGACACATGAAGATTTAACAGGTGGAAACCATAATATGCCAAGGGATATTTTTTTGTTTTCAGAACGCCCACACTTCTAGTAACTGATATTAATGTTACATTTCTGTATGCAGAAAAATTGTCTGAGAAAGGATTTCACTGAAAATTTATGCTGCCTTTCTGCTGTCTTTTCTGATATTACTTACATGCTGTATTTTGGAAATAAATAGTCTGTGTGACAGAATCTGAATTTTTCAATGTACCAGTAATATGAAGCAATGTCACAATGAAAGTAATGGTTTGATGTTTCCATGTTATTAAACTTCAATTTAGTTCTTCAAAGTTATAAAATACTAAAATTCTCCACATATTTAAAACTTGAATACTTAAAAAAATACGTTATTGATGAACAGCATGCGTGTATTAGACATTTTAATCAAATTTAACAAAATGTGGAGAATTTAGGGTAATTAACTTTCTTGCATTTTAAATTACTCATAATTTTTTTTTTTTGTTTCAGAAATTCTTTTATAATATAGCAATATGAATAGATTTCTTAACCTAGACTAAATGAATGTTTGTTTGGTAGCCCATACCATTTAACAAAACTCTAAAATCTCAGAACATTTTTTTTTTTGTGGATAGTCTGAAAAATTTTTGCAATATACTTTAGCTTGAATTTAAATGGTTTACTGAACACCCACTTTTCTCAATAAGTTTGCAGCTTTTTAAGGTCGCACTCCTGACATGCAGTTCCCCTTGAGCTTCAATTTGTGACTTTGGGAGAGAACTACAGAGATACTCTTTAGGGATGGACTTCCAGATGCATCTTTTCTTATTTCTCTCATCTTTCCTTCTTCTTATTTCTCTATGTGTAACCAGTCCTGTGAAATGCTGTGTTTCTTAATTTCCCTGGAATTGACAGTGCAATGCAGAGTGCAAGCAGGCTCAGAAGTAGCTCCTGAAACAATGGATGGAGAAGAAAACATCAAAACATCAGATTAACCCAGAGCTCCTGTGAGCCATACTTGTGAGTATGACTCAAGTGTTCTAAAGGTAAAAAAAAAAAAAAGGAACATGCACAGCTTTACAGGTAACACCAGGTTTTCCTCAATTGCCTAAATGATCAAGGTTCCTTTTATCCAAGTGTAGTGTTTCTATTTACTTCGCCATGTTGGTACAGATAAACTATGCTTTTCCTTATTTATAGCAGTACTCACCATTTTTCCAGGGTTTGTTCAAAATGTCTCAAATGGGCTGTGCCTAATAAAAAATCTTTTTGAATGCTTAATTTTATCTGAATTTTAATCCATATTAAATTAAAACAAAGCAAACATCTGAAAAAAATAACAACAATAACTTAAAATACTGCAAGATTGACTTTAGTGACAACTGGAGAGTCACAAGGACCTTTATGAATCTGCTTAGATTTCTGAGGGAGATGTACCTTGTTGTTTTCCTGTATGTGTTTCATTTAAAAGGTGCATGCTGTGTGCCAGGAGTGGAGAAATGACCATGTTTCTTCCAGTTAATTTTAAAACCCTGAGAAGGTTTTTGTGGTTTTATTTTTCAGATGCCTGTAAAAGTTTGTTAGTCAGTCTAGCTACAAGAATAGGTACAGTCATAGGACTGAAAATGAGTTTTGATTATGTACTCAAAGTCATGTCATGACACAGGGCTGGTGATTGTTTAGTATTTGTTATGGTATAAAAAAGGATCAGCCTCATCAGTGAACTGATGAACAGGATAATTCAAGGAAGAATTGACATTGCTTGAGGCCAAAATGGTGAAATGTTCTTCAATAGAACTATAACCACATGAGAGAATTTTGGAGAATGAATAAAGGTCATTTTGTCCATCAAGACATATTCTTTGTAGTAGACTGTTTCCCCAAGGATCACATCTAATTGTTTCTTGAATGACACTGGTGCTTTTTGCCTGCACGAGTTTGCCTGCAGGCTATTCTAAGTATTTATTATTCTCTGCATAAAAAGGTGCTTCCTGATATATATATATATATGCCGAATTTATTTTTCTATTTTCATTTAAGTTCTCTTGTCCTATAATCTGTGTTGGAATGGAAATAATAACCTCAATTAACATTATCTGTGGCAGATAAGAATGCTTCAAAAGAGACAGTTCAACCCTTTCCTTAGAATTAGATGCTCAGATTTATAATCTAAGTAACCACAACTGCATATCAAATGGTGGCAGGGCTCTCCCTTGGAAGATTTCACATCAGAGTTTGTCTTATTTCCCTGAATGCACTTTTACTGATGTTGTTGATGCTTCATCCCCCATTGACCAGAAACTTGTCCAATACAGAACATCTGATGACACTTGATGTCTCTTTTAACATCAGCTAAAGGGAAGACAAATGCAAGATGTCCTTTAAACTTATTTCAACAGGCAGAAAAATGAGAGGCAATAGCTGGGGACATGACAGTAAGAGCTCACTAACTCCTCCTTTGCTCTTTTTTCACAACAAATCAGCCTTTAGTTTTGGAAGATTTGAAGATAAATCAGATTGTCTACACTGCCTAACTTTAAACAGTATCAAACCTAGGTTACTGGACTTAAAGGAGGGGTGCCTAATCTTCCTGAATCTTTACAGTTTTTGCCCAGTACTGGCCATAGAAGCCAAGCAGCTGATTAGGCAATTCAGTCACAGTCCTATTCATGTGTTGTTTTTTTTTTCCTGTCTTACTCTGTCAGACTCCAGAAAAGCAGCCAAGGCAGTGTTTAGCTGGGTGTAGCACAAACTACTTTAGCTGCAACAGCATCATGATCTGCATTCCACATTTTTTTTGGTCTGGAGACAGAGAAATCAAAGCTTCTTCCTCTCTCACCATTCCCCATCCAACCCCCCTGCCTTAGTTCCATCCATTCAGTTCAGTGTTCTTCAGTTGCAGACTCCTTACTAGGCTTCAGATGGCCCAAGTCTACAACTCCTCATCAAAAACAAGAAAAATTTCTTTTTCTCCCACTTCTGACAAACTTCTTGAACCTTCATACTGAAAATAAGCGCACTGTATTGTGGAGGGATAGGATGTAAGAAAATAAAGGTAGTGCAGAGGGTAGCCTCACAGCTGAGGAGTTGCAGCTGTACTAATCACCAAAGATTAGGAACAGGCCTGCTCTCAATAGACCACAGCTGTGTCCAATAAGATGAGTGCTACAAAAGAGTGGGTTAGCTGGGAGAGGAGAGAGCTGGAGTTTGTTGGTTGTGCTGTGAAGAAGGAGTCAGTGCCGTGAGGAGATGCCCATTAGAAATCACTGAGCAAGTATGGGACTTTTGCAATAAGATGACAACACCATATCACTCCTGTGGCAGACCTGCTGGCACTCTTCTTCCAGCAGCCTGGGTTTCAGGTAAGTTGAGGGTCTATAATGTCAACTCTTCCATAGATGTAAGAGCCAGGTTACGTAACTGATGAGCTGCACATATTTAGGAAAGAAGAACTGACTACCATCCCTTAAGCACTGAGATATTGCTGGGTACAGGTTATATAAAAAACTTGATGGGAATTCAACAAGTGCCTCCAGTCTGGCTCTGAGCCATAGACACTGACCCTCTGTGGAAGGTCTATAAATCAAGTACTGCTACTCATGAACAGAGTTGTATAAAGGGGGCAAACAGGTGTCAAAGCAGCAATAAAACATATTTATTTAGAGACTTAAAAAAATACCAGGCTTTAGAGAGGACTTTGACATTTCTAGGATTTGTTCTTTAGAACAGAATGAACATTATACCCCCTTGCTTTCTGCTGGATAAACAGCCCTCAAAACAAGGTCTTCAATTTGTAAAAAAACAAACAAGCAAGAAAAAAATCATGATCAGTTTCCAGTACTGAAGGAGGATTCCTTCCCTGACTATAAATGCTTGTATTAACTAGTTTTTCAAGATGAGACAGCTTCAAGCTAATTCTGAATAACCATTTTATTCAAGTGATTTCAGACACACACAATCTCTACTGAGACTCTCTTATCCCCCATTGAACAGCAAGACAAATCATGATAATTATTTCAAATCACAGTTACATGGGAAGAACAAAGACCCATGAATACATCCATGGCAGAATTTGTGCTGTCTTCAGTACTTTAATCATCCGTTTAACCTAGAATGCTCTGCAATATTGCAAAGCATCCTTGTAATGTACTGGTCACAAAATACTCATCTGAGCAGTGTGTGAGTCTTGCACATCAGTGCCTATTCCTGATCATGGGAAGCTGGCTTTGCTTCCTTGCCAGTAATGAGTGTGAACATGGGTTAGAGGTTGTGTCAGAACGTGTCTGTAGAACAAACTAATTGCAAATTATAATGGCATTGACTTTAATTTATGCTGCCATCATAGCAGGCCTATGCTTGATGGGAAGATCCCTTCTAGCTTAAAACTGAGGGGGGTGATGGACAATCTTAACCAGTGTCCTGAAGGAATTCTCCTTCAGTACTGGGAACTGATCATGATTTTTTCTTACGTAGAAGTTGAGCTGCACACAATCTTCTTTTCCCATCCATACTAAGATCTAGGGAGGCCCAGAGATAAGGTAGTGTACAGATACCTTGCCAGAGCATTCTCAGTGAAACTATTATCACTAGGTGTGCAACACCACTGGTTTACAAAGAGAGAAAAATTGAATATTGCAGCACGTTGTTCCCTTGTTTAAAATTGGAAAGTAATGTGAAATAACAAGAATAATTATTTTATTTCAGCTAGCAAAACTCAGTGAAATTAAATTGGCAGAAATTTCTTCACTGTTGCAAGAAAGAAAAAAATAAATAAAATGAGGTATGAAAAATATAGAATGGATAAAACTGTATAGTGCATTCCAGCAGAGATTAAATACTCAATGTGATTTTTAAACTTACTTTGTTTTATTAGGCTTCAGGTTACCAGAGGCTCTTTTATTAAAAAAACCTCTATAAAACTGATTTTGTTTAAGCTCTAAATTAGTATCATAGCATGAGACACATGGTTTTAGTTTATAACTATATTTTCAAGATGTCTCTATATTTGCCTAGGAGAGGGTAACTGAATTTCAGTAAATAAGTATTTCACATATATCTAGAGGCCATGTTTTAACTTAATATGAATTCTGTTTAGCCATATTAACAAGGTTTGCTTTCACAGGTGTAAAACAGGGTCAGTTATGCTAATAATCCAAGAAATTATTCCCCTGTGAAGACCAAAACACTGCCAGAAGCAAAGAAATTGATAAGATTTAGCCAGAAATTGAATAGGACATGTTTTTTGCATCCTAAAGTGATGCATTGACCTTACTTGTTCCTCTTGAAGTCTAAATATTTAGTGCCTCTTCGTTCACTTAAATGCAATTCCTTATTTTCTTAAATTTTACTTTGTTTTGAACTAAAGTTAGAAGGGAGATGCTACTTCAAAATAAGGCTCTTTTTAGTTTATTCATGCGAATTGTGATTTTACTGTTTTTAATGACTGCTTTGTTTTATAAAATACATTTTTGCTTGTAACAAGTTACCTCACTTAACAATAATGTTTAACTTTGTATCCTTTTACCTTCAGGTGGGGTGGAACAACGAGTGCAGATTGAGTCTGCCTAAAATAATTTTCTCTGCTGGATGGAGCAGATTATTACAAGGTAATTTAAAATATATATAGGAAGTGGGGAAAAGTTGTTTACAGCAAATGCATTTGTTAACCCTCTGATAATTGCCTACAGTGTTTTGAAGATGTAAACACAAATATGCCATATGAATTTATGCATGAATTTCATCTAAGAATATCTCTGACTTGTCCTAATAACTAGAAATACTTTTTCTAAAGCAAATTGTTATCTGGGAATAAATTGCATGTTGGCTTCATCCTTCCTCCCACAGTCGCTTGCTTCTCTCCAGTCGCTCGCTCTTTCTGCTTTTCCCCTTTTTGGTGTGGTTTTTTTTTTTTTGAGCAAACACATTTAACAGCTGTGGAAACAAACAGGGCATACTTGGCAAAAGTAGGGACCAGATGCCAAACTCTGCAATGCTTGTTCTCACAGCATCAGGCGGGGCTGCTGCTAACTCCTTGGTGTCACCTCTGCTGGCTCCTTTTCCAGTTTCACTGCTGGCAGGCAGCAGAAGGTGCATCTGGAGATGGTGTCGAGGTCCTGCAGCTGTGGGGCCGTCTTGGCTCCTGTGTCTGTGTTTCTCTTTTATATTTAAATGTTATTTTTGCATGAAATAACATTAATTGCTCCAACATAACTAGTATTTCTCTCAGCGTTCACGGAGATGGGGGAGAAAATAACTTTGTTTTCTGTAGGAGTAGATGTTTTTCTGTGATTAATTACTGTCTTGAATTTGAGGGGAGATTG
The DNA here is from genome assembly GCF_051311805.1 of Agelaius phoeniceus. Taxonomy (NCBI): domain Eukaryota; kingdom Metazoa; phylum Chordata; class Aves; order Passeriformes; family Icteridae; genus Agelaius; species Agelaius phoeniceus. The sequence continues at coordinate 110,927,690 of NC_135266.1, read as the reverse complement.
GGCTCATCTTTAATTGGGCCCAAAAATATCAGTTGACACCTGGCTGGCACTGCTGATGTGCTCTGAGAATCTGTGTCTGGATGTGATATGGGGTCACATCAGTGTGTGGGGAAAGGAGAAGGTGAGCGGGATGTGAGTTCTGCTCTGGCCTCGTTTGTCACATTTATATTTTCTGGAAAAATCCCCTTGCCCAGGATTCTTCTCCTGGGAAGCTGAGAAGCCTCAGAGAAAAAGGAAAATAATATTGTCTCGTTTGCTTCTCCTGTGTTTTTCTGCTTTGGAATGTGGTTCGTTTAGCAACAGGTGCATGTTTCATTGGTTTCATGTGAGTTGTTTTTACTTAATGACCAATCACTGTCCAGCTGTGTCAGGGCTCTGTAGAGAGTCACGAGTTTTCATTATAATCTTTTAGCCTTCTGTCTGTATCCTTCTCTCTATTCTTTAGTATAGTTTTAGTATAGCATTCTTTAATATAATATCATAAAATAATAAATTAGCCTTCTAAGATCACGGAGTCAGATTCATCATTCCTCCCTGTGACAGGGGACTCAGAAAATACCACACTCCTTCACTGTTGGTTTTGCTTTAAATTGCAAGTCACCCTGGAGAGGTCTGGAGAGCAACTAATTCCAAATGCTATTAATAGCCTGTAAAATAAATCTGGCATACCAGAGAGAGAGGGAACAAAAGAGGAAGCTGAAGGGAGAATATATTATCCTCCTCAACCTCGTGATAGGACATGAGGAAATGAAATGAATTTGCTTCAGGGGAAGTTCAAACGGGGCATCAGGGAAAAGGTTCCTCACTGAGAGGATGGTCAGTCATTGCAACAGGCTCCCTTGGAAAGTGCTCACGGTACCAAGCCAGATTGAGCTCAGGAAGTGTCTGGACAACTCATCTGGCCAAATGGTTTTGTTCTAGTTAGCCCTGAGAGGAGTAGGGAGCTGGGCTTTGTGAACCCTGTGTGTCGCTTCCAACTTCAGATGCTCAATGATTCCTTGCCAGCTAGAGTGTGTTGGGGAGCATATCCTTGGCATAGACTGGACTCTAAACTCAGATAATGCTGCTGTATGCTTCCCCATTTATACTCATATAAGTGGGAGTTTAGACCTTTATGGCTTCAGTATCATGCTATAATTTGCTATTGTTATGTGACTAATGCTGGGTGATATTTGGATGCTAATAATCCTTCTCTACGCAGTGTTTGTCCTGACTGGAAGTCTCTTCTTGTTCCAGAAGTTACTTTTTGTTTTTCTATGTCTCTGATGTTCATGGGGCATTGCTCTCTTATTTGCAAATCAGCTTTTTATAGTTAACCCTTGCTGTTCTGTGGCTATTTATCTTCCTGCCCAAGCCATCAGCACCAGTCCAGACTTCCCCAAGGCTTGATGCTCCCAAACTGCTGCATCAACTACTGATACATGAAGCCCAAAATCTTGCCTTCCCTTCTGGTTTAGGAAAAATTTGGAACAAATCAGGGGAAAAACGTGAACATACAGGGTGTGTTCTTCAGGTGGGTGAGGAGATGAATGCATTTGCTAAGCTTTGAGGCAGTCACTGAAGGGATCCAGCAGAAAAAAAAAAAAGGTGTAGGACTGGTCTTGAGGACACTGAATGGGCAGTGGGAAGATCAGCATCTGATCACCAAGGGGCTTCCATGGCAGAAGGAATTTAGGGATGCCTGTCCTTGACTTTCCCTTCTCACAGCAGCTAATAAGCAGAAATTGGTGTGATTTCTGCTGGTCCATAGGTATCAGAAGGATTTATCTAAGTCACAAGGGATTGCATATTTGTTTTCATGGCCAGTTTTCATTGTTGCAACATTTCTTACATGTTGTTACATTTCTTTTTTGCAGTGAGGATGTGGCTATTTTCTCCATATGCAATTGTTTGAATTGTCAATTTTACTAAAATGCAGCACGGTTTAAAATCAGAAATGGAAAAATACTATTGATTATGCAAGTAAATTAAAATTACTTACTTTTGAAGATGCAGCATTGCAGTGTCTTGGGAATTGTAGACAGGAACTGAAAATTAACTGCACAGGTTGAGAAGATATGTCTCCCTTTCTAGCAAGTTCAGGGCAGTCTAAGTTATAGATGTGTAGTATAGAAGTAAGATTGGAGGTGCACCACTATGAAAACCTTGCATATGATGGTATGATGGGTTGTTCTTTGTTTTTCTTTTTTGTTTGTATATGTGTACTAATTATTGTTTGAAGGTAATATCAGAGCAAGAGGGACAAATTGAAAATATTTATATAAGAAAGGTAAAGTTTGTCTAGGTTCCATTTTCAGAAGCAACTTTCAAGAAATATACACTTTATACATTTTAACAGTAGATATTGAGAAAGAAATTAAAGTTTTTCTGTCTTGTTGGTTTGTCTTTTCATCTCTCTTCTCCCAGTTTGTGCTTACAGCTTCTTATTACAGTTGACTATTTTTGGAATGGATTGAGGAAGTCCTTTTATTTTTATGGATTACTTAGTATCTCAGTTTTGTCTACTTTACATAATGATAAAAAAGTGGTTTAGAAATTCAGAAACAACACTTAATCAAAGTAAGCAAATAATGCTGTATAAGAAATGGGGAAAATGTTAGGAATTTTGAATAGTTGTTTTTACAGAGAGAAAGTGGGTGTGAAAAGTTGTGACATCAGTTTCTTCTGCAGTGATAAAGAACTCATATTGGGTATACAAATACTGTATGATGAATGCTTTCTTTTCAGGATTCTGGTCTGGAACTCTGAGCCTTGCATATTTAGTAAAACTGGAGTTAAACAGATGCCAAGGAATCAGAAAACATGACTAGATCTAGATCACCAACATTTCTAGGTCAAAACATGGACTGTATCTTCAGAAATGAAATGTCATGTTTTAAGAGTCCTTTGCAATCCCTTAAATAGCTGTAGATCTTCAAAGGACATGTATCCTTAGATACTTTCCACTTCCTTTTCCTTTGCTATGTGCTGTTCTTCTGAACACCTCAAAGTACCTTATAAATAATGAATTAAGCCTTACAGAAAGATCTATTTTGTATAGACAGCATTGCAGTCCATTTGCTGGGAAGCAAAGTGAAACAGAGGGAGAGAGCACTGGTGCTACTGCTTAAAGAGACAGAAAGAGAATGGAAAAATTAGCAATTTGCCATGACCATTTGCTATGACCACATGACAACAACTGGTTTTCTTTAGCTATCTTTCAGCAGTCAAATAAGTAGCATTAACTCCCCTTCCTCCCCAAAAAAACTCTTCATAACATTTGCCAGGTTACTCAACCCAACCCATGTTTTGATCTGTAAATGTATGTGGAAAATAGTATTCAAGTATTCTTCTAAATTCTTACATGCTTTGCTTGTTTGTCATGTTCATGTTGATCATTAGCTACTAAAACCTGTGTATTTGTCTATCAGGTATGTGCATGGGAGAGAACAACATTTCATTTATTCCTTTTATGTTCATAATTGTTCATAATAATATGTTCATAACTCTTCTGAAGAGAGAGCTGAAAATGCAGCATATGATTTTGGTGAAAGCAGTTGATCTGACTAGTTTTTAAAAGATTAAATCCCAAAACTTTTCTTTCTAGATTTTTATGAACTTATATTTGAATGTTAAAGAATTTTTAAATAACTGGACTATTTGTTTACTTTTTTTTTCTTAAAACTGTGGGGCATCATTAACTGCTGTTTAATTATGGAAATATTTGAAATGTTTATGGACAGTTCTGTGATTTCATTATGGATACAATAACTATTCATAGAGGATGACAAATTTCTGTTGTTCTTACTTTTGATGAAGTAACCCTCCTTAGTGTTGTTTTCTTCTTTGTTTTTTTTAATTTATGTTAGAGGGACTTATGTAAAATTGTTGGGTTTTTTTTCTTTAAATTATTGCAAGAGTCCTTGAAAAACTACTCTGTAAAACAAATCAGTATAGTCAACTCTGCCCATTCAATGAGTAATGCATTAGGCCCTAGATTTTTCTGAAACAGGAGATTCTGGTAATTTGAGTACCATCTTTTTACTCTGTTCTGAGACTTGGGTATTGCAGAAGGAGTAGGAGGCAGCACTTTTCAAGTATTTTATTTGCGTTTCAATCAAAACCAATGTTATTTCTCCGTGCCATTAGCTACTTCTTCTGATGTAAAAGTGGGAAGAAGATAACATTTATCTTCATTGTGAATGGTCAGAGAGACAAAGCATGAGGGTGGATGCAAACACTGATCCACTCCATGGATCACTTAACATTCAGTGCTCCTAAGCCCTGCTTTTGTTCCTTTATTTGCACACTTGTAACGTGTGCTCTTCCTTAGAGTCCCACTTGGAATTTAGCTTGGTGTTTGTTGGTGTAGACACTCAGCAAAGAGCTAAATCCTCTTGTGCCACTAGGATAGGAGGAAACAAACCCTTTCCCATACCTTGCCATGGCACATTTGTGAGGCAATTAAATAACTAAACCCCTCTCCAGTTAGTGTAGAAGCTCTGTAGGGTCTGATCTGGCAGTGAGTGAGTTTATGCCATTAAGTTTCAAAAGTGCAGGCCTAGGCCCTAGGAATTTTTGAAGATGTTATGGGGTGTATTTTTTTAATCCTTCTGTTTGTAGACTTGGTCCCAATCAGGATGTGCAAACTAGCAAGAAATAGTTTATAATGGTGCCAAAAAAACCCCTTTGAAATTAGAGGTTCCTATTTTCACACTGAGTATTTTAGTACTGTTAGAAGTTACTACTTTAAACAGATGAAATGGGGTGATTTCTATTAGAAAGATCTTGGTCTTCCTTTTCTGTCTTCTGTTTCTATCCTAACAGGTCAAAAGATAGCAGTCTTTGACTTGTCACAGGTGCAGGATTGCATATTGCCATTTCTGGGCTTCAGGCCAGTGTAAATTTCGAAGTAGAGGGAAAAGTGAATGTTTTTCAGGCAGTCTGGCCATTATGGTTGCTCTTTTGTTTGTTTTATAATTTTATTAATTCTTGCCTCTCTGTTATTTGCATTCCAGTTATTGGTTGAGAAAAGTTTCAAAGACTTAAGGTAAAGCAGCAAAGTGTATGTAATAAAATTAATTTTATTCTTTGGCACTGATTTATAAATCAATAGCAGAAAGACAAAGTTCATAAATTAGTATCTGTATGCACAGAACTGACCAAAAAATGCAGGTTTTTTGTTCAATTTCATTTATTTTCTCAATTGTCTGACCCATGCCAATAGTTCTTATAAATTTGGATTTATTTCCTCTCTGCTTTACTTAAAGGAGAGGATGCTAATATTTTCTCTTCTTCTACCACTTGTATTATTCAAGCACAATCTGTTTCCTATTTGTATTTAGCTTTTTAGCTACATGGTGATTCTTATTTTTTGCCAAATTTGACTGCATCAAGGAATATCACATTTTATGTGATTAAATGAAAATTTTAAAGGAAATAATTTTTCTTTTTGTGTGAGTGTGCATGTATATATATTTTTGGGGGGACAGCCAGGATGTTTTACTTTTATCACTCTTCTCAATTCTACAGAGTTAGTGAATCATAGCAAGGTGAAGTTCTATTAAATTCCTGTCTAGAATTATTTTTATGAAAATATCTGGCTTTTAACCCTAATATTTTCCAGTTGGAAAACAGAAATCGCTGGTGGCACACATTTTTGCAGAGGTGTTCGGGAAGGGAGGGAGTGGGGCTTGTGCCAACTAGGAGAACAGTACATATCAGAAAGCTGAAATTCCACATCAGCCTAGTCCAATTTGATCTTGTTTTAGAGGAATCTGGTATTGACTGGACAATTAGCATAGTTTGAAATGCTCATCTGTATCGTGCCTTGAATACATTATCCTGTGAAAAAGTTATTGTTCCCTCTGAATATTCTGTCTCCGCAGTCTATTTGTGTTTAGATAACCACAATCTGCAACAGATTTTCTGTCTCTTTTGTGTAAGAGATTAATGAGTTATTGGATCAAGTGCAATGTAATAAAGGCTGTTGTCTTTACACTTTTGGTCAAGCCCATAGCAAACGGTCTAAAACTAAGTTTTCACAAATGTGCCTTGACAAATTTGTCGTGTTTTTGCTATTAGATCACACAATATAAGTTGCCTTTTATTTTTTCCCCTCTAAGATAGAAAGTAATGATCCCAGGAGGCAAGATCTATTTGCAATACTTGTATGTATATTTAAATTATTTTTATGACTCTGCTTCTAAAACATGTGTTAGAATTGTTTTGATGTATTTTTTTTCCTTTGAACAAAGTATAGCATTTTATGTTCACATATATTTTTATCATCAGTTTTAAATCGGTGCAGGAACAAGATATTTATTTCCTTCCATATAGAGTGAAGCAATGCTAGACAGAAATGTACCTCTATTCATGTAGATTTAAATTTTTTTTGACCGAGAACAAAATATATGGTAAGCAAGTCCTGATTTTTGAAATTGTAATGCCATGAAATCCAAAACAAAGTTTTCTGCTTCCCATAATTATTCCTAATTATCTCTTCAACTTTGTGGAAGAAAAAAAGTTTTAAGGAACTATTATGTGAAATGATTAAAAAAGAATTGATAATTATCATCTGTTCATTATATATTTCCTTCTCTGGACCTCTGGATTGTTTGTTGCATACATTCTTCTGCTATGCTTTTGGTAGTATTTTAACATGAGAAATATATTCCTGTCTTTTTTTTAACACACATACTAATTGCTCAACAGGGTTGTGACCTTTCAGGGAAGACTGGAATGATGGTCCTCCCCTGTAACTGCATTTAAGTGTGGATTATTCTCATTTCACACATCACTATCAGCAAATAGCCATTTTTCTCTGACAGAGACAAATCTTGTTGGATTGCAGTCAGCCTGGGCTGATGCAGAATGTTCATAGACGTTGCAGAATGTTCACAGACATGTTCCCTCCTTTTCCCCTTCAAAGCAGAAGTTATTCACATGAATAGAAGCACAATGTGCCTGAGGCCCACAGAAAGAAAAATTTGAAATATTACTTAAAATATACCACTGCATTCAAATTGTGTCCCTTTATTACTATTATTCAGCCATATAGCCTGAATTTAACTTGCTTAATATTATCATAATTTAAATTTAATTTAGCATATATATTTCCAAACTGCAAAGGGGATATCCCTCTGATTCCCCTGTGAGATCAAAATTTAGCCAAGGCTTTGATTTGGACATCATTTAGTAATTTTGGAGAGTTCCACATTCTCCTTTGGGGTCATTTGAGGTAAAAATTCAGTCAGTGCAGAAGATGAATAGCATTTAACTGGCATTTCTAATTTATGGTTCCAATAATACCTTGAGGCTTTATTCACTTCTTAATCTTCTGGCTCCTCCTCTTAAAATATTATATTTTATTTTAGGAACTGGGCTGGTTTCCCCGTGTACACATTAGATACTGGGGTGTGCTCAAGGTTTGTGCTGCTTCAAGGGCAGCTGAAATATTCTAGTTCTCTGAGATACCCGTAGTGTGAGGGAAACCCCTGAGTGACATGAAAACCACTGAAGCTTTTCTCAGCTTATTTAAGGCAGGTGAAAAAGTGCATGGCAGGAAGAGCATGGTGTGCTGGTGGCTCCTAATTAGCAGGCTTGCAGTGAGACCACAGTACATCAACTAGACAGGGTTGGTGAGTGGCCAAAAGCTCACTGTAGCTTATTTTTCCTCATTCACCTTCCAGAACTATGCATTTGCTTGAGTTCCTCCTTTTATTTTTTTTGCTTCAATTTATTAATGAGAGCCTGAAAGTCCTGCAACCCTGAGCCATGATTTCTCCTGATGTCACTGGTGGTTAGAGGCTGTCATCAGGCATTTTAGCCTGACTACACATCAAGATTTGCTGTGTGGGTAAGAGTACTTCTCCAACAGTAGGATTAATGCTTGATTGGTCTCTTGTCCATCTAAAAGCCTTAAAGACAGAAATAAAACAGAAGAAATCAGAGAGAAATCATGTGGTTTATGTGTAGTTTTGAGTTTATAGAATTCCACATGCTGTTTTTTTGTGTGTTTTCGCACACACCTTCACAGGTGGGCACAAGCATGCCATAACTATTTCTGCCCACAGGAAAACCTCTCAAACCCATTGGTGGTTTTAGTGGGAGAACCTGATGACCCGAACCTCCTGACCAGTCACCCACCATTCCCACCTCTTGGGTAAGAGCTGTCATTCAGTGGATTATTTGACTTGTTGTGAATGTTTTGTTTTACCACTTGTCCTGCTTTGGCCAAAAAGGCAATCTTGCCCAGAATCCATCTCCCAGAGACTGCTTATTCCACATGGAGTCATTCCTTACCTCATGTAATAAAATGCGTTTTGCCATTAATATTGTATTTTTCCTTTTTCAATCAATGAGCAGTTGTGGAGAGAACACAAATCTAGAGCCTTTAGCAGTTACTGCTTATCAAGTACAAGCCTTCTGGCTGTGTGAAGGATTCACCTGAGTCCTTGTCTCAGAAAGAGACTCAAACTCTTTTATTCCTTAAATTACTATAACTGTATGTCTTGTAGCTGCAGTATTTTTATACTGTATTGTTTTTCTTTCTTTTTTGGTCGTTTTGCTGAATGGGTTTCAATGCCCTTTGAAGTGTTTCTTGTTAAATAAGCTGGGAGTGATTTTTGTTGTGGGTTTTTTTTCCTATTTGGTTGCTGGGTTTTTTTCACTCCAGTTGCTAATATCAGATGACAGCTGAACCAGCTTTGGTGATAAATCTTTGTTTCAGTGTCACACTCAATGGGTTGTTAGGGGCAGCCTGGTGTTTAAATGACTGTTAAGTGATAAGAATCTAAAGGATTTAGATTTTTAAAAACTTTCCAGCTTATAGGATTTAGATAATTCTGTTTCTACTTAACCTCCAAAATTAACACATATATACCTTTCAGTTTTATTAACTTTTATTGAGTTGGTTTATTTAGAGGACTTTACTGAAAATGTATAATATTAAGCCTCTTGTTTGAATCCTTTCCTAGTAAAAAATATGTAATGATGTCAAACATGTTGAATTAATCTGTCTTAAAAAAAAATACTGTGCTGTTTAAAAACTTGGCTCAGGTACAGCAGAAGTATTTTCTTTTACAATCCAGCTGCTTAGAGGGATTATTTAATTCAAATTCACCAGTGCTGAAATCTCTCATAATAATTCATTACCTAATAAGATTACCTTAAAAGAGAGCTAGATGGCACAGTTAGGCAATAGTGTATGATACAGTTTTGGAGGGTTAGGCTTAAATCTGACCCTGGGACACAAATTCATCATGTTTGCTGGTCTGAATAGAAGCCCAAGTAGATGTTTGTTTATGTTGCATACAATCTGGCATAACTTCATGCAGCTTGGCAGGCTGCTCAGCAAAGACCTGAGACTCAACGAGCAGTTTTGGACAGAGCAACATTGGCACAGCTGTTTGGACAACCTGATTTAGCACATCTGAACTGTTCTTGGCTTTAGCCAATGGAGGTAGTTTTTCATTTCTGTGACTGCTAAAATTTATAAAATTCACATAATAATTTAGTAGAAAATTAAGAGCAGCAGTGCCACTGGAACTGATCTTTAGCTGTTGTGTCTAGGTGTTATTCCTAATTATAATTGGGATAGAAAAACTGGCTCACATAAAATTTTGTAATAAAACCCTCTGTTGCATTATTTAAGTAGCTTAGGTATCCTTCAAAATCAGCAAAGATCAAAGAATAGACCTCCAATAACAAGAACCATTTCTGAGTTTTTAGGACATAATCTATAATTACAATAATCAGTTGGTAAAATCTGTGTCACTTGGTCCTGGTTATGGTCTAATCATATTTTACTTCCCTGTTAGTAGCTCAATTAGTAGTTATTCCTGAATTAAGTTGTACGTACATTAAAATGAGGTTCATTATCTAGGATAAAAAATATCACATAAGTAAAAAGAATAGTTGTGAGAAATAATAAAAATGTCAACTTTTCTTCTGTTGAAATACAAAATGTTTTTATTTTTCCCTGTTGCCATACAAAGGAAAAGTTTGTATTGTAGCAGATTTCATGGAAAAAAAATTTCAGTGCTTTATTCTGACATTGCACTGCATCTTCTATAGGCTAATGTGGGAACACTTTTCCAGCACATGCAGATTTCGTGTCAAATTGTCAGAAAAATTCTGTGGGTGTGTTTGTGCTATTTAAGTTTCTTACTCTTTGTTTACATATTTATTTATTATTTCCCAAGTGGTTTTGCTTCATGTGTACCACTGAAATGCCTGTGACTTTATATGCAACCAAGAAATATAGGAAAGCCAACATCAGGTTTGGTAGTTTGGGTGCGGTTTATTTTCCATTTAAAAGTATAATTTTGTGTTTGTTTTAGCTGTCATATGCTATCATCTAGGAGATCCAGTCATAAATCCTGTTATGACAAGTTATGGCTATGTTCTACTGACCCTATACAGTTTGTAATGCATAATAGGAAGTATAAAATATCAGTGATTAAAAGCAGTTCAGATACTAGACTTTTTGCAGTAACAGTAGTTGTGCAGATTTTTAGAAAAAGTTTTCCATAATTATTGCAAATTTATTTTTGTTGAGTCTGAATTTTGAACCCTTCTTATGCTTTTCCAAAATAACCCTATAATTTTACCTGATCAGTGGATTGGTAGGTTCCTCATATATTGGGAACATGAGGAAACAGGGATATGGCATTGATCAGAGACTGCATGTCTGTGAGGCATCTTCCTGTGGCAGAGAGCATGCATTGCACTAGAAAATGCTAATAGACAGACTATGGCATTCCCCCATCCCATTGAGCCTCAGGGAGTGTCAGGGTTTACCATATGGCTCTCCATGTGCACCAATTTTGTCAAATTCACTCTTCTCACTCAGTTTTTTTGTCCTTTTTTAGTATTGTTTTTCTTTTCTGTCTTGCCCTGCCACCACCAGTCCCTTCATCCTTCCTCCCGTTCAAACAGAAAGCTTCATTTTAACTAAGGATGCTTTCCTCCCTCCTGTTTCTGCCTGCCCACTGTTGCTAATAACAGCTCCTTCTTTAGTCTCTATAGCAATCAGGCAGCAGAAGCACTCAGCACTGAAAAACAGGCAAATCTTGGTAGCAGCCTCCCCCTTTTTTTTTTCTTTTTATTTTCTCTGCAACAGTTGCCACCTGCCTTCACCTCTGCAGAAATCTGGGCATGTGTTGATGTTCATCCAATGGAATGGACCAAGAAGGAGCAAACAGCAGCGTATGGATCAGTTTCTGAAAGTAATAAACTGGATTAAAAATTAGTATATTTTAGCAACTTTATGAAACTAATGAAGCATCTCAAATGTACATAAATATTCTGCTTCTGTTCAGTGTAGCTAAAATATCTGGAGAAAGTGATATAAACATGAGGGTTGACCTCTTTTGATATTAAACATAGAATAGTGGAATAGTGAATAAAGTGTTACCCTATGTATTTTGAGTGAAAATACAATAAATATTCTAATTCATAATAGAAAAAATTTCAGACTGAGAGAAGACAAAAATATTTAATTTTCTATGTATGAATATCTGTGTGATATTCCAGAGAAAAGGTGAATTAAGTCAAGTTTGCTTTTACTGCAAAGACAAGGTTTGGGTACTGTATGCTGTGCAGGAAAATCAAATAAGACGTTCTGTCAGGAAGGCAAAAAATAAATAGCATTAGTTCTCTAGGCTGATTCTGAGCTATCAAAAATATGTCCAGTCTAACATAGATGGCATTTAGTTACAGTGCAGATGAATATTTATTAATATTCTTCAGAGACTGAAATGATGGCTTTTGTTTTACTAGACACTTGAAGACATGATATTCAAAATGTTTCCTTTGTTTGGCATCAAAAAGTATTATGATCATTTTGGCAAAGAGTGTACAAAGCTATCAGGCAATGTACTGTACTGACAGGCTTTGAGTTAGAAGATTAGTGTTGAATGAACAAAACTTCAAGTAATTTGCAAGGCCTTTCAGTCAAATGTAGGACAGATGTTTTATAAATAGTAAAATACATAACATAATGCGTGGCTCTAAAGATTTTCAATAAGGTCAGAGAGAAACCTATTTTGGGGTCAATTGGCAGGTGACAAGTAAAGTATAAATTAAATCTCAAAGCTGTTTTTCAAGACAAAATCAAGTGTGATTTCGATTTGGTAATGAATGGACAGTGTGGCAGTTGAATTAAAAGCAGCAGCAATTGTGCATTTTCATAAGCAAGAGAGAGTGCAACTTAAATTGTTCCTTCGCAGTGTCTTTGTTGAATTTGTCAAGAGATGCTGGAATAGGAGAGATTGTCCTTTATAAATGATACCCACACTGGCATGAGCCACTTGTGGGAACATGGGGAACCATCTGTATCAAGGTACCAAAACATTTTGTACCCTCTTTTATAGGAATGACTTATCGTGTAAAGATGATCCTGTTTGCATCTTCACCTGGAGAGTCATTTGCTTCACAGAAGCTCATGTTCAACACAGTTCTCAGGTGCAACAGAGGCAACCAGTGAAGCAGATCTCTGTCAGAATTCTAGGTATGAGAGAATAGCAAACAGTGCAGGTGATGCTGTGCTGGCTGCACCAGCCTGGTTTAAGTGAGGTGACTTTCTAGCAGAGAGAAGGCCTCAGAGTACGCAGCCTGTGCAGTAAATAGTGCAGGGATAGCTCCCTTCCACCTGCTTTATCCCACTGGGCCTTCCAAGCACTGGCTAAGGGTCAGAAAAGGGTCAGAGCTGAGGATAAACAGACTGTCTGAGCTCTTCAGTTCAAAAGCATAGGGCTGTAGTCTCTGTTGAACCATGGCTGACTGGTGCCAATATGGAAAATTAACTGGCTTTGCTAGCAAATGCAGAGGAGAGGTGTTATACCAGCAATGTTGAAAGCAAAATTGACAAAACAGTGGGAAAAAAGCTCTTGAAAAGTGCCAGCAGGGCATGAACAGGATGGAATACACACTAAGAAGGGAAAAAATTGTTTCTTTAAGTCAGATGATTTGTGCACCAGAGTCTCAGCACTCATTTAATGGGAAAGTAACTTCCTGTGTGATAAAAATGCAAAGAATAACTTGAAAGCAAGAACCGGCTGGTGAGTGATTTACTTTGTTAGGCTTCAGCAGTAAAGTCTGAAAACTGCAACCTTTGTGTTTTCTAATAACCCATTCACTTCCATGCTGCATTCTTCTGGCTACCAAACAATGACACCTAAAAATGTTCATCGCTGCTGGGCTCTAATTCAGCAGCAGTGAGAGGCAAAAAGATGGCTGATGACAGTACAGAGGGAGAATACCTGCAGGGAGTGACTTCTTGGTTGTCACAGAGGAGATAACAGAAAATTTGGCAGCTGAAAAGGATGACCACTGATTTTGTGCATTATTTCAGGAGAAACAAGGCCCAAAATTCTCTGTAGGGTGAAGCTTGTCATTCTGTTCCCATAAGGACACAGAGAAACATACAAGCAAAGAGTGCCGAGTATATTAAGTATTTTAATAAATATTCTTATAAATATATTAATAAAAATTAATAAGTCCCAGGATATTAACTCTGTAAGAACATAGTAATAATACCACTTTTAACATATATGTATATATTTACATGTAATTTGTACAGATTATGGCTGCATCTTGGCATTCAGAGTCAGCAGATCTGGAACAGCATCTGAAGTATTTGTCTCATCCATGCCTCATGATTAGTATTCAGTAGTATTTGTCATGGAATCTACTTAACTCTTGTCACCCTTTATAACACCCATTGTTTACAAACTATTAGAAGATCTGTTAAGAGCTACTCTTGTGTGTCCATGATCCCAGGTTACAGTTATCTGTGTGTGTGGGTTGTTTCTCTAGATGTGCACTTGCAGAGCCAGTACAGAATACAGAATGAGATGGGCAGGTGGTTGAATGATTAATCTCTAAATTTATTGCAAAATCATGCGGCTTCACACTTTGATCTTCTTGACTGTTAGGATCTGATTATTAAAAGATGCCTCTGCCCGAATTAAAGTGGATGTGAGACCATATGCCAAAGTCAATAGTACAGATTTTATTAAACAGTAAGTGAGAAAAATAGAGAATAAGTCGGAAGGCAGTCACCACCACGTGGATCCCTGTGCTGTCTTCCTGGCACTTTTTCTTTTGGTCGTCTTGCTGCTGGGCATCTCCAAGTGGTCTTCTGGAGGTACTGCTTCTAAACAGGCCTTTTTAATGTATCCTGTGCTTATCTCAAGTTCACTAGGAGGAATTTTGTCCAGTGTGCTCATTCCAAACCTTCACCTTTATTTAGCCCTGGAAATAATGCCTTCCTGTTTGCCATCTGTGCCTGTTGTGGTGACTTAACTTATGGGAACTTCCTTCTTTGACACTGGTTTGAGACATTCTTTAAGTTCTCATAATGGTTTAATAATCTGTCTCTGGATATAGCAATCTTTAGTAGCATCAGAGAAGAACCAGAAAATTTATAATATTCAGCACTTAGTTTCCCACTATAGTCTTTATTGATCCTCAATTATTACTACATTTAATAGCATTTGTTTTAGACTGTGGCTTCCAAGCTTGTTTATTGTGGTCCTTTTTTCCCCTGTTTTTCTATTTGCAACTAGAAATACAAATCAGTGAACAAGTGGCAGAGTTGGGGATCTAATGTTTTAGGCTCTCAATTTGAATTTGGAGGACTTCTAGAATGATTTGTTGTCATTAATTTTTGCTGTTCAATTTACAGTGTTGTTAAATGAGCAAAACTCTCCTGTTTTAATAATATCCTTCAGCAATATGCTCTATGTGGGGAAAAAAAAAACAACCAAAAAAAACCAAAAAACCCCCACCCTTTATTATAAGTTTGAAACTGATGTTCTTTCTCTCAGTATGCATTCCTGAATTGTAAAGCAGGGAGAACAGAAACTCCCAGTCTTCTCACTTTGTTCTAGTCAATATTAATGCTTGTTTTTATTATGCATTCATGTATTTTCCCTTTCTTGGAGGGAATGAAGTGCATTGCTGTATATTTTAAGGAGTCTTTCGTGTCTTTTCATATTCCTCTTACTCCTCTTGACTTTCTGTGCTTTTTCTCCTCACCTCCTTGTTAATACTCCAAGTTTTTGTCCATTGAGTTGGGGCATCTTGATATTTCTGTCTTAGAGATTAACAAATGGTTTTACATTGGGGTATAACAATAATATTTTACATTTTTTAGAAGCTCACCTGAAGATGAATTGATTTGACTTAGTCTGAAGCCAATCATTTTCCAGATTTTTAAAGAAATCCACTATTTTTTTTCTTGGTGTTTTAGTACAAGCATAAAAGTTATATGAGTAAAGGGTGTTAGATGACTCTCACAAAGCCCATCAAGTATTAGGACTAATTGTAGTCATCCACAATCTAATTGCATGGTTCCATAGCTGTTGCTTCTGGTTTTTGCTCTAGTATATTTTAAACAATTCTTTAGGAAATAGAATTTCTTCAAAGGAAGGCCTGCTTTCTTGAGTGTTCATGGTGACCTTTGGAACATTAAAGATTTCTTTGCTAAAGCCAAAGAAGACCAAGACTAGGATTAATATGAGTATCTTAGCCAAAGGACTTCCATAAAGTGAGGAGCAGAAAAGGGAACAGGAAAGAGATGTAAGCTAGAAAAAACTGTCACCTGAATATTGCTTCAGTACTTGCTATAAAATATGAATTGTTTTTGGAAACAAAATTAAATCATGTATTATAATCCTTTCCAATGTTGGTTCTCAGTTGAAAATGTTTGGATTTAGCCTAACTACCAATTCATTTTCCAGAAAATTATTAACCAAAAAAGTATGTTTTATCACTCTGTTCTAGGTTAATATAAAATGCATAATGCGTGTGTACTCATATACTTAAAAAAAAAAAGCTAGGAACTTTTCAGAAGCTTAACATCACTTGCATGTTTTTTCATTAATTCATGATGAAATTAATCAAATGTTCATATAGCTATAAATGGGAGATAGCTGTAAAACCTTTTGCTTTGTCACACTCAAGTGTCAGATTTTGTACACCACAAAAACTGTTCCGATCGGTCTGCAATGTTTTCTTTATAACAAGAAAACAAATGAATGGTTTTGAGTACAGTTGAAAGAACAAGCCTGGTGTTGTGTTGCTTTATGATCTGTGCTCAGAGTCTGTGTAATACATTCTTGACCTTTCAAGGAACGGCGTTTTTCTTTCAAATGCAGTTTCCTTTTTTTGAGTCCGCGTATCTTTGGGTCGAGCAGGACAGCGAAGGAGCATGGTGGTAAATTGACCAGCACACAATACCTCTGTCCTTGCAATTGAATCAGACTTGTTCAACATATCCTTGTGCTAGAATAGCTGAGGAGTGTGTTTTGCTTCATGTGGTAGAAAGCTGCATTTTCACAGGGAAATATTTTTCATCTCCATTCTTTCTCTAAGTGTATGTCATGATTTTAGTGAGTATTAAAGCATTTAAATAGCCAGTTTTATTGACCAACTTGTTCTGCTTGTAAAACAGACTCCCATCAAAACCAAAAAGGGAATGGTCAAAATACAAGATTATATTGGAACAGTTTTGCATATAGAAATACAAGACAGTGGAATGATGATAATGACTGTTAAAGAAATAACTGATAGATTTCAGAGAGGAATAAGAGACAGTCACTACTTTTGCATCTACTGCTGCTGCCTTGGCATCTGTGGCTCATCAGCAAGTGAGTATTAATGTTCACACTGTTTAGGTGTTTACTTGTCAGTCTGTACAGTATGTCAAATAAAATTTGGGGGAAAAAAAGCCCTCCGAGTAGTTCCTTGGATGTACAAGTTAAGAATTTGAGGGAACTTTTGAATAAGAATTGCAAGAAACAGTTATTTTGCTGGGTCAAGTTGAAGCTCCTGAAGTTGAAAGATGGTTTTCTTTTTCCTTATTCAGCAGAACTGGAAGATTTTTTTTTTTCTGATGTTGAATTATTTCAAGTGATGGGAGCTAATTTCCTTTAGGTAAGCATTAGAAAAGTTGATCAGATGAGCTTTTGTTATTTGCCTTCAGTGCAAAGCATGATTTATATAAGGAACGCTGGTGGGGGTTTTAAGTGTGTGTGATGACTTGTTCTCCTTAAATACCCAAGTAGTTGAAATGAGAATATTGATTGTGATATTGATCAACTCAGTGATGGTGATGAGACATCACTGTATTAATTATAAGGTCCTACATTTACTGAATAACTGTTCATTCATCTCTCTTTCTCTCCTTTTACTTCTTTCTCATAGCTATGCAGTGTAGATGACTGTAGATGTTTTATTTTGTCGTGTTCTTGTCCAGGTCTAATCACAGCACTAAGAACAAATGAGAAATTGTGAATCCTCATCCAGTAGCCATTTCAAGGGGAGTTGTTGTGGTTTTCTTTCCCCACTGTAAAATTCAAATGCCCTTTGTTTCATAACCAATGAGAGGCATGGAAACAGAGCAAGAAGAAATGATAGTCATGTTTCTCTTATTATCTGTCAATCTGTCAAACAATTGAAATATTATTATTATTATTATTATTATTATTATTATTATTATTATTATTATTATTATTATTATTATTATTATTATTATTATTATTATTATTATTTATTGTCCCTCTATGTGCCATAGGGTAGTTTAATAGCCTGGCCTACAGAAGAAAAGGGGAAAATGCTTTGATATCACAAAAATGGAGGAAGTGGCTGAATTAAAACTAGAAGCTGTCAGAGAGGAAGAAAGCTAACTTCTGAAACACTTTAAAGTCTCATGTAGAAATACACTATGGTTGGCATGTCACTTTCATTTTGGTTTTTTCAATGGCTCAAGTACTTGAAAAAAATCAGAATTCCTATCACGTTGTGTGACTGTTTCTCACTGTTTACTTTTGAGTTCACTTTCCCACTGTGTCCAGCTGAATCATTCAAATTTGTGTTGAAGTCTAGTGGACAAGTGACAGGAAGTTTATGAGCCTAGGGGGAGACTTGTACTAGAAATAACATAGGCAGTGTGAGCAGCTCACTGTATCTTCAGGTCACATGATTTATTGATTTTATTTTAAATGTTGTTCCATAGAAATAACTTGACAAGGTTCACAAAAGATTTTCTTAGGGCTTGAATAGACATCAGTATGATACAAACAAAATAATACAATAGCAGTGTGTCATCACTCTGCAAAGATACCACTACCAACAAACCTCTATTAAAAAAAAAAAGTTTCACTATTTGAAAACCAGATGGAATGAATTGCTGCTTTTATTCCTACTTAGGAGAAAGCCAAGGTATCATCAACCCATGAGAAGCAGCTGAGGAGATGGAAAGCTGAAAGTAGTTTACTTTGTTACTGTTAGACAAATTAGTTAGGCTTTGTTACTGAACCTCTTTTTTTAAACTTTTTTCCACTTTTTAAACTTGCAAGTGCTCTCTTAACGATTTGGAGGCACTGAGCATGGATGTTACCTTCCTGAGGCACTGAGACCCCTGAGGGGTAGTTGCTGGTGAATCTTGTTGGAATTAGAAGATGTCACCTCCAACCTTTCACCCTTGCCCTTTGTGGGAGTTACCTTCTGTGTAGTACAGCTGTAATAAAGGTGACAGAAGTGGATGTTTGCCTCTACTTTGCTGCTTTTTCATGTGGCTCAGTAAAGACACTGGCCTTTGAATTGGAATGACTGAGGAATGAATGAAGGATGGTCCTTTTTACCAACTCTGGCATGTAAAGAAAAGAGATAAAAATTGAGAAGCTGGAGAACTACTAGTGTTTGCATGCTCGTGGTTGGGGGCTTCAGGGTTCAGAGTCAATGCCTCTGAGTGCCATAAATGATACAATTAATAAATTGTCTGATTTGAAGCTGGCAGCTTTGCTGGGTCCTCTCCTGACGTGATGTGAGGCAGGTAGAACGTAGAGTCATCTCCCCCAGTCATGGATTTGAGTTGATAGGAAAAATATAGCCCCTGATACAAGGCCAGTAAACGAAAGAAAGCTTCCTGATCTGCTTTCTTGATATTCAGCTCTAGAAATGCATGTAGTGGAGTTGTGCCATCTTATGTTTGGAATAGTGATGGAGTAATAAAGAGATTAAACTTCCCTTCATATCAGTCCAAAGAGGAGAAATCTGAATCATGAGTTTTCACACACAAATCTGCATCAACCCAACCCTTGTGTGCAAATGAATACCATAACAATAGGCCTGAGTGTTGATATGACTCTGCTATGCCTTGCTATAAATTATTTCTTCTTATGTAGCTATCAAATGTATATCTCAGTATGAATTGTGAAATATCCTGTTTGGGGCCTGGGGGGGAAAGGATTTGCTTTGTTTTGTTTGCTTTTTTGTTTGGTTATTTTTGATATTTTGTAATTTTCTTGTGTTGGGGAGAAAAAAAAAAGAAAAAAGCCAAATAAATATTTCCTGCGTGCCAGCTGAAAAAGCATGGAGATTAAAAAGATACAGCATATTGCTGTCCAAACTGAGATCAGAAATTGAGAGTTGGAGTGGTAGTCTTAGAACTGAGGAAAATTCTCATTTAAATCTGTCCTTAGCAAGCTGCATACATTACACATTCAAATATATGTATATACATGAACATATAATTGAGATGGATGTACAGGTGGTATGCTCCAAGAAAGAGTCAGAAAAAGAGATTAAGGTTAAATGTGTATTTAAAAGTAGGGTTTTAAAAATGCTTGCTTTTCTCAAATTCAAATTCAGATGTTTTGAAAAGTTAAATAGGATTCAGTTGTTTGAGGATTACTTTGTGTATGACTTGGATTTAAATCACAGGGCATTTCAGATCAGCTACTCTGTTCAAAGTGGCTGCTGTTAAAGGATTTATACATGATACTGCTTCCAGGGTATTAGTACAGCAGGTCTTCTTCTAGCTGATTTTGAAGTGAAATGTAGATTTTACATTGTCCTTGTCTAACGTGTATTTTTTTTGAGCAATCTTGATCTGCTGTTTAAGGGTATTAACTGGTTCAAAATCATTGGCATCGTTTAGAGGATTTTAAATAGAGGAACACAGAGTTAAGCTATGTGAAACCATGCTTTCCATTTAACTGTAAAAGTGTAAAAATGAAGTCTCTAGAGTGAAAAAAAGTTCTTAGAATCATGCATTCAGTGATTCAGATCCTAAAGAAACACACAGATGATACTTCAGTAAGGGTAATATGCATATCTTGGATTATCATTATATAGCATTTCCCCAACAGGCTGAAAAGAACATAGAGTATTTATGAGGGGGGAAAAAAAAGAGATAAGATTTTGGTAAGCTTTTTAAGCAAAGTCAAAAGAAAATGAAATATGCCTACAGTATTTCACCCACAAACAGATGGCCAAACATAACAAACCAATAGTATGTAAATATCAGTGTTAGGAAGATCTGTTGCAATGCATGAAAAATTACTGGTTTCTTGGCTGCTACCTTCATACAGACTAAACCTTCACTCAGAAGAGTAGGATATATGTTATTTTTTTCCACAGAGACAGATGTAGTTGCTCAAAGTTGCCACCTTCATTTAAAAGCCCATTTTTTAAAAAGTGCAATGTAGAATCAACAGATGCCCTTTAGAACTTGTAAAGGTGGTGAAAGAAATGCCCAGAATTCAAAATTCTTGAGATGCAGGCAGTGAAAGGAAATGTTGTTCTGTTTTCACAAGGCCTGGGAGTCCCTTGCACCCACGTAAATCTGTGAAAGAGAACTTGTGAGGGAAATTGGAAATTTGAGCAGAGTTATTGCAGCAGGCAGGCTGTGAAATAGTGAACTTGTGGTTCTGTGTCACACAGTCCTCAGAACACTGGCACTAAAGTGCCTCTTCCTGTTTAAATTCACGAGAAAAGCAGTGATCCAGATTGCATCTTAGTGTGCTGCTCCTGGAAGCACAATTTATTAACAACCATCAAAACCTACAGTTTTTTTCCAGGTGTGTTGCATATAGCATCTCTAGTATTTGAAGACACATTTTGCAACTAAAGTATGCTAAGGGTGTTTGCCCATCCAAATTGCATTAATGGGGGTTTTTGTTTTAATTTTTAAAAAAGGGGCTGCACAAGTGACTTGACTTGTGACCTCAGGTAATTTATTTAAAATCTGCCCCTGACAATGGCTTGTCTTCTCTTGGAATGTGACTGATGCTGCTTTACTCCCCTGCCCTGGTAAAGCCTTTCCAGTTCCTTGGATTAGGAACTTGTGTCTTGCTCAGGTTCTGTACAGCACTGTGCAAGGTAGAGGTCAAACATTACAAAATATGGAATGGGCAGAGATTCCAGTTTTAAACTGAGATTCTTCGTATTATTACTCCAGCAGAATCAGAAAAATGTACTACAGTTTTCTGAAAATAATTAGATATGATGAAGTGAGTATTGATCATTTATAGTCTAAATGATTAGTCATGAATTGAAAGTGCTTAAACAAGCTATTTCTTTAAGGAAACTACCAGTTTCAAAATATTACTTTTTGTGCAGTTGATCAAAAAATGTTTTTGAATATTCTCTAAAATAAAATTACAAAAATAGCATATATATTTTTGAGATGAGAGTCTGTTCTCATTTTTTCCCTATTGTTCCTTGTTACTAATAGAATAAGATTTGCTGGAATCCTTAATTATTAATAGTGTTTTTATTAGGATCAGGGAAAGAATTCTCTGGTTTGAGATTTTCATGAAGTGCTATTGTAACATGTCCTTTTCCAAAGCAGACTAAGATAGTCCAATACCCTTGCATCTCCCCATTTTCAAAATATATTTTCCTGATATTATACATCTTGAAATCATTAGAAATAATGTGTAGCAACATGATTTTGGGAATTTGCTGTTGACTATAGGCGTGCCTTGATAAAAAGCAAGTTTAGAGATTTGTTTGCTGTTATGTCTTTATATCAGTGACGTGGGTTATTTCAGGAATATTGTGACCAAACCAAATTCAAGAACTTGTGAATTTGAAAGTTTAGGTAACGGATGTGAAAATTATGTGTTAAGGTGTTTAAACATTATTTATCTGACTGTATCACTATGTGATGGTTGTTAGCAAAGATGGGTCCTGTCCCTGGTCACCAGAGAGCAGAGATCAGTGCCTGCCTCTCCTCTTCCCCTCACTAGGAAGCTGTAACTGCAGTGAGATCTCTCCTCAGTCCTCAGCAGACCCAGTGACCTTTGCTGCTTCTTCTTTAGATGATGTTTAAGGAAAAATTAGGCTTGTTTAGGTGCTATAGATTTATTAATCAGGAACCATATATAAAAAGACCCTGGGGAAGAGAACAGGCACTTCTGGACAGGTCATGGAAAGAAGGATTCTCTCCAAGCATACAAAAGTGCCTGTTTTCCAAAAAGAAAACAGTTCCTGAAATTGTAACAAAATCTTCTTCATGTTTCCTTCCTTCTCTCCCCAGGGAATCATGTCTTTTATAGAGGTAATGCATCCTGGAATTCCTGTTATGTCACCATGCCCTCTCTTAATCCTAAACCATTTTATCTAGTATGGAAGTACCATGGAAGGATGTGGGTCTGTAGCTATTAAAAGGTCTAACTGGGTTTCTGATGTAAACAGGAAAGGAATACAATAAATGAAAATATTGTTTGAAATAGGAACCGAGAGTAAAGCATCAAGCTGTAAAAAATGCATTTGTAATTTTGTCGCAGTTTTGATACCATGTGTCTTCATTGTTAAATTTGATTCATTTCCTTAGTTCCCTCAGCTCTGTTCTCACTCTGGGTTTAAGACATTCCCTTGCCTCCATTCTCTTTTCATACTTTGCCAGCTTTCCTTGTAGAGAGCTGAAAATGTGTTATAGATCATTAACATGACTAATCTCAACATACTTCTACAATAAGCATTGCTACCTCTAGCAAGATAGACCATTTCCCTCTCTATGTTCTGAAATTATAGAAGTAAACTCTGAATTCTGTTGCTCTCAAATGTTCTCCTATTGCTGCCTCTCCATTTGAGTTTGCTGTGTGAAATTTATGTTAGCTCTGATGTGACTGTATCCTGGTAGCAGAGATTGTTTTCTCTGTCAGAGTGTTATCACCTGGGTTACATGAGAAGGTGCAAAACTGGTGGTGGGAAAATTGAATTAACAACACAAACATCAGTTTTGTAATGGAAACAATTGATAATGTTTATATTTAAAGTGCAAAGTATAGCAAATACAATGCCAGTCTGGTTACATTAATATGAAGAGAAACAGAGAAACATCATTATAATAACAATTTATTACTTGTACAATTTAATAAGGAACATTTTCTGGTGACATCTGGTTAATAAGAGCAGGCAGTCAGAACTGAATATGCTTAGGAAGCAAATGATAGTTTTTATTCCTTTGGGTTTAGTTTCAAATTCTCCAGGTTTTCTGCAAATGGGAAAATGAGAAATCATCCAGTTGTAATTGTGAAAAAAATCCCTCTCCTGTTTTTTTTAACCACTTAATCAGTTTCCTTTTGTGAATTCTTTTACAACTTTCTCGGTTTTGAATTAGATGAGCAATCATTTAGTTTTTTTCTTAACAGACTTGGGCTTCTGGATTTTTTTTCTTGCAATTCTGACTTACTGTGTTAATATTTTTCCATTCCCCCCTCTTTTTTTATTTTACTTTTTTGAAAGCCAAAAATCTATCCATGTTGCATGATATGCACTATTATAAATTTCCCATTTACTTCTACTCACCTTTTTGGTCTCCCAGCACATGATGAGTATTTCTGTCATATGGAAATACCCACACTAACCGATCCAGGAAAACACAGATTAACATGAAAACCATACATGTTAATTGAAAGGAATTTATGATGTTCTCTTACCAATGAACACTATGATGGAGTGAGAAAATGCCATAGGACAACCTCAGTGCTGAACTGGCTAGGATATTGTTGCCAGGATAGTCTATAAGATGTTTAATGTTTCAAATGAGTTATTTAGACTCTTTTATTAGAAGCTGGTTTCATGTTTTCCTGGAAGGACTCAGTTTTCAGCTGTTAGCAGTTTTTATCCAGCTGAATTACGATAACACACAAAATGTGAGTGGTGCATTCCAGCCATAAAATGATACATCTTTTGCTCACAGGGTTTGTGTTCCATATCACTGAATCTGTGTAGCCATGCCAGGTTATGCCATCTGAAGGTTTGGCCCTCAGTAGCACACAATATTCTGTTTCCAAGGTCCATAACTCAAACAGAATAACCCAATCACACTACAGACCAAGGTCTGCTCTGCCAAACTTTGGGACAGGAACTTCCTTTCTCTAATTGTTGTGATAGACAATGAAAGTACAGGTGGGTAAGTAGCACAAAATTAACATGGTATTTCCTTTTCTCTCTTCTAGAAGTAATTTGATGTCCTGTGGAAGTAAGATGTGACTTTCAAAATGGAGAATGATTTTGTTTATTTGAACTGCCCCTGTTCAATTTCCAAATTTAATGGCAACCGTTGGGATGTTGGTTTTAATAGTACTGAGAGCTAGACTTGGGCCAGAACTTAAACACTGACATGTAAGCAGCCAGAAACCTCTGGTCCTCTATTGTCTGAACTGTGATAGCTGCATGGGTCAGATGGTGTAGCAGAATTATTTCTAAAATTGCATAATTTCTGTTAGTAATAGTACCAGAAAATGATGTGTAAGAGAGGAAATGGAAAAGTACTTACAGCAAAGTTGAAATAGAGGCTTTAGGAACTTTATTTAGCTTTGACAAGTCAAAAAAAAAAAGCAGATTTCTTCAGTTTGAATTTATATTTCATGAACATACCCATAACAGCAATAAAAATGATAACAAGCTACAATTTTGATGACTTAGCATTCACAAAGAAGTCATTAAGAAAATACTTTGTTGATATAAAAGGTTTTCTGGGGCTTTGCAGTGAAAGAAATGTGTTACACTTGATAGTGAGGAAGGTTGGCTGAAACTACAGTGTAAGTAAATTCTACTCCATTGTATCTGTGTGTAAAAATAGATTGGAATATACAGGAGTACATTTAACAATAACCTGTTTATATGTATATTTATATATACATGTAAAGAGGTCCTTGTTACTAATGTACATTCAAAAGGTGGGGGATGACCTCAAATCCTAGTTTGAGGGATGATCTAAGTCCCTGATGTTTCTGAAATGGAGGGTTAGTGATGGCAGTGGTTTCTGTTCATGGGGAGAGCTCAGGTGGCTGCTTGTGCTCAGAGATTTCCTTTTCCATCTCCTTGGACAGTATTAATGCCTTGCTCAAGGAACTCCTTGTTGCAGGTGTTCAGCCTGTGAGCCCAAGCCATTCACTGCCTCAT
Organism: Agelaius phoeniceus; assembly: GCF_051311805.1. NCBI lineage: Eukaryota > Metazoa > Chordata > Aves > Passeriformes > Icteridae > Agelaius > Agelaius phoeniceus. The sequence continues at coordinate 110,902,499 of NC_135266.1, read as the reverse complement.
GCCAGGCCACACTGCTGCAGCTTTGAATTTAATTAGAGGTGAACCACAGAGTTACAATCTGCCTGGCTTTAAGCATTTATGGAAAAGCAACCAAATGTGTCAAACCCAGGAGAAAAGACCTTTCTTTCAGATTGCATGTGAGAGAGTGCATTTTCCCCGTGAATTACTACGTTGGGATGTAGGGGGATAGAATATAAGTAAATAAAGGTAGTATAGAAAGTCATCTTACTCCCTAAAGACTTGCAGCTGGGTTCATTATTAAAGATTGGGTGCAGGCCTGACTTTAACAGGCCACAGCTGTAGGCAATAAGAAGAGTGTTATAGAAGAGTGGATTGGTTGGTTGAGGGAACTGGAGTCAGTTGGCTGCTGTGAGAAGAAGGAAGAGTCAGTGCTTAGAGGAGCTGCCTATGAGAAACATCAAGGAGGTACAAAACTCTAGCAATATGGAACCTTTGCAATATAATGACAATAGAACCTTTGTAGTGTAATGACAGCTTTGGGAGAGAGATGTTATTTAAGAGTATTAGAATAGTATTAATTTCATGAGATGTTGACAAATAGTTTTTTCTTTAGGTATTTGAGATGAAATAATGGAAGATATCTGAGATTTATTTAATTTCAATGTAGACTTTGACTCCAAGTGTGTAAAGGATGTTTTTTAGCTGTGTTACTTAAGTGCTTAAGAATGTGCTGAATGTTGTAATCTTACTTTAAGTCCATCTGACACTCTGATAACTTAGAAAGGTTTTGGTGTCTCAGGATGGTAAGAAGTGAGAAAATAAAAAAGGTGTTTTTAAGGGAATTTGGCCAAAGTGGCAATAAACTGGGATGGAGTGAGTTGTCCATGTGTATCTCCTATCTTGCTTACTCTCTTCCCAAGCTGTCAGCTGGTTAAAGCACAAAATGAGAATATAGTTCCCTGATACCACAATGACAGTTTAAGTAGTACCTTTCCCTGACCATATCTCCTATTGCCAAGTCCCTGAAAATTGCTTGCGAGGGTGTGAAGTGCATCAAATCAGATCAGGGAACCGATTTAGATTAAAAATAAAGCCTCCTTCTGCTCACCTTTATTCTTTTATCCCATTTCATTCCCTGGCCTGGGCTGACAGCTGTGCCGGCGGCTGAGTTAGCGCAGAGCAGAGGAGGGAGGCAGCAGTGACAAGGGGCAGGAGGTGGCTGCTGCTGGCCAGAATGAGTATTGAACCCCTCTCCTTATTGAACTGTTGCCTGTGTGCTGGCAGCCTGAATGTCTAAGGTCAGGGTTGCCAGCAGAAGAGGGAGGAAAGTTTCTGGACACTTTAATATCTGTGCGGGTGCAATCAGTAAGGAATTGGGACTGGTCATACCAAGTAGCTTGGGAAAGTGTCTGAAACCTGTTGTATGAAACTATTTTAAACTAACCCTCTTAGGAAATTTCAAACTTGTTTGAAGTAGATGCAGTAAGTAGCACTGAATTTTCCAATCTTGTGTTTCCCAACTAATTAGGAGTTATAAAGTACCTTCTCTTGTTGCAAGAGCCCCTCAAGCACACACAAAGTAGATCTCCAGGGAGTTAAAATTCCTGTTGTTTTTCAAGTGACTCTTTTCCTGCAGCAGGGTGTCACCCTCTTTGATATGATCAAGTTGGCCAAATCATTTGCAATTTTGCATCATTGCTAATATGTTTTGACAATACCTTGCGCTGTTGTGTAATTTACTTCTAATAAATATATGTGGTCCTCTCAATTTAGCAGTCATCCATAAACCTATTATTGACAACTTCAGAAGTACTAAAAGTTATCTGATAGCTCAGGTACAATATTTTAAGACCAATTCAGATAGTGTGCTATGGATTATTTCATTATTACATGTTCTTATGGCTGTTAGAAATTATTATGAATATGATTTTTTTTTTGCCTGGTAGCTGACCAGTGTTGCAGTATGTGGTCCAAATTATTTGTACAAAATGATTTATCTCTAAGTTGGGAAACTGACATGTGTCTGTGAGTTTATAAATGCACATATAAGTAAGCTACATATATATACACACAATATATTTCATTATTACGCTATTATCTGTAAGTGCAAAAGGCTTTTGGAATGCATATTTCAGATTAATTTTTCAACTGCACAAGTCTAAAAATTTTGAAAGAAACTGTACCATATTTGTTAGCTTGTATCTGTTGCACAGTATTCAATTAAACACTTGCCTACTCATTGATCCCATGTATTTATGCAGAGCTGTGCTCACTTTTAAATTCGATTTCCTCAGGGAGAATACAAATATTTTTAATTTTGTTTTGTGAGCCATATGTTCAAGAGCCGCTACTAGTTTGCTGTTTCAACTTTCTTTGCCTTTTTCTGCCTTTACAACATTCCAGACACTCAATAGTACAGTCTAAATAGAGCCCTGTAATCATGCCACTAAAAAAAGTTTCTTGCGCAATGTAATTTTATTATGAACTCAACATTTATTTAGTTTTATCCTAATATCCCCTCAGTTGCTCAGTTCTTCTCTGAAAAGCCATCTCTCTTTCTATTTATTTTGTGAGTCAGCTTTTATAAATTTATTGCTCCTCATTCTTTTTATCTTAGCTCCAGCATTGTGGATTTGCCACAGGACTACATTAGGGTGGTTTTTATTTGTATTTTTAATGTGTTTCTGACCACCAGACCATAGTGAATGTGTCTTCATTGAATGACGGCTATGTTTTTTTTCTTTATGCAATATTAAATTTGTCTCTCTCTCTTGTGTTCATCTACCCATTTTCATGACTCATCCCTGTTTTGTTTGGTCTTGACAAGGAGGTAGAGCCTCCAGGGATCAGAGGAAGAGCAAGTGAGACCCCAGGAGCAAATGGGCAGGAGCTAAAATGCTGCAGTCAGACTGGATGTCAGTTTATGCCTGCTGGCAGTGGGGGAAGGCTGCAAGGAAAACAGCAAAGAGGAAAAAGTGGCCTCGTTTCATAAAAGCGACAAAAGGTGTAACTAAACCTTGGTGCAAGAAGAAAGGAGAAGAGACAGAATCTGGCTTTAGCTTGAGTGTATGTGTCCTGAGAGCTATGTGTGTTAAATTTCAGTTTGGGAAATAACCAAAATTACTTAATTGCATCATTAAATTTTGCCATCTGCAGATTTTAATTGATGCTTGATTATTGAAGTGAGATGTCCTGTGAACATTTTGAGTAGTAAATTGAAAACTTGAAGCACAGTTGCTATTCCAGTGATGTGGATCCTTTTCAGGATCGAATTATAATATATTTGGATGCCATCTAAAAACTGTATTCCCTCCTTTGCTACATAATTATGTTTCTGTAAACAAGGAATTTCCCATATCAGATTTTGAGGGTTCTACTCTGAAACACTTGTGTGGATCACATTTACTTTCTGTTGAAGTGCTTTCCTGGCCTATAAACTTGACATACAGGATGAATGGTCTCCATGTCTTATGAACACTAAGGATCTAGTTTCCATCCTGTAGGAATTTTTTATCAGGTTCTAGCTGTGACAACGTATTTTTATTCCAAATAATGCTCTGCTCTGCCTTACCATTAGTCTTTGCATCTTGCTGACTGTAATCTCCCTCTCTTCCCCCACGCCCTATTACTTGGTATTTTAAATCTTCTAAGTATTTCATGTATGTTATTATTCTCAAGATTCAGCTCAAGCTTCCATGATATGCTGCTTATCTGCGAAGGTCGATACTGATTTGATATATCTTGGCAAGCATTTTTTGCAGCATGAGGTAGGGGAAAGGGATATCAAAATTCTCTGTCTTTGCATTACAGAGTCCCCATGGAGCAGCTGCATCAAATTTCTCACATTATTTATGACTGAAGCAAAAGTAACTTTCTGATTGTCCTCATTTTTGTGATTTGTCCCCTACTCAATGTCACTCCAGCTTCCCTCTGGAAGAAACGTTTTGGGATCATTAGTCAGGTGGAAGATCACATACCTTTGTGTAATTATTTGAGATGGTTAGATACCATCTAACCATCTAGGTAATTCAGTCATACACTTTGAGCTAATTTAAATATAAAGTGCACTAAAAATCACTACCCACTTCTGCACCAAAAAAAATCACCACCTACATTTTAGCTGCTGCTATTGTGAACTCCTGGGATCACTTTGTGTTAAATTTAACTTTGAAATTGCTAACTTCTTTATACTTTTTCTACTGCAGAGTCTTTTCTCATTTGATTATGATTTTTTCTTTCTTTCTAAAATAAGGTTGTATCTAGGTGGGGGTTTGTCTTTTTTTGTGAGTAACAGATGATAGGACAAGAGAAAATGGCCTCAAGTTGTACCAGAGGAGGTTTAGATTGGCTATTAGGTAAAACCTTTTTCACCAGAAGAGTTTTTAAGCATTGGAACAGGCTGTGCAGGGAAGTGGTTGAGTCACCATCCCTGGAGGTGTTTAAAAGGGGTGAGGTGTGGCACTTATGGACAGGGTTTAGTGATGAACTTGGCAGTGATGGGTTTAACTGGATGACCTGAGAAGTCTTTTCCAACCTAAATGATTCCAGCATTCTGTAAACAAGTTTCTCTGCAGTGTAGGAGAATGACAGACTTTATGGCTGCTGTCCAGTGGGTGGTAAATTCAATGCCTGAATAATATTGAGGTAGCTGAGGAATATGCCCCTTTGTCTAGAGCAAAAACTTATTTCCTAAGCTTAGTCTGAGGAAAAAATAATGAAGAATTTAATGTCTATTCCTGTCAATGCTAAAGGAGTTAAAAAACAAAACAGAGCAGTGTGCAACCCCTATGATTAAGCCTTTTTAAAGAATCACAGAATGACTATGTTGGAAGAGACCTTCAGCATCAAGTCCAACCCATGCCCTAAACACCTCAACTAAACCATGGCACCAAGTGCCATATCCATTTTTTTTTTAACACATCCAGGGATGGCGACTCCACCACCTTCCCAGGCCGGCCATTCCACTATTTTATCACTCTTTCTGTGAAAAACTTCTTCCTAATATCCAACCTGTATTTCCCCTGACACAGCTTGAGACTGTGTCCTCTCCTGAAAGCAAGCATACAACCAAATAAGCCAATTATTAAGTATCCATAATAAGGAATTGATGCTGATGTGAATTTTTTTCTTCCCCTTGAGTTGTTCCTCTGTTTCCTGGGATGTATGGTTTGGTTCTTTACTTTTTTTTGGTGTTAGGTCAGTGTCTTAATCTTTTTCTTCCTAGGTTCATAATTGTTTTGAGCATCTTTCTGCTTCTATGACTTGGAAAACAATGATACTTTGTTAAACTCTGTCTTTTAAGAGGAACCATTATTCCTATCTTAAGTTGTGCCCTATTACCAAGTTTTCTGAGCACTTACTGGCTCTGTACTAAGCACTTTGAAGGCTTAGTAAACACAGGAATAATAATTATATTAAAGCTGAAATTGCAGCTGGGGCCATGAACAGGAAATCCATGCCTAAGTGCATTTTCATCCTTGTTTAAAGAAAATGAGTTTTGGGGAATTGGTTCTTAACATAATATTGTAGCATTCAAGTAAGTTAGTTGGTGAAATATTTTCAGGTAATTGTTATAACCACTTAAAACACCCTGAAAACATGACATCAGTGCTGTCTTAAACAACTGGGGGCTGTGGGATGAAACCCAGCTTTTGTTGAAGAAATCTGGAATCTGAGTAGGAACGTTCTAAGAATGACAAAAGTGAGAGTGCGACTAACAGTGACATAGAAAACTATTTGTTTTAAATCACCTAGTCAAATAAATACATAATTGAAGTGAAAAACAGAAGATTCATTAAAATAATTAGGGGCATTCATTCAAATGTTAGAGGTATTAAAATACAATAAATTCAGACCAAATATAGAGAATATGGTCCAGAGACTGATCAGTGTTGTCACCACTCAAATGAAAGAGCACTCTGTGCTGGCCTAGTGCACCACAACCCTTGTACCTGCTCTGTTTGGCTACTTCCATGATCTTTATTGATTCTGTTTTTTTAATGGTCTCACATTTACCTGTTATATATCCAAACTGCATGGCTGTAGGATTAGTTATGCGTGGGGTAAAGTTTTAGAACCTGATTTTAGTTTTTCAAAGGTACAGAGGAGGTCACAGAGTAATTTCAATGCAACAGGCTGCATAGACTCCCAGCCCCTCAGCAATCAAAATCTTAGTGATCTTCCACTCCTTTGTGAACTTAACTGTGTTTAAAAATGGAATTTTTAACTGACAGCTGGTGTCAATAGAAAACAATCCAGGATGCATAAACACAAAGTGTCAAATATAAGAATGTGCAGTTGCTAAATTTTAATGTATGTTTCTCTATATAGCTTTATTTTTTTGTTCTTCTTTGAGTTTTATTTGGCTTTCATCATTCAAATAATAAAATTCTAAAGAGAGGAATCTCCTTTGCAAGTAATGAGAAAGGGAGGGCGGAATTTTTCCCTTTTATACCTAAAGGCAGGTATTCAAGAAGCTATTGTATGTATGATTTGGGCCCAAACAGTTTTATTGCTTTAAAATCTTATCTATCTTAAAAAATGATTATATACTGCTTTAGACACTTTCTCAGCTCTGTTTCTGAAATTTCAGGGGTGTATTTCATTTTCTGAGTTTGTAGCATGTATGATGTAATGACTTGAAATGTCTCTCTTGTGTGCAAAGGTAATGCCAGATAATTGACTTTATGCTCCTGAACCTAATTTTCTTGAAAGAAAATTGTTTATATTAATTCAATAGAGACTAATGGGCCTGTTAAAATTAGTTGCTTTCAAAACAGTGCATTTATTGCCATAAATATCCCTGCTTTCTCCAGAAGCAAAGCTCAAGGTCTTAGTTTTCTCCACAGAAAGAGTCTTGGCTGCAAAATTGTTCGCATTACACACACAACACCCTAGACACGTTTTGTAGAACTATATAAAACCATTCTCATTATTTCAATTTATGGTGTAACTGGGTGCCAAAGCCTTTGAGCTTTGGCTCAGTGTGAGCACAATGCAGGTTATGAAAGGACAGTATAAATGAAAAATACCTGACCATTACACAAAGGATACTGACACTGTTGTGCTCCATCCAGTTGTTTACTGTGCAATAGTATGGAAAGTCTATTATACTAGTTTTATAGTTACAGATGCTGTTTTGGGACATTCATCACATGGTCTTGAACAAACATGGGGAAACAACCAGTTGCCTGTTATATACTATATTCTCAAGACAACAGCCCTTTTCCCATCTAGGGGAATGCATTTTCAAGCAATATTGATTTTTCTTTCATTCTTCTCTCCTTTCCTCTCTCCTTAAGAAGCCAGTTTTAGAATTATCTTTGGTCCTTAAACTTGTTTGTCTCTTGTCTCTACATGGATTTGTTTAGTCTTTCTGTCTTGTTTTTTTTTTTTTTTTTTTTAAACAACCTTGTATTGATTGAAGTTATATGCTGGACTGTGATCACCAAAATACAGGACTTTAGTGGGTCAGCCCCCTGTGCAGGACATGGGTCACTTTTGGCTTCTGCCATCAGACAGCTGGAGGGTTCTGTAAAAGGTGGTGATTTTTTTTTGAAATGTTACTTAAAAGCTGTTAATCAGGCAAAAGCCTTTGGAATTAAAAGTTCTCTCCAACAGGTCCTTGGTTTGATTTGTTGTCACTGATGTACCTCAGACAGATCCCAGTGAAAAACAAACAGAAATGGCTGCCACCATGAAATTGCCAATTAACAATGCTATTCGTGACTTGAAGAGAAGGAGTAAGAAACCTGGGTTTTTAAAGCCTCTTGTCTGTGCTTTGGTGAAAACTCACATGGATGGGTTCCCCATGCACAAACAAGCAACAAGCTTAAAAATTCAAGAGGAGCTAGCAACATGCCCTCAGCTGCCTTCTGTGCAAAGAGACCTTTGACCAAAGTATTGAAGCTCAGTCCCCTTGAAAATGTTTTGATATAACTCTGGCCTTTTCCAGGTAAACGTAGAAGTCTTTTGAACAGTATTGCTGTAAATGTGATTTGTGAGAGGAGCAAACAGAGTTTTGAGCAACCTGTTTGACAGGTAGTGATTCATTTGAGGTTTGCTATTTATGTATTTGAAACATCTTCCTTCATCCCACCCTTTTTCAAATCTTTCTCACTTTAAATTTGGAAGAAATCATGCCTACATATATCAATGTGAAAAAAAGCTTTCTTTTTCTGCAATGCATATTCACATAAATTTCACTTTTCTATGAGAACAATCTGTGTAGATGAAGGCAAGTGTATGTCAAAATAGGATGGAGAAAATGTTTCCTCTAGGTCTCTGTTTCAGCTTTTGTTCTTCTTTTAATGCTTGTTATAAATCTTATCTTTATGATTTGAAGTATAACCTTCCAAAGCGGCTTATGAAATAAATATATAAGAACTTAATAGGGTTAATTACCATGTTCCAGTGATGGATTTAGTTAAAAAAAAATATCCTGTGTGAGGTTTCATTTAGCTGTAGATATGGCTTTTCTTATTTTTAGATGATAGTTTCATTATCATGTGTTTTGAGAAAATGCTCTGACCTCTACATCAAAAGCATAAGCAAAAAGAGCTGTTGTAGGAGCTTCATATGGGTATTCATAAGACAACCTATAATTTATGACTTATGTTTGATCGTAGCCTTTTTAATTAGAAACATATTGCATCTGCTTAACATTGCTACTGTTTTGTTGCAGAAGATTTTTTGTGGCAATTAATCTAGTAATATCCCTGAGCAATCTGAAATTGTTGAAGAAGATGGAAATTGGCTGATGAATGTATTGGTCACTTCAAAGGCATGTTCAAATCTATCTTCTTGCTGTCCTAATGAATATGGAAGCCTGCCCAGTGTGTGATTGGATTTTAATGACTTCAAGGTCAGGGACTTTGTAAGGTGTGAATCTGCTTGCAAGGTCACTAGTGGCAAACAGTGCATGGATCTGAAAATAAACAAGGAGCTGTCAGGGATATTAACTTTTTGTAGAAAAACCCATGGGATGAAAAGGTTAATAGGTGATTGCATTGTAACTTGTTTTGAAACTCAAAACGAGCTGTAAAGCTACGTGCATTATCCTACATTATGCCTTGCATAAGAAAGAGTGGTAATTTAAAATGAAGGCAGTGTTTGATTGTAATAGTACCCTAGCTTACCAAAAGCTGGTATTTGCCACTATATAAACTGGTCCACATAATCAACATATGCTCCCAATGCAGACCTTTTGGAGAAACAGGTGAAATTACCTGGATGTGTAAGTATAGTTTTTCCCATAGATAACTCAGACTAGCCATTGCCCATAGAAATTCAGATTGCATGTACAGCAGTTATGCCCCATATTAATTTGAAATTCTGTAGAGATTGCTCAAGATGGTGGAAAATAAATAGAGAACGAGTCTGAAAATACTAAGGAAGTTTATAAATTACTTGTCATAAGGTACTTGACTTCTGATAGTGCAGAAATAACACCTGCATGAGGAAAATAATAAAAAGAAAAAAAACTGCAGAGGGGGAGAAATTTGGAGGGATGGTGGCATTTTTTTGGTAGGATAAAAAATTCATTTACTAAGAACAAAAACTCAGAACTGCTGGATAATTTACCCTGCTGATTTGGGGCAGTGAGCAGTTTCAGGCATGGCTACCACAGTTGCAGTTTCTCTCAAGCTGTTTGTACCAATGGGAGGCTTCATCTGATAGGCATGTTCACATCTCAGCTAACATAATAATGTATATAGAATGGAGTTCTATAGAAACTATTTCCTGTTACTGGAAAGTTCACAGTCTTAGTGATCAAAGAGACAGGAAAAAAATACCACAAGTACCCCACAGATATGGGGCAAAAACCAGTTTTACTGAAGTCCAAAAGTACTGTAATTTTCTTTTTTTTTTCCTTCTCTCAGAAAGTATATGTATGTATGTGTGCACACAGATTTTTGTATGTCTTCTAGTCCACATCTGTGAAATTTGTCTATGTGGAAGCTGCTCACAGTGTTTTGGTCTGTGTGATTGATGTTTTCATGATTAAACTAATCAGTATATCAGCAGTAAATAACTCAAATTTAGCTGCAAATTCAGTTGCCACAGAAGTTCTGTGTTTAAAGCAAGGACTTAGTTTTTGCTGTTAATGCAAAATATGTTATATCCTTCTCAGAATAATTCTTAGTCTTTGCATTCTTTATGGTGTAACATAGCCAGCAGTCATATAAAAAATACAGCAGAAGAGTTTTTCCAAGATGGAAGACTTCTTTGGTTTTGAATTCATCCTACATACATTCACTGTAGTCTTTTATGGTGTGCCACTGTTTCATTGATTTCAATCTACTGAATGCTTAAGCTCAGGTTTCTATTTCCATCTGGTTTTGGAGTATAAGGGATGAGAAGAAAGGTGTTTTGTTTTCACTTACTCACTTATTGATTATCAAGATTCCTTTTTTCTTTCTGCATCCTGCCTCACTACAAGAATGAGAGGGCATAAACTGGGTTTTCTCTAAATGTTGTTTTGGGCTGATAATAGTTTGAAAACAAAAATTAACTCAGTTTCAATTTACTATCTTTAAGATAAATTGAAAATGTCAGCACTGACATTGCAAGATTTTGAAAAAGAATAAACTTGAAAGCAATAGCCTTCTGCAGCTTTATAGTGAAAACAGTGAAACCTGTTAATAGGATGAATATTAGCTTTGGGAGTGCCTTTGTTTAATGACTAATTCTAATGATTAGAGTAACTCTTGATTATCAGTGTTGACAAGCATTTTTTGCGTAATCTGTAATGGGTTTGTAGGAATATGAACTGAATCTCTCTTTTTGCAGCCACTTGATGGAGAGCAGCTGAAGGTGTGGGTATGAAGAGCATTTCTTTAAGGCAAAACCATCATATACTCATCTCTATTAGTTGTGATTCTGTAAGGTCAATTTTCAAACCATATATACAATGATATTAACATGTGACATGTGAACTTATTAGCATCCTGTTCTTTCTATGTTGTTGCTGGTTTTAATTTTTGAGGTTCAAGACAGCAGGCAAGTTTGTCAGCCTTTTCCATACCGTCAGTTTCTGCTTTTGACCTCTCCATTGCCTCTTACATAGACACATTGACAGTAAGTTTCATGTCCAAGTCCCTTTTTGTTCTTCTGTTCTTCTTGCACTCTCACTCAATTTTCTCATATTCTAGATATGTTTCACTGTAGCTTTAATTTTCTCTGATTTGAGCAACTAATCAGTCAAAACTGTCTCTTATCACTGGTTGTCTATGCGCTTTGTGATAAAGTGATATTTCTGAAATTCCAGCTGTTTAGTCAGCTTTGGTAAAGAGAAATCTTGAGATTGGGAAAAAAAAAATCTATCTGCCATACTTTTGGATAATTTTCTGTTTCAACTTGTCTGATATTGAATTATGCAGTCATTCTTATTTAAATTCTGTGTTTTAGGGACACACATCAGAGCTCCATGAGTGGTTTAATTGAAGTGCTGAGTTATATTTTGGAATTCTATACCACCAAATCTGTGGCATGTAAAATGGCAATCCTAGAAACAAACGACTTTTCTCATTAAAAATATCTGCTAATTTTCTGCAAATTGCACTAATTGCTCATTCAACAGTAGTAATGCACACAGCTTGGTATAAGAGGAAGATCTCGTCTTCAGTGGATTTCTGCTCTCTGTACAAACTCCAGTCACACACAGCAGAGCTGGAAACAGTGCCAATGAATCAAAGAAATCACTGGCCTCTTTTATGCTATTTTTAGTGTCCTCCCTGTTGCTAGTAAAGCCTTTGCTGTGAAAACATACTGTTGTATTTTTCTGAAAATATGATGAGTAATTATTTTTTAAAGCATAGCCAAAAAGGAGAATAATCTAAGGCCATCCAATCCAGAGCCTTTTGGAGTGGGTAATTAGCAAGCCACCATGAGACAGTTCTGCTTGCATGAGTATTAAACATTTATGCCACTGACAAGTGATTGAGCTCTCTCCATCCCAGCGTGAGAATAAGAGGCCACCAGGTCTCTCCATCAAGAGAAGGCCCAAAATGTTACTGTATCCCTGAGGAAACAGAGCAGGAAGGAAAAATGAAGATAACTTGGTTTTAGAAAGGCCTCCTGCTTCTTTTCTAATTTTCCTTTGATAGCTAAGCCTCCTTAAAAGCAGTGATTGGTGAAGATGTGACAAAGACAGGGTTGGGGAAGAAAGGAGCTTATTTGGGGAAATTAAATCAGAATTCAGATGCAAGGAAGATTGACACGTTAAGCACTGTGGAAAGCAGAATGTGCTGCTGCTAAATTGTGTGACAGGAGAGTCTGTAAAACTGAAAATCAGCTGTGAGAAGAATAGAGGAATGGGATCAGTCCTGACTGAGTATGTGACTGAAACATTCAGAGCTTTCCCAAAAAATCCTTTAATCTCTCTGCAGTTGTCAAGCCCTTCTCACCTCACACTTCTGAGGTGGCCTTACGTGGTGTTTTACAGCATGGTCTCAGCTGATTCCTGCTATGTTGCAGAAAAAGGATCTTTATTTTTCATTATGTCTGTAATAAGAGAGTTGTACTTAGCAGTCACTGCCTTCATAGTCTAAAAATCAAAATAATCAAAGGGCTGCTTTGTATATACAAGTGGCAAAACAGCAATATTAGGAAATTATTGAAGGTAGCCGTGTCAAAAAGTCTTTTCATGTTCAATGTTCCACTGTTGTATGCTTGAGCTGCTTGTTTAAGTTTGTAAACTCTGGAGGAACAATACTGTGTTACCTATTTGTTTGGATCCCTGTGTTGCAAACCCTCAAACTATTTTTTTTTTTTTTGTGTTTTACTACATTTGGAACACAAAATGTAAATGAAAGGACATCCAGTCCTGCAAGAAGAATACCTTGGGTGAAAATACATGTCTTCTCTTGCAGTGCTTCTGAGGGGTGGAGGACCTTTCCCTGCACCACTGGTCATTTGGTGGCTGAATTAGCACTGCCATATGGGAGGTCTGGGCTTCACTTGCAGCCAATGCAACAATCATCTACTTGGCTTGTGAAATTCCCAGTGGCAGGTGGATGTTGCTGGAGATTTTCATGGAACATTGCTTTTCTACTTGATAACCAGAAAAGGCTTTTATTTTTCCTTTACTTCCCCAGCATCCCCACAAGATTTTCACTAGAAATGAATCACAGTCTTGGGGGGGATGAGTGTGTTCTGTCTGTCTTCTGAAAGGTTCAGCAGCCAACATTTGTATGATTTTGTCCTGGCCATGGTGGAGAAAAACAAAGAAAACAAGACATTTCAGAGATTTTAGGAGATGTAAGAGCAAGCTTTCTCTCTGAACTGACTGTCCCATCAATTGCAGAATGAAGAAAACAGGGCTTGACATCTCACTGGGCAAATTTATGCTTTTGGAGATATGTTTAGTTTTTCTTCCATTCTCCACTGAACAAAGAAGTTTCATCATTTCTGAATGATGAGGGACATTAATGTATATTTTTAAATTTACCAATTCCTCCTAATGGCTAGTGCCACTGATGTCTAAACTCAGACAAAGATTTACGAGAACAACTCTCTCTATCAAACATGCTTCACTATTAAAGAAAAGTGTTCAGAAGCTTAATGTCAAGGGTCAAAAATGTGGGAATTCTGGTCTGAGTCCATTCACTTAATTTGAGATGTTTATTTGTGAGTTTTGAGATTTTGACTCCTTTTCTTGCCGAAGGAAAGGACCTGGTGCTTTTCAGACATGAATTATGCTGATTTCAACTCTAACTTTTGGTGAGATTTCTGACCACTACATGCTTGTTTTCTCTCTCTATAGTCCCCTCTAGCTCAGATGTACTTAAGAGGAAAAAAACTCATCCTGAATCCTAATTGGATTAGGAATGCTGACAGCTTAGAATTTTGTTGAAACATGGAAGCATCTCCGGTATGTAAAATATATATCTTGTCATCAAGCTAACACCCCAAATTAGATTCCTTAAATGTTATATTTATATATGACTCAGTTTCCCATCTGTGAAATATTCACGGAGAGCTTCCTCACTTCAAAGACATGCTGTAGATTTTTAGAAAATAGTAAGAGAAGCCTTTTAAGGTGATAAAATATTCTATATAGAGATATAAAGTGCTGTTGAAACCAGGCATCAACGAAATGGGGTTTATAAGGAATTAGGCCACTCCATACTTAATGGAGAAATTAAAAAAAAAAAAGACAAGAAAAAGAAAAGAGAAGGAATTTAAGAAGCAAAAGAAAATAAACTGAATAAAAATACCATTCACTCTCATTTCTCTGCATAAATATGATAATAGTTCTGTAGATGTCAGAATATGATATCACATTGCCGAACTGTACTATGGTCAAGAGGTTAGAAATCAGATTACATGAGCAATTTATGTATGGAGGTTTTGTCATGTTGTAGTCTTTGAATTTGTTGCCTTCATGCTATTTTTAGTGAAACATTTAATTTGTGGTTTGATCAAATAATTGGCAAATACTTCTGAACACAATTTCAAAATTTAATTACTCATTAGGTTTATGCATAAGTATGTGTCTTAATTTTTTTTAATGAGCATTTGAACAATCTTTTTTTTTTGAATTTGAAGGAATACTGGTGCTCATACAGATCTTCATTTTCTTGGGCAAACAAGTGTATTTATCAGCCAAAAGAGAATGCTTGTTGTTTGCTGTTCAATTAATTAATATTTGCTAAACATTTGACTCATTTTTTCTTATTAACAATATTATGTTGTCCTAGCATACAAAAATAGCTGCTGTGGTAACACTCTTACTTTTATAAACTTCAAATGATAAATTACTTTGGCTCTTACTCTGCCTAGATATTGCAATTCCTAATCCCCTTAAAGCTGACTTAGAGTAATTTTATCATCCCTCTTTTGCAGAATGAGGCCTGAGAGTTGCACAGACAAAGCAGGGAAAAGGAGGCGAGAAAACAGCAGAGCCAGGCACTGAAACTTGACAGCCACCCGAAAGGAGGTCATAGCCAGGTGAGGGAGAGCCAATTCCCCCTGGCAGCCAGTGACGGCACAAGAGGACAGAGCTTCAAATTGTGCAGGTTGGTGGTGGTTCAGGTTGGTCATCAGGAGGAATTGCTTCATTGAGATGGCTGTTAAATGGTGGAATGCACTGGAGGTCTTAAGGAAAGACTGGGCATGGCACATGGTCTGGTCAGCAAGGTGGTGGTCACTCAAAGGTTGGTCTGGATCATCTCAGAGGGTTTTTTCCAACCTAATTAATTCTCTTTGTGTGAGTGTGTGTAAGGTGTGTGCCACAATGATCTACCAACTTGGTTCAAAGGCAGCTTTAGGCAGCCTCAAGCCAGGTAAACTGAGGTTAAGATGAGCAGCTCCCATAGTTTGTTGTGCCAGCAGCACTGTGGGTTTGGCTTTATAATTTCCTCTATTGAGTTTTTACTGACTGGTGCATGCATGCACACACATGCACTACTGCTCTGGACTGAGTTTGTGTTGATCTAAAACTCCTCTTTGTGGAAACAAATGTTTTCATTAACATTGTAATAAGAAGAAATAACACAGATTTTTCCTGACTTGCAGATAAGGGCATCATATGTGGTAAACAGCTGGAGTAGAATGAAACAAGTATTACTCACACTTAAAAGGGTTATTTGTAATTTTCTGCCCAAGGTAAAATTGATTCCAGTTGGAAAGTAGGAGTCATTTTTCAAATTTTTTTTTCTTCATAGGAATACAGGATATAAGCCAAGGATGTCTTGGGCTGTCTGACCCAGATCTATCATGTCATATTTTAATTATGTTTGCCAGAATTTAAGAATGATCCTTTTTTCCTTTTTTTTTACTGTTCTCTAATAGAAAGGAGTTTTACAGTCTTCCTTCCCTGATAGTGCGAAGCCTTTTTTCAATATCCAGCCTGGATTTATTCTCGGCCAGTTCACACGCATTTGTTTCAATGTCAGAGTTGCTAATAACGTGGCCAGGGTGAAATAGCTCATTTCCTTCCTTTATATTTAGGGATAGCATCTGCATGTCTTCTGGCTCGTTATTTTGTTTAGGCAAATACTTCAAGCCTTTTTGTTCTCCTTTTGTAAAATAAGTTTTTCACTTTTCAGCTTGTGCCAAGCTAGCACAAAAAGGACTGACTTCATAACTCGAGGCAAAACTAGTATTCCAATAATGTGCATTGCTGCTTGCAGAAACTTCTGTAGCTATTACATCAGGTTGGAGACTGCCATGAGGTGAATGCATTTGGGGTCAGAGGGAATATGACTACTTAAGTCTCTGAAACACATCATCTTCATCTCTGAATCTGGGGAAGATTGCTGTGAGCAGCTTCCATAGAGCAGAGCTGATAGTTATCTCCCTGAGTCAATACAAGTTCACCAGTTTAGAGAAGCTGAAGATCAATCTGATACATTTATTTCTCTAAGTTTATCTGTGTTTACCCTCGCACCTCTTGCATTCTGTATGAATGTCCCAAGTGACAGAAATCATTGTAACAGAAAATGGAAGAAAAGCTATGGGCAAAATATATGTTGAGCTCTTTCTAATAGCTTTAGGTATACTGCATTGTTGGATACAGCCACAGTATATTTTAAACCCAAAATATGATATCTTCACTGAAAAAAACCTAAGAAAATTCTTCTTTCGCACTCCATATTTTATTTTCAGGAAATAAATACAGTAGTCTTCTAATATTCAAGATTGTTATGCATTATGACTATAACTTCACACTGTACCTGTATTAGTTCTGGGTAAGCTGCTTTCTATCAGCTTCCAGGGTAAACTGGTTTTGGGTGGGTTTTTTTTTCCCCATTAGGATTTCCTAAATTACTCCTAAATTATTAGTCATCTAATTCTTGCTATTTGATATCTAATTTGAATATTCTTTTCACAGCAGCTTCAGGACTCCTGAAGGTTACAATAATATAAAATATTTGCTTAAATCAAGCTTTTAAAGATTTTTTTGCCTAATATTTTATTTCTTGTGTCTTGTTATTATGATTATGAAAATGCAAAGATGAATTTCTGAGCACTTTTAGTTTTTTCCTCATCCCTACTGGGACTTTTGTTTGTCCAAGTAACTTCTGCACAGGAAAAGGTTACATAAGAGGGCAATCCAAATTGTGGATCCTTTGTCTTACACACAAGTTTATAAGCTCAAATTTGGAGACTATGTTTTAAATCATTGCCTTTTAAGTTTCTTTACCTTTCTTGAGAAGATGAATGTTTGAGATTGTAATGCATAATATTTGAATTATTCATTTTAATTAAAATTGATCATGAGAACTAATTAAAAGACACGCAACCGGTTACTGGAAACATAGTTGGACTACTTTTCAAAAATACCATTTGGTGTTCAACATTAGGCTCATGTTGATTTTAGAAATTATATTCTATAAATAATAAGAGGCTATAATTAATTCTGCATAAGAATTTGGAAATCTAATCTGTCATAAAAAGATGTTGAGCAGTGCTTTCTGGTTTTGGAAAATCATGGGTTCTTTTTTCATATAAAGCTTTATGCAGCACTCAAAAATGTCAACTGAAAAAAGGTTTAAAATGACCTCTAATTCATTTCTTTTTCTCTATATTTTAAAGTGGGATTCAGCAGCCTCCCCATTACCCTTGGCGGAGTATTTTGGGAAGATATATAGAATCATAATAAATAAATTATCTCATAGAGAAATAAATATTGAGTGTTCCACTGGATCACCAAACCCAGGAAATCAGTACTTGCTATTATAGCCAATCTGATTATAAAAACCAGGTTTTACCCACCAATAAGTAGATTGTTTGTTATTGCTCAGGAAGTTCTCTCCATTCTTATAATTAGAACCTCTCAGATTTCCAGTCTAAATGTATTAATTGTCAGTTCATGCTCATTTTCTTTGAAAAGCTCTTTACTTGACCTCAGATTGTGACTTGATGACTAATTTTGAGAGCTATGATGGGAATCCATTATCACCTACTCAGAGAGATGTTCTTAATGCATTGCCTAATTTCCACTACATGAAATATAGTTTCACCATTTCTGTTCTGTGTCTGACTGAGGTTGTTGAAAGGAATAGAACCAAAAGAAATGTTTAAAAAGAGATTTTAGCCACTTTAGCCTAAGATTTGTGCAGTGATTTCAACAGAATGGAGAGATGCCAGGGACTGTAAAAGTCGAATTTAATAGCTGAAGGTGAACTTAGATGTACTTATTTCTATTTGTGGTGAAAATTTCACACTGAAAGGAAACAGATTGTGCAGAGAGGAATAAATGAGGCATTCTCTAGAAAACTTTCCATCCTATGTTTTAATTTCTTTGAAAATTTTCATTTAAGTCTATTAGAGAAAATTTGGATCTTTGACTATGTAATTTTTCCTTTTTTCTGAAGTGTCATGTGTTCCTGGAACTCTTACATAGCTGTTTTTCCTTTTGAAATAAATTGTACTGGTGTCAGACAAAAGTTGCATTATTCTATATCCATACTGAGAATCAATTTCTCAAAAAAAAAAAAGCCTTTAAAAACACAGGAAGGTTTTAGGGCTGAGTTGGACATACTTGTGTTACTCACCTAGGCTGAAAATGCTTGAAGAACACTGACAGGGAAGAGTCCTGTGGGTTGGTACTAGGGAAGTGCTAGTGGGATTTTGGGATCTTTACATAAAATTGAATTTTAAAATCTCTGACATTGATTGTGATGTTCATGTTCATCACTTTTTTGAAGACCAGATCTGTTCCCAGTAGAACAGCTTACACAGACTTCAGAAATTTCTTGTCGCCCATGTGGCCCATATATATTTTTTTCCCCTCTCTTCTGAATGAACTAGGTTGGAAACATTTCCTAAGCAGTGAAGAACTCTGACCCACATTTCCATGGCATCAAAAGATTCTTTCTTAGACAGCATGGCAAGGTGCTGCCCTCCAAAAGATGAGCAACATACTGAAGACTTGTCTCAGGACACTTTCTGGTAGGAGCCAGGGAGAGCTGGGTTAGCAGGGTCAAATGCCAAGGATATTTGCAGAGGGAAGAAAATATTGGCTAATATCAGCTCTGTGCTCCCTGGCCAGGAAAAGGAAGGGCAGAATGGAAGAAATAGGTTTTCAGATTTAGGCAGTTCTGAGTAAAAGCTCTAAGAGATGAATCATTGAAAGAGGAAAGACTCCATAAACAGCTGTAGTGGCACCAAATACTGTGTTGAAGATAAAAAAGCCCAAACAGGACTCCAAAACAATTTTGGTGTTGTTGAGTAAAGTCACAATGATCCACAAATTGCAAAATTGATACACTCTTCAGACTCTGAAGAAGCTGGAGGTGGAGGATGTTTTCCTCCCATGCTTCTGCTGTATGGTAAAAAGAATAGTGGATAGGTTTACCTTCCACAATGGTAAATGGATTTGAAGCAGAAACATTCTCTCTGAAAGGACAGTAACAAATTAGGATCCCCAGATTAAAAAAGAAGGGTAAATTTTCATGTAACCTAAAGTGTCTAAATTGTCTTTGTGATTTAAATTTCTTACACACAGAGATTCCATTAGTAACAGTTATATTGCCACAGATTAAAAGTATGTGTGAACAATTGGAATCTCTCAAGGCATTAGTTACTCTTCAATAACAAATGTTTTCATTGACTTGGAGACAGTTGTAGCAGGAAGTTTTAATTTCCAATGTACCTAAAGTAATTATTCATGTTCTGCTGATGGTTATTTATTATTGAATTAAAATGTATTTGGGGGATAAAAGCCCATTAGGATAAAGAATTGTGTCAAACCCACAAAGTTGTGATGAAGTTTGATTATGGAAATTCCTGCTCTTGGCTCCTGTATATTTATGGCCAGGTAGCAAGTTTCAGAGAAAGAGAATATTGTGTTAATCTAACAGTAACCACCTACTTCTATAAAATTAGAAAAGAATTTGAGTTATTCATCCAGGAAGCCTAACCAGAACAAAAAACATTCATGGACTAGTATGCTGTGACATCGGGTATCATGCTCTTCTTAAGGAGCAGTTTTCTTTCCAGCCTTGATTCAATATTAGTGGGGAAGAACTGATTGAGAAAAAGAAAAGGTTCTGCTAGTTAGGAATGGCAATAGATTGTTCAGGAACTCTATCAGCTCATATGTATGCCTAATAAATTAACTCCTCTTTATGGAAAAAAACTGCAAATATATTTTATTCAAAGGTACATTGCTTGTTTTGAATCCTAAATTCATTAATATCTGTGAATTTTTACACTTGTCTGATACGGTTTGAAACACTTGTTCTGATGTATCAGCTGAGGGCAATAACCTATTTGAATTTATGGGGAGCATTATCACTGTGAGGTGTGGGAATTTTCATGTGTAATTTGAGAGACAAGTGAATTCCTGTGCTCTGGGACGTGTGAGTGAAAACATTCTTTTTCTTTAATAAATCATTGTAGTTTTAATTGTAGATCACTTCGCTAAATTCAATTATATGATGCACCTCATGATTTCTGCAATTTTTGCTTTACCTTTCCAGTATAACCAATCCATTCTTATTGTGTGTCTTTGGAAGTGAAAAAAAATTTCTGAGAGGTAAAATCCTTTTACCCTGCCAATTTCTTCCCCTGGCTGTGTTTCAAATTGGTGCTTTTTACATCACCCCTGCACCATCTTTTTTCCAGAAAGAGTTACATATGGGAAGACTGACTTCAGGACAGTTGCTTTTGTTTTTTGTGTTTGGTTTGGGGTTTTTTTGTTGGTTTTTTTTTCTTTACTGTGTTAATCCCTGGATGAGGGTTCCTGGATAAGTTATGACAGCTCAATCACATCTCTAAATTGTGCTAAACTGTGGTGGAAGCAAGGGGGACACTCTGCAGCCAAGAGTTATTGGAGAGGAGCGTGCTCTGATTAGGCCCCGTTTGTCCCTTGGCAGAGCCTTTGTGTTGGTGTTATGTATGTGTATGTCCTTTCTGTCAGCTGGTGCTAGGCTTCCCATGCCAGAAATATTTCTGTTAGGTATCCAGGTCTTCCTGCTGTTGTAGTGGCACAGTGGGAGTAGATTTTGACAAGGCAATTTTCTGGACAGCTATTAAAAATTTTTTGGAGGTTGTATCCTGGATGCTGTTTTATTCCAAAGCAAGTATTTTATTGTACTGCAATTGCTTTTTTTGTTTTGTTTTGTTTCTTTTTTTTTTTTTAAATTCATGACCTGTTTGTAAATGCTATGATAGATCTAGAACAGTGGTCAAATTTCTATTACCTGAGTAGAGTTGCCTAATTGAGGAGTTGGGGTTTATCTGTTGCATCAGGTTGGAGGGGATGGAGGCAAGGAAAGGCTGTGCTCTTCAGTAGCATGGGTGCTCAGGGTCTTCTGGAGGTTTTATGCAAAAAATCCCCAATTAGTGAAAGGAGAGTGTTCTCTGGCAGTGCAGTTGACTTTTGCTGCCCTTTTTTAGTAAATTGTAGTTGTGAACTTGTGACCTTCATTCAAATTTTAAAGTGTGTGTCAAGGTATCATAAGCTGTTAAGTTGCTCACAATCATGCTAATCATTAGTAACTCGCACTAAATTGAGTATGATGGTGCTTTGTGGAGTCTTTAAAATACATATTGCATTGCATTGCTGTCCTCAGCCATAAGAGACTGAGCTCAGTGAGTTCCCCTGATCATTTGTACCTCTCTACTGTCACTTCTACAGTGAGTGGAGAGCTAAACAGCCATATGCGATCACTCACATTCTAAATAAACTTCTGAAATTTTCTCCACTGACCATGAAGAAGGAGAGGGATTCAAATTTGTGTATTAGAGCCTAAGATCCAGGTGGACTTGGGCATTCACGTTGCATTTTCTTTCCAAAACATGGGACATTTGGCTGAATTAAGCTAATAAATCTTGGTTTCTTGGTTTGAAACATCAGAAGTCTGAACAGCAATCTTGCACACCTAGTGTTAGTCTTTTACATCTATATTTCTGTTTCTGAGCCCACGATGGTGGTCTGTGTTGTGTACCTGGTTATGTATATCGCTGAAATCGGTACTGAGAGGAATCATGTACCCTTCTGTCTCTGAAGTGTAATAACAATTTGATAGGCCCATTCTCTTCCTTTGGATAAAAT
The DNA here is from genome assembly GCF_051311805.1 of Agelaius phoeniceus. Lineage (NCBI taxonomy): Eukaryota > Metazoa > Chordata > Aves > Passeriformes > Icteridae > Agelaius > Agelaius phoeniceus. The sequence continues at coordinate 110,880,529 of NC_135266.1, read as the reverse complement.
ACTTTTACTGTGGGGTTTTTTCAGATTTCAATGAAAATCCTAAAGGATTCAAACTAACTGCTGCATGGTACTTCTTTGTAATGCAGCATCTTGAAGCTGGCGTCACAACTAAGAAGAACCCAGTGACTAATCTCTCAAGTAAACCTGTTGGGTTGTTTTGTTTTTAATACAGAAAGCTAGATTGTCTTGTTCCTCTTGCCAAATTATAGGAATAGCTGTTTGAAAAAGAACCTGCAGTAGAAGGAAGGCATCTGTTCAATTTCCTTTGTACTTTCCCCACACTGGATATTGCTGAAAACTAAAGATGCTATTTCCCCCCTTGTTTGTCATCAGGCAGGATAAAACGCATGTTATTTTTCATTTCACCATTGTTTCTCTGTAATCAAAAGAGAAACAATGTTTAAATTAACAACTTCAATATTCCCATCCTACACAAAGTTCTACCAAGCTGATATTTTGCTGACTAGTTGTTTTCAAGACAGGAATCAGTAGACTTGCCCATGCACAATTGCTGCTTAGGAAACAAGGTCTCCTAGTATGCAGCTACTAGTGAAAATAATGATTGTCTTTCAGGGTTGGTTGGTTTGGGGTTTGTTTTTTTTTATTTCAGTGGCAATTCTGTACAGGTGGCCAGGCAATTGTGAATCATTGTATATTTGTGTGTGCTAATATTCCTTTAGAATCACAGAACAGTAGATGTTCTGGGTCAGAACATCTGTTTTGGGTCAGAAGGGACCTTTAGAGATCATCTATTTTAACCTCTCCCTTAGGCAGGGGCAAATAAACTGGGTTGCTCAAAGCCTCATCCAACCTAATCTTGAACACATGCTATGTTCCTAGATAGAACATCAGCTTTTCTGTGGAATCTGTTCCAGTGTCTTGTCATCCTCATAATTAAATTCATTTTTATGCCCTACCTACACCTGCCCTCTTTGGGTTTAAAATTGTTGCTCTTAGTTCTGTCACTACAGACACAGTATAAAATCTGCTTCTGTCTTTCTAAGAAATTCCTTTGTATACTGAAAAGCTGCAGTAAAATCTCCCTGGGGACTTCTTGAGCTTGAACAACCCAACACTCAGCCTGTCTTCATAGGAGAGTTGTTCCAGTTTAATACCTTTGCTTTTGATATTTAAGCAAGGCAAATGTTCTGGACCATCACCTGCCTTGTAATGAGCTACCAAATACCACCTACCCAACTGCCTTCCACCATGACTTCATTGCTCCCATGCTCAACTATTAAACCTCTTTTGATTGAATCCCCAGCAATACAGGTCATTCAGAAGATCACATTTCTACAAGGGCTGTGAAGCACAAGATGTTACTGAGTACTTTTTGTCTCTATTTCATCTTTTATCCTAAAAGTGAATTGAAATAATTTTTCTCCAGCAGTCCTCTACTTCATCGGTCGAAGGTCTCTGCAATCCCAGGCTTTGGACTGATTGAATAGTGTTACAGACTTTTGCAAGGTGTGATAGGGAAGCCTGGTGTTAAGAAGAAAAAAAGCTTACTTTTTTGGGTTTTTTTTCCCCACGAAGTTGTCACATGAAGGAAACAAATATATTAGGAAAAACTCCACAGCCAAATCAACATTGCCTGCCCCAATTAGTTTACAACCTGCTGTGAAATTTCTAATTCCCTTATAAATTACTTTGAAGAAAACCAGAAATTAATCTCAATGTATTTATTTATTTTAATGTATAGCCACACCATTTATACATAAAGTTCACCCAACATTATGCCTTCTGCCTGACTCTGACCAGTACTGAATGCTTAGTAATGAAGATAAGTTATACACAAATTTAGGAAACAACAGAGGACCAGTGATCATTCTTGGGGATGCAGGTTTTTCTCTGACTGTTTTAACTTGGTCTTATTTCCATTTGCTGTCTCCTTGAAGGGCTGAAGTCCATTTGTGTTTACTGTCATTATTAAGAGGTTATTAAGCATTTCTAACATTTTAAGATTTATACCTGTTAAATTATTTACATATCTTGTTTTGTTGTATCCTTTTGGAGGTGGGCTGACTAAACTAGTATTTAACACTCAAAACAGTGAATGCACACTGTGTTTATAAAACACTAAAGTTACATCTGCTGTTTTTATGTGTTCTCAGTACTCCTGGCATCCTACCTGACTACAGATGAATGTCAAGTTGGTGTTATTAGAAAAGTATATATAGTGACTTTTGGGGGACCTCCCCAAATGTTGCTACAGATTTTCTACAGGTCTGTCTCTGCTATTCCTACCTGTATCTTTTGTTAATTTTGTTGGTACTGTGATTTCACCAACTGAGCTTTAAGTAACAGATTTGTGGGTTGTTAAAGGCTGAAGAAGAACTCTGAGGAAATACTGCTATGTGCTTGTCCATATATCCACATGCTACTGCCTTTTCCACTTAGATTCTCCCTGTTCTACTTCTGGGGCACCCATTGTTAGGTACCTGGGAGTAGGGTGGGGCTCAGGGTGGATGGGTTGAAGGTCCAGCACTTCAGACTTGTGTGCTTGAAATGTCACACAAGCAGTATCACTTAGGGAAATGTACTTAGTGCTGCGAAGAATCCTTTCATGAATTATTATGTGGATTTCATGAATTATTATGTGGATTTCATTATGTGCATTGGTACTATTGTGTGGGGACGGAAAATTTCCTTTTCCTTCATTTTGGCTACAGTTTTATGATTCTCTGCTCTTGTAGAGGGATCTTCATTCACCTCACTGACTCAATTACGTAGTGATACTTTTTCTCCTTAACTAAATTGTTTTCCAAGGTGGATGGCTTCTAAATGTTTTCCAATTTATGTGTTGGGAAAGAAATTACTTGCATCCAGACTAACAAGAAACTTGTCATTGTTAGACTAAGAACAGCAATACAAGGATCCAGAACTATAAATTTACCAAGCCAGACCAGGCACCTCATATGCAGATACAGTGAATAAGGGAAATTAGATGCCTGTGGCTGAGCCACAGTAGCCATCACACTGATGGTTCATGCTTCAAGAAAGGAGAAGCAATGCTGAACTAAGGAGAATATTTGAAATCCTACTTGTGTCTTGATCCAGAACAGCCAGATTAATCTAGACACTGAACTCAGAAGGGCTTTTTTTTTTTTTTTAATTTGGTATATATCTAGGCAGAGCAGTTTGTGTTTGACTAGATTACCTCATAGTGTTGTGTTAAGGGAAATGAATTTTGAAAAAGAATGTCAACATTTCCTTACATCACCAAAAAGATAACTCTGCACGACAAGGAAGAAAAGTTAAGAATACATGTACCCGTAACCTGATAACAGTTTGTGTAGACAGATCTGACATAATATTCAGCAGATTGCTGTCAAGTTTGGGTACTGAGAGATTATTTCTAGGCTCTGTATTTCTGTAGAGCATGTAGGACTTGATAGCCATGCTTCAGAGGAATTCTTTTGCAGGGGTGTAATATAAGCATTCTTTGTGAGCAGCAAAGGCAAATAGTGGTCATAGGTCAGAGCCTTAGAAATCAAGGTGATAGCCTTCAAAAGGAGCTGCTTCTGCAGCAAATGAACCGGCACTTGATGCTCTATCTAATTAATAAGCTTACAATGTTCTTTCAGCCCTGATGTTGGAGAGGGATGGCCATTAGCCATACAAATCCGCAATGTGGTGATCAGGGTGACAAGGCAGGTCACCCCCTTGCACTGTGGTGGAAAATGCATTTTCCTTCAGCCCTCTTGTCAAGCACTGGAAATTCCCCAGTGGATCCAGTCCATGGCCAATTTATCTCATTAATGGGCGATCCCATGACTTTTTGTACCTCATTATATAGATGCCACACTTTCCTTGGTGTGGTGTGCTGGGTTTTGCTGGGGTACAGTTAATTTTCTCCACAATGGCTTGTGAGGGTGTGGCTGTGCTGGCAATAGGGTTGATCACACAGAGATGTTTTCTGTTATTGCTGAACAGGGTTCTTACAGAGCCAAGGCCTTGTCTGCTTCTAGTAGAGACCACTAATGAGTGGTTCTGGGGGGTTTGGTTACTGGTTGGGTTTAAACCATGACACAGAGGTAGAGTATTTCAGTAGTTGTATTATTCTGCATGTTTTCATTAATATTCTTTGTCCTTCCTCATCCCTGTGGCAAATCCCCATTGGACTATTACCAGTAGGTTGGGAACAGACTGAGCTCATTTAGATTGATAGGAAGAGAAAGCTGTGATAACTCCAAGTTCCATCAGCATTTCAAGATACAAGTTGTTCATTGTTTTGTACATACAAGGTAATTTCACTGAATATTTATTATAGTTTCTTAACCTTGCTACAACATCTCTGATGCCCAGGAGAAGGAGAATAGGCAACCAGTGCTGTATTTGAGATTCTCACAGACATGCAAAGCCTTGAAATACAGCTCCAAAATAGAGTAAATTCCAAAGTAGTAAGGTCAGCCTAATTTTAATCATTATTTTGCATCTCTTGATAATGTTAACATTTTCTAAATATTGCCCTTGCTGAAGCAGTTTAGTAGTTTAAAATATATTTCACGGAAAAATGTCTCTAGTTTAAATTTGGACTAACCCTTGCCAATACATATATGCATATATATATGTTAAGGAAGTTTTCCTGGTTTTAATAATTTAGGTCTTTGTCAAGATCATCCTCACTGACTTTTTAAGTTCCTAAAGAGGTGTATTTATAACTTTTTACCTTATCTCTTTCCTCACTAAGTTTAGTAAGAAATGGCCTCCCTTCCCCACCAAGAGCATCAGTTGGCAACTACATGATAAAATGAGACAAATTCACCTTCCTGTTGTGTCCCTTCATGCTGAAAGACCTCAGAGTTTAAATTCTTCTGTTGGTTTGTTTATTTTCTCTCTCACTATTGATGTTCCCCTCTGGTCTTGCTTTCAGTATCTTTCTTTAGTTCCCCTACTTCTCTATTCTGTTGGGTTGCAAACTGGTGATTTTGTGTTTGGGGATATTTTTCTATGCATGGAATGTTCTAAAACTTAGCAATGCAGCATGCTGGACAAACACCAGGATTTACTTTTCTCAGTCAGCTGGATCCAAAGCCCATTGTAATCAATGGAAATAACACAGTAGGATCCAGTAGGATTAACTCCAATATGAGTAGAAGCTAGGGAACATAATTAAAAAGCATGGCCATCCCATAAAAAGTGGTGATGATATTCAAAGTCTGTCTCCCACTTTACTGGAGAGTAGTGAAGGTAAATTGCAAAAGGTAGACCTGCTTATTTGTCTTCTCTGAAAGGTGACACTTGAGATGACCTAAAGTGAAGCCCAAGGATGTCTTTTTGTGTATAAAATCAAGGTCTGAGGAGCAAAAGCCAATGGAGTTTCAAATAATTTGAAGAACAGATACTGAAGAAGTTGTTTGTATCTTTTTGTCTCTGCTTTTAGCTTAAAAGGTAGTGTGAATTCTTCTCTCTAGCTGAAAATTCCTAGCAAAAAAAGGAATAAGAAAATTTAATCAGAAAAATTTTGGTGGAGTCCTACTGAGAGATTTTAGCACAAAAGAATCTGTATGACTCAAGAACAAAGGATAATGAAGATATTTTTGGGCATCATTAAGTATTACATTGCTGTTTAGCTCTCTAATAGAGGACTGTAACTCATTCTGGAGCCTGATTTATTTAAACAGAAGTAACACAAAAAGCTATTAGCTACAAAAGTAACTGATATGTAGAGGTACCTATATGCTATTCCTTGCAATTCTGGGTAAGCAGGCAAAAATGTTTGAAATTAATATCTAAACTATTTGACTTTTTGACCCAGAAGTATGACTGATAACTAAGGCTGAAATCTAAACTGAGAGGTTAGGAATTCTTAAAATATTGAGTTTTAACCTATTCATATATTTTTGCATCATCTCTCCTCTTCACTCTGGAAAAAGCAGCATACATGTGCAGTGATTTGTGGGTAGTTGTAAGCAATAACTTCCTGTAAGCAATGCCAGAGTTGATTCCGTCACTAATTTGCTTGAGTGTTTCTGTAAAACAAGGCCTTTCACCTCTACCATACTTTTTATTTGGGGTAGTGTTCTACATCATATAATTTGCCTAGTCTGGGAAAAAATGTGAAGAAGAGAAGGTAAATGTAAGGCTGATGTAAGCATTTTAGAGAAATCATCCTTCAAACAAGTGGATCAAGGTAAGCTAACAGCATCTCATTATCCCATTCATATATTCCATTGATTTGGGTGCTTGAAAGGCATTTAGCTTGCTGAGTTGGATTTAGATTTGCTATGACAGGAATAGGCATTGCCTTTTATTTTGATACTTGCAGACTTCAGTCAAGTGGGATAATGTTATATCCATGCTTTCCCCAAATTCCTGACCCTTTAGCTTGGGCAATTATTATTATATTATCTTGGTGTTAGAACTGGAGATTTTCTTTTCCTTATGAATATCATTTCAGTGCTGTGATTCCCAGATATTCCCCACCCTTTTGTTAGATAACACATGCTCAGCAGATGGAGGAAAGGACAAAGCCATTGATTCCCTTCAGTGGTGTAAGTGAGGAAGAGACAAAACCCGAGTGCCACTGTCACCAGGCATTAAAAAGTTGGAGGTGGAGATTGCTAAAAAAGCACAGAGTGGTGAGTATTAAACTGTATTGCAAATTTTGGCTCTTTTTACTGTGGATGTTTTGGCAATATGTCCTCTGAAACAAATTCTCAGCAGGGTTTTCTCTTTAAGAGCAGTTCCCTTTACTTTGGCTCTTACTTTCTGTGGTCTTGTTAATACTGTCCTAAGATTCTTGTTTCTTCTTTAGCTTTATGAATAAATATTTTACACGTGGATGAATTTGGAACAATAACTTCTGCCAAAAGCATAAGATGTCAGTATTTGCCAGGTTTCAGTTTTTTAACAGCATCATCCCAACAGCAGGCTGTGGTCTTTTCCAATATATTCTTTGGTCAACAGTTTATAAGGAAAACAATTTCTGGATGCTCTTTAATTAGAATGACTGATGTTTTCTCTGAGGTTTGCAGACAACACTGACACTTGAGAGTGTTTTCTGAGAAAAGAGCTCTGTGACAATTGACAGAAAAACATCTGCAATACTGAGAAGTAATATATTTATCTACTTCTGATATTTCTGGGAGCCTTACAGCTCGATCTCAAGGTCATAAAGTCCAAGCTCTATTTTGGCAAGTACAGAACTGATTCCTAGAGTTTAGAGCTCTGCAAAAAACTCAAGGCACTCTTCTGTTTGAACAATGCTTTCCAAATTTAGATGGCACAGGTTCTTCTCTTGATAGCAGCCTTCAGGTCCCTGGCAGAACAGGGACCACCATGTGAATGGTTTTACCCTGGCTTTGTGGCTTTGTGCTGTGGAATAAACTGAACAAAACCCCATAGCTAAAGCTCCTGTTTTTGATACTCCTCACCAACCAAGCTGGTGTGATCAGCAGTGTCTGTAATGCTTATGGCTAAAATTAAGCAGCATTTGGAGGTAAATGATTGCTAACAACAAAAAAATAATTTGTCCTGGATCTGTTCAAATGTTCAGTCTTAAAAACTGATTTATGTTGGCTTTTTTTTTTCTTTAGGAATTGGAGCATTTTGTTTCATCATTCTCAGATGAAATGTTTTGATGTTTAGTTTTGAAACAACAAAGACATGTATCTTCTGATTCATGTTTATAATTGGCATAAATGATTTCTTTTTGAAAGAACACTGAGATCTTGACTATATTATTTTCTCTGAGGATAAGTCTCCATTCAGTGCTAAGTCTGTTAGGAATCTCCTTGAGTTGCACGTGTCTGCTGTGATGCAACACTGAAGCCTCTGTTATTCTGATCTACCATATGCTTATTTATACTGAAAAAATCTGTTACTAACTTCATGTTCAGAGACATCCTTTGTCTCCATGCTAATTCACTTTTTGGCTATTTAACTGGCCCATTGAGACTTAGCTGCAATAGATTTTACATAGCCTGGAAACAAGACTGAGACCCACATGTCCTTTTGCATAGACCATTTTAAGGGAAGGGAGGTCTAACGGTGAATACAGGAGGTGAATACAGTCTTGGAGGGATGAAAGTTTTTCTCTCCTCCAAGTAATTTTCACAGAAGGAAAATGAAACTTTGGCCTTAAAACACTAGCTGCACATAGAAGTACTAAATTAGAAATATTACTATCCCACTGTCAGAAGTAACTAAGTTCGTTCTTTTGTCAGATGCACACATCACACTCTATCTCATGCTCATCTCACATTGCACTTAAGGAATCTTTCTATTAAGTATTTGTCCTGTCAATTCTGTCAGAGAAATATTAAACTCTTTATAATTAATAAATTAGCTTTGTTGGCCTAAAAGATATAAAGAGTTAGGGCTAATAATATTTGCAGAAGTAACCTTCAGACATTTGACTGCACTGCTTTTTTTTTGCCAGTGTGCTGAAATATCTTTTGTTTGGAAGAGATAATTTTAATATCCTCCATATATTCCACAGATAGAGAAGGCAAGCCAAGAACCCGTTTATCTTGCCTGAAATTAGATTTCAGTGGAATTATTTATTTTAATAGAAAATTGATCCTAAAGGGGAGATCACTTCTCGGGAAGCCAGAAGTGGAGTATTGCTTTACCTGTTTAAAAAACTGGTACTTAGCACCTCCTAAGCAACACTTATTCCCAGCCCACTCCCAATAAATCTAACAATGTGCAGTAGCTAGCAGCCTGTTTCCCCATAAGTGCTGCTTGTGATCATGTACTGAAAGGTCTTGTTAAAAAGTATGTGCATAGGGGAGCAGAGTTAAAGCTTCTGTGGGATCTATAAATTTAAACATCTTTCCTTTGCAATATTTAAGAAGCCAAGGTACAGCTTTTTCACATAGATTTGTCTTAAAAAGTGATAAATATGAGCCATATTGAAGATAGATTTAAATTAACTTTAATATAGCAACTCCATATTTTTCAACATGTGCAAATGCTGAACTTATTTGCCACAAGGCTAAATGATTGTGCCACTTCACTTCACTTTAAATTTTACATCTAAGAACTTATTTTAAAATAATGCAGACTGAGTTTGGGAAGCGATGTCACGAAGTAAGAATCACGCCAAAACCATGTGTGGAACAAAAGTGATGCTAAGGTGTCTTTGTATCACTCTACTCAAATGGTTGTCTGGGCACTGACTCTGCTCCTCTGGGCACTGACTCTGCTCCTTTAATTACCAAGACACATCTCACTGCTGACAAAGGATGTGGCTGAGGAAGAAGTAAATCAGTCCAAGAAATATTTAGTCCTAAGTTAGTGCAGCTACTGGGAAGTAGTAAAGACGCAAATACCCAGTTCATCTATTTAAAACTCTTCCAGCTCCAGAACTATCTTTTAAAGCACTCTCTTAAAAATGGATGCTCCATAAGCAGCAAGGAGGAACCAGCTCCCAGTGCTACTCCAATAGCACTGAGCAAGAACTGTGTCAATCTCCTCTGGTCTTAAAATTTCCAACTGAATTTAAACTTGTGTTTAAATTCAGAAATTTTAGATGCTTCTGGGAGGAACTGTCATTAACAAAATGTAGACTACATTAAGCATGGCAGGGAGCAGTTGATCTCTTTATACAGCCTCAATTATATTTTTGTTAGGCACTTCTTCATGCTGAAGATTTTTCATGCAGAAATGCCTACAGTCACAGCAGAATGTTCAAACTGATATGCCTTTGAATGTTGCAATAGGAAAAAGCTACTCAATAGTGTGGGTAAGCTTTGAAGTTCTGTAAGGACTCCTGTGAGTTTATAAATACTTGTCTAGATATATTTATACAGAAGTAGCACAAAGTTGTATTCTCATGTTCATTGTTGATTTAAAACCCAAGACATTTCAAAGTCACCTAGTCACTAGTGCAATCCTGTGTTCAGGGAAAAAAAAAAAGCATGTGAATGATAGGCCAAAATCCAGGAGGATATGGAAAAATTCATAAAAATATTTTCTGACCAAATTATCTTACCCTGTGTGGAGAGACATTTTATATGGCTGAAACTGGTTGTTTGTTTGGTAGCAGATATTTTTGGGGGGGTAGGGTTCTTTTTTGTTTTGCTTGTGGATTTGTGGTGTGTTGCAGTTTGAATTGCTGCTAGTAAAGTCCAGGGTAAAGAAGCAAAAAAGGCTTTTGCATGATATCCATGGATGTTTAATTCAGCTGCGTGATGAGATGTTCTCCTCTCCAACCCACACTCCCAACCTTGGTCCCACTCTCTCCCCCAGGGGCCTCCTGGCTGACCTTGGTCTCCAGGCAGTATCAAGGTGAGGCCCAATCAGGGAAAAGGGAGGGAGAGCCTCAGGAGCACTTATGTTCAGGCATAGGAACAGGGGAAGGAGCCAATGGGGTGTAAATTAAGAGAAGCCCCTCCAGGGCCTCCACAGTGGTGGTTTTTTGGTTTTGTGGGTGTGTGTTGTTAGGAATAAGTGAGGCCATGTTGTGAAAATGTGAGCTATTGTGTGAGAGGTAACCTGGATATTGTCTTTAATCTGAAAGGTAGAGATGCTCTATAATGCAGATTTTTCCACCTGAATTCCACTAATTCAAATGAAATTGGAGCTAGTGGAGAAGATGCTCTGCTGTCCCTTCCTGAGACATGTGGCTGCTCCTAGCTCAGGGTACACTGGGGTTCTGCAAAGCAGCTCTGACCTCCCTCTTGGTGCAGTTGCAGTTGGGATGTTGAGACTGAGCATCAGAGTTAGCTACTGTAGCACCCAGGAAAAATTACACATTTGAACAGAAGGCAACATCTCCTTCCATCCAGAACAGAAGGTTATAAACAAAAAAATATTTATCACATGTCTCATTCCTCTTCATTTCCCTTAATTCTCTTTCCTGCTCATATACACTTTCTTGTTCATTTTCAGAGTTTTCCCTCTGAACTCCTTTCCCTTTGAACTCAAGCAAATTGCCTTTGATTCAAACATGGAAAATCAAATATGGAGTTACTCAAAACTTTCAAACTGCATCTTCTGGGTTTATCTGGTATGATTCTGTCTAACTCCATTGTTGTACTCAACAACATTATTTTCCCTAGGAGATATAACGTGATCACACCTCTAGAGCCATTTTGAATAGATTTCAAATGGTCTTCAAAGGGTTTGTTTGCTAATACATGGAGCCACCTGCATCTGTTAATGTTCTCCTCCTATCATGACCAGAGAACAGAATTAACTTCTCTGACATTACTCTTTGCTGGTGGTAGGTTCCTTTGAATGTGTGTAGGACAAGCATTTTTCCTTTCTGTTAATAGCACACCTGGTCACCTATTGCAAACAACATTCAGCCAATCCTTCATTAAGTCTTTAGACATCCATCCTGGTTTTGACACCTAGCAATTATTCCAGTAGGCAGCTGTTCCTTCGGCATTGTTTTACACTTCGGAATCACATATGGTGGCAATTTCATGCCATCTGCTAGCACTGCCAACAGGGCTGTAACACGCAGTTTTTCATCCCCCAAAGTTTTTTTTATGATGACAAATTCTGCGCCTGTTTCTTCAGAGGTGTAGCTGGGTGATGTGTCAAAACAAACTGGAGTCTCATTGGCATTCCCCATTTGGCTCAGCAAGCACTGAAAGGCATTGATTTTTCTAGGGAAGTTGAAAATAGGTGTGGGTATAACAAAGTTCTTCACTGTAGGCAGAATCCATTGTGCCACATCATTTGTACACATTGACTGTTACTTGCCTTGAATTCCCTCTATGCAGCATTTTGTGCTTGTGCTATTTCTTGATCTTTCAATTTAATGATTTCCTATTTTAAAGGGGTTTCTGTCTTTTCTTGGAGCGTGCAACAACTCTACTACTTGTTCCTCTACTTTTCTACTTTGTGAGTGTTCTATTTTGGGTGCACTTACACGTATATTTTCTATGTCCTCCCAGCACCACATTTTTTTTAATAAGAGGTGCCACCAAACTTCAAATACACATTGTATACCTATTGGTTCCTCCCCTGTTGTGCTCCTTTTTCTCAATTCCATACAATCTGCTATTTCACACATAACTTAGAAGATTTGGGGAGACTCAAAACTGTGAAAGATCACTGTGGAGCCTTCTGAGTTACGGTGCAATACACAGCTTCACGAGTCAGTGGAAAAACAGCTAACATGCCAACACTGTATTTTATTTAAACTTAAGAGTTGCTTTGGGCTTATTTATGCTCCTTCTTCACTAAGAGACCTCCCACATTGCACTCTCACTTTGTCTTCCTTAATCCTAAAGGAAGAGGAAGTAATTTTTTTCACTTGAACTATCCAGGGAGAAAAAGTTATCCTTTTTTGCTGAGGTTTGCTGCACCACTGAAACACACATGAAGTCTATGGTGCAAGACAGGATCCACTCAAGAGTGCCAAGGAAACTCCCAGAACAGGTCACTGAGCAAAATTCAATCATTTACTAGCAGTCCTACTCAAATGGGGGGTCCCAGTTGATTGGAAGTTGGCAAAAGTAACAAACATCCAAAAGAATGGCTGGATTGGGACTCTGGGGAACTGCAGGTCTCTTAGCTTCACCTTGGTGCTAGGGAAGGTCATGGAGCAGATCATCTCTAAGTGCCATCACATCTTGAGTGTACAGGATAATCAGAGCATCATGCCCAGCCAGCCTGGAATTGTCACCAGCACTGTTCAGGCCACACCTAAAATTGTGCATTCAACTTTGGGCTCCTCACTACAGGAAAGGCACTGAGGTGCTGGAGGTAGTCCAGAGAAGGGAACAGAGCTGGTGAAGGGTCTGAGCACAAGTTTTGTTAGGCTGAGGGACCTAGGAGGGTTTAGCCTGGAGAAAAAGAGGCTCAGTCAAGACCTTATCATTCTCTACGACTCTATGAAAGGAGGATTTAGGCATATGGGATTGGTCTCTTCACCAAGCTAATCAGCAATAGGATGAGAAGAAATGGCTTTAAGTTGTGCCTGGGAGAGGTTTAAACTGGATATTAGAAAAGAATTTCTTCACCAAAATGATTGTGAAGCATTGGAACAGGCAGCCCAGGGCAGTGTTGTAGCCACCAACTCTGGATGTATTTAAAAAACAGTGCATGTGGAAGTGAGGAACATGGTTTAGTGGACTTGCCAGTGCTGGGTTAGTTGTTGGAACTGATGGTCTTAAAAGTCTTTTCCAATCTAAATAATTCTGTAATTGTAGTGAGGTGGGGATCAGTCTTCTGGGTAACAAGTGACAAGACAAGAGGAAACAGCCTCAAGTTCCACCGGGGGAGGCTTAGATTGGATACTGGGGCAAATTTCTTCCCTGAAAGGGTGGTCAGGCATTGGCTGATAAGGTGCCCATGGAGGAGGTGGAATCACTATTCCTGAGTGTTTAAAAGGTGTGTGGATGTGGCACTTGGTTTACTGGTGGACATGGTGATTCTGGGTTAATTGCTGGTCTCAGTGACCCTTGAGGTTTTTTCCAGCCTTCACAATTTTATGCTTTTCCTTCTGCCTTTCTAAAAAGAATAGAGTTTTGGGTAGGAGATCTGGAACTATAAGAAATAAGTGAGAAGATAATGGAATCATGATTCAAGGCAATTTTTAGGGAGCAATTAAGTATTGAACTGTTAGGATCTCACCACCCTTTTCCTCCACTCAAACCTCTGGTTCTTTTCTATTCCCTGACTAAATTAATTCAAATGCAAGCCAGGATTTTGTGTCTGTAAATACATGCCAGAGTGTTATTGTTTTGTTGCCAGTAGGTTTGCCCACTGAGGCCTCCCAGCCCCTGTATTTATACACTTTTCATACTCTAAAGGGATCATAGCTCCTTGTGAGACACACTGCTAACATTTCTGTGGTGCAGAAAATAGAGAAATAGTGGTAGGCCAGTGCTGATATATTGTTAAAATTCCTAACTTTATTATGTGGAAGCCTGCTAAATCTTTATTTTGCAATCTGAATTCAGAAAGAGGAAAAATGCTGCTGAATTACTTTCTTTCTCACTGGGAGCAGTCTCACGCTTGCTGCCTGTGCTTTGTAAGGGCTGCATACATAGTTAAACACCTTTTGAGTTTACAGATGCCTTTACATTTACAAATGCCTTTATCTTCAGAAGCATATTTGACACACTAGGCTGGCTTACAGTCTGAAAAGCCAGTGAATCATTCCGTGAATAGCTGAATACAGAGCGTTTGAAACAATCAATGGCAACTTGCCAGGGCTTGGGCAGAGTGCTCCCTATTGTAAAAAAGAGCTGTAGAGCAGCCTGTGAAACTCCAGTGGTCATCTGATAGGAAAAGAGTGCAGCCAATCTCCAAGGAGCTAAGCAGGTTTTAGCATCACCAGTTGCCTGTAGTCATAATGTAAGTTATCTCCCTGAATTTCACTGAGCTTTCATGTTCTGCTTAGGAATGAAAGGATGGCTACTTTTGCTAGTCTTCATATCTTAAGTATTTTCATATTTAGCAAAATATGAGTTTTTTGTTTTTTTTTTTAAGTGTTCATTGCTTAGCTAGTTTTTAAAATATTTGATCTGTTTTTACAAATGTACCTTTTTCCTGAATCTTTGAAAAGCTACAAATACAGATCATTCCTGCATCACGTGACATGATGCATGCTTGAAGGTTCAATCCTGTTATATGAATGTTTGCACACTTATATTTTCACTATTAGACTCTAATACCCCACAGCTACTAGAAGAAAGCAAAATTAGAAGCTAGTGACTTGCTTCCCCTTTCTTCTTTGTTCTTTACATCCACTTACAAAAGGGTGACATCTGTGTGGGAGGTGTAAAGAGAGAGTTAGAGATGCATGTGGGGATGGGGTGTAAATATTTTAGCACTACTAGACAACCTCTTTTATTCCATTTACTGTGAATTGCACTGTTACATTGCTTCACATTTGGTTGTTCAGATCTCAAAATCTCAAGTTGCTGGCATTCCAGACATATCTACAAGGTTTGTGTGGGAGAAAAATATTTTCCCAAATCTGTTGAATATAGACTTTGACTTGCAACCTTGCTGAAATCCAGTGTGAACTATTCCTTTGACAGCAATGAGTTTTAGATGAATACCATGAAGAGTTAAACCTAAACAAGCCTTCAGATTATCTGTACCATCATCACTCACCACTGAAATGGAGCTGCTTCTCC
Organism: Agelaius phoeniceus; assembly: GCF_051311805.1. NCBI lineage: Eukaryota > Metazoa > Chordata > Aves > Passeriformes > Icteridae > Agelaius > Agelaius phoeniceus. Next base: position 110,865,473 of record NC_135266.1, on the reverse strand, counting down.
AGTAAAACAAAGAAAATCAACACTAATCCAAGTTTCCTCTGTAAATATTACAGATACCCAAAGAAAGTAAGCAGGGTGAACTCTCTTACACTTTGGAACTTAGAAGCAGAGTAATAGAATTTTGCATACAGGAGAAATGGTATTTGTGATTACCACATATTTTCCTCTTTATTTTCATTGTGCACATAATTGTATACTTGGTGTGTTTAATAAGTCTTACTGTGCTACAGTGCAATTCAACAGAGTGCTCAGAGATTCAAAACACAATGTCAATGAAATTAGATGCCACTGCTAAGGAGCTCTTCTATATTTTATTTCTTTGTGGGTTTTGTAAGTATAATTCTGTGAATACATAGGAAATTATGGAAAATCACAACAAAAGACATATACTGTGCCAATGGTGATTATATTTCTCTGTTATCAGAGTGTCTAAAAATGAGTAGTTATGTATTCTACATTTTGCTCTACCATATTGTTTGAATTATAGACATTTGGGGGATATTTTCCTTCTGTGGAAATTGGTCTAAGTCATTGTAGTAGAAGGGGAAGAGCTAAATGGATGCAATTTTTTTTCTGTTCTGGTGCCTTTCCACCAGAGGTCTTGGAAATCCTTTCATGGAACCTGTCTAAATTGGCAGTAAATAATGTGCTTTTCTACCAGGTGGATGTTGAATTGATTCGAAGGTGATCAGGTGCTGCATCATCTTTATTTTCACACATCAAAGGTAGGCATATTGCAAGCAATTAATCTTGTGCTTGTTTATTGTTTTGGAGTAAATGCATTTTGCACACCTTTTTATTGCTGATTTTAATTTAATTACAAATCATCCCTATGTGTATCTGTCATTACTGTAGTGAACACAAAAATGAAAGGATGAGAGAGTAAAAAAAAAGAGAAGCTTTTGCATCTGTGACACTGGTTACTTTTGAAACAAGAGACATAAAACAGATTACTCATCACTGGTATTTTTAAAACAAATTAACTATTAGCAGTATTTGTAAATGTATTTTGCTACTATCAGTAAAACACTTGTGTTTTGCATAAAAGTCTTGTCAGTTTTCAGAAAGTAATTTTGTTCTGGGGCCCAGTTTTGTGAGGTGGAATTTATTCAGGATAGGCCAGCATGGTTAGTTGTTATTGGAAACATCAGGTAAAAAATAGGGGCTACAATAAAATTAATTTTAAAAAACCGAATTTTAGCCTTTTTGTCTTTTCTACCTACTAATGTAGATGTCAGTCCTTAGTAGGATAAATATTTCTTTTCGCAATCACCCCACAAGGCTTTTTTGTTAATCACTATGGCAATAGGAATTGTAGGATATTTCTAAGCCTTTGACGTTTCTATTTGGTGTATGGGTATGGTTTTACCACTATGTATTTAATATAAATATGTTAAAAAATATGTAGGTGTTACTCTGTGAGCTCTTTTCAGTTGCCCATTGTCATTTTATTGAGAATAAGGATTTATGCACTTGGGTTTTAAACTTTTAAAATTGTAACAGATAAGAATTCTTTACAAAAACCCACAGGCAGTTGTACAGTTTTCATCTGTTAAGAGTAAAGCAAGGTTTTTATTTGAAGTCTATAAACTCTTGTCTCTATGGAGCAACCAAACTTGAAGCTCCTATGCCATCCTGTCTTCATAAAAAATAGAAATTTACAAAAAAGGGAAATTTGGAAACATTGAAAGTAATGGTTGTAGGACATGCCAGCATAGGTATGTCTGTAATTGCAATTAAAAAGTACTCAAGTGCCTTTAGGGAGAAGCATTAACAAATTGGGCAAACAAACCTAATTCTTCCATTTCTCTTTTTCTACACTTCTTATCCCTTCCCAAAATGGCCCTGTTGGTCATGCACTGTAGGAAGTATTAATTATTTACATTTTCAGGTGGATTTACGTCTGTGGTTTTATTTTGTCAAAATTTGTGATGACGCTCTTTAAAAAAGAATGGGTAGGTGTTTTTTGGATAATTTCTGGTTTTGAGTGCAGAGATAGGAGGATGTAGCAGTGTGATATCAGCATTCACATTTGCATCTCCTCCCAGTATAGAGTTTTATTCACTTAATGGGTAAGTTCACTCAGCTTTTTATTCTTTTTAATTTATTTATTTTTTACTGTTTCCTAAATCCTGTCCTCTATCTTTTGTGTTATACACATTCTTTGAACCCCCTTGTATAAGTCTAACTTCTTTTTAGTTTTCGATGGGTTATGAACAATCTCTGACTTAAATTGGGGAAAACTGATATAATTGAATGTGGAAGCTGACTCTTGGAGTCTAATACTAATTTTCCCCTTATATGGCAAAATTAAACTGTTAAATATTCAGAAAACTCTTAATCAGTAGACACTTTTTGGGGGCAAGGGGGAAAAAGGAAATAAAACCTAAACATACAAACCCCAAAAAAAGCTCTTTTCATAATGTTTTTTTCCGCAATAGTTCAATTTCCGTGATGCTTTTGTAGTTTCAGACACTCAAGACTTAAAGCCTAAGTTCCTTACAAAAATAAAATTGCTAAGACCTTCATTAATACTTTTGCTCTTCGATTAAAATCACAGAGTTTCAGCTTTTAGAAGTTCTTAGACAAAAGGACAAATTCTGCTCTTGGTCTCATTATGTAACGTCAGTGAATCCTTGCAACTAAATTCTCTTAGAGGGTAAAAAGTAGATACTTTACCTCAAAATACTCATGTTCAGGCTGTTGTTTGTAACTGAGAAATTGTGAATTAAATTTATGCAGCACACGAGGAGGAGGATACAAATCCAAAGTAAAAACAATGTGAGATGTGTTCAAGCTGCAATGCCTTGTGTACCATACAAGGAAACTTGGAGCGGAAATATTGGATAACTCTGGGGACTAATTCAGTGAATTAAGTATTTGTGTAACATTGTATGCATAAGCCTGGTTAATGGGCCCTTTGGTCTTCATAATACTGGAATATATTACTATAACACAGACTAAACAAAAATTGAGAAAAACTGTGATTTTGTTAGTGGCAAAATTCTGCACTCTCGATAAAAATTTTAACAGCTGTTTGCCTATCATAAATGGTGGTTTTAAATAACTCTGAATTGCTGTCCTGAGCAGGCAAAATAGGAAATCCATTAAAATTTCAAGAAAATAACTTCAGTTTTTCAACAACGAGGAAATATTTAACTATGTCACAACAAATATTTGAGAACAATTAAACTGTTTTATAGACAAAGAAAGCTCTTTTGCCGTCCTGCGCACCCCCAGGGCAAGGTGAAGCTCTGTCAAATGTGAACCATTCTCCAGAGCAAGGATTTGATTACACCGACCCTGAGCCTCTGAGTTTGGGTGTTGGATATCAAAATATTTACCCCTGTTTACTCTGTGTTCTTGATGGCACAAGAAGGCACCAGAGTGAGGTGAGACTGGTGCATGAAGAGAACAGCACAGCAGGGAAGGGAAGAGAGCACTGAGTTTTAGTTTGGTGATAGCTCCACATAACTTCAAATGTATGGCAAGGCACCAGATCTTGCTCAGAACTGGTAGCATGTACATTTTCACCATTGTCAGCTACAGCTGACACTAACTAAATCTTAGGTCACATCCTTGCAAATCTAGGTGACAGCCAGAGGCCGTATCAGTGGGCATCACCACATCATCATCTCATAAAAGTCAGACGCAGGAAGGTGTAACCTGTGGAAACTGATTTGTTTTCTGTGGTTTAGAAGCTACTGAAAGGTTTCCAAGATCCCAGCCCTCAAGTCCTTGTTGATAGCATGATCTGACTATAGAGGATTTTTCCTCCTTTTAATGACTGGGAATATATTTCAGAATTAGCTGGATTTAAGAATGGCTACAGATTTATTTTAGGATGGAAACTGCAGGCTTCATCCACTAAGAGATGAACACCAAAATTGGGAGTCGTGAAGTATTCTTGAAAAGTGACTGTAGAGGAAACAGATTTGTTCTACAGGCCACTTGAAAGAGTAAAACAGGGGCAATATAAATATTGAGCAAGTAAATTGCTAGAAAATGGAGAAACATTGTTGATCCAGATCCCTTACCTAGAATAGAACATAAATTTACTTTATTCTTTCAAGATTGATACAGGACATATCTGCATAAAAATTTTACCTGATAGCTGGGAAGTCCAAGAGGTGTCATAAATCCTGTAAAGATGTTATCTGATTCCTGAAATCTGCAGTGATGTGAATGCTAATCCCACCCCCTGCTAACAACTCCAAAACTGTGTAACACATGAGGGCTAAAAGAATTCCAGCCTTATCTTCACTACCCTTCCTCTACCACCTGTAAATACTTTCCCCACCACAAAGGCTTCCAAAATAGCAAGTTGAGTGCAGTGTTAGTACATAGTATGGGAGGGGATTTTGGGAACACAAAAGAACATCTTTGTGCATTCCAGCCACAGTAATAACAATATCTGGTTACCTTTATTAGAATGTGGCTATAAATCAGAGCTTATTTTGCCAAGTCTCAATAAAATCAATGAGGATGAAGAATGCTTGTTTTAGTCTAAGTATGCAGCTGTTGAACTGAAACAAAGTTCATTCCCCAATGCCAATCTTTGTTCCTAACTAAAAACAAGTATTTGCTTAACTGAAATGGAAGGACACTCACAATTTATTGACCTGTAAATGTCTTAAACTTCATCAAGGAATTTACAGAATTTTTCTGTTTCTCCAAATACCAGATCTGGATCATGAGAATATCATTAAATATGTGCTCAGTCATTTTAACTGCATTGATTCCTTATCTTTGGATGGTTAATTCATTACTCTGCAGTGGATTTTGTTCCTAGTCACTGAATAATATATGTATTGAGGATTGGGCATCCAAATTTGTGATACTGTACATATTTTGTATGCAAACTGTTACCAGGCAACATCAATTAATGTTACAAGTAAATTAAAACTCAATTTGTTATAAAGATTGTATTTTATACTTTAAAAAAAATCAAAAACCAATTAGGTGGAGTTGTATGGATTTTGCAGTTTCTATTTTAGAAACAGCAACTTGAAACTCTTATAGTCTCTGTACAATGTAATGTTTGCCAAAAATTGCTTTACTAGTTGGATTACTAAACTTTACAGAGGTCTATTACAGCAGAGTTTAATCAGCACTTCTGGGTGTTTTGGCAGTACCACCCCAGCTCATAGAATAACACTTTTTCTTAACTTCTAAGATTTGCCCTCATTTATGCCTAAGAACTATTGACTACCACCGTGCTACTCTAATAGGTGACAAAAGAACAGTAATGGGATGCTGGGGGAATGAGGATGGTGGGACTGGACCTGCCTCCTACACAGGTTCTCAGAGTGAGCACAAGGGGCCTGGAATTTTTAGTCTACACCTACCATAATTATCTTACATAATTGTCTCTTACAATTCAGGAAGCATTCAAGGCAAAGGGAAACTTGAAGCAGTAGAAGTGCACAATACAAATGTGCTGGATGCAGAGTGAGTAAACCTGAACTCTGATGTATCTGTAATTGATCTAAGTCATGAACACCAAAGAATGAAAAACTACTCATAAAGAGAGTAACAGATATTTTTCTTTGTGTTCTCTTTTATACACACCTCAAAGGAAGAATCTTCTGAAGGGAGTTGTTTTGTGAGCGTTGCAACTCATGATTCTCTGTTTCTAAAGGTTTATATCTAATAGGTGCTTTTTTTCCTGCTCCTTTTCTTTTCTTTTCCTCTACTCCCTATATTCTTCCACTGTACCTTGACCTTCTCAGGTGTCCGAATCCCCAGATGGATAGAAAAATACTTTGTGACTTCCTTCAGGCTGCTACTGAGCTAATTTATTGAAATGAATATGTATGTCTGTTTGATCGACCAGCTGATGAATGAGAACTCAAACAGTTGCTCCTTCTGCAGGGATAAAAATTTATTTTCCTACCCAGAAGCTGATTTTCTCAGACTTCATGTTTCTGATGCAACCAGACTTACATTGCTGGATTTAGGTGATTTATTGAAAAGGTTTTCACCACGAAGGTAGGCAGCAAGCCTGTGAATAAGCTTTGTTTCTTAGGATATCCAGGTGCAATTTGAAAGAAGGATATTTATTCTGGGATAAATTTTAGACTTCTCCTGCTTCCCAGAAAATCAAGGAAGATACAATAACACAGTAAGACTTACTTGAGCAATCTGTCTTTTTAACACTATGTCTGATTACTGGATACATTCCCAAGCTAGGTAGTAATCTGAAAATTATATTTCCAGAACCAATTTATCCTCATCCTTTCAGGCTTTTTCCCCCTGCCCTGTAACCTCTATAGCATCTGGTTTCCTAAAGTCTGTTTATCCATCTATCCATCCAGAATTTAATTTTCTCCTGTACCCTTCCAAATCTATATTTTTTTTCTCATATTGATGGAATAGCACCATCCTTACCTGTCAATCAAAGCCATAGTACTACAGCTTTCAGTACTAATCTTGTTTATTTTTACTCCCTCTTCCATAATACCTGCATTCCTCAAATCCATCTTTTGTCTTCCAGTTCATAGCAATTTCAATTCAGATCACTTTTCTTTGTTTTTAAGGTCTTTCACAGTTAGGATACTCCCTGCTTATCTGACTTCTGTACCATTCTTTTCTATGTCTTTGTCCATCTCTTTCACAGCTCTGTTCATGATGTTTCCTAAAGAGATGTGAACTTAAAGATTTATGTTTTCTAAATCAGTTTTTCAGATAAATTTCTATTATGAGGTCTGTAAGAAATTCAGAATTAACAGTAGCTAGAGAAACTACTATTATTATTTAGAAGGAAGTAAAAAACCCCATAATAATACATACAGGCATATGTGTTTTTATGTATATATGTATGTATGTATAGATAGAAAGTATTTGTTGGAGCCTGCTATTTAGGACAAGAACAGCAAGAACAGTCTCCTGGGTGCAACAGAAATCCATTAAAACATAAGATTGATGCTCTTCTAATATGGTATATTTCTAGATCATCTCCATTTTTAAACCCTGATTAAAGCTCATCTTCACTCATCACGCTTTAGCCTTGTTTTCTCCATCTGTACATCTGATCATAACTACAGAGATGGAAGAGCTGACAAAAATGCTTAAAATTTCCATGTCCCATATATCTTGTCACTTTGCCAGACTTGTACCTTTTTCTTTCATCAAGGTCTGAAATGATAGAAAGATGTGTGCTTTCCTTGGAGCATCATCATTCCACAATTGTTCCCGGCTGCTTATGGAAAAGGTGGTGTTTTCCCTGGCCCAATCATGTTCTCTTTTCTATGCCTGAACATACCCAGGAAAAGCATGGCAGATTTTTTTTATCAGGTTTGGATTTATAGAAAAAAACATTGGTGGTGTTCTGCTTTTTCACTTCACAGGAATGGAAACTTTGAGCATTGACCTAGTTTTATCTCTTTAAGGATCATGGGAGTTTTGTTTAGCATTACCTTTAGCAGGAACAGTGATGAGAATCCTGATTCATTTTACTAATCCATGTTTTGAAAATATGAATGCTTAGGAATTTTTGAATTTATTACTTGGCTTGGTTTCTTAACATGAAATGCACAAAGTCAATGAGATAGAAACCAATTTACTCTTCATCTTTTAGAAATAAAAAAGAAAAATGCTCAGAAAAAGTAAAACTATCCATTCAGAGCCTTAAAAATGGCTTTGACTTCAATTTGAAAAATCAACTGTGGTTTTTATCTGATTACTTGGGATGAAAGGCTTAAGTCACATTAAGTTTTCTTGTTCTTCCAAGTTCAGTCCTATATTAATAGTGTTCATTATGTACCTGTCTATTCAGAAACATGGCCTTTGTGTTCATCATGGAATGATACTCCCAGGTACTTTGAAATGTGAGTGCTTGTTGCTTTTGGGGTGTGTGTCTGGATGGGGGGGTTTGTTTTCTTTTAGGTTCAGGGGTGTTGCAGTCAACAAGTCAGGAAAAGCCCCAAAATGTAATGGTTAAACTAGTGTGTGATAGAAACTAAAGATCAAGGAATTATAAAATAAAATGTTAGTCTTTGTATCTTTCAGGAGACTGAAAAATGCAGAATTTTCATTTATTTGCCTTTTTTCCAGGTGGAAAGGCTATGTAGAGCTTCTGCTAATATGAACAAAAAAAAGGGCCTTATTGTTTGTTTTGGACATGTATCTTTTAAAAAAGTGTGTACTGTCTGCATGATGTACCAGGAGAAGGAGGATGCTCAGCATTGTCCCATTTTCTTTTTAGCCTAGTCAGTATTTCATTCACACACACTTTTAATATTCTTGTTGCCTAAATCATATATTAATGTTCTTGGTATCCATAGCTGAAAGGCATAATTCCAGTAATGAGGGGAAATAAGCAGAATGCTTGATCAAGTAGCTAAGCTACCAAACAACAAACAGAATGTTTTATCAACTCTGTTTTAACAACCTCTGTGGGAAGCTGCCACGGCTTTGTCATTTCCTCACCGAGAAATGCATCTCTTTTTATTGCAATGTGGTATGGTATCAAAAGGGTCAAATCAACTAAAATGTTGTGAAAGCATAAAATGCAACCTCAATAGAAACAAGCTATGATGAAATTAGAGAAAAAAAATCACAAAACCCCAATGTTTTCAGAATTATTTCATACAGTGATCATGTTTTTTTGTTCCTTCTGTGAGACCCCCAGCACACCACCTAAATCCCATGAGAACAGCCAGAATCAGCATTTATGCCAAGGTAAGTGATACAGTCTCCAGACTAAATTAGCTATTTTGTCTTTTAAGAAGTCTTTTAAGTACTTCCTTTTTGGTCCATTTTCTTCTTAAATCCTGGGAGATTTACAGAATAGAATTGTACAATTGAGAAGAAATGAAGAAATCAGAGATGATGGAGTTAGCTACTGAGTTACTGAGAGAGGAGTTCCAAAGGTTGTGTGTTTCCTTCATTATTTGGAATCTATCTTTTCTAACTGTAGAAATACAGTTGTATAATACTTAAAATAATTACTTTTAAATTGATTTTTTCAGTAATTTTTACCATCATTGCATGATAATTGCTATTTAAAAAAATCTAATAAAAGATTATTAGGATTTTTTTTTTGAGCTGATACATTGAAGAGTACCTTAAGTACCATCTATTAAAACTTTTATTTTCCATTTTCCCTTATGGCTAGTGGATTATGACAGCCTTTATAAGCAGTTTTAACTGCCTCTACAGAAGCATTCATATATATGGGAACCTCTGCATCACATTGTTTTATACTTGTGAACAAAAACTCCTAACAGATGTTAGAGTGGATATCCTGAACATTCCTATTTACTGGGAATTTTATCAGCTCCCATAGTTTTGGGAACTCACTTCACCTTGTCAGGAGCACAGTGATTCTGAACCAATGAACTAAAAATCAGCCCTAGAGAAACTGGAGCGTAGATAAAAATAGCTACAGATTTTTTTGAGTTCACCACAGATATGTGAAGAGAGACAGGACCCATTTGGAAACTGTCTTGATTCTGTTAATTGCTTGTTCATTATTACATGAGCAAGCTTACACATTATTTCCTAGTTTCAGATAAAGCACAGCTGGAAATCTGCCTGGTGCTATCAGCTCTTTTCAAGTGATTGGGCAACACCTGAATGATTAGAAAGAAAAGACAGAGATTTTCAGTAAAAACATTTTGCTCATTGTGCAAACAGACATGAAATATTGTTCCAGCCATTTCTTATGTATTTAGTCAATAAATATACCTAGTTCTGTCTTTTTTCTGAGTACGTTAAATGTACAAAGAAGAAAACCCACACTCATGGAGGCTACAGTCAAATATTGCATTCAGTTTGCAAGTAGTGAATGGTCTCAGTGTTTTGTGAGTGACATGAGAGAGACCAAATCAGTTCAGACCATGCCTGACAGCCTTCTGTCTGACAAAGGCCAGCAGTGGATCTCCAGGATATGGCAGAAGTGTAATGGCATTCCCTGGAATGCTCTCCCAAAATCCAATGGTCTCCAGCCAGAGTCTTTCCTAGAGAGTAGTAACACATTGCATTTTATCACCTTCAAAGGATTTTACTCTCCCTGTAGCTGTACACCAGTTTTTATGCACTGCAGCTCTTGCTGGGCTGAGAGCAAGGTCATTACTTGCTCTGCATGTTCTGCTCGTGGCTGTGTGCATTTGTGCCATGTACCCCTCACCCTGCCATGTCTTTTTCAGGATGAAAGGTCCTAGTCTGTTTTGTCACTTCTTCTACAGAAACATTTCTTACCTTGATAATCACTGCCATTCTCCTGTAGAATTTCTCATTTTAAGTATGTCCTTTTCGATGTGAGAACTCAGAGCATTTAACAGGAAGGTACAGCATGGTTTTCTACATAGTCATAATGAAATCTGACTTATTTTCTGTTTCTTTCCTAATTATTCACAAACTTTTTTTGATTTCAAATTTCCATTGGTCATTTTATTCATGTACTTGATTGGGCAGAGCTTTTAAATGTGTTTGTAGAGTTTTTTAGGGTTTTTTTTGGTTGTTTTTTTTTCCATACACAAATAACTTTTAATTGATCTATGATGATTTTTTTTTTTGTCCAAAGCAGAATCTTCCAAGTTTCTCTGTTCATTGAAAGCAGCCATTGTTTTTGCTACTGTGAATATGTCAGGATCATCAACACACTACATCCTTCATTGTTCATACAGGTTTCTGTATCAATTTATGAATATAACTCATAACTCCCCACTAGACACTTCTGGCTCTGTAAAATCTTGTCACTTTTCTTTAAGTGATTTTTCCAACTGTGTGAGGACATTTGCCATCATCCTATGCCTAGAACTGTTCAGTTTGGAACCTGTGAGATTGATTTTGGCATTCCAAGGGGATGAGATACAAATCTGATTTATCACTATACTTCAGAAGTATACTTATCACTATACTTCAAAAGACCCCTTAAAATTGGAAGGAAATATTTATCTTTAGAAGAGCTGTATTGAACCTTCACAATGTGTTTTATTCTAAACTTCACTAATTCAGTTCTTTATTATGAGCAAAAGATCAGCTGTTTAACCCTTGGTTTGCATGGAATTCTATGCCATCTGTTACTGAAAAGTCATTTTGTCAACTTAATAAATTCTTCTGCCACTATTTCAGCTTGGCATGGATCACTGTTCTTTACCTTGCAGAGGAAGGTTTTTCAGAATCATTATCTCAGTGGATGCATAGATTAAAAAAATAGCTTTAGCATTATCTACTTTGCATACTCCTGCTATGCTTACATGTTCTACTTTTTCTGTGATCTTCTTGCAGGCATCTTACTTCTTATGTATTTGAAAATTTAAAAATATTTTAATCTGTATTATCTCATTTTAGTTCTTTGAAAGTTGTTTATCAAGCTCATGTTTAGCCTGCTAAAACCTGCTAAAGATTAAGAACCTTTTTATTTTCCTCATTTGCACACACCTTCACTATTTGATAGAAGACTTATGGATTTTTACCGCCTTTTCCTACTTTGATATTTAACTAGATTTTCTCAACTTCATAATTTTTTTCAGAATCGTTGTACCTATGATTTATGCCTCTAATATGGTTTTAAACAATTTTGAGCCTACTGCTCAAAACTTTTGACTGTCCTTCACAGGTTTTAACCACTTTTTTATTCTTTGCTATTCTGCTTTTCATATTTTGTAGTACCAAACAATAGCAGACTTTGAAAGTCTGTTTGCTCCTATGGATGTCCAACCTAGGCATGTTTTTGTCTGCTTGAGTTATGCAGGGCAGCTCTTGAATCACAGCTCTTGAGCCACACCTTGTTACGAGTCAGGACCTGGTTAGAAGTTTCTTCCTTTACTTCCTGACTAGGGCCTCCATAAAGCAATCATTTAACATGCCTAGAATTTGAATTTTAACTTATATTTTAATGAAATATTTGTCAAATTAAAAGTTCAGATGGTCTTTCATATCTATTGCAGGTACCACTCTTGTTGCCTCTCTGATCTTGTCAAATAACCTGAATTAATTAAACATTCTTTTTCACCATGCTCACTGGGCAACAGTATACTTGAAATTACATGTTCTCTTCCAGGATATGTGGAGGTGAGTAACAGAAAGGTACAACTAAGTGAATAAAATCTGTGTATCTTCCAGTATCTCCAGTGTGTTGAGACTTTAGAGACTCTCTTTGAATCTGTATGACATAAGCATATGTTGTTTGTCTGCAGTTGACTGTCTAAAAGATAAATTTCAAGGACATGTTGATTACTGGGTTTAATACTTCCTTTGAGCTTTGAAAAGACTTCTTGCATACAAATAATTAACTTTAATGGAAAAGAAATGATGTTGTCTCTGCAAATGCTAAGTGTTGGATTTGTGAATCTAGTTTTCATGTTCAGGCTTGACTTTTGATGAGTTTCTAAATTAAACCTCCCAATGACTCCATTTTAAATGATTCTTTAATAAAGGATGTTATCTTGACAATGAGTTAGCTAAAATTAAAAAAAAAAAAAATCACTTCTTTTAAAACTGGGATCAGCCTAAGCAGTCATTAGGGTTGAATATACTAGTTTATTCTGCTTCTGTACCCACCCAGATCTGACATTGCCTAGGGCCAGGACAAAGTTTTCCATAAGAAGCAAGTTACATAATGGCACAATATTTGTTATGCTGTTCATTTTGCTTAGTATTGTATTTTTTACTGTCATTCACTTGTTGCTCTTGACCATGAGCTTTCTTAAAATTATCATCTAGATAATTGGCAGGCTTGACATGTTCTGGTGGCATGGAGGACATGGATTATAGGTAGTACATTCCATTGGCCCCTCTGAATGAGGCTAGTGTGAAAGTCTTGTTCATTCTGTTAACAGGCTAAGAGTGTTTAGTTTTGCCCTTCCTACACACTGCTTGTAGGTCAGTGGCACGTGACCCCCTCTAGAGTGTTAAAAAGTGGCTAAAAACTCAATAAGGTCTTACTGGAAACATGGTACAATATCTTCAGTTTCAACATGGCATTTGTTTAATTTTGAGCTCAGCTGTCCCTGTTGGCTCAAGCTCAGTTCTTTGGGTGGGACAGGGATAATTATCTTTTGTGCCAATGACAAGGCAGTTCATTCAAAATTATGTTTGGAGCTGAAAACAACATTCCCAGGAAAGCAACAAACTAGGCTTTTAACATGATTCTAATCCTTCCCTAAACAATTTCTGAGAACTGACCTTTAACTTCTCTCTCAAACGAGTTTGGGTTTACAGTACATAGCTGGGTTTTCTAAAATGAGATTTGAATATCCCTCTCTTTAGAAAAAAATAAATGTGCTACAGAATATTTTGCAGAATAGCTGATTCAGTTTATTTTACTGGAAATAATAAAAGCCTCATTTTGCAATACAAATAAGCATTGTTAAAAGCAATTCTACTTGATCTGCTGTTTGTGAAAGAAGGCAAAATGATAGTTTTGAAGCTGAAGATGTTTGTTCACACCAAAGCTATGATAAAAATAGCTCTAGAGTAAAACTTCATTATTCACCGTACCAGTATGGCTCTGTCCATTTTGTGAATGGGCAGTGAAAGAAAGCAAGACCTAGAGGATAGTTTTTCTTTTATTAACATAATTTATCAAGAAATTATCCAGCATTGCAACTCTCAAATGCTTGTTCCTTATTTTAAACTAGCCAAGATCAATGAACATTTCATTTCTTCAGAAACTGTTGCTCTAGCGTCAAAGTTTGGTCATTTGTCTCTTAACTGCCAGGAAAAAGGAAAGGACTCATGGGTTGTTACAGGATATTTTACTCTAAGCCTCCTCCAACATGTTGCCCTGCTGTGGCAATATTTCCTAGTCATTACTCTCCCACCTGGCAGCAGTACTTCCTAATATATTGTGGGCAACCTGCTCTTCTTGTCAGGTCATGTCTGACATTTTCACATGTGGTGGCACAGGGGAAGCAGGTTTTCTGTGAGCCGTGGGATGAAAAATGCTAAGCTGTGGTTATCTGTAGAAACACCTTCCACGTTGGGAAATTGGTCTGCATGATGTGTAGACTTTGCCACTGCCTGCTACCACCCTCTAAACTCTTGTAGGACAAGCAGAAAATATCCACCTGACAAGAATCTGTCAGCCTTCCAAAAGGTGACCTCTGAACTGCCCACAACAAAGTGAAATAACTAGTGCAGGATGGAAGCTGGCCATGGATGTGGGCACATGGGACAAGTCTGAGTGAAGAGAGTTGGATATTGGGGCAAGTAACATTATGGCTATAATAGTCTTCACATGAGTGTTAGCTTTAATCTAGTTTCACTAGATTTAAACCAGTTAATTAGGTATGTGAAGTTCTGTAGCTGATTGCCATTTCTGAGCTATCCTCTTTCTCCTCAGGTTAATATTTTTATACAGCTGAAATAATTTTGTAAAAAAATAATTACTATGTGCACCTCCAAAATTAGCTTAGAACAGTCATCAAGATATTGCAAGTGGTTGTACTTCCTACATTAGAATTGCAGAAACTGATACATAATTAGTCCTTTGCATAGCACAGCAGCAAGGAAGGAAGTGATAGTAAGTAACAATGTACAAGCAGGTTTGGTGATGATTGTCTTTGGCAAAACAGCTGAAGGACAAAAAAAGAAAAGAGTTTGTGAGGCAAGAGGCATGCCTGCACAGTGGAATAAGCTCCTTTCCCAAATGTCTGACTGCAAGGATGTGAGGAAGCTTTGGTTCTGAATCTCTGCAGGAACAGTTGATACTGACTGAAATATTGATCCTACTAACTCAAGTTCAGGATTCCCTGAATGTGGATACGTGTCCTCTGAAGCAGAACAGCTTTGAGCAGAGGAGCTTTTATCAGTATCTACTTGTGCTCTCTGATCTAAGAGCAAGAGGTTCAGAAACAAGCTGCAATTAGAGCTGCTTAAGTGGTATATAAAAACTCTAAAATACTAAAATTAAGCAAATAAAAGTTGTTCAAATAAAATAGTTGTTCAAATAAAATAGCATGTTTGGGCACAGTGGTTTGGCTGTGTACTGCAGATACTCTCTGAAGATGTAATTCAGTTTTCATTTGTTGCATATTCAATGTATTTCTCATTTTGCTCTTGCAATGATTAGTTTTGTGGTAAAACTGGCAATCATGCTAAACTGAACACAATTAGTTTCCTTTTCCTGCAGTATTAAAATCTTTCACAAAATAGAAAGAAATCCAGTTCCAGAGTTGTGCTAGGTGTTGAACAAAGGAGCTGCATGCTCAAAACCTGAGAGAATGCTACTCATTTCTTTATAGCAGAAGAATTAATTGATTTACCTGAAAAAGGGATATGTTTGCATCCTCCTCAAAGATTAAAAAAAAAAAAAAAAAAAAAAGCCCAAACACCAAACAACCAACACGAGAAAGTATGAAAGTCTTTTCTTTGTTGGGATAATACTTGGGCCTTAAAAAAAAGACAAGGCAACAACTTTGTTCATGCATTAGATAAGTAACATTACTGCAAATTAAATAAAGAGATGGAAACAGTGGTTTTCCCTTATGGTGGGATCCAACTCAAAGAGAGTATCTTCAAAGTGATGTGGAAAGTTAAGAGAAGAAACAAAGACTTCCTTTGCAAGTTTAAGGCAAACTTTAACATAATCAGGGACTATATATCCTAAGGGATTTATTTCCAAGCAGCTCTGAAGGGAGCTACCTAGCTTATCCTGTTGTTCACTTTCTCCATAGAATAAAAAGCGTGAGGAGATTGCTGACTCATGTGTCATAACTCCTCAGATGGGAGGCTGCTGTGTCCTTTGGGAAGGTGAAAGGAAAAGGAAGCACTGTGGGTTTGGACACTTGGAGTCCAGCCTTTGGTTGTAAGAGCTGGCACCAGACTTCTGAGGCCATATCCAACTGCCTGACACACAGGATGTAACATCTGGATTTTGGGTCTGAATGAGTAGAGAGTCCTGGATGAAGGAGACTGAACTTCATGCACATGGTGAGTAAAGCAGCCTCAGTGTTTTCACTGCAGTACAGCAATCTTGTTGGGTATGTGTTATTGTGAATGGCTTCCATCATATGTCTGGTGAATGGAATTCAGCCATCTACTTTCAGGTCAAAATACTTGTCCTATCCTGTGAGACTTGTTCAGTGTTGTTGGAGTGACCTTGGAAAGCTGGGCTTCTACTGCAAAACTTGAAAAATCAATTTATTTTATTAATGTAAGACACTTCAGGGTGATTAGGTGACAATGTAGATGATTGCTTGTTTGTGTTTATGTAAAGAAAGCTGGCATTGGGTTTTGATCTGCTTTGACTCCCAGATCTCCATAAAGCATTAGAATACTTGAATAGGAAAATGTAGTTCCAGACTAGTGTCATTTGTTGAGAATACCTGTAAAGTGTTACAAATTCTTGCATGTCAAGGTCCTAATACAAAATTAAAATGATAGGAGTATATATAATAAATGTACAATTGAAACTTCTCACCAAAAGCCAGAGCAGACCTGAGCATATCTAGAAAGCAGGATGCGCTCTAGCATTGGTCAAAAGACATTGCTTCTGCCTCTCTCCTGCTTTTGTTTTTGACATCCATCTGTACCCATTTGCAATGTGCTTTCTCAGTCACTTAGATTCAGCATCTGATTGCTGAACTGCCCATCGTTTCACTTCCCCTTAGTCTTGCTATGTGTTAGAAATATTGAAGTGTCTTGTTAATATTAATAAAGTAGTTGCTTGTTTAGACTGTTAAGACTACAGATTAGGTGGCAGTGGGATGCTCAGGAGGAAGAATACATTAAAGATGTCTGTTTAAGGGAAAACCAAAGGTAGGAGAATAAATTTTCACCTGCATGTAGCCATCATTACCTCCTCAGCAGAAAGCCTGGGCTTCTCTCATTTGCCACATTTTTTAACAAGGGTGGAAGAGGGATGGAGTAGAAGGAACAATTGCAACTTCTATCAAAACTTCCCATTACAATAATCACAGATAATGCTGCATTTGGCTCCAGCTGTGTGCTCCATAATTCTGCCAGGGAAGGAAATGATCCTGTTGAAACATGCAATTCTTATGTTGCAGGGATATTTCACAGTTTTGCCTTGCTGTGTGATGCCAAGTATAATTTTCCGAAACATGCTGTATTGTGGTTTCATAGTATTTTAAAGATATCTTTTTTGGAGGAATCGAAGATGGGACACAGTAGGGTTTATCACTTCTGCTTGTTTTTTTCAAACCATCAGAATTTTGAACTTTTCCCACCAGCAAAAAATCATAAAAACATTAATCACCAGAGGGAAATTCCATTCCTAATGATTTTGGCAAATAAAGTGCAATCATTAATTGATTTTATCAGTTTTGTGATATGTCAGTAGTAATGGAACATTTCCTAGCCTTTGATGATGGTTTGATAGAGGACATTTTTAAATGTTAATGTTATTAGAGTATTTGTCCATGTATTTATCCTTATAGAGACAATATAAATTTTAAAAAGTTTATCTGAAAGGAACACATCCAAATATTTGTGGAATCCATTAAAAAAACCAAAATCCAGTGACATACTTTTAAAATTAAGAGTAATGCTAATTTTATCATTTATCAATACAACTTTTTGAAAATATGCTTTATTAAAAAGAGTGTTGTTCAGTCTGTTACAGAAGAGTCCATGTAATTAGATGTACACAGAAGTCTGTAAGGTGGTGATAGAATTATTGTACTGCACCTGATGATCTCATATTGGCACTGCTGCTAGTGAGAAAAAAAGAGAAAAAGATGCTAAAACACTTCCTGAGATTGCCTTGTGGTTCATAAAACTTGCATATTTAACAACTGCAGGTTCCTGAACTCCATTATTTTTTCTTCAGTCATTTTCTAAAAGGTTCATGTCAGAGGAGAAGGTGCTAAAAAACTTGCTGTAATTAGCCACAAATTGGAGGCAAACATATGGAATTGTTTAATACCAAATTCACAGTGTGCTTTAAGAAACTCCTCTGAAAAGTGTCACAGCTTACGTGACATATTTGTGCTATTTAAAAAAAATTGTTCAGGTACCTTGTAGAACAAAGCAAAGATGTGCTCAAAAAAGTTTCCATCCAGAAAACTGTGCACAAATAGTCTATAAAAGGAGAGAGCCATGACCTTTTTGTTTGTATATAGCCTACAGACCCTAATAATCATGTAAATTTAATATGTGAAAATGCTGTCCCGCTCAAACAGGACTGGTTTTTATGTGTTGATCTTTAATTTTGGGTAAATAGTAACATAGGTGTGAGTTTGAAACATTTTGTGTTTCAAGGTGAACATCAGTGGTTTCTGGAAAGATGTGGCAGGATATCATCTTTAATGTTATTAACATTATACAGTTTTGTTGTTTTTTTTTTTTAAATTTTCACTGACTGAAGAGTCATTTCAGGTGAAACATGTAATAGCCTGAGTTTGAGGAGGACATTTTTAAATAATAATTTTAAATTAATACGCAAGGTACTGCTCATTTGCACAGACTTTTTTAATTCATCAAGATTGCAAATGAAATGGTGATTTCGAATGAGAAGTTTTGTCAGACATACTTGTGTCAAAAGTCTCAGAGAAAAACAAAAATTAATTAATTTCCTACCTCTTAGATATTTAAATATCTTCTGTCATAAGTCAACTGATTCTGTGTTATCTCATCTGTCCATAATCATCTACACTTTAAAATGACTGAAGCTGCTTTTCCTGTTTTCATAATGTTTTCTTCTTTTTCTGTGCAAAATATGAGGTTTTCCTGATGTTAAGGAGGAAAACAACGTTGAATCCTAAGAATGGTCTCACCTCTATTATTTTTCTCATACACACACACACAAAAGCCTTGAATGATTTCCAGTTCAGAGAATAGTTTAAAAATATGAATGCTAAATAAAATTAAATCCAAACACTGAATTCAAAGCTAAGGAGCAATCAGAATATTTTTAAGACTTAATAAAATTGTGAATATCTTAATAATTTCTTTGACCTTCAAAATCAACATTGTTTGCGAAGCTTTCAGCTGGATACTTGCAGTAAATCAGAGCATAAAGCACTACAGATCTGTCATATGGCATCAGAAAATAGGCATGAGCCTGGAAAAATCTGAAAAACATTATGCCATGCTGATCTTGGGTGCTTGGCTGTTCTGATGTGGATAACTGTCTCTGAAAACAAATAAACATGTTGAGAAGCCAGATTAATGATGAAAAGATAATTAGCTTCGCAGATATTTGTAAATAGTTTAATTGGAGGACATTGCATTTAACATTCTATAAAAAGTAATAGGTAACCATCAAACTATCATCAGGGAAATGATATGCTTGTTTAGTATATTGTCTATGACATGATTATTCTAATGACTGATTTATATCTATATCTACCCTCTTACTCAGTAATGCTAACAACTGACAAAACCTTTTTTTGTTATCATTTTGAAGAGATTTATTTTATAGCATGTGAAAATTTCCTGGAGTAAGCTCTTGTGAAAAATAATTTGAGTGTTTCACAGATCCAGCGTGAATTTGCCTAGAGGTTGAGGCATTTATCTAAGACCTATCTGGCCCTAGATTCATGGCATTGTTTTGAGGAATATTTGCTGCTTTTTCTGCATTAAAAAAAAAAACAACAAAAACAAAACAACAAAACAGCCCTGTCCTAATTTTATAGTGAGAGATTGCATAACACAACCAGCAGCTGGGTCGGTCACAGGAGTCAGTGCAAGGGCCACATTTTCAGTCTTTGGTGTGATTCTCAGCAGTGACTTCAACCTTAGTATCCCATGAAGCTCTCACAACCACCAGGTTCCTGGCTGCTTTTTGTTTTGTGAAGGTTCTGTAAAAAATAAAAAGAAAAAGAGAAGTTTAAATTTTGATTAAATCAATAATGAGAAGAAAAAAGCATCAACAGCTTTAACAAACAGTAACAGAAAACAAACAACAAAAAGATATTGCAGAATTTCTCAAGGGAAAAGAAAATCAATCCAGCTTTTGAAATAATTTCAACTTCTTAGTTTCAGCAGATATGCACTAAAAGCATCTCTAGACACTCTTTAAAAATAGTTGCCATTTTCAATAATGAAAGACTTTTTAAGATAAAGATATCTGACTGAGCATAACAGCAATGTTTATTGCTTTTTTTTATGGTTATTTTCTTCTTTTGCTTTGTGTTTCTTGGTTTGAGCTGGTTTGTTTGCTTTTAAAAAAATTTGGTTTGTTTGAAACCATGGCACCTGACTGTAAGAAGAGCTCCAGCAGTCTTCTTGTGCATGAAAAGTTCTGCCAGGTATGAAGATTCATTTTCAGTTTTCAGGCTCTTTCAAGTACAACAAACCATATTTTGCAGGTCTTGTTGTAGATGTAGCACAGGCTCTGGCCTGTGTGACTTCTCTTTTAGCCTGCACTTTCCAATTGGTGTCATGATAAATCCCAGTTTCTGTTGGGTGTCAGGGTTGCTGCTCTTCTCATTGTCTCTGCTGCACAAGTGGTGTTAGTCCCCTTTTCCAGTTCTCATCAATAATCCATCCAAGGTTTACTTGGGAGCTGTGCTTTGTTATGATCCAGCATGAACTAAGCTGGTGCTCCTAGATGAGCAGGTTTAAGTCTCTTTGTGATGAATATTTGATAACAGTCCTCAGAGAAGGTACCTCTGAAAAATTGGTGAACTCAGCTGCATATAGTGAGAACCCTGTGAGGATGAGGATTTGGGAATAACTTGAAATGTGGTTTTAATCTTAATTAACTGTTTACCTAAATATGTTCCTAACGTTAAACCACAAAGTATTACTAATGTATTAAGTAGGGCAAGATGCTAGCATGTGCTGGGATTATTGCACACATCAGAAATTATTGCTTAGCTTTTTGAGGAATATTTTGCATGTTTTTTGTTTTCTTTTTATCAGAAGGCTTTGGAGTCACAGTACGTTGGTTTTAGTCATTGTTGGAATTCCTTTGTGATTTAGGTAACTGTACAATCTCCATGTTACAGGTGGTTCTGTGAGGAACCATGGAAGAGGATGTAAGTGGCATGTGTAGAGACATTGGGCACCTCTGAAAATGAGAGATAAAATCTAGATTTTTTTTTTACATCATTTTTGTAACTTGGAACAGTCAAACTGTTTTTTCTTTAGTATGTTCAATAATGAGAACTTTACTGTGCCAAACACAGGCACCTGTCCTGTGCATTTAAAACCAGGGAACTCGCATAAATGTTGGCTTTGGTTTTGCAGCCCTAGTAGGAGTTGATAAGCTTTACAGCTTTTCTGCAAGTCACTATTCTAATACTCTGGGAATGGAAAAACAGTCAAAATGACAGGAATCTTGTTCCTTCTCAGTGACTCTGGAATATTTATTGTGTTAGAGAAGCATATCATCCTCAAAGTCTCTAATGGCCCTGTCCATGTGGAGTCAACACAAGTTATACCAGTTCTTCAGCCACTCTCCTTGACCTTCTCATTATCTTTACTTCTGTCTGGTCTGCAGGAGGAGTGCAGCTAATTAGGGATATCAATGTTACAGGTCACCCAGACATTTGTGGTTTTGGTAGCAGGTTGGTTCAAGATCTCAGAGATGTAAGGCTGTCTTAGACAAGATTAGCACTATTGCTAATCTTACGCCCTAAACATTAAATATTTTATTTCTTGAAAGATTTTATGATTTTTTTTTCTAAATCTCATTATAAAGCAGAAGTTTATTTTTCTGTTAGATCCTGAAGTTAAATGAGAATAAAGAAATAGTAGCTGTCACTAAACAGAGTTCTTTTCAAAGCTCAAAATTATACAGAAAGCCACAGAAAATTGTGAGAGTAGCATATAATGAGCAAAAATCTGAATAAAAAAACACCTCTGAAAGCTGTAGAGATTTTTATCTGTTTTTTATTATTAAATATCATTAATTTATTATTAATAATTTATTAACTTTTAATTTTTATTATTATTTTACTTTTTTTTAGATCATGTCATAACGTTTTAATTTTGTCACCTTGCTGAAATGGCATCTATTCATTTTTGTTGTATCTCGACCTGTCTGAACTGTTTCTGCCAGCTGGTAACAACTGAAGAGATTTTTCTCAGCTATTCTGCCAGTTTGCCAGGTTCAGAAACTGGAAGCAGGAAGACAAGAGTTTGTGAGAGCTTATCATCAGCCTGCTTCTCCCTTGTTCATCTCACCATAATGACATCTCTCAGTCCAAAAATCTCAAGCCTTTTCATATTCTGCTTTTTATTACCCATGTTACTTGGTTTTGTTTAAGGAGAAGAGATGACTCAGGGAGTTCTAACCACTCATACAAGATGAAATATTGAGGGGGTTTTGCTTTGGGTCATAGTGGTTTGGTTGAGGTTTTTAAAAGTCTCCGACTGACCTGCTATAAATGTAATGTGCTAAACTGCAGTTGCCTTTACTTAAAATTGCTTTAACTGTGGGATGAATTACAATGCTGTGTATTCCCTGACACGATATTTGTTTGTGTTTCCTGTGTGGAGAAGCGTGGGCTTGTCAAACCTTCTCCCCAGTATCTCTTACACGGGGTGGCAAGGGCAGACTGGCTCGCTTGGAGCTGGCTGTCAGCTCTGAGCTGCAGTGACAGCTCTGGCAAAAGTCCTTCCCTGTTACAGCAGCTGCCAATGTCATCTGTCATCCTCCAACATGTTGTCAGCACAGCTACTTAATATTGAGGTGGAATATTGGTCTATACCTACAAACTTCGGGCCTGAGCTATATATAAATATATTTATAAATAGGCTTTGCTTATTCATACTTGTCTTGGTTTGTTTTCCTACTGGTCCTCAAGGAGGTAAATCAATAGTGTGTGACACTTGGATGCAGAAATACAACAGCACAGGTTTCTCTTCTTGCTTCCTCTTTTTTTATATTGTGTAATACTTGGAGAGAAGCTGATAGGAGATGTCTGTCATCTAATCCCAATGAAAAAATCTTTTTTTCATTGATTTCCAAATGTAAGGTAGAACAGCTCTGGTAGATTTGGCAGTGCTGGGTTAATGGACTTGATGACCTTAGACATCTTTTTCCAACCAAAATGATTCTGTTATTCTATCTCAAGTTACTGAACAATCTAAGTATTACATTTTGAATTGTACTAAAAAGAAGATTTTTTTTATAAGTTGTGCTACTTTTTGTCACAGATTCATAGGACAAGCTGAGTTGGGAAGGACCCCTCAAGGTCATCAAAGTCCAACTCCTGGCCCTGGACAGGACACCCCAAGAGTCACACCATGTTCCTGTGACCTTTGTCCAAATGCTTCTTGAGCTCAGTCAGGTTTGGGACTGTGGCCATTGTCCTGGGGAGCTGTTCCAGCACCCAACCACTCTCTAGGGTGAAGAACCTCTTCCTGATACCCTAAAACTCCCCTGACACAGCTTCATACCATTCTCTTGGGTCCTGTCATTTGTCACAGAGTGAAGAGATCACTGTCTGCCCCTCCTCTTCCTCTCAAGAAGATGTTGAAGATCACCATGAGGTTCCCCCTCAGTCTCCTCTTCTCCAGACTGAAAAGACCAAGTGACCTCAGCCCCTCCTTTAAAGGCTTTCCTTCTGGTCCCTTCACCATCCTCATTTTTTTCAATTTGGAATGAGTTGTTGAGGGAAAACTTAAAGGAAGTTTTTCCATTTCTTCAAACTTTTTGAACTTGGATCTGCTTCTGGAACAGCTAATAATAATAATTTTCTGTGAGATGGATTTCATATTTGGTAATACAAATGGGAGCATGGCATTCTCACAGTAAGCCATATCCTCATAAGAAAATCTGAACTAAAAGATATTTCAAAAAGCTAAGACAAGCCAGAATTTTTCTATTTAAGGTTGAAATCTGTGCTCCCCAGGCATAACACAGTTCACACTTAGAATACATCACCACAGGGACTATAAATTGATTTCTTGATTTATTTTTTTTTTCCTAGCAGCTTTTCCAAGTTTGTAATATGTGACCTAACAAGCAGTTTTACAGAACCACGATAAATTTCTTATTAAATAATCTAATCCCCAGCTAGCTGTGAGTCAAGGAACATTTGAGTATTTTCTATGCCATCTCAAAATTTATTTTCCCTTTTAATGTACATTTTGTGGGCATTAGGAGAGAGAGTCTAATGCTTAGCCCAACAATTGGGTGTCAATGATTGAGGATTTTTCTTTGTATTCATAGGATGGTCATCTATGTTTACTATGCATCACAAAATTGAAGCAGAGGTGCTGAGCTCTGCTTGGATCACAGAATATAGAAACATTTGGGTTGGAAAATGTTCTTTTAAGTTAATAGAGTCCAACAGTTAACTCAGCACTGCTAAGCCCACCACTAAACTGTGTCCCTAAGAACTGCGTTTGGACAACTTTCAGATAACTCCAGGCTTGGTGACTACACCACATCCCTGGGCAGGCTGTTCTATCACTTGGTAACCCTTTTGGTGAAGAAATTTTTTGTAACATCCAAGCTAAACCTTCCCTGGCACAACCTGAGGCCATTTCCTCTTGTCCTGCTGCTTGTGACCTGAGGGGGAAGAGACTGACCTTCAACTCATCACAACTTTTTTTCAGGTAAGGTCCTCCCTGATCCTCCATTTCTCTAGGCTAAACACTCCCAGTTTCCACAGCCAATCCTCATGAGTCTTGTGCTCTAGACCCTTCACCAGCTCTGTTTCCCTTTTCTGGACACACTCCCTGTTCTTTCATGTCTATAGCTAATTTTTTTTTTTTTTTTTTGCCAGATGGTTGATTTATGTAATTGAGGGTATCTGTAATTTGACATGTGATTTTGCAGCTGGGGACTGTGACTTTTAACAGGTCTCTTTTCATCACAAGGACACATCAGCATTTCTTCAGGTCCCCATGTGTCATGTAGAAGGTCAGTGGATGTGCACACCAAGAGCAGCTCTGCAGAGACACTGCACTGAAAATGTGTGAAAGGAGCAGGTAGCAAACCAGATTGGGTTGATTTTTCTGAAGAAAGTATTAGATATGATAAGTTTGGTGATAATATTAATTAGTTGTACTATGAGGTTTAGTACATTAGTAGGTCTTACTCTTTAATGTCAGTGTAAATCTTGATTTTGGCTGGGAAATTTATATTAGCTCAAGTGATAGGGGGATTATAATTGTGCAGCTACAAATCAAATAGCTGAGCAGAAAGTTCGAGACACAAACCCTTATAAAATTAAACTTGTAACATCAGTAAGAGTAAGAGAATACAGTCCTTTCTCTGCTTGGAAGACAAAGATATCATCAACATTTTGAACTCCAGATCTATGGCATTGCTTGGAAATAAAACATAATATAATCAGAACACTTTCTCTCAGATGGTTAGTCTTGTTGGAGAGCACTGCCTGCTACTTTTTTGTAGATAGATGGGGTTAGAAATGATTGTGAAATATAATCTGTGCAAAGGTTTATTAGAATGTGTTAAAAAGCTATGTGACAAGAACTTCCTCCTCTCACTGAGGATGTGAGACTGGGGATGTCTTCTCTTCTAGCTCATAAACATGTTTTTTTAGAAGCCACGATCAATATGAAACCCAACATGCAGAATTTTCTTCCTTGCCAAAAATGTTTATTTGAAATAAAAATTTATCCTAAGATGCTTTTTCTTGTGTTTTACAAAATATGATAGCCTTGCAAGTGCTGTTCTGTTTAGTTTTATTGTTAGTCCAGCAGCACAGGAAGGATTAGTTACTGAATAAAAACTGTGTTTGCAATTTCTCCTGGGAAACACCTCACTTTTTGCTCTGGAACCATATTTTTCCCAGGAGCCCTGAACTCAGCCTATCACAGAAGATTCATTCTTCTGAAGATAATTTGATTAAATTGTATTTGTCTCTATGGTCTGGGTGCCATCCCAAGGCCTTTCTTCTAATCCCTTATATCTGACTCTCAGGGCACCACAGCACTGCTCCCTGCAGCACCCCATGGTGTGGCACCTGCTGTGTGTCTGGCACATCTGCCTTTCTCAGTAATTACATGTGAATATAACAGTGTAAACACCCCAATTTCTAGATGACTGATCTCTACTGCACCTCGTTGCTGTGTTGGTTTTGACCCTCTTTTTAAACCCACAGCCAGATCAACTTGCTTAACACTGCACTGCTGAAATGTAGTCAATAGCACTTAACTTTGATTTCCCAGAGTTTTTGGTTTCTTTTGCAGAGCGATGACCAAGTTTATCTTTAAAATAATGCCATGAAGCATTGTCCATTGTGTCTCAAATTTCAGCAAGGTTTTATGTGGTTTGCCTAATGAAAAGGGCTGTTGGTAGTGCAGATGGTCACAGCCCCACTGATAGGAAGGGTGCTGTCATGATTTGCTCTGAGGATTAAACTCATGTATTTGTATTAGATGCAAAGGAATAGCCTGCAATTAATGCTTTGACATTTTATTTCCATCTTTTTTAACTGATGACTATTCAACAATATTAAAAAGAAATTGAGTTCTCAAGTTGAGGTCACTATTCAAAGTTCATTGAAATCAGCAGATAATTCTTAGAGTTTTTAATTTATTTGGAAAAACATTAAAATAAGTTTTAAGTTACTATGGCTTAAATCCATATTTTAAATATTTTCCCAGGTGGGTGTTGAGCTGGGAGTTTGGACTTCAGTCTGTTGCAAATAAAAAAATAATCATGTTCATATATGTTAAAAACAAAATTGATATTTTTGTGGTTTAATAATATAACTTAGTGTCTCAGGTAAAGACTCTTAAAATGTGATTTATTTTAATAGCAGAACTTAACATGATTTGATCTCTGTAGGAGGAAGGCAGTTCATTACTGAGGTCTCTATTTCTCAGCTGGCTCCACCACTTTGCAGCACAGCACTGTTTATTTTTTTTTTTACTAGGTCATTGGTTTCCACAGTAGGTCATACTTTCTGCTAAACAGCTTGGCCTCCTATGGAGACAGAATCTGTGACCTTCCAAGGCTTCCTTGCTTGGGAGGTGTCATTTCTGCTTTAAAGAATAACTGTTTAATCAGAAGAAAATTTTCACTGGTGAAGTGTTAGGATGCACAGATTATTTCAAGGAAATTTCTAACCTCAGCATTTCACAGCAAAGTACAGCAAAATGTTGTTGAAAAAAGGGTTTTCACATAGAATGCTGACAAATAAAACAGATCCTTTCTGTAACTTCAATGCCATTTTTAAGTGCTTGAGGTTAATTGAATCTTTGCATTTTTGTGGAACAGAAATGGAGTGAAGGAGATTTCTTTTCCCTTCTTCATGCTTCATTATCTCTTCATATACCTTTTCAATATGCACTTTCAAATTTTACACAATGTTTTTTTTTAATGAACAGAAGAACTGTTAAAAATTTTTCTTTCTCACCTCCACAGTGTTTGTTGGGCTTTGTTTTGTTATGTTTGGGCTTTGTGTGTGTGCACACGTTTTGTTTCTTTTAATAGAAAATAGCTTTTAATTAATCAAAACAATGGGGAAAAGAGAATAAAATGAGATCCCTGATTAATTTCCTAAATTTTGTCTGCAGTGTTATTTGTCTTTTCATTTCTGCTTTCATATAATCCTTTCT
Source organism: Agelaius phoeniceus (assembly GCF_051311805.1). NCBI lineage: Eukaryota > Metazoa > Chordata > Aves > Passeriformes > Icteridae > Agelaius > Agelaius phoeniceus. The sequence continues at coordinate 110,838,068 of NC_135266.1, read as the reverse complement.
AAAATACCCTTTAATTAGAAAGGGTGGAGTTTCATTTCTTTGCTAACATTGCATGCAGAAGTGATATGTGTGCTATTGCAGATTTGTGAAGAGGATACTCTTGTATTTACAAGACATTATATATGGCAATGTAATGAATCCTCTGTTTTCATATGTTCTGTTTATCAGCCAATACAAATAATTTGGAAGAGTTTTTTAACTTCTCTTCTGGAAACTGACTGTATGAAATTGTGAAATTAATCTACTCTTCTAATCTCCTTTGATGTCCTGATTGCTTTTTATTTGCTGCATTATATTACAAGCACATCTTTCTCAAATATTAGTGACTTCACAGCTAAGTGCTTGAAGAAGCAAGTACTTCTTACAAACCCTCTTGGAGAACCTTCTGCATCAGGACTCTGAAGACGACAAACTACAAAACCAAATCAAATTCCAGAGGACAAAATCACCGCCCACAAAATACTTTCTGATTTTTACTGGTTTATCCTGTCATGTGGCATTTTACCATGTTGAAGAAATTCACGAATAGTAAAATTAGGTAGTTTTTTCTGAAGTGTATACATGTTTGTCAAGGTGGAACACCATAGAGAATCAGAGCATTTTTATGCACCTACAGTGTTTTTTTTTTTTCTTCAAAGAACAAAGAGTGCATCAATAAGGTTCCTAGAAAATTTACTTTAGCAATTTTTACTACTGTTTTCACCAGAAATATTTCAGGGTGCAATCAGAAAATTTATTGATGTAGGGCTCAAGAGTACACTCCCTCTTTCATAGATAGACCCATCTAGCTCCCTGGAACATGTGTTCAACTGCACACCTTCTCTGGGAATTTAACCTGGCATCAATATATTTAGAGAAATGGATTTTCCAGATGGGAATTTCATATAAGCAGAGCCCCTTCCACTCAGCCTAGTACACTGAAATGCTCCATCCTTTTGTGTTATTTTTCATAGCTGGGACTCTAGTGAAAGATTTAACCCATGTTGCATTCCCATATTTCTTGAGGAGGGTTCAAACCCACCTCATCCTTCAGGAAAACATTAAGGGGTTTAAGAGTGAGATTAAGTTTTTGCTTATGAGAATTTTCCTTTCCATCTGAAGGTGGACATTTTAACATGTCCACTGCCTCGTGTTCTGTGAGTAGGTACCTTTAGATATATGTCTTCTCTTTCGTTGCACCTTCTCTTTGCATGTTTATGCATGAGCAAATTATTTTTCAGCCATATCAATTCTATCGTTAAAATTTGATCCATTTGAAAACTACCACAGGTTTTGATTCTTTTTGTGGATTCTCTCTCCCTTTTGCAGCTTTTCCAGAGAAGCAATGTGCATTTTTGTGGCATGTAAGCACAGCGCTAGATGAGTCCATTGCAAAACCATATTGAGAATTTTGCCCATTTCTGCTGGAAAACCAAATATGGCTTCTCTGAGATATATTAAAGAAAAAAGTTTTTCTAAGGTTTTATACTAGGTGTTATTGCATTTTATAACAATAACATATGCCAAGGTAATCCTAAAAAAAAATAAAGTGGAAAACTGAGAATACAGTAATAATCTTAATAAAGATATGAGAAAATATTTTTAAGATGTTTGTAGAGAATTAACTGACATTTAGGAAATTACATAGAAAAAAATAGTCCTATTAAATATTTAAAAGTTATTTGAAGAAATAACTAATATAAAGCAATTATAAACTAAGGTGATTTAATTTCTGGAAATTGCTGCTCAGCCACTTAGGGAAAAGAGTGAACATGCTGCTAGACTGCCTGCTTAACAAGTGCAGAATCTTCAGTAGCTATTTAAGTTATTTAGGTTCAGTGTTGCACTGTACAGGAATCCAGTAATAGCCATACTTAGATGCATGCTTTTATGGAAGTGATAGCCATGAGATGAGCATTATAAATATTTACCACCATAAGTAGTTATTAGTGCTGCCATATGCTTGGGTTTCCCCACACACGCTCTCCTTTTATCTTCCCAGAAAGTTTCTAAGCAGAAGAAGAAGATGCCCACCTTGGCCACCTGCTTGGCAGTCTGGATGGAAAAGTGATGTTGAATGAGCTGCTGGGAATCCCAGGATCAGAATTAAAAACAGTGAGTCTAAAATCAGGATTCCTACGTGTCCACATCCACAAAGGGCCTGCACAGCGTGTTTGAGGTACCTCTTGCATGTCCTTAGAAGCATCTTGCTTACTGTGCATGTCCAGGGGACATTGTCTGCTCACGAATAGTCATAGCAGATGATTTTGTCATTTCTCTACAGAAAATACTTGGTAGAAATTGGAGTATCTTATCAGGTCTTAATGTCCACTCTACCTATCAAGTTATAACTTAGAGAAGTTCTTTGGTAGGCCAAATCTCAGGTCATATATCTTTAAATGAGATTTCTTATGTTTTTTTAAATCATCTGGCTAAAGACTGGTTAAAATCTGGTTAACTCTGTGCTCTCTATCCAAAAATGGGGTCTTGTCCTGTATCTGTAAAAGCTTCAATTTCTTGGCTAGTACGGATATTCTTTACATAGAAAGACCACAGATAAAGTGTCATGTCTTTCTGCTAGCATGAAATCTTGTAGCATGGTATGGTATTATACAAAAAAGGTCCATTGGGTTTTTAAATTTTTTTTAATGTCTTTAGGGATTATATGATAATGGAAATTGTATCGATGAGTGTTAACAGTTTTTTATTCACAAAGGCTTGAATATGGCTTCTCTGAATCTTTCATCAGGATTTGACAGGCTGAGATATGAATGATAAATTCTGTCCTGTCATCACTATTTCAAGGCTTAAAGACCATCTTGCAAACCCAACTCAGATAAGTAATTTTATTACAATTTTCAATAAAATGAATTTGACTAGAACAACACTTGAAAATATTTAGGAATTATCAAAAATCAAATAGTTTTTAAAAAAAGTCATAAAATGTATCAATGTACAAGGTACTGGCTCCCTGTCTTGAGTTATAATAACTAGGGAGGTATTGTATGTGCATTATAGTAAGCAATATTTACTTGCTAAAATAGATTCTTCAGAAAATGTATTTTTAAATATGGTTAAAATGAACATATTTGAAAATTATTATGCGTCACATTATGGTGATTTATAAGAGCAAAGGATATTGAATGTTCTCATTAAGAATCACAGAAAACATATAATGAACAAAACCATTCATAATTACTTTCATTAGCTGGGTGCATTTTTTTATACATTTCTGCTGTGTGCTTTTGAATAATTTGAAAATAGGTCTGATTTTATTAGAAATCTTGGGGGTTTGCCTCAAAATAATTTTCTCCAAATTGCAAGGAATATGTACTTTTTGAGGTGCTTTATCTCTATTATTAGTGAGAATATTCATGAGAAACTGGTTATCTGTCTTTTTTTTTTTTTGTCTTGTGTTTATATTTCATGTTAATAGCACAATCTCTGTGATGTAATCTAGCTGTTGGAGCACAAATGAGAGGCACTCTTTACTAAATTTTAACCCTATTTTGCCCAGTCCTAACTGTAAGTTCTTAAGCAAGGCACTTATCTCAGTTTTGCAGGCAAGAAAGGTTTTTGCCTGTATATCCAACAGGGATGTTAAGAGTATTAATTTGTTAAAAGCATGAAAATTCAAGCAAAAGTGAAACATTGCTATTAATTGAACTCTAGTTTGAGTACAGGATCCTAAAGAAAACAAAGTTTTGAAAACTCAAGACATTTGCCATGTAGCATTGCAGATGAAATCACAAAAATCTCTTGTGGTTGCTTTTAAGAGGTTTAAGACTTCAACCCTTGGATTTTGTTGCCACCTTTGGACTTGGTTGCTTTAGCTTATTCTACTTCAATCCATGAACAATTTGGTGGTTTTAAGCTTCTTTGGAAAGCCTTTTAAGCTATTTTACTGTATCCCCACGCTCTAAATGATGAATGTTCATATATTCACTTTGTCATTTGTTCCTTCATTCAATTATTTCATTTCAGTCAAAGAGTTGGTACCCTGGAGTAGGCAGAGGACAACTTCTTGAGGTGTTTCAATGGTAGTGTAGCATTCAGTCTGCTTTCTGCAGTAATTTGTTTTGTTTAAAGGAGTTCATCCAAGGTTTGACAGGGGAAGGTTAAAGGTGACCCCCTACAATGGTGTCAGCAGTGGTGCCTCTTCTTGCCACAGCTATTTGAGGTTGTGGGCTCTGGCCATCTGAAGGGAATTATTCCTGTCTCAAAGAGCACCTTTTTCTTTCTCTTCCCACTTTACTGTGGGTGACTAGCAGAAAGAGTTTTTAATTAAAAACTCTTCTTTCATTTAGTATGAAGCTTTTGTTGTGGCAAACCTTAATCCTTTTGTTTATATGAACTCAGGTTTATGGTTCGGGTTTCCTTTACCACTCTTCCCAAGTGTGCCATACTAATTGTTTTCTCAGGTTTTTCTTGTGCCTAGGAAATTATCTGTGATTCTACTCTGCCTTCCAGTACTCTGGTTTTATTCCCCTGCCAGTTCCAGTCAGCCAGGCTGGAGTCAGGCACACACACATCTGTTTTAAACCACTCTCAGGTTGGACTGGCACAGCTCTGTTGACCAGAGCTCTTAAGGGAGGTGACCCAAAATAACCTGCAGGGTTGTGATGGGTTGAGGCTGAGAACAGCAGTTCAAAATGATGTAAACAAAGTTTATTGAGTGTGGGAACTTCCTCTGTGGGCAGGTATACTCCTCTGTGGTACTGATGGAAAGCCAGGATAAATAAATGGGTTTATGCATTTTCATAGAAAACAAACAAACAAGAGAGGTTTATTGCATTAGGATTATTGTAATATTGACAGACTTGAAAACCAGATTGAGCTGCTAGATTAATTTTTGGCAAGGAAAAAGAGAAGCCACAAAGACCCCAAAATAATGTATATTTCATTCTTTTGTTTTACCCTTAATGTGTCTATAAAACAGTCACGTGCTTGAGCTGCAGTGATTAATTACCTCTGGTCTATCAAAACCCAAAGAAAGAACAAATCTTCATTCTTGGTTAGGGTTGATTAGACTCAAGTGACCTTGCATTGAGCTGTGATTTTCTTACTACACGAAATTCAGGATATTGGAGAACTTAGTATTCCTGTGGGAGAGTGAAAGAAAACAGAAGTAATTTTTAATATTTGGATTAGAAAATATTGCTCATGCACAAAACAAGATCTCAGTATCATTTTGACAGTCCTAAAAGATTTTTAGTGGCCTTCAAGATTCAAGAAGAATCTAATATGGCTTTCAAGATTCAAGAAGAAGTGGCTTTGATGTACCACTTGAGTGTCTCCCCTTAACCTTTTGAGATCACTTGTGCAAAGAAGTGAACATTTTTCACTTATGTAGATGCAAGCCACTGTTCCTGTGGGTTTGCAGGCTGAAAAATGTGTCTTTGGCTGGCCTGTGGTCACTTTTTATGTGACTGATCTCAAAAACTATGCAAGTTAATGGACAAGAAGATGGTGTCAATGCAATATTTAAAAGCACGTGTAATACATAGGTAGAGGTTTAACATAATTTTGAATATTGAATCAATAATTATCCTATGAGTGAATTTGAGAAGAGCCAAGAACAATGATTATTTAATTTGGGTGAAGTGAATTTAGGCAGATTATCAGTTAAATTTCCAGAGGGATTTTGGAACAGTATTTTTATTTGTGCATTGTTCAGAAAAAAACTCCCATCATAATATGCTAAGAAGTAATAGATATCCTCTCCATGGCTGAATGCAACAAAGTGTAATTAAATAATGAATGTGCTGAAAAAAATGATCAAAAGTGCAAAACTTGAGGTTGAAACTCGGAGACTGTTCCCTTTAAAAATTTGGGAAACCGGTTTTAAATTAAATTCTCTGTTATTTCTTCTACGAACCTCCAGAGTGTTTCCTCCTTCCACTGAATTGGGGCAGTTTCAGTAGGAGTGATATCACCCCTCTGGGCCTGCTACTGTTCCTCATTTTCTGTGTTTATGTGACTGCCCAATCTATACCAAGGAGACTGATGGAGTCCTGCTGGTCCTAAGTGCTGCTAGTTAAGGGAGGAATGGTCTCCAACCCCTTTCAGCAAAGAGGTGATTAATCCCTCTAAGTGTGGTTCATATTTCTCTCTTGATAGGGATTTTTTGAGTGGGGCTTGCTGTCCACAACTGTTTCTCGTTTCAGCCTTGCTTTCTCTTTATGTCAGGAAAGACTAAGGACTTGTTTTTCCCCTGATGGGGAATGGAGTAAGTTTTATATTTCCCAAAATGAATGGCTGTGGGTAACCATAAGGTGCATGAAAACCTTTGTCTCAGTGTTTTTATGTGCTGAAATCAGGCTGAGAGCTTCATGCAAAGGTGGAGCAGTGAAAGTGAGCCTCCTTCTCTGCCCATTGGTGTGAGGGAACCCAACTGTCCCACATTTTGTTGTCACCACTCCCAGCTTGAAAACCAGGTGGGACTGGACTAGAATTCCCCAAGTACAGGATGCAGCTTTCTATCAGATGTGTTGCCTTTAGAATATCTTCTTATCTTCTCCAAATTCAGTCAGTGACAGCAATTTTAAGTTTTTTTAAAATAGTCTGTAGTGAGTGTGTCCTAATGATACTTAGCATGTACAGAGGTGCCTGTGTCCAGGGCAGGAATTGTATTGTTAAATGAATATATTCATCTGTGAACTCTAAAACTCCAGATTCTTGCATCAAAGCGCAGGGTAAATCCTGTTGGTCTGAAGTATTTTCTTACTCTATTTTAATATTCAGGTTTAATCTATTACTGCTCCAAATTTATTATAATTAATTCTGTTTTTTCATTAACCAGCCATGATGCTATTTTCTGAAGATAACAATCTGTTAGTAATGCATTATTTAAATGTGAATAACAATAAAATAATGGAGTTTTACTGTACCTTTATTATTTATTTGCATATTAATTGTTATTTTTGTTTTCAATAGCTTGTGATTTAAAAAGTACTCTGGGAAGTGAATGTAATTTCAAAATAGTTATCATAATGTACTGAACATTTGCTACTGATTAAATAATTTTGACTATTGCAAGGAAGAAAACACAATTAATTTTTATTATTTAATAACTAGTGAACAACTATTGTTTAATAAAATATTTACAAACTTAAATGTTTAAAATGCCTCTAGTAAAATATGTCAATTTTTTTACTTAATATTGTTACAATGTGTCATTCTTCCTATGTCTACAAATATGTTAGGATAGGATAAGTTAATCACTGCTTTCAGGTTCTCTCAAAATATTTATATGTAAATTACCTTTTTTTTTAAATGAGAAAGGTTAGTAGATGTCTAAACAAATATAGAAACGCACCTCAGTAAAAATTCCAATTTTACAGCTGTTTAATAGCATTGCTTCCTTTCCCATTTCTAAGAATCTGCTAGACTAAAAAGCTGTTTTCTTTCTATTATTGCACAGATGTTTTCCAAGTGGCTTCTTAGCAAGCATTTTTCCATATATATATATATATATATATGTAAAGGGTACACACACCTTTCATTTGCTATTTTTTTTTGTGTGTTAACAGATTGCTGATGCCTCTTTGATGAAAAGACAGTGAGCTCCTCAAGAAACAAAGCAAGTTCTCAAGTGAGGCTTTTCTATTTGTTCTTCCTGATCCTTTTTTTTTCCCCACTCAAGGGATGATGGTTATCAGTGTAAGTTATGGACTGGATCTGACCCTCTCTGGTGTCTTCCATTTTCTGTGGCACAAGCAGAGTGAACAATGCCAGGGTAACAAACAGCTCGACTCTTGAGCATGCATTTTGGGTAACGGGTTTTTGAGAACAGCAGAAAGCAGTAAATCTAAACTGGAATCACATTAGACACCTAGTTAAAAGCTGTGGAAAAATGCTTTCCCCTCGCTGTCAGATCACCCTGCTCTCCCCATGGTGTCTGTGAATTACCTCTCTTTGTCCAGTCCCTCACCTCTTAAGGTTTTTCACCAGTGTCATGCTTGCCAGATAATGGACTCAGGTGAAGTGTTTGTATTTCTGTGAGGATCAGTGGGAGATTCAACTGGGAATCTAAAATATTGTGCCTCTCTTCTCCCAGTATATTAATAAAATGGCCGTATGGAGATAACACCTACAAACTTGCTTCATACACATAAATGCATATTTTTCCACATGTCAAGGTGAGTAATACCTCCTCTGGTACACTGGGAATCACTGGAGAAGAGGCTGAGCTTTGCAGTATAAATCTACAGCATGTAGCTCATATCCAGCTTGCTTGGACTGCGGCAAAATAAATGCACAACTGTCTGCACCAGTCCATGGAGACAGAAGTGCAAGTTCTTGGAGTTGTACAATGGAACTTGCTTGCCAGATTATTTTTGAGTAAGTGCCTGCACCATTACAAACTTCATGTTACTGAATATAAATTTTAGATGGATTAATGTGTTTCTTCGTATATCGTACATATATTCCTCTTTCTGCGCATAAAGAATGGAAGTTAAAGGTTTGAGATGCTATGCCTTCATCAGAAATCAATATACATATGAAGTTCAGATGTTTATTTTAATACACCTTACATCTATATTTAAAAATGGAATTAGATGGAGCCGTTTCTTGCCTACCTTGGTCTTTGTTAACTAGACAGAACTGTATTAGACTGATAAAGTTTTGCAAAGCATATTATAATAGCGATATTTATATTTTCCTTGCATCCATATCTAAAAAGGAAATGAATCAATGAACTATTTTTAAGCACTTTTTCATGTTTTCTCTAGTGGTTAAGCTCTATGATGAAAATTATTTTCTCAATCACTGCTACTGCAGCTTCATGTATTTCACTAGCACTTGCTCTGCACCTTTGATAAAACTGCAGAATATATCTCAAGTACAAAATAATTTCTCCCAGTATAAGGTAGAACATTTTTAAACTGTAAATTCAGTAGTAATTTCATGGTAGATGTGAAATTTTCTTTACTCTGTCACTCTCTTGTCACCCCTTCCACTGAATATCTTCAGTTTTTAACTCTTTAAAGGTCTGATTTTTTGTTTTCTCAGGCTTTTAAAATGGAATAGCGTTAATAAGCTATTAAAACTATGAACATTAATAGCAATAAGAATTTGAACTTGCATTCATAGCAACAAGAGTTGGAAGACAAATTCATAAATGCCTTCTGAAGTTAGGAAATATGTGAGAAATAATTCCCTAGTGGACACATGTAATATGTTTGAAAGAATTTAATCACTTTAAATCAGACATATACACAGTAAAGAATATGGCACATTTTTGCACAAATATGTACTGCCATGCAGAATTTCATAGTGAATACGTTGGCCATAATAATGGATGGCTGTGCTCTCTTATTAGATTCATTACAACTTATAAAGCTGAATATGACCTAACAGTCCCTCGATTCTATTATGGTAGGGTTACCAGGCAACTGCTGGCAAATCTGTTACTTTTAAGTATTAAAATAACAATTTATGAAGGTCCTGAATAATTTTAGATATTTCCAGATTGGTTTTAGATTTTCAGATCTATTTTACTCATAAAATAGTATTGCATATATATGTGCATTTGTTGGGTCTAATTTTGCAACGTCTGTGAATTTCCACCCAGGAGTTAGACCATTCACTTCAAGAACCTGTTCAAAAGTATTGGATGAATAAGGGATAAATATTGGGAAACTTGATCCATGTCTTTTTAGATACCCTCCTCTGCAAATCAGCTTAGTCATGTGATTTCCCTGAGTTTGTTAGAATTTTGATTTATTTGCTAAATCTTAGACAGTGAGAATGTTCATATCACTTCTGGATGATAATATTGTTTCTTTCTTGAAGGCAGTTGAAGAGCCTTTTTTCACTTTTTCTCTTGAACTACTGTAAAGTAATCAATACCTTGTTTTATGAAAAAAAAAAAAATCCTCTCCTGAGCCTCAAATAAGTAAAGAATCAGTTACCTGTAGTTGCCCAATTGTATCTTCCACTAGTTGAAAAGGTAGACCATGTTACTTTTCATATTCAGAAATAATTATTTGAAGTATTTATCCATATCTATCATTGGTCAAGCTGAGATCAAGTTCTGTGCTATTTTTCTACCATCACTGACAAGTCTATAACTCTTAGAGGTAAATATTATTGGAGTTGGAATTCTGGCCTCTCATTCCAACTTTGAAATCTGCATCCATGTCATCCCAGTCAAAGCTGTTGGGTATTGATAGACAAATCTCTCTTCCAGTTACCTTCTTTTTGCCCAGTAGCCTCTTACATATATGCCAGAGCTTATTCTGCTCTGGAGAGAGGCAAGAAAGGAGGGCTGACAAAGCCATTCTGTTTTTCAGCAGACAGCAGAAACAGGCAAATCGAGCCAAGATTATAATGCTAACAGCTCTTCATCATCAGGTATGTCTGTTTCTTCTTTAACTGCTTAAAGTCAGCTAGGTTCTTGTTCTTAATTCTCTGATAACTGAAGGATGAGAAGAGCTGGAAAGATAGAAGGGCTTAACAGTAAGCCAAGAAAAAGAAAAGGTGAGAAACTTGTTCTGTTTTTCAGAAAATGATGACTGTCCAGGCTCCAAAATATTTGAAATTTATTTTAACATTACTGATTGATATTAAATAACTAAGTTTCATGAGGCATACGCAGTTAATTCCTCTGATTTCCTGGAAGAAGGGATGCAATACATTTTGTACAATCTGGTTCAGCAGATTGGCTCATATCAGTGCAAAAGCTGTGCTCAGATCACCAATTGTTCATGATCAATGTGCTGAGATGATAGCAAAGATTAGAGTTTGGAGAGTTTATTGGCTAGGAAATATGTTACCTGAGTATCAGAAAGGCATGTGAGTGTACTGGCTCAGTACTTTTATCTCACAGGAAGCAGAGTCCAGCTTTCTCTGAAGTGGCTACGTGGATTATTTTATTGTCTTGCTGTAGGACCAATGATGAGGATACTGAAAGGTCATTAGTAGTGAAATCTGTTTTCTCAGCATTATAGGAAGTTATAGAGATTTCAGATGATTGGTTCAGTGCCAAGACATGCCTCTCAGTTTTGTTGTTGACTTTGGGACTTAGTAGAGAAGCAAATATTTATTCTTTCAAGAACCCATTCCTTCTCTTGCATTCAAATATAACCATGAGTAGCCAAAGAAAAAACTGTCATTTACTCTAGTTGACTGAAAATTTTGTTTCTCTTTCCTGTTCTTCTCCCACAACATTTCTTCCCCTCATAAGCTTAATTCAGAAAAAAGCAAACAAAAAAGAAAAAAAAAATGCAAAAAAGAAAAAAACTAAATCCACCAAAACCCAAAACCAAACACCTTTCTGAAAATGAAGAGGTTTAATCGAAAGGTAGCAGAGCTGTTCTACAAAGTCCTAAGTGCCCCCTCAGCTCCCACTGGCATCATCTCTGCAACATTCTCTAAGTATCTTAGTATCTTCTCTGTAAATATCTCTGCTCAGAGAGGAAACCAAAGACATTCTTAACAAAAATTCTTAAATTCTTTTATCTTCTCTGTTTGAGTCCTGTTTCTAAGAAATGAGGTGCCCAGTGGGTTCCACTATCAGGTGAAGCTCACATTAATAGGGAAGAGAAAATATGTAGGTAACCAGGCGAACTCAAAGATTCAGAAGTCTGTGAAATTCTCCAGGACCGGTTACAGGGTAAATAGAAGCAGAATTCAGGTGAGCACGAGGTAGAAGAACTCTTCTCAAGCCTTATCCCTATCCCACCTTTACACCTGCAAAAATCACATGCAAAAATTTTTTGGTGTGGCTTCTGTTCTGAAACGGAAGTTCTCCTTGCTGTTGTTTCAATGCTTTTCTAATTATTTTAGACACATATTTCACAATTCAATTATAGCTTGCTCTGCTTCTCTTGCATTGATGTAAAGAGAATCACAGCATTGTCTGAGCAGGAAGGGACCCAGAAGGATCATCAAGTCCAATTCTTAAATGAATGGTCCATACAATGATCAAACCTACAACCCTGGCATTTATTAGTACCATGCTCTGACCAACTGAGCTCAGGGTCATGTTATAAAAATATATATGGGAAACAGATTGTTAGAAATACCTGTTGCTTTTATGTGAAAATAGGGTTTCCCTTTACAGGAGCTGTCTAGTTAATGCCTTCCATTTCAAGGTGTGTCAAAATTTGCTTGATAGGCCTGTTCCATCATAAAATAATAATAAATAAATGAATGAAAATAAATTATTATTAATAATAATACTAATAATAATTTTAATTTTAATATATTTATTTTATAATAATAATAGCAGAATCTTTCAAAAGCAAACTCCCTTCTTCATGTGAAATGGCACTCAGAGGCAGAGGGCTGAAGTCCCCCAGCATGGTGGTGTGGCAGAGCTCCTTAGCAGTGTCTCATGCAGCTGAGAGCTTGTTCCCTCAGCTGTCAGTCACAGGCTGAGCTGCAGTGTGTTATTACTTGGTGGCTGGGGTAACAAGTTGGAAAATGCTGCCTTTGCTGCTTCACAGGCCTGGCTCATGTATTTGCACTGTCAGACTGCCACAGCCACTGCCTCTGTTTGTTTTACCTCTCTGTTTACCTTCTTCCCTGCAGGACCTGTAAATTTGATATGAAACTAGAAAGAAACAGAGCCCAAACTATGCTGGAGAGAAATCATGTCGAGTTGCTTTATTTTAACTTAAATCCTTGTGGGGGTGGGAGAAGAATGAGGAAGTTGCTGAAACAGTTCATGCTGTTCCATTTTCACATAGATTCCTGGCAGCCCCTTCTCCAGGCCTGGAGGTTCAAAAGGGTAACAGAAAAATCTGGAGAAATGCCAAGAAGACAGAGCAAGGGAAATCCTCACCACAGTGTATCAAAGAAAATAAAAATGTTTCTATAATTTCCATATAATATAGCTTCTATATAGGACAGAGGGGATACTTATGTGATCAGAACAGAGAAAGACCCTTTTCCATTCATGAAGATGCAACAGTATAGGTAAGCTGTATTCTTTAATTTATTTCATTTAAATAAAATATATTTGGAAGTAAAATAGTCATCTAATAATAATAATAAATAGTCAGATGTCTATTTGAAATACATAATTCAATTTTAATTAGTATATCTCTTGAGGTCTCCTGGCAGTAAGAGTGAAAAGGATGTAAACTTCAGGTTAATGAGAATCTAAGGGCTCACCAAAACACTGTTATTTATTTCCCATGAACTGAGAAGTGTTTTTAAAGAAAGATAATCTCTTTCACACAAATCTGTCCATTCTCAAACTTGAGTAAAGTTAATTTACAACATGCAAATTAATGTTTCTGTTTTTATCATAGGAACACCACAGTATGGTAGTCCAGACAGCACAAAAGAAGGACTTAGTGTTACAACTAAACTTTATTTTTTAATATCTAAGAGTTAGGTTCAGGCTGATTCCCTGTATGATCTTCCATCTCTCTGTTGTGCCATAAGGGTGTTATATTCCTGCAAATGTGGCTACATGGGCAGCAAAAAAATGATGCTTAAGATCCTCATCCCCTACATCAGGAATATAGAGCTCTGAGATGTTTTACTGCATATTAAATGTTATTTCCAATAAACAGGAACAAAAGTCCCAATTTTAATAGTGTTTGCATATTCAGTGAGAATCTCTACATAATAAAGCCAAAGCGTAGATCTCCATGGATTTGGTGTGCTTTAATTAGGCATTTCCTGAGCATCAGATAATATTTCAGTACTGTAAACCCAAGGAGGCTAGAGTGTGAAAAGAGGCAACAAACTTGAGAATGATTTTACTGGGAGGGGGGGGATACCCTTGTAGAAGTCAGACCAACTCATTGCTCTGAAGCAACTTGAAAATTAAATCCCTGCATTAAAAGGATTGTTTTTTTATGCACATGTGCATGGTACTGTGCTGAATGAGAAATAGATGTCCTTTGCATACTTTTTATATGCTTTGACCTGTTACTTTCAGCTTATTTTTCCCTTTTTTTAAAAATTATTTTAAAGTTGTTATTGCTGGGTGTGGCTTTTTTCTTTTTGGTGTGTGTGTTGGTTTTGAGGTTTTTTTGTTTGGTTTGTTTTGTTTGTTTGGTTTTAGTTTTCTTTGTTCTATCTCTTTAATTGCAACAAATCTTGATGTACAGGCAGTAGCCAGGAGATTACTGCATCCTGTGTAGTACCACTTGAAATGAATTAGACCTCAACTCTCAATTAACTCTGCTTAAATTGGCCAATTCATGTTCTCTGTAAAGGAACCAAAATGTTTTGTGTATGTTTCATGTAGGTCATTGTTTTCTTCTGCTTTGGCTGCAGAATCAGCTACTGCAGACTCTCTCTGATCTCAAACTTCATTCAGTCTTAGCATAATTTAGCAATTTGTTGTCTAAGAGACTGTAACTAGAATACTCCTCTTCCTACAAAGAGTTTTAAAGTACTTCACTGATCATTTTCTGCTCCTCATGCTAATCTCTGAGTTCCACTGAATTACTGCTGTTTGTACAGGGGAAAAAAAATGAAAAGGAAAATGATGTTCCCACTGCACTATACACAAACAGAAATTGAAAAAGGAAACAATGGGTAGAAAAACTAGCATCAACACAAGTAAAGGCTGACTAGTAGAGGGTGTAGTGAAAAAAAGAAATCAAAAAATACAACATCATACATAATCTCATTCCTTTAGAACTCTCTATTTTCAATTAACTTCCTGTAACAAGTTCCCTTTGCTCCTGAAGCACAAACTGATTTCATGACATGTACTACATTTCAGGGTAAAGAAAAAGCACAGGAAGAGCTATGGAATGCAAGATTAAGTTAACTGCATAAATTAACATGTATCATAATATGTATCCCCAAAGCAGAGAATGTTTGCAGCAGCAGCAGTGGTCTGGTTTGTAATTGCTGAAACAGATGAGATTGTATTAAAGGTCTGGTGGCTGATTAATTGAGATTTCTCACATACTCAGTTATCATCTGGCCACCAAGAAAGAGAGAAACATCTTTTGCTCACTCTATGTTTAAAAATAGAAATTTGTCCCAATTCTGTTTCAATACACCTTTTCTCCATTATGAAATCAGAATTAGTATCTTGAAAGACTTTTGTCTTTTGATCAACTGTAATCAAAACAGTCAGAATATGTAACAAGAATTTTCTTGGTGTTGCAGTTGTCAGCCTCTCCCTTCACATCTTTACCCATGTTTTTCTCTGGAAATAATGCAGGAGCTGCTAGGGAACTTTGAAATTATCCAGATTTTTAATACATCTCAAGTGGTGTTATAATCAAAAAGATTTTCCTGATTTTCCTTCATAAAAACCTTTTTATAGATATTTTCCAAGCCTTTAACACATTCTTTATTGTTTTGTTATTCCCGAAGAAAGAACTTATTTTCTCCAACTTTTGTAGGGAGGAACTTTGAGTCAGTCTATTTTACTTAAAATCTATTTCTAATTCCAGTCCTGAAGGAGCATAAATGATACTTCAGTTTTCTTCATCTTCTGCCCACAAATTTTATAGCTCTTTCTCCACATATCTAATTTCAATAATACAAGATTTCCTTACAAGCTACTGGGAAGGGTTGTTTCATTATTCTAACTTCTTCTTTGTTAAGTAGAACCTTTTCATTTGATGAAGCAAAATAATTGTTCATCTGACTTAAAGAAAATTCCTTGCCTGTGAATAGGTCAGTGATTCATATTCCACAGGAGTCAAGGTGGAACCTATTAATGAACACAATGTCTCACTTCTGAGCCTGCTTGATGATGCTCTTCAGAAAGAGATGCCTCATGAAAAGAGAGATACTGTTCTTAAAAGGATCTGGGAAGCTCACTGTGGCATTATTAAAATACTCTATTTTTACATGAGGGTCAAGCTGGAACAGCTCCAGTGGTAAGGCTGTGGCAGTCATCCTACAATGAGCACAGTCGGGTAGGAAATGTCTCCTTGACTTCAATCCCATTAATAACCTCCCACATGAGGGAGGTTTGCCAAAGGGTCTGTAATAGATTCTTTTTAGAGTTATTTTCTCTTGCTCCTGTCATTAGCTTGTGAAACTTCAGATCACAAGGTCTTTTCAACACATCTCAGGTAACTGGCATGCAATTCCTTTTTGGCTTTGGATCTTGTTTGCTCTACTAATAGCAGTGTCTTTAAAAACAAAGCCACTTGTTCCTGCTCAAAAGAAATATTAGGCTGCATGAAGTACTTGGTTCAAGAATTGTCATCTTTTGCAAATTCCTGGGGTTTTGGCATCAAATGCTAAGGCTTTAAAACACTCAAATATCACTCTTAAATGTTCGTAACATTTAGCTTGGTGGTTCAGCAAAAGTGCAAATATGGATATCACAAAAGTTGTTAATAATTAATGCCTTTTAATACAAAAATGTTCAAAATTGGCTTGAATTTATTAAAATCTGTCCCAACTTTAAAACTCCTTTTATGCAGCAATGTGATCCAATATGACCAAGAACACTCAGGATTTTAACAGACCTAATTTCAAGATAAAAAGCCCCAGTTAATAATAATGTTCACCTTTAAATTGCCAAATAAGAAATACTGCTAGGATATTAAAATTTTTTAACACTGACTAATGTCACACGCTTTTAGGACTTCAGTTTTTGCAACTCATTCTTATTTAACTTCTTCAGCTAGATTCTGCTGTCTCAGGAGATGGCAAAATGCTGGTATTATGATATCACTCCATGAATTATCTCTGTTCGTCACTCTTCCTTTGTATTCCATTCCCTTCAATTAATCATTGTGCCTATTATCAAGTGTTTATGGGCATTTGTACCCTTTTATATCAAGACTGACTACATTATCTCTGTTTCTGGAATAATTTTGTTTATGTTTCTGTGTTCCTTTAACCACATCATTTTCAAGTGCCCAGCTTTGAATCACTTGACAATTTCTTCATAATAACCAAGCCTCTTCTGCTCCTTTGAATCTCTTCTATAGTCTCTGCTCTCTCACCTTTTAGGTTGTCTTCTCCTTCTCCCCAGAAGTGACCATGTCCTCCTTTTCTGCCTCTTTCCAGTCTGTTCTGATTCCTCCATCCACTCCACTGTTCATATCATCCCATCAATTCAATTATCATTCCCCTACAGCCTCCACCTCCTTCCATGTGCCATCCTTCTTCCAGTCTGATCACCTCACACACCTTGGGTCCTACTCTCCAAACCAAAGCTTCTTGGTCTGTCTAATTCCTAGGCCCTTTCTCCTGCTTGTTGCTCATTTCTCCCTCCTTTTTTAAGTTCTTATGGATGCTGCTGCCACCCATACTCCAGTACTGATATCTTGCTTCCTTTGCTGGCCACATCTACTTTCACACCCATAAGGCAGGCAGAGTTTTCCCCAGTGGAGGTATCAGCAGAGCATGCTGATTGTTGTAATTATTGTAGGACTGATTAGTGACTGCAATCATTCCTACGCTTTCCCATTATATCTAAGAAGGAATATCTTTCCTTTATACTGTTGTCTGCTGAAAATTCTTGACTGACTGCAGTTTGGTTTTTTTTCCCAAGCTGAACTTCTAAAACTATGACTTTTTTCCTGATATTCCTGCGTGCCTTGTGCAAAGTGACAGTTTACTAACTCATTTATTTGTCAACTAAGTTCTTCTATCATTTTCTGCCTTTTCTTTTTCATTTTTTTCATTTACTGGAGCCTAGGGCATGGCTGTCAAAATGTCTCTGCTGCTGGGTGTCATTGTTGGTGTTGGGTACATTTCCCCTCATTGTACTCATTCTCCGTTCTTAATTCATCTCAAATGTCAGGTTTTGTCCCACCACCACCAGGTTCTCAACATCCTAAACTGACAACATCTGGAAATTGGTGACTCTTGCACTATGAAGAAGGAAGGGGGAAATGTCCAACTTTGGAAAGATCTTTCTGTGTATTCTCTTGTAACCTTTCTCAGAAAGGCTTTTGAATTGCCTAAATTCAACTAAATTTTTTAAATTCACTGAATAGTGTTGACCAAAAGCATTTTCTTCTGTTTCAACAGCAGAACAGTTAGCAGCATAGCACTTTTTATTTAGTATTTGTATAAAGGGAGTTTCTAAAAACTTTATTTCTTTTTGAAATAACAGATTAACAGGATTATTTCATAGTCTAAAATTCTTTTCATATAACAGCACTTCCTTCTATGTTCATGTGTGTCATGGTATTTTTAAAAAAAGTTCTATCTTGACTTAAATACCTACTACCAAATATCCCTGAAGACACAGTGACAATTATATAAATATTTGTATTTTGGCATTATTTGGCATTTCTTTAAGGATTTATTTAATGCATGTGTCTTCATTTGTTGGTCCAAGTCATCTCAGAGTAAAATAAGAGGGAATATGGTTTATGGACTTGGTTTTGATAATTTTCTTTGGTTTGGTCTCGCTTGCTTTTCAAAGGAAGGTGACTCTTTTCTAAATTATAGATGTTTGTGATTTGAGTGACCAGAGCCTTAGCCAGCAAAATCATTCTGGATTGAGCAGAACAGCTTTTCAGCAGAAATATTTCTCATAAATCCCTTTCTTGTAAATATGTAGAGAAGCTCTTTCTTCCTATTCTCTCTGTCCTCAGTAATGTTACTACTTTTGCTCCAGAGTAGATAAGTTACTTCCATAGACAGATTGCAAGCATGCAAGTAAGAGGGGTTTATGGCCTTTGAATCTGCTTCAAAACTGTCATTATAGGAGTGTTAAAATCAATTATCATTTATATTTGGAGGATAACATTACTGGCTAAAAGCTGTTAGATTTTAGTCAGTAATCATCATCACTATAATGTTTTCCTTTATTTCTTTGGAACACCAGTTGTATCAGCAAGTTACTGGTTTTAGACACTACTTTTACCATCCTGCAACCTTTGTAGGGGCTCATCAGTGGTGGGATTTGACCTTTTTGTATCCAATGACTGATAGAGATAATGCAGGAATAGGCTGTAAGGGACTTGAGAAATGAAAACAAGGGCTTATGTTTGTAATGTAAAACAAATGGAAACCAGCGAGTGGATGACAAAGACAAAGCAAAGGGCTTACAGAAATGATCTCTTGAGCAATGCTTTGTGGAGAAATATTGATTATGTGAGATTGCCTTTGTCATGACCAAAGGCAAAGGATCGCAGATATTGATACATGGTGAAACTTTAGACAAGAACTCTATCTGTGAAGGTAAGATAGGAAAGCAGGTTCTAAAGTGTCCAACAGAACATGAGAATCTAGGGCAGTCAGCAGTCACACGCAGCTCAGTGACAGACAGGGTGTTGTCCACAGAAAGAAGAGAGTAGAAAAGCTGGTAGAAGAGTTTTGAGTTACTCTGGGATTGTGGTCTGAGACTTGGAAGACCTGAGAAGTAAAACAGAGTAATAATAGTAATAATAATAAAGTGCAGCACCAAATGTTGGTGTATCTGGTTTCCAATTGTTTGGTTTGCAGCTCTGCAACAGGCCCCCTCTGGGCTCTTTGATAAACCACTGAACCTTTCTGTGTCTTTGTTTCCCCATCTGCCAATGAGTGATGAAAATCTACTTTGCAGGTGTATTGTGTGGCTTGGTTAATGAATATTTTGAAGGATTTTTTTGTAGTTATCAGATGGCACAACTAAAGGAATGCTAAAACTATTAGTTAGCAATCACCACTGAAATCATGAAATCAGAAAAGGCCCTGGTTTCTGAAGCTCCAGAATATAAATAATATAAATTACTTTCTAATATATATCAAAACTCATGGGTAACATAATAACCTGGGACCAGAAGGGAAAAAAAAGATTGAACTAAAAAAACTCCAAAAAAGATCAAGTGTAACTAATTTTTAGTTCGTTATTCACACCGTGATGACAGCAAAATCTAGAGTAAAGAGAATGCTTAAAAAAATTACCTAGAAGAATTAGGACATGCAAAATCTGTGTCATTTATTAACAGAAAAACCTCCTGACAAAAAGAACTCTGAAATCCACGTATATAGAATCTTATGTCATGTTTCAGCTGAAGGAGAATGCTGACTGCAGCAGGAATTAGGCACAACTAATAATATGAATGAAAAATGACTATTTGTGGTATGCAAAAATACATAAATAGACTATACTTCTAAAAAAATGAATGAGAATGGGGGAAAACCACCAGCAGTGCTGATGTCACCTGAGTCCTTCTCACATTCTGGATTGACTGAATTATTATGCATTTTAAGTATTTTAGGTGTTGATAGAATGTCCATCCCCATCAATCATTTTAAAGTGTTTATTGTGAAGTGCAGAGATACAGAGAAATGTATTTTAACCCTGAGTTGCTAAGTCTTTTTCTCATGCTTTTCATTCTTACTATCGTTGATCTGATTTATTTCCTCTAGCATCTTTTCTCCCAATCCTAAATCCTTATTTCCAGTAATTTATAGTGCAATATAATTATGAAAAGAATTTTTAAGATTGATGTTATGTATTATTGGTTGTGGCTGTTTAACAAATCAGCCTGTTCTATTTCAATTTATTGTTGTGTACACAGTTTTGTGAGGAGTAAATTTCCTCCATCATGTTAGCTGCTCATAACCTGTATTTCATATATGCTCCCATATGACTTACTCCAGACTTTAAAAAGTACAAAGCAAGTTTTTTGTTACCTCATTACTGAGATAAATCATGTTCCACTCCTTTGACAACAAAATATTTGGAGGAGGCAGAGCTGGAATAGGGTGAAACTAAAGGTTGTGATACCAGAGCAACAGCAGAAGGTGGCAGAACCAGGGTTTCTTAAGCATGACCAGGAACATCTCCAACAGCAGCCTAAGGAATGATTCACTTCCAGAGAGTGGGTTACAAGGAGAGGCCTGTAATTTGACAGATAGATTTGACACCCCTTAATTAAACACTTTCTTTAAATGGAAAGCAGATTCCTCTGTTTCTATTGCCATCCAAACAATTTAATCCTTCCCTAAATTCAAGTACAATTGTCACAACTAGTTCTTTTTTCCCCCCTCTTGTTGAATCACATTTAATGTTTTCACCAGCTTTTCTTTACAGGCTCTGCTAGTGTCCAAAAAACTAAAAACATTGTTCCTGAAAATTAATGTAAAGTTTTAAAATAATTTTCTTTGTTTAACAGATTTCCTACATTTTCCAGAAAATCAAGCCTAACTTTGTGTTGTGGGAGACACACTGGAATCTCTGTGTATCATTTTCCAGCCCTCAGATAAGCAACTGGAAATAAAAGCATGGCTCTACATCAGCATGCTGGCACCTTGTTTTACCTAATGAAGCAACAGTAAAACTCAAGGTAAACTAAGTCTGCCAAAGCTACCTGAAGTTCATAAGAGTAATTAAGTTATAAACCCAGAAGAATAATTAAAATATGTAAAACATCTATTGATCTTGAGCATCTGGTGACTCATCAGTAACCACAGACACTAAACCAGCCTGCTTTAACATGCTGTTAATTTGCAGCCTTTGATTAGCTAGATTTTTTTGGTATGTATCCATGAAACTACAAGGATCTTCCCTGCCATTCATTATATTCCTTTTAATAAATGACCTCAGTTTTGTATGCCAGCAGGAGGTTTGCAACACTGAATGTTCCTGTCAATTGAAAATTGATCTTTTCCACAGGATGTTCCAAAAGATTAAGCAGGTATCTTTAGGCATGAGACCCAGGTCACCTCCATCCTGTAAGTAGCATGTATAGTTTTATTTTTGGGTTGGTTTTTGGGTTTTTTTTTTAGGTCTCCAACTTCAGCCAAGAACAGTGTCTTTGAGATGACAGGATTTTACCTCTTCTACTCAGAGAGGTTTTAAAACAAAAATGTAACTCGTCAAGTAGATAGATACTTGAAAAAATAAATAGTCTCAGTAGAATATGACTCAGTGGAATAGTCTCAGATGGATAATGACTACACTTGCATCAAGTGGAAGAGAAAAATACCTTTCTCTATAGAGATGTTTCATAGTATATTGATCTTTGTGAGATTATTTTTTTTCTCTGCCTCAAAACCTACTGCCAAACAACCGACCTTTTTGTTTCAAATAACATATATAGTTTGTGTTTTGATGGACTAGAACCATAGGGCCAGGTCATGCTCTGTTAAATGCCTTCAATGGCAGCAGAACAGAACTTGAAATAATGTCAGCCGAAATATCTTGCTGTCAAATTACCATTTCCAAGTATGAATAAACTCTGCAGTAAAAAACCCCACCAAATCCTACAAGGCATCCTGGGGAAAAAAAATAAAAATCAACAGCAGCAACAAAAACAACCCAAAAAAACCCCAAAAAAGCCCACCCCCCAAAAAAAACCCTCAAAAAACCCAAATAAACAAACAAAAAAACCCCGACCAACCAAAGGAAAAAAAAAAAAAGGAATAGAAAATCTTATATGCAGTATGGTTATCTAGAAATTGTAGTTGCAGATTGCATTATAATTTGCATGTGGATACAGATTCATAGAAAGGTACCTAAGCTCAGGAGACTTTAGAACACTTTTAGGCCATTTTGAGATATTTTTCTCATTGAATACATCTAATATACAATATTTCTAAATGTCTGTCTTTAGTGAGAAATCCAGAGGAGATCTCTCTTTTCAGCCAAGTTGCTTTGCAAGCAGAGTACATTCACTTGGTGCAGACTGAAATCCTGGGTCCTGGGAATGGTTGCACTTAGCCCTGGAGGGCAAAACCACTGGGCTTGGCAAACCCCAAAGTCAGCACTGTGTCAGGAGAGTCTGAAGGGCAGCACCTGCCCAGGCACAGGCAGGAGGCACCATCAGTCACATCCACAATCCTCCTTGCAAGTGTCCGTGCAAACCTGACTGCTGCATCCCACTCTGTGTGTGTAATGTGTGTGTAATCAATCATTTAACACTCTAAACCCTGGCAATGGCTGTGCCCATTGTATTGGATTTGCTTTTGAGAGGTGTAGCTTGAAATGCAGGATCTAGTCCTGGAACTGGTGCAAGGTAGAAGGTAAAGAGGTGATGGAAGCCACTGCTTCAATCTTCTCTGGACTCATTCCATTTTACTAGTTTAATATTGTCATATATCAAATGAGTTGCTCATTACATCAGGTGAAATGCTGCATTTTGTTTCCTCTTATGCAGGGCCTCATTTTTTTAAACCTTTGCATTTCCACATGGTATACTCCTTGACCATTTTTAATTCAAAGCAGCTGTATTAATTCCTTCCACTGCAGTTCTCAGCTCTGCAATTACAGCATTAACATTGAGCTTTTCAGACTTGATAACAGATTCTAATTTTATCCCATCTGGTTTATTGTGAGGATTTTTTTTTTGTGCCTGGAGGTGACTTTTCCTTAATCATTTCTTCTGCACAAAATTGCTAGTAGGAGCTTAAAAGGCTTTCTTTGCTGCAAAGACCAACTGCTGGTTTCTTCTCCACCAGGACAATGTACCAGCAGTTCTCTGGATAAATTGTCCAGAAGGCAATCATTTGGAAGCTCTTGCCAAGCTAGAGAGGTTATTAGCTTTTGATCTCTCTTCTTAAATAATATCACTGTAAAGTTGCCCAAGTGCATTGGCATTAGATCTCTACTGGGTTTTCTTCCTGAGAGGGAAAACTACAGAAAGCTCCTTTTTTCACTTACCAAAATAAAAATTCTTCAAAACTAAGGCTTCAGATATTCACATGAACCTCCCACTCCAGATACTACAGGTGGGAGTGTACATGTGAAGGATCAAATGGGTCCAGCTGCCAAGTGGGA
Organism: Agelaius phoeniceus; assembly: GCF_051311805.1. Lineage (NCBI taxonomy): Eukaryota > Metazoa > Chordata > Aves > Passeriformes > Icteridae > Agelaius > Agelaius phoeniceus. The sequence continues at coordinate 110,814,472 of NC_135266.1, read as the reverse complement.
GTGAACAGGAAAGGAAGGAATATTAAGGGAAAACAAACAAAAAAAAAGGCAAAAAAGCAAACAGAAAACGCAAAAAAAGCAAACATAATTTGTCTTCATCAGTAATTTTTAAAATTCTTTTGAGACTTGCATTTTATCTTTGCGCTTGTGTAGGGAATGGCATTTCTAACAGTGCCATAATGAGATGCTCAAAAACAATGGAGTGATTTAGCTCAGGTTTAGGCTCCTGATATCCCCAGGCTGCCAGTTAAACAAGGATAGAAGATGGGAATTTCATTATTTGTTTTTAAATACAACATTTTCTGAGTGGTTTTATGTCTCACTTGTGCTTACTCTGAATGTAGAGTTTCTGGGGGCTACCACAGAGTCTCCAGCTATCTTTTTGAACTTGTAGGATCTATGAACTTTGTAGGATGTTACACTAGGTGATACCTTAGGGATACTATGCCTAGGAGTCTGGTCTGTAGCTGCATATATATTCCTTATATTATATAGAACTGCAGATAGATTTCCAGCCTTTTTATTTTCAATAGTAATGAATTGGCAAACAGCTGTATGGCTGCCTAATTAAGCAATATGTATATTCTTTAGTTGTGTTGAATTTTAGGCATGCTAATAAACCTACAAGGTAAAAGAAGCCATTAAGTTCTTGTGAGTTTAATGAAAGCAGGTTCAGTATTTCTATCTCAGCCTTGCAGTGGAATATATTATAGTGTATGTGACATATATAAGCTGATATTTTATCAGTTTTGACATCACTAGAGTAGGTGATTGCTAGATCTTTAACTAAGTATAGTTAAGGTCATGACTGTATTTTTTTATGTATATTTCAGGTTTGTCTCATTGAAAGACAGTCAGTGAAAGTGACACTATATCCAGAACTTGTCTTCAAACTATGGGGAAATAGATCAGTGTTTGGTTCAGGCTTTATCACTCAGTCAAAGCAAATTTCTTTTTCATCTAAGAAAGTCTGATATTTTGGATGAGACTTCTTCATTTCAGTTAGCTGGTACTGTAAAAGTCCTTTAGATTGTTATTCAGCGTTACGTGCTCTTTGGGAGTTTGAAATAAACTACAGAAGTTATTGCAGTTTGTTCTCTATATTTCCTGTGGATTCTTAAATGCTCTGAGTTTCTTCCTGCTTCTCCCTAGTTGAACTGTAGCAACCAATATTGCAAAATTCCTTACCTGTTGGATTGAGTCCCAGCATAACTATAATAACCACACTGGCTTTTGTGCTTTCTCTGTACAGATCTGTTCAGAGGAGGAATTTCTTAGAGAAAAGCTTTTAATGCCTTTTTTGGTTTTTTTTGACAAGGGACTATGTCTCATCGCAAATGATGTAATTTCTGCTTTTCATTATATATCTTTCTGACTATAATTTTTTCAATAGTTTTATCCAGTCCCATAATTCTTTTCAATGAGCTTTATAATGTCTAAGGTCCCTCAAATGGGTACTCAGTCCTCATCCTCCCCCTCCTCTCCCTGTTGGGCTTTGGTAACCTAAACTTTCTTCAGAAATTAAAGAATTTTTTTTCCCCATATCTAGCTGTCAGTATTCCAATTCTATACCATACCTATTCTTCTAGCCCTAGTTTAGGTGAAATTCTATCCATGCTATCACCTAAAAAACTGCATTTAATGTTATTGTTCACATAACCATCTCATGCATGTTTTTGAAAAGAAATTTTAACTTGCTTTCAACCATATGTTTAGAGTCACCCTCTTGTCATGCTTCCCAATAATATTGTTGCAATGCAATACCTTTGAGAACTAAAGACCAAATTCTTTACTTTTTCCTATATCAGTCAATGTGTGAAAGCAAACACCAAAGCCTGTAGTACCCCCAAATAACTCTGTCCTCCACCTCAATCCTCAAGAGGTTCTCATTTATCATTGCACATCTTAGAACAATTTAGACAGATTTTCATTTATGTGGCAACACTTTTTTTTTTTTTTTCCTGAGTGAATATTGAATTAATTTCTTGCAAATAAATTTTTTTGGGGCACCATATCAAGCGTTTAGCAAAATCCAGAAAAATTAAATTTACCGTCTTCACTTTGCCGCTCATTATTTTACTGTCTCTCTTCATATTATCTTTCTCTTCCATGTTTACCTCTAATATGGCATATCTTCTGCATGATAGATAATGAGCCTGTTTCTTTAGTGGGACACATCAATTTTGAGAACAGGTGGTCAAGCATCTCTTCCACTGACACAAGGAAAAAGCTGTCTTGACTAGAAAATAAGTCTGTGGTATGTAAAATACAGTACCTGCCACCTCAAATTGAATGGAAAATGTTCTGTGTCACTTTAGCTGTGGCTCTAAACTCAAATTGTATCATGAGCATAGCTGTTTTGTTTAGACTTTTCCCTTTATATTGGCAGCTGCTAAATAAAAGTTGTTTCAATTTCCTTTTTTCTGCTGATTGAGTGGCTAGCTTTAAGACCAGTTTCTGAGCAGCATCTGGCACTTTTTATGCAGCCATAAAATATTTAAAAAATAAGGTGAACCACTTTTGGCAAGCCTGTTACTTGAAACCCAAAGGGGAATTCCAGAATCTATAGCAAGCTTTATTATCTCTCTGCCAATGCAGCACTTCTAGTAATGTGAGCCTGGCTCCTGTGCTAATACCAAGCAGGCAGAGAGAAACAGATGACCCTTGTCACAGCATCCTGCCCTGACTTTGGCCTGACAGGTACTGAGCATCTCCTGATTAAGCAAAATTCTCAGCAATTACAGCTGAGATGCAGAGGGACGCCTCGTTGTGCTGTCATGCTTTTTGTGATGGATCAAAGTATGACAGATTGTATATGGGCTGGAAACTAAACTTCAGAAGGAGGTTGGCCACCCTGAAAGCTGAAACACATCAGCTCGGTGATTTCTTGGCAGGCTGCTACTCAAAAGGTGGAAATAGGAATGAATTTAATTTTCACAGCATTAATTTTAATGCTATTAAAAAGGTCCATGCCCTTTGATTGTTTACTGTTAGAAAGAAAGTTAAGGCCTACACCAGTGATGAAGGTAACACAAATAATACACCAGGAAGCAGGGAAATATAAAGCATGAGGTGCTTGTTGCAGTGGCATCAGGTGCTTAGAGTGATGAGAGACCAGGGAGAGAAGATTTTCCTCTCAGGCAAAAACCACCCAGGAAATGTGTCTCTAAAATACTTTATGCAGCATTATCAGGGTGTTGCCTGCTGGGAAAAGTTCTTAGATGTAAAAGCACAGCAAGGAGGAGGTTTGATTTAATAAAATGTTTATTTCTGTTTGTGAAGAGTGCAGGCCTGATGCTCAGTTGGAGTAGGCTGGCGCGGCTCCACTGAACTACAGCTGCCAGCTTCAGGAAGTTATCTATGCTTTCAATACTTTTGTGCTTTTATAAGACATCTTTTATAAGTACTTTTTTTTTTTTTTCTGCTATTCCAGCTTTTTGGAATAGCAGAAAATGGTCCTTGCAATTTTGTTTGTCTCAGAAGAAGCTGCCGTGTCCCCTTTATCTGTGATGGGAAAGTGAGGCTAGCCCTCACAAAGATGGCAATTCTTAAGGCTTAAATATAGTTATCTGTCCCCTCTGTGATTCTTTCAGAGTCCCTGAACTGAGATAACTGTGGCACTGGCAGAGGAAGGAGGTTGCAGCAATCCATATATGTTAGTGCCTGTGACACTCTCGTGGGGATGAGAGGATTTCAGATTAGTCAGATACATTGCTAGCCTGAAGCTGAAAGGAAAGGGTCCAGGGACAAGTAGTCTGATGTGTATCACCTTCTCTATTGTATCCTCCATGTTATAGCTTTTGAAAGCTTTGGGCATAGGTATTGCCCTTGGAAACTGCTATCTACCACTGTGCTATAGACTTTATCTGCTGGCTGATAGGAATATGGTAAATTAGGGTTTTAAGCTTTGCATGTAAAATGTAATTTAAGCTCCTCAAGACTCAGTTTTGAAGTCCACAGAGACAAGGGGGAAAAAATCATTTTCAGTCAGTAAATTGAAGATTCTTCTTTATTTTCCTAATATGCTCTCAGGTACACTGTAAGTGCTGGTTAGGGGCTTAGGGCATGTATTCATTTCTCTCCAGTGTGTTTTCTAATGTCCCTCTTTACAGGAAGAAAAAAATGCAGCAGTGAAGTCATTATGCCACTTCACTGTAGACAAGGCAGGTGATTCTGAAGTTTATTAATCCCTCGAGTAACCTAATGGCATATTCCATGTCCTGTAAAAATGGACATTTTGTAAAAGTGTTGGTTTCCCCTCAAGAAGCACTGCTTCACTACCATGCTGGCATGAAAAAGTTCAAGACCAGGATAACTGTAAAAAAGGCATCCTCATGTGGATAGCACTCAGCAATTCATTTAACACAGCTTTTAATTCAGATTTAAAAATAGTGGAAAACAAATCTTTAGCAGCTCTGCCATTCCTTTGTGTATGGGTGCACACAAAGCAGAGGGATCCAAAAAGAGAAGACAACACAGGCTGCTATCTAAGAGACTATCATATCTCCTATTGAGGTGAGAAAATGAGACACAGGGTGAGTAATGAATGAGCACCCAAGTGCATTTGTGTGTGCTATTTATATGGATGCTTTGGGGTTTTTGTGTTTATGTTTAGAGGAAAAGAAAGAAAGGAGAGAAAACAAGGAAAGGCACAAGGAAATGTAAAGTTATGCTGTTATAGCTGTAGTTTTAGAAATGTTTTTCATGCAGATACCTGATTTTACTTTGTTAAGACCATATACAAGCAAAGAAAAAAGCCTCTTTTGTTGACTGCTGGCAGAATCAGAAGACAAAAAATGATAGGACCAGAATCTCTCCCAACTCAACAACTGGTTTTTCTGTCGCCCTCCTTGGCACCTCTATCTGTGTCTTTCCCCATGAATGGTGCTCAGGTGCCTTCCTGCCCTCTCCTGCCTCCAGGTGACGCAGATACTTTAAAAAGAAATCACTTGAAAAGTAAAAATCAAATCTACTTCCATTCCTAATAAATGTTTCAAGTCATTAAATGTCAACTTTGGTCTCATCCTAGTGCAATCTATAGCAGCCTGCCTTCTGCTTGAACTGATCATCTGCTCTGAAACAATTTTAGAAATGACTTTCAGTCCAGACTGAAGACACAAGTCCTGATCTAGTGGCCTTTGGGAAGACTATTTTCTGCACTGAAATAACTTTTTAATGCAAAATAACAAAACAGCAAAATTAAAAATCTTTTGCCTCTCTCAACTGAAGACAAAGAATATGTGGAGGTGCAAGGTGTTTGTGTCTGCATATAAAACGTACTTCCACGTGCATTATGAAACATTTATAAATGTTTATAAATAATTTACATATATGTCTGTAAAGTATCATATATATTTATCTTTCTTTTGGGTCATTAATGCTGAAGTTAAAAAAACTCATGGCTAACATGATTTTAAGCACTTCTGAGATTAAGTTCTTCATTTGCTTGTGTATGTTCAACATATGAAAAAAAGGTATTTGCTCTCTTGCAAGACAGAGTACCACTGTCATACAGCAGTGAAATTTGCCCTTTTTGTAAGTGATTTTGAAATGGATGAAGGTAGATCACATCTGGTTTACTGGTACTAAATCTTGCCCTGCTCAAAATCCTTAAAAACTTGTTAAGAAACTGTTCTTGCTGAACAGTGTATGAAAGGATATCCATGTTGGGAAGGATCTTCAGTTTACTGAGGAAATTTCATGGACTATAGACTCTTGATATGCTAGTGTAGGATTCTCTAACAGGGTTATCTGATAAAACTGTGTCAGTAAATATTGTAGTTCGCACATTTTTATGTTTGAGATTAAAAAAAGTGAAGTCTTATATGTTTTCTGCAAGTGTTTCAGACAATTCTTTAATACTTCTTTCTGAGAGACATCTGGGAGATGCATGCAGCTTATTCACGTCTTTGAAATTATTCACAGAAGTAATTTGTTACTTCTTTTGCAGAGGGATACAAGAAATCTCCCCCTTTCTCATTTTGATTGCTTCTTTTCCTTTATTATTATTCCCTTGTTGCACAGTTTTTTGAACTGCTACAAAATATAAAACTATTTTTATCACAAAAGAATATGCATAATGATATAAAACATGTTTCAATTTATTTAGCCTTTTCTGGATAAAGTCCAATTACAATCTTTAAAGTATACCCCAGCTGATATTAGTTTTCTATAGAAATTTCAAGATACGTTTTTTGATAAAGACAAATTTAAATAATGTGTCTTGGCTTTTTGCTGATTTAAATGTTCTGTAAAATAGATGCAGCATTGTCAGTGACTGCTGTGTAGTTACCATATGTATTTAGGCTCAAGCTGTCTTTTCCATTTTTAATCATCTTATCTATGCACTGAGCATTTACATTTTCATGGAACTGAACTCTCTACAGAACATCATATATATTTGTTTTTCATTCATGCTGTGTTTTTAATGACTTCAAATACTTAGAGTAAACACAAAACTTGAACCTAGTCAACTACTTAGCCAGGTGATTAATTTTCAGCACTCAAAGCTGAGATATTTTGGTGGAACAGTTCACAGGAGTATTTTTCCAGGCCCAGGCAAAACTGAATACTGCGAAACCCTGAGGCAAATGTAGGTGCCTTCTAAAGCTTGTAACATTTAAAAGATCCCCAGAGCGAGAGAGACAGAGATTGTTTTTTCTTTTAGTGAAATAGATTTTACCATATGATGTGTCCTAGGAGAGATAGGGTTTAGCATGACTCAGGCAGACACCTACGACTAAGTTTCAGGAGCATAATCTTCACTTACCAAAACACATCTAAATTATTCTGTGTTTAGGCTGACCCTAAATACAGAATTTTCATCAAGTTCATACTGTGTGGGCTGTTTTATTTGCCCTCCTCCAAAGATGAATATTTCTCTTCTGTTCATAAATTCCTTTTTCTTGTTCATTTGTATGAGGACTGTAGGTTCACAACTGTTCTTTTGTCAAGCTGGGGTGCTTGATTTACTGTACACATTTCTTGCCACATATTAAGAGTGCTCTGAGCAAGTTCTATTCATTGTCACTGCAATAACTAAGCCTGCCAATGTTAAATTTGGGATGTAACAGGTCTAAACTCAATCAGCTTCCTTGCAGAAATGTAGCAAAATCTTCCTGTTTCATTTCTTATACAAAAAAAGTCTGGTAGGTCAATCCTATCCTCTTTCAGATTCATGACTGTACATAGGAAAAATTACAGACATCATAACCTGTAGTATTTGCAGCTGTCCCTCAGATCCTCATCTGACCTGAAACTGTGGCACATTTGCAGTAAACTGAAGGAGACTCCTAGCTACAGAGCTATTCAATTATTTAATAATACAAGTTTATTAAATTATGTTTGTCTATTGTTTTCGTATTGCCTTGTGTTTTTTCTCTGCCACCCTCATAAAATTCCTTTCTTCCTTGCTTGCCAGATGCATGGCTCAGTCTCTAAACCACAGTAAAGATGACTCATAGGAGTCACTCTGCATTTCTCTCTCCTCTTGTTTCCTGCCCAAATAACAGGAAGCCCTTTAGATCAAATTGAGTTTCTCAGGTTTTCTCTTCAAATTTTTCAAGCTATTGTTCTTTATTTATTATTAGGGAAGCTCCTTCATTTATGGTTTGGGGCTTATTTAAAGTGTAAAACTATTTTTCTCAACTTCATTGAATCTGAAGAAATTTATATACATGCATAAAAAGACTTATTACTGGAACCAGCTTTTCAGAAGAGTCCTTAATTAAAAATATAGAGGTTCTTAATCATACCTGTGCTTGAAATAGCAGGGTTTGACATAAAACTGTTTTCTTGATCCAGAATGAGCTCCAGCAGCAGTACCAGTGTGCCTGGAATTGCAAATGTAAACTGGATATGAATATGCAGCATCTGTGGTGTTTCTTGCTGGTATAGCTAAGGCTTCAAGCTATTTTTGTAGAGTTGGTGGTGGTTTCCAGGGGTTTCATGTGCTATTTATTTGGTTGATTTTTTTTTCTTAAGGAATGTAAAGGCAATATGAGAAGTTCTATAACATGGATGAGAATGTCTTTGTTTCTATGAATAAATAGAATTCATTTAATATTCCAGAAACACATATTTTATTTTTAAAATGTTAGGAGAAAAGGTTAAGGCAAAAAAGAGGAGGGACAAGCTGGTCTATTAATCTTTATTTTGTTACTTAGCCTGATAGATTGTTTCTGTGTTTCAGTCTGTTAATTGCAACTAATCATGGAAGAGAAAGTCTATTAAAAAGGCAAAAAAATCTAAAGTGCTTTGCTTTGTGATGGGCTATTGACTTGTACTTGAAAACAGCTAAGGTGACAGCTGCCACTTCATTTTATAGCTCTTTGCATTAACATTTCCTACAGTTGGTTGAAAATGTTCTAGGTGCTTTTCCTTTGCTCATATATAATTTGAAGTAGGCCTCAATTGGTTTGTGGAGTTTTCTGCTAGGAAACGAATCTTCTTTAACTGTGTGCTGAAGGTATCTTTTAGCACACTTAGCAAACTTCTCCACCACTCCTCCTCCTGTACCTTTTTCAGTAATAGTATGGAAGAAGTGTTTAGCTTCTCCTGCTTTTGATTGTCTTGGGTTCCTGTGGAGCAGGTTCATAAAAGATGCATCCACTGCTCTTTCTGTGCTGTTTTCCCCTCTGTCCCTTTCCTTCCCCCACCCCAATAATGCTTTGAAACCCAGCTGTTAAAATGATCCAAAGCTTGGTCTCTGAAGTCAAAAAAAGCTTCTCTGAGTTTGTGAGCCTGGGTCAATTATAGAGCTAAATAATTTTGTTAATATAAGTATCCAATGAGTTGAGAATATTCTTTGAATGCTCAGGATTCACTCTGTTAGGAAGCAGAAATAATCCCAAGTGACAGGCTGGGATTAGTCACGGCAATTACAAACAGTGCTGGGGATTAGCAAAGGTGAAGCATTTTAAAGCATTCAATTAGCTCCTGGATATATATTGATGCCTTGCATAACATTATTTTTAAAGACAAACATATCTTTTTTTCCCAGAAAGCAACAAAAAGATCGTGGACCAATGCAAAACCGAAACAAGCTTGTGGTTATCCAGTTCTGAAAATCAGACAGTTTAGTAATTCATGTGCAGTTTTATGTACACCACCAGTACAGAACAGGCTTGTTTGCTGTCTCTGCTATTTAACATTTTCATTAAATGTGAATGGTGATGTTTATGAAAATCACAGAAACATTCATCCAAAGAGAGGTAAGTTCACTTAGAGTCTTTCAAAAACTAAAATACTTTCAGGTCACAGTGGTGCTAATAATAGCTTTACTGTAAATTATTCTGAATTATTCATAAGCAGGAGAATGACATTCTGACATTTATGTAATCTAGCCTAAAATATTAGGATCCAACAGGAAGCCTGATAATATGCATAACATACTACTGTGTTAGTAACAGGACAGGCTTGCAGACCCTTCCCAGGGACACAGGGCTCCTCTCCAGACATTCTGCTCTCAGGTGCTTGAACTCTGCATGCAGATGAGAGGTAATTATCACTGGGGCATAGAGCAAGGTGCTGATGTTCACCCATGGAGGTTATACAAAGGAACTGGAAACGCCTGTGACTGAAAGGAGGTCTTTGAAGTCAAGATTGTGTAAGCACAGCTATGAGGTGATCCAAGTCTGGGAAAGATGCTCAGAGTTTCCATTAATGGCCTCAAAGGCTTAAAATTCTAATCATGCCCTTCAGGTGATGTCATATAAATGCGAGAGCTTGTACCCATGATGGTCTGGGGAGAAATGTCCCCACAATTTGCAATATGTGAGTAATTTGAGATCTTTTTTCCTCTACAGTCTGGAAGCTCCAAAAAAAGGTACATATGAATTGTCTTTTGTTTGATGAATTCACTCATTTTGGCGTTTCTGTGATTATGGAAGATGATGAGTTTTATGGGATGTTTACAGAGTACTTTTGGTTTTGTTAGTAACTTATAAACTTCACGTATCCTAAAAATGTGTCTTTATTCAAAAGCTACACAGAGAGCATGTTGGATATTACTGGCAAAAATTTATAATGGGCTATATTTCTCCCCCCCCATTTTGCTGCTCTGGAGTTGTGTGGGATGTTTTTCCTACTACCTTTGTCTTTATCACACTGATCTTTACTGGCAGGTCACATAGTGTATCCTTGTCTGCATATCTTAAGCACTGTATGATTTAATTTCTTTTATGTGCCTTCCTCTATCGTTAATTAAACTAAAACTAACACCTCAGGTTCACAACATCTTTGCTGTTTTAATATCCAACTTTTCTTCTGCTCTGTCCCTAATCAGAACAACTGAATGCCCTAAGGAAAAATAAACAATCACAGCCTTTATAGGACTGATTTTTATTTGAAAATTGTCAGAGCAAAAAATATTGCCTGTGCTGTTATAATAAGCCATGCAGAAGGAGGCAGATCTTGGCTCCAGGGAAGACCAAGCTATTTAATAGAAAGATTGGCTAACCCAAGGAAGCCATTTTTTAAGCAGATTGAGGTCGCTGTGATCTGCAGGGATATGTGTGTTAGAACTAATAAGTTATTGCTGTACCCATGACGCTTTCCTCCTGATTGTTTTGTTTTAATTCCAGCAAAAGCCATAGAAAGTCCCCCAACAGTTTCTGTTGCTGACCTGCTGGGTTTATGGCCCCAGGTAGCCAAACACTTCAAGCTATTCATTTTATAATATATCACTGACAGCTTGGAAGTGAGGACAAAACTTAAAAGTTGTGAAGCTTGAAAGATGAAAAGCGAGTGGCGAAGATGAAATGTGAGTTGGAATTTTTTTTTTTTCCTCCTCAGCTCAGAGTAACTGAGTAGTTGCAACCCAGCCAAATCTATTCAGTGAAAATAATTTGTCTCTACAGCAGACAGCTGCTGTCTTCATGCTCCTATGGTGGGACCATTTGTGTTACACATGTCCACTCCTGACATCCTTGGATTCCATCGAATTTGCCTTGTGTTTCACTGACTACACCATTCTCCATTCCTCCATGCTCCTTGACCTAGCCTAAATTTTATTCCCTGCCTTTTAAAACAGCAGGAACTTAAAGAGCTCTAAACAAAACCAGGGATGGGGCCACCTGGTAGTGAAGCAAACAATGGCTAATAAAGCTCATTCCCTTGGGCAACTGCCTGGAATCACACGATCATTATTTCTGCTTCCTAGTTGAGAGGTACAGTGTTACCATGATGAGTCCTAAATTATTTCATTAAGTTTTCTTCAGTCTCTGTTCAATCTTTAAAAAATTAATTACCAATTCCTCATTCCATCAATTAGTGCAAACCTACATAAATTATAAGAAAGAGCTACTTGAGTCATTGCTATTTTTTCAAAGAGTTCTATTACTAAATGAAACTACTCTACAAAAATTACAATGTTTAAGTCAGTGATATGACTTTTTCCCATGAAGTATGTAAAAGAAAATTATTAAAAAGGACTCACGTGTAAAAACAACTAAAGGCCTATCTACTTCATTTACTGGAGTATCAGGCAATTATGTTGGTCAGAACACAGTGTTATGTGAATCACAGAAAACAATGAATTTTCTGTTCTGAGACAGGACTGTCACTTAAAAATATGTTGGTTAGGTTTTTGTTTGTTTGTTTGGGTTTTTTGTTTGGTTTTTTTTTGGTTGGTTGGTTGATTTGTCTTTTTTTTTTTTCCTCTTTACTTTCATGTTAAAATGGAGTTCACATTTGAATAAAATTAGAAAGAGAGAAATTTTGTCATTCCTGAGCAAGGAAACCTTTAAATGTATGTGGCCTTATGAAACACTGACTAATAAAATAGGGAATATGCGTCTTTATTTTGGTGTGGGCTTCCCTTTCCTTGCCCAGAGCTTGTCCAAACTGCATGGCTTTTGCTGTTGTAGCAAAAGAAAAATGGGATTTTTCTTTCTCTAGTACAGTGTTTAATACCAGATGGAGGGTTGAATCAATTTTATCAAAGCCATGTAAATTCCCGATGGGTTAGATTTAATACAGTATTGATAATGGTAAAAAAATGTAGTTAAGAAAAGGCAATGCTTAACTGTAGTCATCACCAAGCCATTAAGGAATTTCAGCTTTCCAGTTTTCTTGTCTGTTGTAGCCATTTTCAGTCTATAAACACTTATCATTTGCTTAAAAATTATATCCTTGTATGGTGAGGGCTAAAAGGGTGCTGTGCCTGAGTTCAGCTAGGAATTCTGATACAAAAATTATAGAAAAAAGGATATTAGATGGTATACTAACAAATCCTTGTATGCAGTCTTCGACTTTCCCATCCCCATAGGATTGGTTTTATGAAATTCTTAATTTCAGTGTGTTAAAGTCAAAGAAAAATAAACATGAGTTCCATGTGTTGTGTCTCTGAAGGCTAATCATCTTAAAGACAACTCAGATAACCTAAATGTAGCTCACTTACCTGTAATTCAGCCTTGTCCAATTAGAAATTTTAGGAGTTTTGTTCTTGTTAATATTTTTAAATGTTACTGAAGGCTCACAATAACCCCAACTGTTATTGTGGGTGTCTCAGCTTAGTTTCTCTGACTTTTCTTTAGGGGAAAAATATTCCTGAAGTTTCTGTTCAATGAAGTTTAAGAGCCACCTTGGTCTTTGTAGGCCTACAGTACCTTTACCCAGAATGTCTCTCCTGTAGTACATAAAATATTTTACCAGTGATCTGGCTTTAAGAGATTTGTGCATAGTTTGTGATAATAATAATAATCTTTGTGATTTAAGTTTCTAGGCACTCCAACATTTCTATTATTTTGCATTTTTTTTATGAAATAAAAAAGTCTTTTGTTTTCAGAAGAGGCAAAATTCACATTTCAGTGATGGTGTCTCTTTGGCTGAATGAATATTCTTTGAGGGATGGAGGTAAGTTGGCTGTGTTAAATTTATGTCTGCTGGTATACAAAGTTGCCTGCTTTTCCAATAAAGCAGGCAAGCAGCTAATTTGCACTTATTACCGCCATAAGAGATTTTTAAGTCCCTGTTGCCTGATCCCTTTTAAGCCTTTTTTAGTGGTTTGGAATGGATCTATAACTGCTGACAGCTTTCAGGACTCCCTCTGAATTAGCAGAACCATGATTGTTTCTGTTAGATATGGACCTGCACTGTGTGTAAAATTAGAACTGCACATGTGCATCTCCAGCCTGACTGCAGGCTTTGCTCATAACTGTGGCATCTTCTCAGGCAGTCAGTGGTATTTATGTGAGACCTCAAGGAGTTTTACAAATGAGGGCAAATTAAAGCAAAATTAAGTTAAACAATCTTATTTAATCAGAATTGTATCAGGGAGCCCTGAGTCTAGTCCTGAGAGGGGTAAAATGGAACGGAACTATGAAAATATTGGCCTTTTTTTGATCTTCATTTATTTCTTTTAGTTGAATGAAAAATCACAGGGGAGTGGAAGACTGTTCTTGCAGGAATGGTGTGTTCTCATGCTGCAGAAAAGGAGTGGATTTCATTTGGACTGTATGAGATTTAATACTTAGCCTTTTTTCATATCAACAGAAAGTGTCCATTATCAGACAGAAATTCCATAATTTATTTCTGTCTGCTTGGGAAAATTTTTAAAAAGTTGAATGGGGATTAGGTAGAGAGTTTAAGTGTTGTAAGGTATGGTTTTAATTGTATGCATGTAAATAATGTGCCATCATTTGTATGTTCCATCAAAGTATGTGGTTGCAAAAGTACCAAATTCTCAACAATTTATGTGGAATCTGGTTATCTGCAGTGGAGATCTCTCTCTCTCTCTCATATCTTTCTCTATCTATCTATCTCCCTCCATGAAAACAGCATTGTTGCAGTGATGTAAACTTGGACTGCATGAATCTAAGACCACTGTAACCACATGGTGTTGTTCTATAATCACAAAGATTTCTATATCAACAAGTCTGTGACATTGAAGTATGACTCTATCTTAAGTTCCTTTTTCCATGAGAGCAAAAGGTCTGAATAAGCCTAAACTTTATTTTCTCTATCATTCTAATTCTACTGAACTATATAAAAAGGTGCATAGAAAGAGAATGAATTTATGGGGCTGAACAGTCAGTCTAGGAATGAGAGTTATTAAAAAATTGTACTGATCTTTCAAAAAAATTATGCTGGTATAAAGTGTTCAAAAAGAAAGGACACAGCTTTAATAAATGGATATCTTCCTGAATGTATGTTATCAAACTGTATGTTTCACTAAAAACAAAAAAAAACCCCACAAGCAAACAGACAACAACAAAAAGAAGCTTAATGGAACTTCAAAAAAGCCAAACCAAACCAAAAAAAAAATCAAACAACAAAAAAATCCCACAAGCAAATAGCAGCAACAACAATGACAAAGGAACTTCCAAGGCATATCTTCAAAAAACAAAAGTTATTTAACTTTTACATAATTATGATGTCTTAAGGATTTTCCACTTCTAGTATTAATTTTTAAAAAGATATATTAAAAGCATCTAAAACAGTCATTTATTTATACATTTGAAACGATAATTCATTGTCTGGACTCCTGTGTCTCTTTGTGTTAAGAAAAGTAAAAATATTATACAATTGCTGAATTCCTTTTGCTGTAACATATCTTACAAGAATATTAGTGCACTAAGAAAAATTCTCTGTCTTTCGTGCATCTTTATATTAGAGAGTTTCTTTTTTCTTCTGGTAAAAATAGAGTCTATTTTTCAAGGAAGGGATAGAGGATATTAGTCCAGAGTTTTATCTCTAAATATGCTATGAGGTAAAAATCAGAGATGTGTCACTTAGTTTCAAAATAAGAATTGTGTTTTGTAGGGGTCTTTTTGGGTCAAAACTGTGGCTTGAAATTGCCTGCCAGATGTAGGTATGTGTTCAGAGATGGGCTCTTTGTGTCCCACATCCAGCATTCATATCCTTCCTGTGGCTAACCCTCTCTGCCATGTGTCTCTCTTCATTTGTAGTCCCTGACTTGCCTTTTCCAATAGATATTCTGGGTGCTCACAGAGGAATGGAGACTGCTCTGGGCTCCTGCTGACAGAGGGAAGAAGGGGACAGGCTAATAAGCTTGTGATCATGACCAAAATTGCTATCCTTTTTCATGCTCTGTGTACTGTTTGAGGGTTCTGAATTATTTTGGAATGCTGTGAGCATACTAGACAGAGGTTAAAGGGTGAATCAGGTGAAAAGAGCTTTGCAAGGGTTCCTCAAGGCCCTCTAAGTGGCTTAGAAAAAGAAATCCCACTAAACATCATGCCAGGAGGAACTGTTAGAGTTTGTTTAGTGATTCTCTGTTTTACAGTGTTTTTGGAAAAAAAATATCCTGATGTTATTGTTCCATGGAGGTTTTAAAGGATAAAGTTAACAACTCTTCCAGTAGAAGCATATCTGGGATCATGTCAAAAATTTAAATGGATCATTGAGCTTATTTATATTTGCTTTCTTAATAACCAAGAATAAAAATAATACAGAAGGGATTACTTGTCAGAGTCATCAGCAATGCAGGAAAAAAGGTGTCTGTGAGGGGGGTGGGACCATCCTAATCAGGTCAGAAATATACAAGTAAGGCAAAAAAAAAATCAATGCTGGGAAGAATTCAAAACTTGGTAAATCTGATAAATGTGATGTCCTTGGCTTTAAAGTAATCTTTGAAATATATTCACTACTTCTGTTATTGTGATCATAGCAAGACTTTTCTTCTTATCAGGTGAATTCTGTCACATAAAAAATTTGCCCAAACCTGTGCAGGTAGAAGTATCAGCTTTTCTCTGAGACAGTGTTTAGTTTAGATGTTGTATTGTGACAAAATCCCTGCATTTTTTGGATGGAACCTGATTTGCATTTTGGTAATCACTCTTCTGCTATGTTTTCTCTAAGCTAATTTAAAAATGAGTCAAGGTTCTGTGTTTCAGTAAACTTTTAATGAATACAATGTTGTAGTACTTTGCTGAGGGACTAATCAGGGATAGCGGACAAAACAAAATAGAAACATCTCTCTAGTGCAATCTAAAAATTTAAATAAAACTAAGCAGACCACAAAACTCTTGAAGCAATCTATATATTATTCTAATAATTTATATTTTTCAAGTCCAAGTGTTTAAACTAAACAAACTGTAAAATGCATTAAAAATGCACGAGACTTCCCACTTGCTTAAATGTGTGTGTTCCAAGCCTCAAACTGGGGGTTAAAAGTGAGTAGATGTGTTTCCCAGTGCTACTGTTGAACATTAGAAGGGAAAAAAAACTGGGGGAGGAATCCATTATGTTGGCAGAAAACACAAATTCTTGATGAATGTTGATGAATAGATTAACACAAATGAGTGAAAGTCATGAGAATTTCATTAGGGGATGCTGGGAAGTAAACCAGCTTCTCTTGTTTCAGTGTTACCTGCCTGGGACACTGTGAGCTTTTTATTTTTTTATAGAGTCTGCTGTGACTGTAAAGCTGGGAATTGAGATACTGCCCTTGGTGTTGGGGAGGTGATGGAGGAGTTTTCTCTGATTATTTCAAGATGTCTCTGTGGCAGAGCTTATTCTCAGTTCCATGTCCTGGCTGCTATGAGTGTGCTTCAGTTCTCCAGGCAAAGGCAAAAGGATGCCCTAGAGATAATCGATTTCTAAATTGGGATAAACGACCAAAAAATTGAATGGGAATTACAATTAAACAAAAAACTCACTGAGAACAAACCTCTTTTAAAAAAACGGAATAAATTTAAAAAAAATCAGAACGCCATCACACTTTCATGTTAGGATCTCCAGGATAGTCTTGTTTAGGTAATTCCCTTCTTGTTGAATCCATCTATTTCACTGTGCAGTAGGACCCTGCAATTTTATTGCAGAATAGAGTAGGATTTTTGAAAAGGTCCAGAAACCTGGCTAAAACCAAAGTGCTGGTACCTTGTTACAGTTTGGAATAAAACTAATGCAAAATAAAAATGAAAAAAAAAATAGTACAACAAAGAAAGGTAGATTAGCTGGTGCAGCTTCTAAGCAGAGGCAAAATTTTGTGTATTTTTAGCTGTTTCTGTGCTCTTTGAGGATGAGGATGACCCGTGGAGACTCTTCAAAGCAAACCACATAATTCTAAAATTTCTCTTTAAAGAAAACAATTATTCATTAGTTCAATTATTTTATGAATAACTAATCAGTCTTACATTTTTTAATAACTGAGTGTTTTTCATCTACCAGAAAATCATACTGGAAAGTAGCAGATAAGTGAGTGTCTCTTTTAACTGTTTACAGACAGAATAAAAATATTTACAGAATATTCAACACAGCATTGTAGTTGGATGTGAAGCAATTAGAACCCAGTAGTTTTTCTTGAACTGTTATTTTATTCAGGAAGCACAAGAAGCTCAGTTTGTCTTTGCAGTAGAAGTAATCAGATCTTGTCTCTGAAATATTTTTCTGAAGCAGTGATGTTTCAGGAAGTTTGCTGGAAAGCTGCTACTAGTGGATAATATTGCAGAAAAATTTTCCCAACTAGGTTTCACAAATTAACGTGTCTTTTGTTTTCCAAGAAAATCCACATCTCCATTTTTTAAAAAATATTTTCCTTATGAGGAAAAAATATTTGCCTCATCATGAGGCTCTTTAGACATTTCATTGTTTTATTGGAAATTTGAGTTTGCTTTTGTTTTTATTCTGTAAGTTTATAAGTTTTCATTCTGTAACTCTCCCACAGGGATAGAACTTCCCTAAAAAGGTTTTGGAAGATGAGTGTATTTGGTATATGCTTAAAACAAAACAACATGTCAGATACATGTTCTGGGGTAAAAAGAAATGGAGGCAAAGTTTGGAGTATCTTGGAATTACATTTTGACAATTTTAATGGAATGATCAATCCGTAGGCTTTCTTTTTTAGTTTTTTTTCTTTTCTTAATTGCAAATATGAGCTACCTTCAACAGGGGCAAGCATATGGATTTCTCTTGACTGCAAAAATTTCAGCACTGCTCCCCGGCACTTCAGTTGTCTCAAAGATTTTCAGGAACCCATTTGTCACTACACTGGGTGATGACAGACCAAACCTATTTGTCACTGTGAGTGACAAATAATGTGCACCACAAGGGACTTCTTGGCAGGATTTCATTTGTAAATCACAAATGCAATAAGGCGTATTTGAAATCCCCCACAAAGAGTGAATGAGGGACTTGCTGCACATTTTATTTGTATGCTGTAGTATGCTAATTCTGTATAATATGTAAGAATAATTGCAAAGAAAAAAGGTTTCTGACATTTATTTTTCCTCAGAGTTTGTGAACTATGCTCATAAACTTTTTGAGGAAAATGTAGGCTTGAGGTTTCTCACTCTGAATTAAGACATCATAAGATAAAAAGGTTTATTTTGCAGCCAGTGGCATGAAATTCACAGAAGGTTGCTCCTGTTACTTATTGACATGAGAAATCTGACCCTGGGAATTAATATTACAGTATGCATAGTATAAAAATACTTGAAAAAAAGAAAGCTTATGATAGGGCCAACATTAGCCTTAAAGCAGTGAGGACTGTTTTGATTATATCACACAACTAATTTGGCTGTTTTGTGAAGTTTGAGGCACTGCCACAAATCAGAGACATTGGTGGTTTATTTTTTTTTTTTTAATCATCTCACCATCTGCACAAAGCCCTTTAGTGCCATGGCACTGAGTTTAGCTTTGAATGCACTTTGTTCATGTGATGCATTTTATATATATATATGAAATATTTCTATGTATAAAGCCAAGCCTGAAATGAATCTGAAGAGTTGCTATCCTTTAGTACCTTCTTTTTAATACATCTTGAATACATGACACTCTTGCACAGTGTAGTTTAGTGATATTATGATACTCTCACTACATTAACTACCAATGATCTTGTCCTGATAGAGTTGCTTGAACATTCATGCTTAAACATTGTCTGCCATATCGTTTTAATTCTATGTTGTCTTATTGGCCTTAAACACCTTCCACTCATAAATTATAACCTGGACATAAATATATATATATTGGTTTAGATGCAAAAATTCAGCTTGCAAGTGCTGCATGGTAGTAATATTACCATGGGGAAAATGAGGAAAGAATACTTAAGCAGCTTTCCTGCAAGCTTGACAAATATTTCTCTCCTGATTAATATCGTTCTGAAGTTCAAGTTCTTCAGCTCAAATAACAGGGATGATCTCTTTGTAAAACATATGATCAACTTTATGAGGATAATATCAGTTAATTGGTGTTGCTACAAGACCATCATTTTACCTTTATCCTTCCTATCTAAAGCAGAGTTATTGTTGCAAATGTAAGCATTTAGGTAAATTCTTAGTTAGGTCAAAGAACCAGGTTTCTACTGAAGTGCTGTTATACTCTTTTCAAAACTCAGTCTTTCCTTTGAGATTTTTGTGTGTTTTTTCCATGATTCTTGGAAGGGATGATCTCCTTGCCTGGGCTAAAATTAGAAAGAAAACAAAACTGCATTTCTGCAGACAGGAACTTTTATCTTGGCTAATAATACATCTTCAAGTCTCATATTTAGTGGAGGGCTTGTTTTATTTGCTTGTACAATCTTAATTCATTTGATCCTGAACTACATTCACAGTAATTCTACTAGCACAATCAAACTGATATACTCTCCTTTCATCTTTTTTTCCCTGGAATGTGTTAAAATGCCACCTAAGGATGATATAATGTTTTTCCCATTCCAGTACAACAGTGTATATGTAAATAGAATTGAATAAAATAGAATTTCCACTCAGGGATTTCATTACTCTTGGTGTTTACGATTTTAAATGCCATTATTAATGGTGTTAAATACAATTATTCTTTTTCAGAATGCACATCAGTACAAGTAGAGAGAGTCTTATTTTGCTAACTTGAAATGTATTCCAAATTTACTTACACCACACTGAGGGAACTAACTCCTGGCTAAAAATAGAGTGTTTGTATGACAGGGTACCTTTCTGTGAACACATGCTGTGTAGGAGCACTTATCTGCTTTTGGCATTCCACACTCCTTGCAGCCTGGGCCTCACAGCTTTTGGAAGTCACAGGTAAGGGGAAAATAAGAAGAAAGCTGAGCCTTGATTATTACAGCAATAGTGGAATCAGAGCTGTGGGGAGCCAGTGCTGAGGCCCATAATGGTTTCACTTATTCAAAAGGAGATGGGACTGAGCAAGGGTTCCACAGAAAATCTGAGGATGGCATATGATCTCTAGTAAAGGACTAATCTTTATGTTATGGCAATATATTGCTCATTGTTTCGAGAATATTTTTTTCCCCTTGATATTTAGAGAATCAAAATAACATAATAATTATGAGAAAGATGAAATACTTGAAAGCATGTTTGGAGCTGGGAGTTTGAACCAATGTAAGAAATACTGGAACAGTATGAAGATACCATTAGGCTATAAATGCACATTATAAGAAAAAGGAATTGATCACTTAATCTCAGGTTTTCTTTTTTTATATCAATTTGAACAGAGATGGATAGTTATTGCCTGAAGTTCATCTGTAGCTTAACCACTAGCACTGCTCATTTTGGGCTTAGAACCCAAGCATTAATGCCATTAATGTCTCTGGCCAGAGACAAAGAAAATAACTACTCCTTTGCTCAGAAATGTTCTACACTTAAGTGGCAAACAAAAAAAAAAAAGGAAACATGTTGAAGGCCAACATTGTGAGAAATAATCCAAAAATTGTTTGCACTGTTTAAAATCATTTCCCTCTCTGTACAAAGCTCTTCAATGTCTTGGCATTGAATATGGATCCAAATGTGTTTTGGTCATTTGATGGATATTTTTTTTTCCCAGCACCTGTCAACAGCATTCACTAGTGTTTAAACCATCATAATAGAAAAAAAACCAACACTTTAGTGTCTGGATTTTTTGTTGTTGTTTTTTTGTGGGGTTTTTAGGGTTTTTTTGGTTGTTGTTTTTGTGGTTTTTTTGGTTTTTTTTTTCTATCAGAGAGTTACATGTTGCAGCATATAAAGCTAATGGAAAATCAAATAACCTGTAGTAAAAACAAAGCACATCTTCTAGGTCCACATAAAATGAAGGGTACATCTGTCTTAGAGTGATGAATTGCTTCATTTCTTTGTGAAATTTGTGTGTTGCATTTACCTACTTCTATTAAATACTTTTTAAACAGTCTTTCATCAAACTGTAACTATTCAAGTGATACTGAAAGTAAAAGTACTGAGCAAGTTGTAAGAGAAAAACAGAAACCTGCAATAACAGCTGTCAATAATGTTTCCATTCATCAAAAGTGACAAAGTCATGGTTGAAAATTCTATATTCCAGAACTTAGAAGCTTCATAAGAGTTTCCCCATTGTTCCCTGAATTTAATAGGCAGGTTGTGAGAAAAACACTAATTGAAGGAATCAATGGCTTTTCTCCAGCACTGAATCATGAGGTCATTACTACTTGTTAAAATCCTTATCCCACTCAGATATTCATAATTATCTATTAGGTCTCTTGCAGACAGGGAGATGATGATCATACATCTAGCTCTTGTTGTTAGTGGGTAGTTTTCATCAGTATTCCAGATTAGTCCACTACTCTGAGCCATAGCCACATCAACATAAATCACCAATGCAATGCTAAACAAAAGTAACTTCTCTGTGGGAAGGACACTGCTAGTTGCTTTACTTTCAACAGTTTTCTCTTCTGCATTACTTGCAGCACTTTGAAAGCTGAAAATGCAATTTCTCTTGCTATTGATTTTTGTTCTTTCCCATTTAGTAAGCACTGAGGTAGATGGAGATCTATGCATGTTCCTTCCCACGGGGTGAGCCTGGAATATGTTTCATTGTTTCAGTATGTTGGTTCTGCAGCTTGGGAGCCTGGTCTCAGTGTGTGTGAAGCACTTCACCTGCAAAATCAGAAGTTTTATTTGCTCACAAAAAGTCCTGATGAGCTTGCTTGTTTTAGTGGATGAGCTATGCAGCACTGCAATGACCTTAATCTGATGAAGTGCATCTTCTTTACCCATCTTTTAGCTGTCTAATTCTGAAAACTTCTCTGCATATTTGATTGCTTGAAGGAGTTTTAAGGTGCAAAAGTTTGTGACTGCCTAACTTCAGGTTTATGTTTAACTGCAGCTTTAATATTTTTCCTTATTAGCAAAATTTAATTCTATTTTTTTATAGGTTTTTGTTAAAGATCTCTCTCATATACACAGTCTCCTATTAAGCAGCATCTATTAAAGCAGGTCAAGCAACTAGAACTAGAGGAAATATCATTGTGCTTACTCTTTCATCCATTTAAACAACATGGTAGCTAAAGAATTTTTTCCAATGCAGGACATAGTTACTAACATAGCTGTAGTGTTTTCATCTTGTTCAAGTTTTGGTCAAATGGATGTGTGATTTCTAGATTGAAATTAAAATTAAATGAGAATAGAACTATAAAATAAGTACTTAATATCTCTGTTCCAAGACAGAATAGTGTATTTACTGTAAAATAAGTACTTAATATCTCTGTTCCAAGACAGAATAGTGTACTTACTGTAATACTCATCATTTTTTCAGTTTTCAGAGAGAGGTCAAGGGGTCAGCAGTATCTGGAGTCTACCTTGCTTCTTTTCTTTTTTTTCTTTTTTCAGTCTGCCAGCTTCATCAGTCTCACCTTTCCTAAGGAAAAGCAGAAGTTACTTGTGCCACATGATAGGAGCAGGAAAGAAATGGTCTGTTAAGGACAAGGAATTGGAAAGTGGTTGGAAGCTGATAATCTGGTATCAGGGTAATGGCAGTGTAATCTGGCATTGCCCTGGGGATTTTCTGTGAGAAAAATAACAAATTGTCTAGCAGGGTTATCACAGCAAGCACAGCAAATATCATGGGACAAGGAGGAAGGGGAAGATCATGGCTGCTACTCCACAGCTCTGACTGAAAGCTGCAAAGCACTCTAGGTATTTCCACTAAAAATAGAAGTCCAGGATGATTATTTCTTGCAGTTGCAGATCACAAATGTGATAGTGCTAGAGAGAAACTACAGGTCTTTAGTGAAATTCCATCTTGCAATACACATTCCACAGAAGAGATATAAAGCAATTTGGGAATGTAGTTGCTGTGGGTGGATGTCTGGGCATCTTGTTCTGGGTTTTGGGGGTTCTTTTTGAGTTTGATGTGGCAAAGTATTAAATCTTCCCTACTTCAGTCTATTCGAGTGCACTCAGAGAGAAAAAAGTTCTGCTGGAATAAAAGTTGGACCATCTGTAGGGAAGATGAGCTTCACTGACAATCCCTGTTTAGCTCAACAAGAGGAAAAACTATTTTAAATGGAATGGTATAAATGGACTGCTTAAAAAAACAAAAATCTGTCATTTTCACTAGCATGGCTACTGTTCCCAGATATCAAGATATTAAAATACAGCTGAACCTTTGTCAGCTGGGTTAACTCCCACTCATGAAGAACAGTTTCTGATTTCCATCAGACCAGTGCAGGTTTGTGTGTTCAGTAAAGGGAAAAAGATTACACGCTACATCCTTAATTTCTTAAATGGGAAAATTGCTTGTATTTCCCAGGGTTCATTTGCAGAGTTTAATAAATAGCAAACACATTCAGAAAACTACTTTACACAATATTAATTGGAGATTAAATTATTCTCTCCTTTCTGGGCCAGACAGTGGTATAACAAGCTCAAATGATATGACCCTATGACATAAGTTACATCTACTCAAAATAACTATTTAGTGAGTTAGTTCTGTGGGATTTGTCATGAATCAACAGTCTAACCCCTCCCAGATTCTAAGATATATGTGTCTAGATAGGAAATTTGACTACAGAATGGTATGAGGACTCATATTTGGTTGGTTGATTTTGAAGGGTTGTTCTTTTTATTGTTGTTTTCGGTGAAAGAAAGGACATTGCCAATGATTGCAAGTGTCATTTCTTGCTTTTGGTACAAATAATCAAAGGAGAAATCTGAGAGGAGAATAAAGACCCAATGTCTTATTCTGGTTGAAAGTGACTAGTATAAGATAGTCACTTTTACCAAGTTTTTAGACAGTGTTTAGACAAACTTAGGGGAAAAATAAAGGATATATCCCAAGATCACAGTTTATGTGCATTATAGTATTGTTAGTCTTGGGTTTATAAAGCCAGGTTAGAAGACTTCAAAATGCATTAAATATTCAAACTCGTTTCTTCACAGTATTGCTAAAGCATTGCTCTTTGACTTTTCACAGCCTGGTGTTAACTAAAGGATTTCTTTTTTTGTTTTCCATACCATTTGACTTAAGAGGAAAAAAAAAGAAAGTTGATCTCATATAAGTGAGTATTTTTAAACATCACATTAGGTGGACAGATTTTTGATGTTTCATGTCCAAAAGTAGAGACATAAGGGAACCAAGTATAAATAGGACATCAGCATGGTCTTTACTGAACTTGTAGTTTTACATTTTTACCAAGAACTTTTCAATGGCAGATTCTAATCATTGCTGGATAGTGCTGCATGGTGTTTCTAAAAAAAGCACATTAAAGCAAATGGGTTTGCCTTTACTTGCACTAAATTTGTTTTATATGCAGATGCAAAGACAATACATTCAAAGTAGCATTAATATTATTTATAATAACACTTTTTTGTTATTTTCAATCATTAGCTGCAACATAATCAACTGTCCTCTTTCCTTGAGTCATCTAACAATATAAATACCTAAAAATAGTATTGGTCCATTCATGTAACTTGGTCATTGAGCAGAGGAGAAACTGAACTGCAATTGTACTTGCAATCAAAAATAAATATGTGGATAACCTTTGTAATTCTGATGCAACTATGTGTAATTCTGCTTTTAACTTCTCTGATTCATTTCTTACCAAAAATCCTCTCAGAAGATTATAAATATCTTCAAATGAGTCAGGAAATTATAGGAGATATGACTAAAATGTAGACTTTTTCTAATTCCTAATTTTCCCAGATCATAATGCAGAGATTTTTGACTTTAAGAAGTGTGGTGGGGCAGAAACGGGGAACAAGGCTATGCTTGACTAAATCTGCTGCACAACAGTGAGAGAACTACTAAAAAGTATTCTGAGAATTTTCCCTGGGTTCTTGGAAAGCTTGTGGAGTGTGATTTCTAGTGGGTGGTATTCACAGTTATGAAAGCAGTTATGAAAGCTATTAGACTGTTTGCTTCTGATAAGCACTGAGGTTTCTGTGAAAATTCCCCTCTGGAGCAATAGATCTTTTCTGGATCACCTCTCTCCTACAATCAACATCTTCTGTTGCAGTAACTTGCACTGTATCCCTCAGACCTGGGACACAAGGCCAGCTCTTGGGGCATCCAGGATGTTCAGGTTCTAGGTATTGAAATTTAAGGTTTGTGACTTGACCACGTTTAAGTTTGGGATCTTGGGCTTTTTTTCAGTTATGCTGCAAGCTCCAATAACTCTAATTGTCATTGTGAAGAAATGTATCAAATGGCTCAGCTGCTTGGACAGCACACAGCTTAGAATTTATTAGCTGCTGCTCTGCTCCTAATTTAGTGGCACAGTCTCATCTCATTGAAAGTTTAATTGCCATTATTGAGTAATCATTTTGATAGGTTATTCCATTTTCTGCCCTGTTTATCTTCTGTTCTTAAGTGTCTCGCTTTCCTCTTTCAACATTACCATCTCAATCTGAGCTCCTTCTGACTAATTCTCAATATTTTCTAGCTTTTTTTTAATGGCACAATCAGTGCTGGATAGCATCTCTATGTCTTCTGCAATTCTGTCTCATTGGCTGGTATGAAGAGACTTGAGTACTGCAATTTCCATTCTGAGCTCCTGCTGTTGCACCATTTTGACATATGGGATTTTTTGTATTTCACTCTTTTTTTTTTCAGTTTGTTCCTATACAAAAAGATTTTTGTAATGTTTAAATCAATTAGCCATTGATAAAGATAGCTTTCTGAAAAAATCTTCTATGTACAGAGTACCTCCAATTTCTTCTAGGGTGTGTACATGAAATAAGGAATTGTCTAACTTGCAATCATGGTCCATAGTAGTAGTTAGCAGGCAAAGCCATTCTTTTATACTTGTTATTTTTTCTATCATAATCAGCTTGAAAGTGCTTCTGCACTGTTATTATGAATATCACATTTCGTTTTTTTCAGAGACATTTATGAAAGAAAATGAATATAACCTAGGACCTCCAAAATAATCTGATTTTTATTTCAAAAGATAGACCATTTTTATCACTACAGTATCTTTGGTGCCCTTTTATGCATCCTCTGCTGTGTGCACATTGGTGCAAAAAACCCCTACTCATAATGATAACAAGATCCCTGCAAGGAAGATGATACAATGGAGAGAATGCTAAAGATGAATAGTAATAAAAACTTATTTGCCTTATTTAAAGCTTCTTACTTCTTCTCCTTCCCAGTATTTCATATTAGTGTTACTGACCTCAGGCTCTATTTATTTCATAGCTTTAATTACTGATATTTTTGAAGTGCCAAGTAACAACATCCAAGGACTTTTTCTTTCCTGATGGATATTTTAATGGCCATGATTTGTTAAAGGTTGCTGGGCATTTAATGGATACTTTAACTCCACTGAAAATCTGTGTACAATAAAAGTGCTTTGCTTGACTTGTCTTGACTCCTGGCAGGGATCCTACAGACTTGTGGAGAGAGGAGCCCGTGCTGGAGCAGGTTTCTGGCAGGACTTGTGACTCCATGGGGGACTGTGGAGCTGTAGGAAAATGGCTCCATGGGAAGGGAGCCCAAACTGGAGCAGGGGACGGTGTGAGGAGTCCTGCCGCCGATGAGAAAGGAGCATCACAGACAAGGTGTGATGAACAGATTTGGTTCTCACTCCTCATCCCGCTGTGCCACCGTGGGGGTGCAAAAATCAGGAGTGAAGCTGAGCCTGGAAAGAAGGCAGGGGAAGGTATTTTAAGATTTGGGTTTGTTTCTCATTACCCTACTCTGATTTTGGTGTGTAATAAATTCAACCAATTTCCCCAATTCAAATCTGCTTTGCCCGTGACAGGAACTGGTGAAGGATCGCGCCCTGCCTTGCTCGACCCGCTTTTGTCACATTTTTTCTCCCCTGGCCAGCTGAGGGGAGTGACAGAGGGGCTTTGGGAGACCCCTGGCCTCCAGACAGGATCAACCCACAACAGGATGGAAACTCAAGAGAGAAGGCACCAGACTGCTGAATTTGGGGATTATGAGTTTTGGTAAGAATTTGGGGATTATGAGTTTTAAAAAAATCAAAATGAAATATAAAAGAGATTGCCTCTCTCAACAAGCCATTATTCAATGACTCAGAATGGTTAAGAATTATACATATGACTAGACAGTAGTATTTCTTTTCATGTAGTATAGCTTGCTCTAAAGTTTCTTTTTCCAGGTGATTCTGCCTAGCTGCTTTGCTTCTCCTACCTCTAGTTCTTCAAGAAATGGTAAATTGAAGTGAAAGCATTGAGTGGCTGATTTAAGAATGTTTGATCCTGATGTAATTAATTAAACAGGATTATTACTTTAATTCCAATGTTTTTATTACTGTAGTAAGAAGGTGTTTTTATATGGTTTAAAACTCATGTCCATTGCTCCTTCATAGCAGCTGTAAGAAATTGCAGTCACATCTCTTCATTTCTATGATGCCACTTCTTCCCCTCCTGGTTTGCTTATTTGAGAATTTATTTCCTCTGAGTCACACTTCTCTCATGGAGATAAATAACAACTTAGAGCCAGTCCAAGATCATTTCTATTTGACTTCAATATCTGTTTTCAAGCTTACTCAAGGTATGTATGTAGCATAAATCTCTATTTTAGTGAAAAACACATAATTTTTGTGCCCTATTTTGAATCTGAATCATCCATTTTGTAAAGAAGAGGGAAAAGCCTCAAAAATAGATCAAAGAGAAAACCTAATTATTTGCATGAATGGCAAAAAGGATTTTAAAAGCACTTTTAAAGTTGTCAGCACTGTATCTCTCATTATGTACATACTAGGGATGACTGTAAAGAACTGTAGATTTTATTTTAAATATATTCTCTGTGTGTGTGTGTATGTATATACATAAATGCACAGATGCTTTAACCCTGCACATTGTGCTAGTTATAGGCTCTGCAGTAAAAACACGTTCAGCTACTCTGGAGAGTGAAAAAGACCCACTGAAAAATTCTAGTCCTGTATCTGCTGCAAAGTTTCCATTTGCCCTTCCAGCATTAGGGACTGCAAAGGTTTGAAAGTGTGGCAAGTCTCCTGGCTGTTAATATCTTTTTCATCCTGCCAGCCTGGAACTTAACCAGACACAGTTTTATTGTGCATATTTGGGTCGGAATAATTTCTCACAGATGCTCGTGTGTCTCAATTCCCATTTATGTATCATTTTTACTACCATCTGATTTTGTGACCTGCAGTTTGTATTTATTGTCATTACCCAAGCCATCCAGTCTTCTTTAATAACACTAAAAAAAAAAAAGTGTGAACAATTATATAGGTTCTTAGAGAAAATGCACACAATCTGAACTGGCTATGCACAGCTGTTAACATTTAAATCCCATCTGTAAGTGCCAACAATTATCTTTAAATTCTTCATGTAATAAAACCCACAGAATGCTTCTGGCCTTTTCTGAAATTTGTCTTTGGAAATTAATACTGAAAATGAGTGTTTTCTTCATTAGTGTTTTCCTGGTACAAACTGTGGGGTGGAATGCACTGTTAGTGTAGGAGTGAATTCTGAGTCCTGGATCCCTGTTATTCAGACAAACAGACTTTATCCTGAATTTGAGTCAAATAAAAAATCAGATTTGTGGGAAGAGACTCCTGGGCTAATTCTAAGTACATCCCTTACAGGATGCCACAGATTTGGGATGACAACTTTTAATAAGCATGGATGTGCCCAGACAGGTTCTCCATGGGGCCTGTTTTGTGGCTGAAATCTGAAGATCTGTGATGTATGTTCAACATGCCATAATTTCTGCAACTGAAGTTTTATTTTTCCATTCTAACTTGTCTTTTCAAAAACTTTTTCCCTTTTACCTCCCTTTCTGCTGCTAATGGTGGATGGCAGCTGTCTCGAGACCTCTGTGCTCCATGCTTCTCTTGTCAATGAAAGTGTTTTCCTGGTGGCATTGACAGACAGAAATATTTTCATGCCATCCTTATGAAGTTTCCTCTGATGGACTGGATGGCTGCATCTCTCTTAACTGACTACACTCTTATTTTTAATTTGTGACTTTACAGATCAAGAAAAAATTTTCGCATTTATTGGACAGCTTATAATTAGCTCTCATTAGAGGATGTCCAGCAAGAGGATGCATTCTGATTGCACTAAATCAGCATGACATCCTTCAAAAACCTTGCATCTGACATGCTATCATAAGGACAAGCAAAGACAGACAAATAACATCCTGGATAAATAGAGAGCAAGGAACCTAAAGATCAGCAGCTCAATCACCTAATGCAGGAGCAGGTTCATATGTCTGAGACTAGCTGGGGGTTTTTTAATACTTACAAGAAAAATGTATTTATTTTCTGTCTGAATTAGTTGAGTCCAGGTTGAAATCTAGTCACAACTCTATTGTTCTGGCCCTGGAGAAGTAGCATAAAAATGTGTATAACTTACTTCAAGAGTGAGGGAATATATTTATATTCCCTGAAAGCATCTGAACTAAAGAAAAAAAATAAATTTATTATTGTAGAAGTTTTAGGCTATCTGAGATTGATAGTGGTGTTTTGAGGTACAGAGAGCTGAATTCCAACAGTAATTAGTAATCTTATGCACAGTATGGACACCTGAGTGTGCAGTCAATGAAGGTCATAGAATCATAGATCTGTGTTTGGTTTGAAAGAGATCTTTACATATTACCTTGTCCAATGCCCAAGATACTTCTCTCAAGAGAAGATGCTTCTCTTGCCTGTTTTCCTTGCAGTTAGGTGTAGGGGGATAGAATATAAGTAAATAAAGGTAGTATAGAAAGTAATCTTACCCCCTAAAGAGTTGCAGCTGGGTTCATTATTAAAGATTGGGAGCAGGCCTGACTTTAACAGGCCACAGCTGTAGGCAATAAGAGGAGTGTTATAAAAGAGTGCATTGGTTGGTTGAGGGAACTGGAGTCAGTTGGCTGCTGTGAGAAGAAGGAAGAGTCAGTGCCTAGAGGAGCTGCCTATGAGAAACATCAAGGAGGTACAAAACTCTTGCACTAAGGAGACAACAATATGAAACCTTTGCATTATATGAAAACAGTTAGGAAGTGAGACATATTGTTAAGATAATAATTGGGGCTTTCTGCATTACTTAAAGGGGAAAAATAGGAAATGAGAAATTGGAGAAAAATTAAAGATAAAATTCTTGTTCTTTGAAGTGTACTGGAAAGAAAATAATGCTTCAGAGAGAATCAATACGTTGTTTGCAAACTAAATATGTCCACTTCAATATTTGCAATATTTCAGTGCTTTTTCATTTTAAGTTAGTGTTTAGATGCACTGGCATCACACTGAAGAAATAGATCAAAACAAGATGTAGTAGGCTCAGAGTTTTGAGATCCTTGTAAGGAGAAAATGTGAAAGTGCTCTCTGTGCCTGTTCATGTTAATATCTTTTATTGATACCTACATATCTGAAAAAAGAAGCCAAGAGAAGTGAGTTATGTGCTGAGAGAGGACATGTGAGAGACTCCCAGGAATCCACCAGCTCTGGAGAATTGTGGCCTTATTGGATCCACAAGAATTGTTACATTTAAGACAAAAATCAGCTGCAAATGTGCAAGACCATTGGCATTTATTGGTATCAAAGGCAGGTATTATTCAGACCACAGCCAGGAGTACAGTGCCTGCTATATGCAGACAAAGTCAACAGGATTTGTTTTGGAGGCCTTGAAGCAAAAAAAAAAAAAAAAAAAAAAAAAAAAAAAATTCCTTGAAGGACTTTCTGTCTTAAAAGTCAGTGGTGCATCCCTGACTGGTTCTACTTCTGAATAAATAGCTGGGGTTGGCCTCCCAGCTGTCTCTCCAACACTGAGAAGGGTTTGTATATTCATGTGTAAGGGACCAAGCAAAGAAATGTACTCTGTGAAGTTATCTGCTGTTAAAACCAACTTATTTATTATAACAGCTTAAATTATTGACAGTGATCTGTCTTGGCCCAGTCATCTTTCTTTTCTCTTGCTGAGAGAAAAGGATATTTATGACAAAGGAATTAAATTAGTTTGTTCATGCATATTTATTTTTGAAATACATCCTTTCATGGAGATGTATGTAAACTAGATTTAATTAACTGGCAAGGACAGCCTTCAGCATCAAGTTTAAACTTTGTGTTTGAAAGTTCAAACTGAAATACAACATGTATCCACCAGGGAAGGAATCAACATGCTGAAATTTTTATAAGGTGGTCTTAAGCAGCAAGTAGTCCTGAACATCCAAAGAGCATCTAGTATGGGGGAGAAGCTTTAGGTAACAAAGACTGAATTTAAGTTTTGACTGGCTTGAAATAAAAGCAAAAAAAGGATGGAAGAAAGGCTATAATTATTGGAAGAACATAATGTGATGCTTAGACAGGATGTGAAATTTGCTGAGGAACATATTGCGGCTATAATTAGAGATAGTGTTTCAGTCACTTTAAAAATGAGTCATTAGAGAATGCATTAAAAAGAAAAATTCTACATCTGTTGGGTCTCCCAGTTGGGACAAAAACATGAGACCTAAAAGCAAAATGCAAATTCTTTCTTCTAAGGAGCTCTGAGGTTAAATTCCAGAAGTGAAGCACAAATAAAGCTCTGAAGTTGGAAACAAATAAAAACAAGAGTATAGATGGCTTGCAATACTTTCCATACATACTTCTAGAACATACACAAGAACACTGATACTTATTCTGCAAGGAGTTGAAATTGATTGCTTAGGAGCTTTACAGGATACTCCTCTCATCTTTCATCATTCCTTCCAATCGTAGGCAGGGGAAAATAGTTCCACTGTGTGTTTTTGTAATGTACTCTAAATAAGTTGCATGACTTGTCTCATTTCTTCTGTGTCCATCTTCAATGTGAAATGAGCTAGATGGAGAATAGCTTTTGCTATTCATTGCTCATCTATAGGAAACAGTTTTCAATTAATTTCATTTCTAATTGTGCTAGGACTAGAGGTGAAAAGCACAGATGTCAATTTTTGATTGCATTGGCTTTTGCAAAGAGCTGAATTTTCTGGGGGAGAAGTTTGTGGGAAGGAGGTCAATGCATGTATCTGGCACCACATTGCTTTCAGGCTGTCTGCATGAGGGAATGTTCTACAGTAAAATATATTGCCTAGCAATTTTAATCAAATCAGCAAATTAAAGGAAAATGAGCTACACAGTAAAAAAGACAATGCTAGAATTTGGTCCAACAGTTTCCACTTTTTTTGGCCTCTAATATAGATTACTGTGTGCATCTCTTTATTTCTGATGATCGCAATCTGTTTTGAAAAGTTTTTTTTTCTGTGGAGTTTTGCCACAGACTAGACTTGTGTAATAAAATAAGGGGATTTACTGCCAGTGGTGTACATGGACCAAAAAAGCCCAACCCTAAACAAAAAAGGGAAAAAAAAGCCCAGAACAAACCTGGGAGATTTGGGGTCTCTGTTAGTACACAAGTGATGTGGTTGTGAACTGCAGTGGAACTCAGGGGTGTAGCATTTTTCTGATTCCAGTTAAGATTTAAAAAAAAAAAAAAAGTATGCTGTGTACTTTGAATTATTTGTGTGGCTTCTAAAACTTCTTCATGAGTGCAAATTATGAAGACCAACAAATAGTTTTAGAACAATTAATTATTTCAGCATATAAAAGGTGAGATGACATAAATTAGCAGCCATTTATTTTGGTCTTTGTCATATTGTCTGAATGTGGATATTGTTGTCATTATCAATGGAATAATGGTGTTTCTGCTCAAGTAGCCTACAAGAGACGAGTTCTCTTAATTTGCTTGCCAGTTAAGCTTTAGATCTGAGGAAGTGCACAGGAAATGTTATTCTAGAGATGGTTTCATACCAAACCACTGTATTTGTCTGACACACTGCCTTGTGGAGGCTGAGCCTTCTCCTCTCCTGCCTTTCAAAATTCTCTTTATAGCATTCAAGACAACGCAGCTTCTTGGCTTTAACAAGAAATGAAAACACCTTCGAATTAACTCACTTCTCATAATAGCTGCTATATTTTTATTTAGCTTTATTAAATAGTGGTTGGAAGACAAGTTATTGACAGCTTTCATAAAACTCAAAGATGTTTATCTAATCTATTAATCCTGTCTCTGCTAAGCTGTCACAAAGATGATCTCTTGGATAAGGACAACCTGTTCCCTGAGAAACTAATAGAAAAATTTTTTGTGCAGTTGTATGGGTTAGCAAATATAATGAACTGATTATCCCTCTTGAGATGGATAAGATCAAAGTTTAATTTTAAATTAAACTTACTTTACCTTTACATGTAATCTCTAGGCAGTTCTGGTCTGTGAATATTGATATCAGCATAAGAGGTCTTGTCTAAAGCACCCAAATATTTTTAGCAGACTTGGCTTTTCCTTGAAAAAGGGGGGGGAAAGGCAGCGGGCACAGAGGATGCTGGATCAGCTGTCTGCAGCCTAATGTTGGCTGTGACCACTGTGAGCCTGGTCCTCCAGCTGGAGACCCAGAGATAAACACAGAGTGGAATAATCATATTACAACTGTTTGGATATGCCTCAAACTAAAAGGTTTTCTCGGGGAGAGGAATTTTGATGGGCGATGTCTGCAAAGCTGATTTAGAACAAATTGTTTGTGCACGCTGGAACAGGAGCAGCCTCACTAATACATCTGATCATGCTCCTGTGTCAGCATTCCTGGTGAATGGGAAGGGGGAGGCATGTCTCCTGCAAGATTTCAATACTTTAAAGAAAAGTGGAAGTACATGAAATGCAAAATAGGAAGGAGGGAGGGAGAGAGAATGAATTTAGGTTTTTTATTTCTCTTTTTTTTTCTCTTTTTTTTTTTAAGAAACAATTGTGTTTTGACAGGTTTACTTAGTAAGAGAGGAATGAAAATAAAGCTCTGCTTTACATTTTACCTTCTGGTGAACCTAAGTGAGCCATTCAAGTCACACTTAAGATGCTATTAAAAGCTTTGCTCTGCTTTTATGTAAATGAAAATATTAATTATCATACTTGAATTCTGAAAGTGCAAACATTACAATACCATCTCAATAACAACTGTAAGTTGAGGGATGGTTTATGACTGGTGTATTTTAAGGCACTCCCAAGTTCTATAATTATACTCAAGATGTAAAACAAAGATAGTGCAAAGTAAGGATGACTTTTAGTTCAGACAAAGCATAGCTTGAACACCAGGGCTGAAACCTGAAAAAAAATTAGCCAACTCTTTTTTTAACAGGTGCAGAGAAAACTCGTATAAAACTCCACTCACTTTTGAAACAGAGTGAATGAAATTATTGATAAAGCTGAGTGATACACTTGCATTTTCCTTCTCGAAGTAAAAAATTTGTTTTTTTATTTTTTCTCCATTCAGAATAGCCTTTACCAATTAAAAGTTTGTTTTCATAGTGTCAAGTACATTTATGAGGGAATTTTATAAAATTATATTTAGTATATCACCACTAATGCTGCTAATTATTTTTGCTATTGTCCAATTTTTTCTTTTTTGTTTAAAACAATTGTCTAGATAATAATAAACAAATATCACAAGCAAAACAGGCAACTCCTCCTTGTTCTGGGTTATTTGTTTGCAGTGATTTAGAGATATTTCAGGACTTTAGCAGTTTTGGTGGACAAATAGGTATAAACTGACCCATAACACCACTTCCATCAGTGCTCCAAATCTGATATAATATTTCTGAAAAATTGACGTGTGTGGCTGATTCTGTTCCTCTGGAAACTATTGGTGTGTTACACTGAGTTGCCTGGCATTGCCTGGTCCTTCTTCTAGCAGGTAAATTACGTTTACAGACTGCTGAGAGTAACTTATTTTCCTGTATTTTTTTCCTGTGTGTTGTCTATGTTTTTCTGTGTGTTTTCTATGTTGCAAGTGAGTCATACAAAGGTAAGTGAGCTGGAAAGACTGCAGTTACTTTGTTTAATAAATGGCTGCTGAGTAGATTCACAGAACAAACTCTGGGTTAGCATTTCTTTCAAAGCACAGACCTGAAGATCAGCCATTATTTCGCTTACATGTTTAACTAGTTATAACAAAATACAACTGAAGAAGGTCTGAAAGGAAAAAGTGGTCTTGAGCACTTTCTTTTCTGTGTAGGTTTTGGATCTGAAACATTCTTCCATCTTTAAACAAAAAAATGCAGAAGGCTGCAAACAACCTCTTTGCAAACTGGACGGCAAGGATTCATAGATTTTATGTTTTTACTCATTGCTTACAAACCATAATCAACTATCTCAGTAGTCAGAAAATCATGTTGAGCTTGCAGTTTTTCTCAGATCAAATCTTTGATGGACCATGCTGTACAAATAGCTTTCCATTGAAATCTCCAGAGCTGTCACATGGAGTGGGCCCAATTCTGCTCTGAGATATGCCCTAACAAGCATCCCATATTCTTCCTCATGTCCTTCACCCTCAATACACACCCCTTTTCTTCAAAACCCCACAAATAAAAAAAACCTTCATCCCCCCCCAAATTCATCTCTCCCCACTCAAGGGGTAGTTGAAAGCAGGGTGAGTAAAGAAAGTAGATTAAGCCAACTGAAGAACTTGAAAGAGTTACTTTAATTCAAGTTACAAAGCTTTTCTCATGTGTTCTTCCAAATGAGTTTGGGAATGAGAACTGTGTAAGGATTCTGAAAGATGACTATAACTAGCTAATGACAGAAGTCTCATTCACTATTCTATGCATTAATTTGATATTTATTTTCCTCTCTTTTGTGTGATCCTTCATGAAATGGCTAGGGAAATAATTATAAATCTATTTTCTAACTTTTTCTGTGGCAAGGCAGTTGAATTATGCTATAAGTAATTCATGGGGAGCTGTTAACACAAATAATTTTTCCCCTGTATTTTTGTCTAATGCTTTCATTTAAAACAGTATCCTAATTAATCAAACTCTAAAGCATTCAAAATTAGCATTTCTATTTTTGTTTTATGATGCAGTTATTAAAATTAAAGAAATAGTTTGGAATTAATGAAATTATATTACTGAATTACATAATTGGGTTTCTGAACTATCTATTAAATGACTACAGTGGCTTTCATTATTTGACAAATTTGTGAAGAATGATGAGAGCAAAATCATAGTCTCTAACTAGATTTCAGTGATGGTACTGGGGTTTTGATGGGATCAGCTGACCTGGGCCTGGAAAAATTATAGAATAACTTTAATATCTGGGATAAACTGAATGTGGGAATACTTTTACTCACAGACATAGAAAACATGAGCAGGTGGGAGTATGCACAGATCCATGCACTCACCTGGATGAAATGGTATTTAACAGTATGTGATTTATAGTGGTATGGTACATGCTCTTTGTCACCTAAATCTGTGCCCTCAAGTAAAATAAAAAAGAAACATTTGTCAGGGGTTTTGGGTCAAGTCATATTTGAAGGGGAAGATGAAGTTAAAAAAACTGTCTTAACAAGAATTTTGTTTGGGCTTACTGAAGAAAATGGGAAACTATTTTAAATGCTGTTTGGCTTTTATCCATCCGAATTGGCCTGTTCATTCTTGTGTCTTTATATTTTTGCATGTCTGCTGTGAAGAGGGAAAATAGAGCTTACAAAAATAGTTAAAAGTCAGTCTGATATTGAGAAAAATGAGATTTATTGGCAGGAGGGAGACGTTAAGAGCGAAGCAGTTGAAATAAAGCCATGTGTAGGGAAGGTAAAATAAGGTAATAAAGCATGGGATGAATGGCAATAAAAAGACCAAAGATTCCAGATTTGAACAATAGAAGCAGAAGTCAAGCAGTCAGCAGGTAACGGATGGAAAGAATTAGTTTAATATGCTGGCAAGAGGGAGGCTATAAATTCTGTGAAAAGAAATGGAAGTGAGCCACCATGCTGAACTGGACTACAAAACCATAGGAACAGGAGGCTTTGATGTAGATTTGATGGGGGTATCCTGTGGGGTGGAGGTAGGGGAGAAGAGCTGGATGCAGGGATTTCAGGAGATGGAAATGCTGCAGAGGACTGTGCTCCCCTGATGGAATCAGCCATGAGAGCTGTATTGGATGTGGTCATCTTGCAATCTTAATAAGCACCTCGCTGCCCTAAGAACAACACTTTGGTTCCCTTTTTACTTTTTATTCTGAGAGGAGCTGGAGGAAATCTCAGGTGCATAATTGTGCCTGCTCACAATCCCTGGATTCAGTCTCCGTGGCTCCAGTCATTAAAACTCCCTCCCCACAGTTCCCTCTGTCCCATGAGCTGTGGGTGCATCCCAGTTTCCTTTGTGAGGAGTTTAGTCACAGCTGTTTTTCCATTGAGGTTTGAGTTTGGGGGTGTGTCTGGTGCTTGGGTAAGGCTTTTCCTGCTTGGGAAGAGTTTAACAAATGCAAGAACAGTTCTCTTGCCCTTCCCAAAAGGCAACATATGGATGTGCAAACATGTGCACAGATCAATGCTGTGCCCCAACAAAATCCTATATGCCTTTTTTCTCTCTGTCAGGATGCATTTTAAACAATTCCACAGCAAGGCTCTCAGTGCTGTGGAAGGCACAGATGCTCGAGTCCTGCATGCATTTCTCTCACGGTGTTATTAGCATTATTTCCTGTGGTTTACAGGCATGTACGTAATATCTGGAATAGAGTGTAGCCTAAATGACAGCTTTTTGACAGTGACCAGAAATCCTGCTATATTTGTCACTGAAGATCTAGAAAGATACAGAAAGGGGAGGGTTGTGCAAACACCTGTGTGTGGTTAGTGCATGGAATAAAAATTTAAATATTTAATTTGTAATTAAATAGTACAAGTATAATTTTTAATATTATTTATAATTATAATTATAGATAATTATAAATTTTATATTTAAATTTATTTTAAAATTTAATATTTTATTTTTCAGTACACACCGAAGATACCATTTTTAAAAGTGATTGGGAATGTAAGTTCAAAGGCTGAATTTTCTGTATTTTTAGCTTTGGTTGCAAGATCTTGTGTTCATTACTGCCTGATTAGACCTTGTCTGAGACCTTTGAAGTTTTGGGGGAGTATTCATTCCAAACAAAAATTAAAAAAACAAACAAAAAAAAAATTAGCAGGTTTCTACAGCTATATATTTCACATGCTTTGAAAATTCCACCTTTAATGTTTTGTGTTTCTCTGAACATTTACAAGTATATTTAACCTTTATGAATAAGGAATAAATAAGTGCTTCTTGTTAAGTGTTTATCAAGGAACAGAGACAATGCATCGACTTTTCTATATAAAGTAAGATAAGCTTGAATTAGTCTGATTTAACCTTGCTGCAATTACCTTAAAGTAAAATCAAGACTTCAAAGAAAAGATTTGATTTGAATTTTGATGGTGCTTCTAAACACATGTTTAATCTTTCTTGGCTCTTTATTGTCAGTGTTTTACAGTTCTTTTTAACACCTGTGCTTAAACATGACTTCTTTTTGCACCTGCAATGATTTATGCAGCTGTTTTTCACCTTCAGTTAGTTGTAGGAACATTAATGTCAGGAGTCTGTGTAAACACCTAAACTGAATGTATATTCATGTATTAAAATTCAGGGCAACATCCTTTTTTCCAATAAAAAATAGGGCCAATGAAGAGTTAGTCAAACAACATGAGGTAAAAGACAATTTCTGCCATTATTTTGTACTCCAAGTTATATGCTGAAAAAATCTAGAAAAAAATGCTTCCAAGTGACATTGTAATTAACATGACAGCTGTATGTTGGTCCATATGGAATGAATGAAATTAAACAAACTCCTGGAAGAAATAGATAGGATGTTCATGAAAAGGTGTTACTAAGGAATTCTAGTGGATTACAGAGAATGAGCTTCATGTGTGGGTGAAATTATCACTGTAATCATGTTTGAGAAAAGCAGTTTAATTATATTTCTTGTATTGTTTTTATGGATACACAAGTCAAGAGTAGCCATGTGTGTATTTCTTTTACATGAATCCCTTCTTTTAAGCTTGTTGTAGCAAAAGTGAGTAACACTATATTGTAAAGAAAGGATTTAGCTGTCACATTCTCCATACATCCTTCTCAGTGTCTTCTGTGACAGAACCTTGCTCCTTCCTTCTTAAAGCTTGCTATTTTTTTCTCTCTGTTGTAAACAAGTCAAGTCTTTCCTATTATAGATCACTTTGAGCAGCTTCTAGGTAACTGTTTTACCATGTTCTTTTTTTTAACATTATCACAGAGAAAATTACTTTTCTAGTTATTGCAAGTTACCTTTCTCAGCATCTTAAACCAGAAAGTAACAAGAAAAAAATGCTAACTGCAATATGGAAGAATAACTTGTAGGCCAAGGGAAATTTTTAATAGCTAGTGCTATTTTAAAACTTGACAATCACTTGCAGTGACTTGCAGCACTAATAACTTGCTGTACTGAATTTGGTATGTCTGAGTGAAGTCTGATGTTTGCAGTGAGTCTGTCTGAACTTAGCGTCCCTTTTAATTTTATTTTTATTATGTAGTGCTCAGGGGGTGCTATTTAGTTATTAAATATCTGCAGAATTCTCAATCTAGCCTTTCATATCTAACATAAAACTGCTACCTCCCCACATCTAACCATAACTAGCATAACTGATTTTCTTACTTATCCACTATGGCAAGTAAGACAAGATAACTTGACAAGCTTAATTTAAAACTACTTACTTTCATCCAATTAAAACTCTAGAGGAAGAGAGTTTGTTCTAAGTGCCACTGTTAGACCAACATAAATATCTTGAGGGAAAAAAGCCAAACTTCTGTACTATTTACTAGACTAACATGCCTGACTTATGCAAATCAGTGTATTTCTCAGCACTGAACTTTTTTTCATGTAAAGAGATTTCTTTCAAACTGCCCAAAAGCGTCCACATTTGAAAGCTCACCTTTTCTTTTTCTCATATCTATCCATTTGCCTTATTAAAAATCTTGTCTTTAATATGTGTAAGCCTTCACAGCTATAAATGCTTAACTTCTGAACTGCTTTCTTGCTGGCTGCCAGAGTAAATTGAGATGAGTTATCTCTTCCCAGCTCTTCTGGGCAGTCACCCTAAAGAAAAGAAAGTCAAACAGGTTTGCCAGAGCAAGAAATGAATTAGACTTAGTGTTTGTTCTTATTGAAGCAAACATTGATATCTGCTTCTTTTCATCCAAATTAAAGGAAGTGTCCTGTTTGCTTTGGGAAAAGCAGCAGGCTCATTCACTTCTGGTATTTTCTGTTGTAGTCTTCACACATTTTTTTTTCAGAAGTACTTTTTAAGCTTGTTCATGTCTGAAAGTATTAGTTCACTCTGGCTGCACAGTAGACTTTTGGTATAGTTGCAGCAAGAGGTTTTTAGGTTTTTTTTTTTTTTTTCTGTAGTTTCTATATTTTTAACCTGATATTTCCTTTTTCACTGAAAAGAATCTATGATGAAAATGACAACGCAGAAAAGGAATGGCCCTTCCAGGTCTAGCCAAGGACTGATCTGTTCTGTCTCTCCAGCCCTGCTGTTTCCAGTTCATAGACATCTTTTATGAAAAATCCTTTCCTTGGGATTTTTCCTCCTGAGAAGCTGAGAGGCCTCAGGAACAAAATGTGAACATTGATTATCTGCTGCTGTGGAATGCAACAGGTGGAACTTTGATTGGTCTCATGTGGTTGTTTCTAATTAATGGCCAATCACAGCCCAGCTGGCTTGGACTCTCTGTCTGAAACAGAAGCTTTTTTTATCATTCCTTCTTTTTCTATTCTTAGCTAGCCTTCTGATGAAATCCTTTCTTCTCTTCTTTTAGTATAGTTTTAATTTAGTATATGTCATAAAATAATAAATCAAGGCTTCTGAAACATGGAGTCAGATCCTCGTTTCTTCCCTCATCCTCAGACCCCTGTGAACACCGTCGCAGTTTCTAGTTCACAGAGTACTTTTTGACCTTCATTTCTCTGTATTTAGAAATACATTGGATTTCTCATTAAGATGCTCAGTGTCTTCTTGAAAGCATATAAATCTGTAGGACTCATGGCATCTGCAGGAAGGAATTCTGGAGTCTGAGTGACTTTGATATCAAGTACCTTCTCTGTTTACATTTTCCTTGCATGTGCAACTAGCTCATTTCAGCAGAGCCCTCCCAGGCCTAAAGAGTTAGTATTTTAACTCAGCCAAACCTTTCCCACCTCTGTCTCTCACGTGCCTGCTTGCACAGGTCAGCCATGAACTTTTTAAAGAAAATCCCCCCTTGCTGTCCTGTGCTGTCCTGTGGCTCCTTTCCCATTTCAGTGCAGCAGGAGATGAGCTCCAGGCGTGCACAGAGAGCAGCTCCAGCTGCTGATGGGTGTCCTGGCAATAACACCTGGCAAAAGGCACTTGGAAATAAACCTCCCTTGAAGCCTCTTCCCTGAGAGTGCAAGCACCAGCTGTTTCCCTCCACAAACCTGCTAGTGAAAAAGGAAAACAAACCACATCTGTCTATCAGTGCATCTACACTTCCATTCCTCTGGATCAAGAAAATTTCTCAGCTCTCCGTATGTGCCGCTGCATCCTTGAAAGCCTGAAATAAGTCAGTAAAAGCAGCATCTTGCTGATTCCTAGTGACTGTTGGCAAACATCACTTATCTCAGATTAGGTGACAAAAATATATAGAAAACCCAGGGCTTAAAAGCATAGTATCTTTTCCACAACGTTTTGGCATCTTTCTATGTATCTATAAAATAGGTGATCTCTGCAAGGGCGATTTAGCTTCAAACTGAATTAAATTGTTGTGTGCTTTCCATGCTTTTATTTTCTTATCTGAAATGGCTGGATGTGGTTCTCCCAGAAATACCAAATCCACCTTGTTGGACTTTTCATTATCTAAATAGTCAAGTGACATAACCAGGAGTATCTGAGACCTATTTCTAATTTCTAATCAGTTTGTAGTAAATATTTCCATGTTAAATATTATAATCTTAAGAGCAGTGTCCTGTTTTCCAATATTTGTAAATACTTCAGAATAACCTGATGCAGTTGAGAAGTTGTAGAACCAAAGTGATGTCACCTATTCCTGAAAAAAAAGAATATCTTTTTTTCTTGAAATCTTGATTTAAGGGCTTATTTTAATTTAAAACTTCTAACCTTGGTTTGTTTTTTTTTATTCAATTGATTTGGGATACTTTTATAGGGCTTTGAAAATAACTTGTTGTCTTGATTGAGTTGATGAACAGAAAAAAATCCTGGACACAAATCAACAAAAAACAACAACAAAAACAATCAAGCCATTCCTCAAACAGATCCAGAATATTTTGCAAGGATAGAAAAGAAAATATATATTTAATTTGACCCCTCCTGCCTTACAAAAATTTTGTTTCCTAGCACATCTGATAGAAAAGGGCAATTCTTGTGAATAACAATTCAACATATAACTACTCTGTCTGAGAAGCTGAGAGACCCAATTCACTCCTGTCTTCTTTTTAATGTCTATTTCTTCTGTCAGGACTGCCAACTATTCTGCTTTAGACAAGAATGGATTTATTTTGCAGACTATTTAAATACCTGTTTGACCAAGAATATATCTTGTATCTTGTCTGGAAGGTGCTAGACTGCTCAAAAAGCAGACTGAACAAGTTGAAGCTTCAAAACCATGCAGTTTAAGAGCAGCTGTATTAAACCAGTTTAAAGCATGAGAGCCATGGCACATACCCACACTCTTTTCTGATATTCCTTAGAAGAGGTAGTGAAAGTGGTTTTTTTCTGAATCTTGCCAAAAAAAAATGTGTGGAAGGAAGTTAGGCTTACATTGACCTTGTAGCTTTCTAGCAGAATATGTAGGGTTCTGGAGCAATTGATAAACCTGATGTCAAAAGAGTGGGAAATAATACATGGGGAATCTCAATGAAGTTCAAAGAGAGGAAAAAAAGTAAATGCAGTATTTAAGGCTGAGCAGAGCACGTATTCCCAATGTCGAGTCACTTGGAGCCCTGGTGTACCTTGGAATAGCACAGGCTCTTGGGGAGTTTGTGTTTTGATTTTTTTTTCCAGCAGATTGTCACTTGTTTCCTTTCTCAGCATGGGGCAGTCTTTGTCTGTCACTGTGTTCCTTGGCTTCCCCTTCCTGGGGCCATATTGACAGAAATGAAAGCTACCTGTCCAATTCTATGTTATAAAATCTGAAAAAAAAAAAAAAACCAAAAAAACATACCCAAAATTTTAAGGTATTTTTCTATCACTATTTTGGTATCACATAGAGCAGTAAATGTTTCAGTTGGTTTGTTGCTTACTAAATACAGAAAATATGTGGGGAATAGGTAATATATTTTTTTTAATAATGTGAAAAGAATCATTGAACACAATATTGAAGTTATGTTGTCCATGTGACATTATAGCTTTTCTTTTCTCTGTCAATATAAGAATCATTCTCACAATAAATACAAGTAGTCTCACAATAAATGCAAGTAGATCTGTTTCTTAAAAAAATAAACAAAACCAAATGCATCTCTATTTTAAAAGAGATTTATGTGGTAGTGGAAGTTGAATGTTTCCACAGCCTGCTGCTACACTCCAATACATTTGTTCCTGAGGAGGAAATAAACATATTGTATTAGAGAAAGAAGAGTCAGTGAAGGATACAGGCAGCAGATTAAAGAAAAGGAAGATGGCATGTTACTTAAAACAATGCTGAATTATTGCATCAATTGGTGAGTATAGTTTTAAGTATGGAGGAGAGATTTTTAAAAAATAATAAAATAGAAATGTCTGGTTTCTCAGCTTAAAACAAGACATCAAAGTTTCAAAATAAATTAATTCTGTACCTTTACAGTATGAGGAAAACAGCTCTGTATTACTCTGAGACAGTAGCCTTTGAAGTATGTGCTGAAATACTGAGGTTCTAACATACTTCATCTCTACAGCAGATTATAGTTGCTTTTTTCCTTTCACTTTTCAGACCTTTGTGGTGCCTGTAGCTCCACTTGCAATTTTGTATCATCTATTAGATTTCTTTTACCTGGACTGGATCTTGTCAGTGGAGCTGCTTCATTTGAAGATGCTAAAGTGAAATTCCTGTCAGAATAAACAGGCCACCCAATATAAATTAATCACAGGTTAAAATTCAATAAAAGGTATGTGAATAATAAAAATAATTGTAAATGCACATCTATTCAGTAACAACAATGCCAACTTCTTTTCCAACCCTAGCAAAAATTAGTTCCCAATTTGAAATCAGTTACTGTACCTAGCTGAAAATGCTGAAGGATACAGGAGGCAATAGACTTACATATTTACCTTCAAAATACATAAAATATTGGTTTGATATTGTCACTTACTCTTGGATAGAAGAGCTTACTTTAGTTGAACTTCTTCAGTAAAGAAAATTCTAACACATCAACCACATATTTAATCCCAGCAGACAGATTAAATAGCTTGTTTGGTAGAATTAAAAACTGCCTAAAAATAGGGTAGGAAAGGTTTTATTTAATTGTAGCCATACTTAATAAGCTTTTACATTTACATTACCATGCTGTTAGATATATGGGGATGGACAATATTAAACCAGAATTGCTTGTTCTGGCTGTAGTGCAACAAACACATTTTGATTGGACTGACTAATCTAGATTAAAACAGAACTTCAGAGACAGAATATCTAATACTTATTTATGGAAAAATAACATAAGGAAAGAACAAAGCATAATTAGAAAAACATTACTAAGTAATCAACTTTATCCAATGTGCAGCAGCAAATATCCCTTGATACCTTTGAGCAGAACTGAAGAAATTCAGGCACACAACCAAAAATCAGTTAACAATTATCTCTATTAACACCATGACAGAGGAATTATCTTTTACCTCGCTATTCTTTCTATTCTAGGTACAAAAAGGAGATAATTGCAAGCACATCATGTGGTTTTATAAACAACTGATCATACCAACTAAAGGCACATCCATTACCTGTGTTCCCTGCTTGCTCTCTGGCAAGAAAATTC
Source organism: Agelaius phoeniceus (assembly GCF_051311805.1). NCBI lineage: Eukaryota > Metazoa > Chordata > Aves > Passeriformes > Icteridae > Agelaius > Agelaius phoeniceus. Next base: position 110,769,563 of record NC_135266.1, on the reverse strand, counting down.
AGGTTATAAGGTGAGCTTAAGCAGTATCTGGCAGTTCTCCAAGGTAAATAAGTGTGCTGGTTGAATTTGACTTTGGATCTGTACGTGAAAGTAATATTATTTTCAAGATATTAAAAACTGCTGGCTACTAAAGTGATGAAACAGGTGGTTACAGGTAGAAAAATGTCAGCGTGAGAAAAAAATGGGAGAAGATTAATTGGAATAAGGGTTAGCTTGGCAGAAATAAGTAATCCTATTTAAGACTTCTGTATCTGCAGGGCTGCAAAACCCCTTTTGTTGCAGTAGGTGCACCAGGAGGGCACGGAAGGATTGTAATAATCACCTTGACTGACTAAATAGATTTGGTGAATCTTCCAGAGGATGGAGTGATTTAAGAGTCTCACAGGTCTTCTCTCTAAGCATTTTATCCTGAGTACTGCAGGAGGTGGGGAGTAATCAAAAAGGTTGAGAACAAAAATAGGAACAGGTTTCCCTTTATGTTTCATTTGCATAGGTGTAGGGATTTTGTTTGTTGTTTATGGGGTTTTTAACATATAAATATTGTACAAATGGGCTGAAATTCTGCCCTACAAATTAAGACTTAAAATGGGATCTAAAGACCTTTACAAAAGTTACCTGATACAAATCCTGACGTTAATTCTCTTTGATTTCTAATTGGAGTTATAATTACTTTAAATGGAGCCATGCTCTACCAGCACTGCTGCATGATTGATTTCACTTGTGGCTGAAATGTTCTCCTTGATAAGGCTTCTTGATGAGTAACTTCTACTTTTAGGCTGAGCAACAATGAAAAAACAAACCAAAAAAAACCCTAAACATATCCTCCCCCTCAATAAAGCCCAAAACCCAAAGAAGCTATCTATTAGGTGTCCAACCATCTTACAGAGTTTCTGTCCATTAGCAATGAAATGTTATTCTTATTGTTGACATCTCCTTACAGTTGAAATTTTGGCTTTAAACTTCAGATCCCAAGTTTCCTCCAACTAAGAATGAAACTTTCAAAGTTGATATTTGAACTTCTACTTCTTTTAAGGTTAGTGATAAAAATTAAGGAGCTAAACCCAATGTGATCTTAAGTGATAAAGTAATGATGAGTTTAAAGGAGGAAGCACACCACTGCTGACTTCTGGGTCATCTGCTTTCTATTTTCTTATTGCAAGTGTCAAAAATGTTAACAAAAGTATTTCACAAGTATTTTATTCCAGGATTAGATGATTATAAGACAAAATTTATATCTAGGACAACTCAAACCTGTGTTTAAAGAAGCTTTAACCTTTATCAAACTCTTGTGTGTGTGTCATGTCTCCCAACCATTTTGGATTGTGGTTTTTTTGGGGGGGTGTGATATATATTCCTTTTATTTTGATTTAAATGAGAACTTTCTTTGGTTGAGAACAAGGAATTGGAGAAGAATACCAATTCAGAAACATCTGCCACTGATTTGAAAACTGGTCGCTCTTCTAAAGAGTTATTTCTTCTATTTGGTATTATTTATGTATACAAAAGCTAAAAGACAGCTGATTGGAGCTGTGTAATAGTGACATTGATAACTGAGTCTCTTTTTGGGTCTTGGAGTCACTTGGGACATAATTCTGCAGCTCTTTTGCTCTCATTTATTGCTCTCTACATCAGATGCTCATTATTTATTTATTAGTTTTATTTTAATTCCTTCAATCCTCCTTCAATCCTTTAATTTTCCTTCCTTCAATCTTCAAGCACTAGGATTCCAGGGTTTCTTATCCAGTTGCTCCATTTGTTCTACTGTTAGATTCTCAGGGCACAGGTAACTTGGACTGGTGATAAACAGGTTCTTTTTCTTGGTGATAAATGCTAAGTAACTTGTTTTCCTCTACATAACTTTGATAACAAGTAATCTGTCTTCATCCTGATTTTATTTTCCTTAGGAGAATCTGTTTTGACATATATGTAGGTAAGGTGGGAAGGAAAGATGATAATAGAAGGTGAAGGTAGAGAAAAATTCTATAGAAATTGTCTTTTATAAATGGATTACCAGAACACTTTGGGAATTCATCGGCACTAAATTTAATTTGAATGTAAATAGGGTTAGGGATAAAATTTCAAAATTCTCAGAACACAGGTGGGCCTTAGAAAACGTGAGAAATTAAATGCTGCTAAAAATTCTAGGAAAACAGCAGTGTCTAACCTTCTGAGTTCCAGAAGAGCCCGTGTTAGATCAATACATTACACTTTTGTCCTCCTGGTGAAGCATGCGGGTTGTACTCAGAGATGCCTGTGTAAAGAGCAGTGACACGTCCCTGATGCCCCGCTGGCTGTGTAGCCCCTTGGCTCATGCCTGTTGTCACACTCCAGGAGCAGAGCAGCACCAGTGTGGTGAGTGTTATAGGCTGTATCTGTAACACCAGGGGGGCTGGGATCACAACACAGTCTGCCAGTCCACTGTTCACACTCGTGTTTGCCTCGCCATCTCCGCTGCAACGTGAGGGAATTGTGTGTTTTACTTACAGTTGTGGTATTTCTGCTGTGGCTCACTGGATGTTTGCTGTTTTCTGCTCCACTTGCTTGCATGGGGCACTCACCTTTGAGTGCCTGCCTCCCACTGCAGCTGCTGCAGAGCTTGCACAGCTCTCTGAGGCACGGTCCACATTTGTTCAGTGAGAATCTTTTCATCGTAGCGAGAATTTCTCTGTGGAAAAGAGGACAAAATAAGCCTCATGTCAGCTTCAATGACATTTTAAAAATAAGCATCACAGGCAGATTTCTGTATTATATTAAATATGCATGTATGTCAAAATGAAAAGTTTATGTAAAAAAAAAAAACGTTTTTTGATCGTCTGCTCTTCTCCCTCTTCCTTAAAATTCACTTCACAGGGAGTGTCAGGGGAAGGGCTCTTTTGGTGTTCTGCTTTTGAAACAGACTGTTCTCAGTATTCGTCTGTTCCCACAGAACTAAAAATCAATGTCTTGATTATCACTGAACTATGGCAATTTTAAGGCTGCTAGGTTATGCATGCAAAATATTCTGTTTGCTGACTTGGTGATTTTCACCATTGTCCAAATGTAAGTGCACGTTCTTTCTGATCGTGCTCCTGCTTTTCACTGAATACTCATAAATAGAGCATCTAAGTTTTGTTTATTTGTAAGTGTCTTGTCATATATTTGTTGCATCAGAGAAGAATGCAGGTTTGAACCTGAGAGATCTTGAGGTTTGAGACCTTGAGAGCAAATCCTTGCTCAAAGCAAGGAGGGGTACAGAGTCAGGCAAGGTTGTTCAGGACCTTTTCTGGCTGAGTTTTAAACCTCTGAGTACTGAGACTACACAGCCTCTCTGGGCAGCCTGGGCCATTGCCCACCCATCCTGCTTGGAGGAAAAGCTTCTCCTCCTCTTGTTTGAATTCTCTTTTTTCAATATCTGCCCCTTTTGTCTCCTACTCTCACCTTGCACAGCTCAGTCTCCCCAGGAACCACCTCATGAGCATGAGGAGGCTGACGTGAGGTCTGAATCTTGAAAAGTCCTCTTCTTTTCTCTTTCTTCTTCCTTCAGCATAAGTTTGGGGCTTTTTCTCCTCTTAATCACTTTCTAAGAACTTAATCTTTGAGGTTTTCATGTGGCCACCTATGGAAGAAAGACCAGAGGTGTTGTGTGTATGCCTACTTGACATCTTCCAAGAACTCGCGCATTAATAGACTCACACATTTAGAAAAACCTCTTTAATTTCACTTCTTAAAATCTTCATTAAAACCACCATTATGTTTTTGAGGGGTTTTTTGGTTTTCTGTTTGTTTTTTTCTTTTTTTTTGTGGTGTTTTGTTTTTTTGGGTTTTTTTGTTTTGATTTCAAGAAAATTGTTTATGCAAACTTTTCAGGCATCTCTAACTTCTGTTTTTGTGTAAAAACTTGGTAAAATTAAAAAAACATTAAAGTTGAAGAGAAGGCTCGCATGAGATATGATCAAATCCACAAAAACTCTTAAGCTTGGGGAGTTGAAAGTAAAATCAGTAATATTGGGTTTGGGTTTTTTTTTTCACTTGTAACTGATACAAAGATAACAGGAGGACTACAATTGGGCTTTTTTAAGGAGATTAATTAGGGTATAAATGTTAAAATTTTTCAGTAATTACAATATAACTTTCCAGATTCCTCTCGGCCTTTATATCATTTGAGAAATGTTTTGGTTTAGACATCCCCCAGCTCCAAGTTATTTGCAAACAATAGTTAGAGAAGGGCTGTACAAATCTTTGGATTATCCATTCTCTGTTGGTTAAGTAGGAAACCTCAGTGTTTACCTGTTTTTAATCTACCTAACTTGTGAAATAGAATTCCAATATTCTGTTGTACTACTGAAGATATGAAGTGACAAGTTAAATGTCTCGGAATCTGACAGCATTGCATCAATATTCCATAAATTAAAAAAACCCCCAACCAACAAATCTTGTAAATTCACCAAAAATTACCCCATTTTCCTTTCCTAAGACCTACATTCCACTTATTCATGTTGATTGGCATTAATTATAATATCACTCCTTAAAAGTGTGTCAGTTTTTTAAATCTTTATTCCTCCTGTGTTGGATTTATCTGTGGTTTATGTCAGGCTGCCAAGTTTTCTAGTGATCTGGGATATTTTGTTTACCACAAAAGTTAGAACAGGAGCTTCCTTTTTTGTTGTCTGAAACACTGGCTGGGTGCCAGGAGATTCAGGTCCAGGGATTTGAAATTTTTTGACCTTAACTTTTCCCTAGTAAGACATGTAGCTGTTTTCTAAACAAGTTTTTTTACTCATATGAGACAGACGTCTTTATTTTCTTCAAATTGTTCTACTAGTTCCTTCTCATGATGTACTGTGGCTTTTTGGGGGTGGGGGGATATCATTAAGCTCTCCTTGTTTAAGTAAAATTTCTCTAGGATATACCTAATATCAGCTTTTTACTGATGTCATCTATCTTTGTGGAAAGCTTTTATCTACTTTTTTTTTTTTTAAACCTCGTGTAACTCTCTGTCATTCATAAGAATGTGAGTTATCTAGAACTCCATGATGAGGTTTTATTACACATTTGCTAACTGTTATACAGATTTGGTTTTATTGTTTTTTTTAATTTAATTTAAATCATAATAACATTTACTTCAGAGAAAAATTCCTCTCTCAAGCATGAAAATATATTGCATTTATAGCAATAGATGTAATTGTTTCATGAACTATTGCAGTACTAACTCTTCATCTGGGGCTCAGTTACTTGTTTTCTTCCAAAGTTATGCCTTGTTATGTTAAATAGAAAATGAGAGTGGAAGAAAATTCAGCAGAAGTTCCTAAATCATGCTGGTTTCTCTATTGAGGGGGATCCCAGAAGGGAAGCGAGAAGGCTCCACAATAAGGTGAAAGAAACAAATCAGTATGTAGCCTTCTACAGAAGGAATAGAAAATGAGAAAGTCTAAAAGGAGCAAAATACTGAGAACCTACAAAACAGTGTGACTGTCTCAATGACATTTAAAATAGATTTCTAAAGCCTCCCAAACAGGGAATTGAAATGTTACCTTGAATTTTAAGCAGTGCATATTTATGTTGAGGAAACAATGATCACAATAAAACAAGTTTAATAATGGATTTGTTCCTTAAACTGCTTGAGATAAGCAACAACACAATGCTATAATGCTGCTGTGTACTAGTTGTAACCATACTGTTATAGAGATGTTGTTCTTCCTCCCAATTTACTAGAGGTGCTATGTTTGAGTGACAGTAAAAATAGACAAGAATTGCTGTTTAGAAGAATGCTAAAATATGGCTTCTCACTCTGTTCCTCCAAAGTTTAAGTGAAGCAGTGCTGCTTTTGTGAAAAACAGCTGTTTCTGACCTTAACACTTTTATTTTAAGAGCTTATGTTTTAAGCTTTCAAAGCCATAAACTAAGCCTTTTAAATATAGACATCATTTGGAAGTAGCAAGCTAGAACAAGGTCTTGCTACTCTGACTTTAAATTTTTTTTTTTTTTTAAGAACACCCTAATGAGTGACATAAATTTGCTGCAGACTTCCCTACAGCTCATTTGCTTTGCTTCAGTGAAAAATTTGGTCAGGTCCTCTGAGGATGCAAGGCATGTGCCTTTGTTGGTGTGTAGTCAGCCTTCACCAGCCTCCAGGTGTGCCCAGCATTACACATAACAAACCATATGCTCCTTGTGACTATTGTTCCAGCAGGGGATAAGTCCCTGGATTTGAGGAAGGCTGATAAGTTTAGAGAAATCTTGACATTAAAATCAGCAAAAATGCAGAAAAATATATGAAGTTCTTGAGGAATTTTACAAGGTGATTTTCTATTTCTCTTTTTTTTCCCCTGCTTTAATTTAAACTGATTTTTTCTGCAAATCTGCTGTGCTTTAACTGAGATAGACTTGTAAGCCTTGCTCCATAAAGTGTCAGGCTGCAATACTGGTTCAGAAATAAATCTGCCAGTAATGGGAATGTCCATACCATAACCACAAACAAGGAGACACAAGGATAATCGGCTGAGCTCATCCAGAAGTAGATTTTCAAGTTCATTCATTTTCTGTAGTAACAAATTTGAAAGTAGAACTACTTGGAGTGCCATTCACATATCACCAGTCCTGGAGCCTAACCTGGCATCAGAATGTCTTCAAAGAAGGAGAGTACGTGGTTCATTACTGCACCTGAATTCATCATTCCTAGCGCCGCACAGCTTGGGGCATGTCGGACTCCACAAATTAAACAGGTAGTCTTGATCTGTTCCAGGCTGGTACACCTGCAGCAAAAGCACCTGGTGCACAGAAAAGGGGCACTGGGGATTCATTAGGTGGCATTTTCCTTCTGAAGCAGCGTTGATTAACTCCATGTTATGCTAATGAACTGCTGGAAGCACTAGCAGCCAGCAGGATGGGCAGGTACAGGAGCTGTAAGGATAGTGTGAGCTTTCAGGTTTTGATCAAGTTCTTCTTAGTGAAAGGTTTACTGATGGAGATTTTTGGTTTTGGAGTGTGTTTATGGTTTTCTTTTTTCTCTCCTCTGTGGTTCTTTAGTATTGAGCTGAACTATTTCATATTTTATATTATGTCACAAAAAAACCCAAAGCAGCTTGTACTGAAATGCACTAAACAATATTGTAATGTTTTGCTCTGCTTTAGCCACTGATTTTGTTTCACTTTGCTACAGGGCATGTCAGCTATTGTATACATTTCAGATTTGCTGGGAGAGGAATGTTAGAAGGAAAGTCATCCTTAACCTCAGACCATAATTATGGGTGCATGTTGTACAGACAGAGTCTTCCTTCCCAAATCTTCTGCTCACCCAAAGCCCCACGGACCCTGGGAGGGTTGTGCATTATTGATGTCCATGTTGATCAGTTTGTTGTAGCAGAACTACTGGAGGTTTTATTCTTGGTTTTGCAATAAATGTACAGCAGTGTTTTCCAAGCCCAGTGAGATTGTCTAAAAGCATCAGGCCCTTTCCTGCAGCTCTGTTTAGCTCCAGTGAAATTTCCAGCCTCTCCTGGTGTTCCTGGCTAATTACACATTGACAAGAAAGTTGCATGTATCTTCTGCTTCTCTCCTATGTACAGACAGTGTTGTATAGTGAATACTACAGCCAAGTAGAAGTCTGAAGGTCAGACTTTATAATTAGCTCATATAAATAGCACTGGCTTATGTTAATCATAGAATCACAGAATTGTTAATGTTGAAAAAGACCTTTAAGATCATCAAGTACAACCTTTTTGGTAAGGAAAAGCCAGCTTCACTTTGAGGATGGCATCAGATTCCTATTGTATGAAACAAAAAATCCTCCAAGACTCCCAAACGGTGATATATCTATGTAAGTCTGGTTATATTTTAAAAAATTGTGTTTTAAATTGGTGAAGAAGTTAATATAATTCTGTTTGTTGACTTGAATGAATGACAAATTGGATTAACTGATATCAAACAGGGGGGGCTTTTGTTTTATTTCAAAACCAGAGAATTGAATGACATTACAAAAAAAAACCAACCCAAAGCACCAGAATGGGAGGTCTTTTGGTCAATGCTTCATTCTGATATAAATTTAAAACCTCAGTGTAGTCTTCCATTTTTTATCTCTTCTTGCCGTCTTGGTCATATGAAGGACTGATGATATTTGGGATTTACTGAGGTGACCAAAGGAAGAATAAAATGTTTGGACTTTGAAGGGAATGGCAATTGTGGAGAAATCTACTTTGAGCCCTGAACTGAAAGAGCATATTTTCTGAATTTTATATGTAGGGGAGAGAGGAAGGGGACTATATCTTGTATATCTGTGGTAAACCCTGGTTTAATGTTTGCTGTTTTATTTGTTCATTTGTTTGTTTTAAAGGTGATGGGAGAATGTGTAGAGAACAAGCCCAAAACATAATAAGATACACACAATAATCAGCATTAAATTATTAATCAATTTGAAGAAATGAGTTAGTTCTGAATGAAAATAATTTATTTTCCTATTAACACTCTTAATACTAAACACTAAAAACCTGTTAAAGCTAAAAGAAAAGAAACAAAGCAAAGTTAAAAAACATACAACCACCCTTAAAAATGCCCTGTACAGTTTAGGGCATTTTTTTCTGTTTTTTTCCATATTAATTTGAAAGATAGATTGGCATATCAGATAAAAATGGATGATCAGATAAAAACATCTGTAAAAAGCTATTCTATAATAGAAACAAAAATGAAAGATATTAATGCCTTTGCATTCAAAGCACCTCAAAAGAAGGGGAAGACAATTACAAGTTTACCTCACAAAATGAAGTTGTGATTTGTAATTTCAGACAAATTTTAATACATTTTTTTTTGTGCAGTAGGAGCATTGATTTAACAATTGAAATGAGTGTAGTCAGCTATTAGCTCAGAATAGAGCAAAACTTCTTTCTCTGAGTTTTTGGGTAGATGGACATTGCAACACACGGCTCAGGGATGAGAGGTTTCTGAAAAATAGAATGAATAGGATGGAAACAGTGAAGCAGTAACATTTTTTAGGGATTCAAATTTTTTGTTCTGTGGTCACACAAATTCAAGCATGGTATTTTCTTTTAAAGTTGCTGTATGCAATGTATGTGTACGTGAGAGAATATTCCTGATAGGAATGGTAGTTAAAAATGATCGAGAGAGGTTTTACCTCTAGGAGAACCTATTTCTGCTGATCTCATTCTCTTGAGTTTATTCTAAGTAGTGGATCTGTTACTTAGCTTTTTAAAAAGTGGAAGAGCTTGTTTTACTTTAACTGCCTTGTTCAAAGTATTTGTTCTTGCATAGAAACACGATACAGACTTGCCTGGGTTATTTTTCCTAAATGCCTCTTGGAAACTGCAGTTTTCATTAGTGAATTTTTCATGAGGTGATTTTTCATGAGCTCCAAGCTCATCAGTGAGAAACAGCAACATGGGAAAACATTGTTTTACGTAGATTTCCCAATGTACAAAGAGAATCTGGTCAAACTTGGCCCAATGTCACTGAAATGTCAGCCTTGAAATGCCAGAGAACATCATATTTCTACTTTGTTGTTCTGTGATCACAGTTCCACATGTACAATTACAGGGGAGTTGGAGATCAAGAAACACTGGAAATAAAATTTTCACCCTGTATTTGGTATTCTGAATGTTCTCTTGGTTCACACAGTGGAATACATTGAGAAATCAGCTGTGGAACTATGGAACCTTACCAGTTGTTGAGAACAGCTTCCCAACAGAGGTCCAGTGGGTAGCAGTTTGAACAGTTCTCACAGTCTGCTTGAAATAGGTACAAAGCAAACTATACTCATTATTCATCACACAAATGTTTAAGTTGGTTTTGAGTGTTCATTCCTGGGGAAGGAGGGAATTGTTTTTTGCAGAGACTAGATGTAAACATGAAAAGATCACTTCTTTGTTTTGCTTTGAGGCTTTTTCTATGCCTCCTTTTCATGCATATCTGCAGTGCTTGCCCTCAGCTTTGAGTGTACCCCTACCCAGTGAGATCAGTTCTAAGAGGACTCCTCAGAGCACTGAATCCACTATTTGTTACTGATGAGAGCCTGCTCTCAAAATCCCTGCATACAAATATCTCTTTACTGACTTTTTCTTCGGTTTAGGTTTGGGATTTGGAGTTCTTTGTGGTCTTGCTCTTTGCCAAAAATGATTGTGAATCTTGTTGTGCTGGTGACGTGAAGAGCACTGGTCAAAAATGGGTCAGCCCAGTCAAGTAAGCAGAGACACTTGATGCTCTTCCCTGCCTGTGTGCTTGTGTTGAGCTTAATTTTTGCTTTTTTTTAATTATTATTTTAATTGTTCTCTGGCACCTGCAGTGAATTTGATCTTGTACTGGTGGGAGGATATTTCCAGTTTTGTTTTTATAAGCTCTCTAATAATCTGCCACTAGTCTCAGTTGCAGGTGAGTTACAAAACTCTTAAATTACTTTTGCCTATTTTGCAAGGTGCTACCAATCAAATACTTGTACATGATCTATTAGATCTTGCAATACAGGTGTCACAAAACACCTTTATCATGATGTCAGCATGCCATTCCAGTTTTGCTGCCATTATTTTCTCTTCTAAAGAAGAGAAGAGGAGCTGCTTTAGAGTTACTTACAGGTCAGTTATCTATTCAACCAGTTTTAAGATCTTGATGTCTGTATGCCCTTTCTCTAAGAGGGGGATTGAGAGAGAAAGTTGCAATTTAAAATTATGACTGTCACTATTGATATTCGAGGCACTAAAAGCAAACCCCTGTTGGAAGTCCCAAGCATTTACCCACTCACTTATGGTCTTATTTGCAGTATAAATGTCATAAGATGTACATAGGTCTTTGCTGCAGATCACTGAAATGATGTTTGGGGTTTTTTAAGTGAAAAAGAATAGTGATAGCAATTTGATAATAGGGGCACTACAGTTTTTCTTTCTATACAGCAACCATAGAAGAGGCAAGGCAGATATCTACAAGAATTATTTCAGCTATAATGCTGATAAACTGTTGGACAGTTTAGTAGGTTTCAGATGGAAATTCAGGATATTTTATACATGTCATCATACAAGTTCTGTGAGGTGAATACAAATGTTAGCCACTTACCAGGAAAGGTGCAAAAATCTTAAATACCTCGGGGAAAAAAACGCAACAATTTTCATCTGCTTATTGCAAACTCTTATCACTTCAGCTAATGTGAGGCTGTTCAATAATTTATGCAGCTGACCTAATTTGTCATACAAAGATTGCATTAATAAACAAGCTCAGCTGTGTAGGGCTCCAGGCAGGGCTCCTTTAGGAGTGGATATGTTTGGAAAGAAGGCAATTGTTTTATTTCTCAGTCGTTCTCTCCTCTACTGGGAAGTTTCAAATTTTGGCAGTGCATAATGTCTACATGTAAAAAAACACCTACTTTGTCTAAACTCATCAGTTTTTCTTCCCTCACCTTGCAATGTCTATTCTCTGTGCTCAAAAATTGCTTCTTCAGATTTTTCACAGTAGTTTTAATGAACAATGAAATTTTAAATAGGTGGGTGAGACACTGGCTGAGTTCATTCCAGATGTTGACTCCAGATATGAACTTTGGAGTAAACCTAGAAACTAATATTACACAAATCAGGAAGAATATTTTGAAAAAAGGGACCTTAGTAAGAAGGTTTCTTAAAAAAGATTAATCTGAGAGGATTTTATTGGTGGGTGGGAGTGTGTGTGTGTGTTTTGCTTTGTTTTACTTTAGTTTTGGGGGCTTTTTCTGTTTTTGTTGGTTTTTTTTTTTTTTGGTTGGTTGGTTTGTTTTGGTTTTTTGGGGTTTTTTGTTGTTTCTGTGGTTTTCAGTGGTGGTGGTGGTTGTGTGGGGTTTTTTTGTTTTTGTTGGATTTTTGGTTGTTTTTTTGGTTGGTGGTTTTTTTTTTTTTTTTGGTAATGGCCAAATTTGGGTAATTCTTAGGTACTTATACAGCTAGCGGCACAATTTTGCATTCTTCTGCTCTGAGGTACTTTTGGTTCATATTTTCATCCTGAAAACATATCACAGTCCTACTTGCAAAGGACAGTAAATCTCTCAATAAATCCTGAAAATAAATCTTTCCTGGTTTAAGAAGTTTCTAAGCCTGAGTGACTCCTTAATGTTGGATCCTTTGTCAGAAATTAAATGTTTTAATGGATTTTGAGTACATATGTAAACAAACAAATTATTTTTGCAGGTTGCAGAGATGTGAAATCTTATTAGGAACAAATTCTAAAGGGGTTGTGCATCACAAAATGAAAAATTAAAACAGAGAAAATTCACTGCTGTTAATGGAAGAGTGGCTGTGCTACATGCAGTATTTCCTACTCCTCCACATCTACCACATTAAATATATTTATTTCAGGTATTTCTAAGAGCTCCACTACCATAATGTTAAAATGTCACATTTTCCCAAATACAAGCAATGGAGTAGATGAGATTAGAATATTATTTCACATTAAAGTCTTTATTCCAAAAGAAACACTATTTTAGGACTTTTCTTTTACGTATGTTTTATTTTAAGTTTTCCAGTTCTGTGTCCACATGTAAATTTACTATTCCAGTGTTCAGAAAGAAATTCTTAGTGAAAATACAAAATAAAACTCTTAATAGCCTTCAAATTATTGGGGAGTTTTAGTAAATTTAAAAGGTTTTTATGAGAGTGGCATTTATTTTCACAGCAAACAGGCCAATGCACCTGATATTCAGTACAGGTGTGTAACAACATGCAATATTTAGCACATTGGAAATTGGCAGGGGATTTCTATGCCAAATTTGGACCTGGAAAATTCATCCAAACTGGAGCAGCTTAAGTTGTTAAGCATTAATCAAGTGCCTCCATAGTGACAGGTATGTACTGAAGGTAATAATTCATGGAGGAAAATTAGCTCTTGTTTCATGGGAGTAAAAGGACATGGTGGAGGCAAGGTAGACGAAACTCCTTTGCATCAGAGACCTTTTCCTTGGGGAGAGGAAAATAGAAGAACTGAGGAACATTGGATCATGAAGGTGATTTATAGTATTTATGTGTTAGGCTGGTAACTATAATGGAAGAACTTCATAAGTTAATCAGTAATTACAAGAAACAGTCCTGGCAATTTTGCTGCCCTTGGAGGGCTCAGAAGAACAAATGAGGGCTGGCCATAACACCCACTTCACAGACTGCAAAGTCCTTGAATGATCATACCCTTGGCTGTCTGAAAGTAATGTTCATTTCTCCAAACCTTTGGATAGTCTCAAAAATAATAACCTAGAACACCACATGAATATCTAGAAATAAAATCAGTCTGTTGTGTCGAAAAGCTACCATTTATGTGTGGCATTAAGGTTGGTGGACATGCCATAACAAGTTGCTTTTTCCTGCAGAGTTGATGATCCGCCATCTCCGTTAGTTGTCTTCTTCACGGTTCCTCTACCAGCAGATGTCTGGAGAAGGAAGACCTTGCTTTCTCTCTACACTTCGTAGTGGTCTTGGACTTCATTTTTCCAAAGCTTTCTGTTGCTAACATCAGGTCAGTTTGTGCCAATGTCTGTAACTGTCACTGAATAAGCATACAAATTTGGGTGTGAATGTGTTATGATTCAATACATATATCTGATTCTAGTTCACCACGTTGATGTATTTCCTCTTCATATAGTTCTAGATCTATAAAATGTAAAATTGCTCAAAAAAAAAAATTCTCATGATCTACTACCATCTGATTAATAATCCTCATATCTTTAGGGGAAAATGATCCATTTTAGACCAAATGTATTATTTAATGGGCAAAAAAACCCAAAAACAAAGCAAGTGAAATAGGATGGATTTATCTGCTTGATGAAGACAGTCTTCTCTTGGGTCAAAGATGGATGTTTTTGATAGATGATTCTGGAGTGACAACTGTCATCTGAAGAGTTTGCATTTGAGACTGTTGCTTGATGAAAAAGTCTTTTTCAACAAGGAAATATTCTACATTTTGTCAGGTTATTCGGTTTCATTTCAATGGACACTTGCATTTGGTAATTTACTGGTATTTCATTGTCTTATTCCCTCCATAAATCCTGAGTGTAGTTATAGATCTGTCTAACAGCAGCTCAGGTAGCAGGGATATATATAGTGTGCAAGTTTGCAGATGAATGTCTAAAATCAAATGACTTGAAACAAAACAGCTATTTAAATTTTAAAATGCATGAACAAAGAAATGAGGTAACCTGCACAATGAGGAAGGTGTTAGGTTTGCTGCTCCTGGAGAGGAGACTTGGGAGTACCTCTTCATGGTACTTAAAAGGCAGATACAAAGCTGATGGAGTCTTCATGGAGAAAACAAGGAGCGATGTGTACAAGTTTCACCAAGTAGAGGTTTTTTTTTCTCAACGCAAGAAACAAAATTTGTGCAGTAAGAACTCATCCCCTGGAACAACCACTTCAGGGACATGGGTGAGTCCTCATGGCTGGAGGTTTCCAAGCTGCAGATGAGCAGATGATACCATTTACATTCTTTTTCCCATGAAGTTGGACCAGATGACTTTTTGAGGTCACGGTCAACCTAGACTGTTGTATGTTATATAAGAGAAAGAAAAGAGGAGTTAAGAAAGCTGATTCCCAAACAAGACACGTTTTGGTTGTGTGCACATGGAGGCAGTTTTTTTATTAAAAAAAATAGTTGGATAGAGGTAAGACTGCTTATTGCTTCTTCAGATGTTCTTCAGGGATATTCATTATAATTTGTGTAGTGAGCTCAAAAATTTGGATTTAGAGAGGAATTGCACCAATCAAAAATATCCCCACCCCCAAAAAAAACCCAACCCCCCTAAATTGTATGAAAATGTTCTATATATTGGACTATCAAATACAACAATGAGAAGAAAATTGGCAATATTCAATTTAAGTAAGAAAAATAATGAAATGCAATTTAGTTTTTAAGTTATGTTCTTTGTCCTTTTTTTTCCAAACCAAAGGACAATAAGAAAAGTGGGAATTAATGTAAAAGAGTGAATTTTATATTAATGTACATAACTCATTATCAAAGAGATTTCAGTCATAAAGTGCTGTGATCTTGATAAATAATTTCTGTATATAAGATATTCTAAAGTAGACTATTCTGAAGTTTTTCACTGAAAACATTTGGTAACACCACGTTTTATATGTGTGTTCCCACAGGACTCTGAAAAAAGCTAATGGGAAGAAGTGTAAAAAGTAGTAACCCTGTCAGCACAATTGATGGGCCATCTACTTTTCTGATCAACACATGCACAGGGAGTTTTATTGCAGAGGGGAAAAAAACAACTAAACCAAATCAAACAAAAATATTTTGATTCTTAAAAAACCCCAAATATTGTGTATTTTATGGCACACAAAAGCAGTAGGTACTCACCCAAGTCTCTGCTTTCACATACCTCAAAGGTAATATTTTTCTCACAGTCTGCCTGCACTCTTATGTGGTATTAACCCATGCCCCTGGTCTGTTTTCACCACTGGGCTTTCCTATCCAACTGAAACATATTGAGAGTCCATAAATTACAGAAGAAGGGCTGGTGTATGCTCTTTACACAAACTTGATTTCTGTGCTCAGTGGGGATATCTAAGGAAAAAAATACAGCTATTAAATATTTTTATTCAATACATGGTTATGCCATCTTAAACTTTTCTCTAAAGAAAAAAAGAACAAAACCACTTAAAAGTCACTTACTGACTGAAAAGTGTATGATGGTAAGTACAATTCTTAAAGCATAATTTTTCTTCCTAAGCTCAACCAAGTTCTTGGTAATTTTCTCTCTCTGCTGTGTAAACCTGAATACGGTACAAGTGTGCTACAAATATGTACATTAATCCAAAATATGTGTATGCTCTTTGGTCTTGTTCTTAGTGCTAGGCCAAATATTTCAAATAATTGATTTAGTATTTACATGTAAAGTCCTAGAACAAGAACCTTCAGGTTTTGAAGTCAAACATTAAAGTTAGATAGAAGCCATAATTAAAGTCACCATTCATTTCTCTTGCGGTGTCATTTTTGTTATTCATTGCTGTGACCATTAATTACATAATAATTTACTGTAAACCTCTCTATGAAACCTTAGCACTCACCACTGCTCAGGGGAGAGAGCATTTACTAAATGGGGAACTACTAAATGATTCTTCATTATGCTCCTCATTAAGTAGTGGTGCTGTATTTTTTTACACACCATCGAATTGCTGCACTTTATACAGAATTATTAATTTCCCTCATGGGGTTTCTTTGGTGTTTATCATCATGATCAAGGATTCACAATGGTTTATGAAATTAGCTAAACAGTAGCGTGCAAGGTTAAGTGACTTCTTTGCCTTTTGTCTTACAGAAGTGAATTGAAGCACAGAGAGCCTATGGCTCAAGTAAGCCATCTTTTATGTTGTAGATTGAGGTGCCAAACATTTCCTTTTCAGGTGTGGTTGCACCACTTCCCTATTCAGGTAACCAGTAAGATGAATTTCTTCAGATGCACTGCACAATGCGCGCTGCCTGATATAGTACACAAGAATTTATGACTGTGGGCATCAGCTGTCAGAATTTATTTGCTATGTGGCCTCAGAGGTGTTTGCTGGTCATCAGGGGAGGGTTCTCTACAAAGACTTCTAGCTCCTCATTTTACAGCTCTTTTTTTTTTTCTCATGGGCCACTTTAGCCTCTACAGTCCTTTCTTTTCACTGTGGACTCTGCCTCTCTTGTTATTTCCTTCTGTGTTCTAGAAACTCACAGCTTCCCATTTTACAGCAATAGCAAGGAGAACTGGTGAGACTAAAACTTCCTCCCTCTTTCCCTGTAAGAAATTTTGCTTCTGTTGAATTTGGCTGTGAAACTAATTCTTGCTTATGTCTACTTGTGGAACCTCTAAAGGCAAAGGCTGTTGGAAGAACATCACTGCCCAGCTGTAAAGGGTTGTGTAGTGCCTTTGTGACTTAGAGTGAATTTGAAAAGCCTTTAACAGAGTCTGAGTGTCTGCAATGAGTGTGGTACTGATGCAGGGAAAATCTTTGTGCTGGTTTTCAAAGTACCTACTACACAAAAACATGCCCCTGAGAAAAATTTGCTTCCTCCGTATGAAATAATAATGATCTAAGGAGAAATTAAATTCATAATGACTGTCTTACCATATGGGCACAACACAGGCACATATTGTTACAGAATCACTGGAAGGGCGAGGTTGTAAGGGATCACAATGGGTCATCAGGTCCCACCTCCCTCCTCAGGCAGGACCATCCCAGACCACATGGCACTGCATTGTGTCCAGACAGCTCTTGAACATTTCCAGGAAGGAAGATTCCTCACCCTCTCTGGGAAACCTGTTCCAGTGCACTGCTAAAGTTCTTCCTTATGTTCAGGTGGAATTCTTGGGCATCTGTTTCCAGTCTTGTCCTATTGCTTGGCGCCACTGAGCAGAGCCTTGTTCCAGCCTCCTGACATCTCCCTTCAGACACAGACAGACATTGATGACATCCCCTCTCAGTCATCTCTTCTCGAGGCTGAGCAGCCCCTGCTCCCTCAGCCTTTCCTTCTAAGAGAGATTCCCTGGTCCCTTCATCACCTTTGGAGCCCAAAATTGGATCTGCCTCAGGAGCTCCCTGTCTCTCTTGTGCTGAGAAGCCCAGAACTGGACACAGCACTCGAGGCTCACTGGGGCTGAGCAGAGGGGCAGGATCAGCTCCCTTGACCTGCTGGCAATGCTTTATCTTTTTCCTGATGCTTTTTTTAGCAGCTGCCTGGTGCAAAGTACAAGAAGGGCAGAGAAGGAGAGTTTTCCATCATGCTCTCCCTGATTCCAGCAATGCTGTAGAGATGTTGACATGAATTTAGAGATAGGGTTGTGGTTATGGTAGCTTTTGGCAGAGTATTTTCAGGCGTTTATTTAAGCAGTGTATATTTATCACCAGCACATAAACACTCAGTTTTAAAATTTCAGTTTTACAAGTTCTGTTACAAACACTTTGATTTAGAAAGCACTGCCATGGAAAAAGCCAGCTTGTTTCACCTGAGAAGCAATGTTTACAAAGCTAATAGGCTTGCATTATTTTATGACACGTATTTTATTCAGAGTAGACCATTATAACATTTCTATTTGTTGAATTTATCTGAAATTGAGTTTGCTACACATTATATAGAATCAACATTTTTATTATTTCCATGCTGGGCAGACTTGTTATTTTGGAAAATTTTTTAATAAGTAAATGACAAAGTATTTAAATTATTACTAGTAAATCTCGCACTTCTGAGAAGTGACACGGTTCTGTTCAGGCATTTCATGTTTCTTTTAGTTACATCAATAAATTATTGGAAAAAAAATAAAAAGTACAGCATATTTCCAGTGACCCTTGTAATCTTTGTAGTTATTGATGTTGTTTCTTCTGTTTCTCATAAAATTTGTAAAATCTCATTGATTGGTACTTGTTTCCTAAAAATAAAGATTTAGAATATATATTTTGCTGTAACTGGTTTCAACTTTCATCCAACTTGATGAAGTACTGCTAAACCAAACAAATCCATGTCTGGGTTTCTTTAGGGTGCTGAATAAACTCAGGTGAGCACTTAGGTGTCACAACATAAAGAGAGATAGAGATATAACTGTTGTGAATAAGCTGGTGATATTTTATGATCTTTCATCACTGTTTTCTTTCCTTAAAACCTCAATTTTATTGAAATAAGGAGACTTAATGGGTAATGACTTAGAAATCTGCTTCTCTAGCCACTACTGCATCCAACAGGATGGACCAGCATAATTGTTGGTGGTTGCTTTGTCTCACAGTGGTGTAATCCTACTGATGCTCAAGTTTCAGGAGCCCAGACAGGTCTTGGTCACCTCATTTTGGCTTCCCTGCCCTGTAGCCCACAGCACCTTCTGCACAAATCATTGTCCTCCTCCTTATAGCTTGATTTCATGGCTTCTCGTACATTTGCATCTTTTGTTACTAAAAGGCTTCTGTACACAGTGTGCTCTTCTAATGATGCTCTCAACTAGAATTTTTTTCCCTTTTCCATTTTCCCACCTCTCCAGGATGGTTGGCTGTGTGATTGCCTGTTATTTACAGCTTGCATGCACCAAATACCAGCAGCAAGGACAAACCTCATTTTCTCATTCCTCGCTGTACACTAGTGAGCAAGTAAATGTGCTTAATTGTGTTTTTATCTGAGCTAATAAAGCTGTGCCAGGTTGTTAGACATGGAAGACTGCTTAAAGCCAACTTTGTCCCCACCAAGGGTCTCTGCAGACCCTGTTGCCTGGATACGCTGAGGCCAGGGTACCTCAGCGGGCACCAGCAGGGGCTGAATGTTTGCAGGGGAGCTCTCATGATCTGTAATTGCTCAGAGAAGTTGGTGATACTCTGAGTTTTCTTTATTATCAGTACCTTAGGAAATAAGGAGAAAGGCAGCTTTTCATTTTTCTTTTATTTTTTTTCTTTTGTTCTTTGTTTTCTTTTAAAGTTCCTTTTCTTTCCTTTCTCTCTGATTCTTTTATATCCATACTGCACTTGTCACAGTTCTGGCATTTTATGAATGCTCTTTCAGGACTGATTAATTTATTTCTTTTGTCTGTTAATGTATGCAGTGTATAAATTTAACATGCATCCTATTAAAATCCCTTAAACTGAAATTCTTTAACTGTATCTTTGAACTTTATTTGATATGCCAAATACACTTTAAAAAATGCATGAATCTGAATGAATTCTTCCCGCTTGACCAAGTATGATTTCCTGCTGAAATTTGAATACTGTATACTGGAGCTATCCACAGATTCTTTTGACAGCTTGAGTACATTTCCAGATGGTGTGCAATCACCATTCCTTTTTAAATCTGTTTTTTATAATGGTGATAATTAAGAATTATTTTCTGGGACTGAATAGTCAGTACACCAAAACTGAAAATGGTCAAGGAAATAGTTAGCCACAAAGGGCTGAGCTAAAATTTTTTCAGGACCATGATTTATAATAGGACCATGATTATACCCTACTTTTAAATGAAGTGGTGCTTTGCTAATTGTTGCACAGGGGAACAAAATAGTTCACCTTTGTATGTTTTCTGAGAAAGGGAGAAAAGGTTATATTACTGTTTCAGTAGATTCTTGATCAGATGAAGCCAAGAGCCTTTAAAATATGAATTTCAACAGTAAAACCTCTATATATATACACTTCTATACATGCAAAAACATGTAAAATAGCTATGATTAATAGTCAAATCTTCAGAAAATGAAATCCAGGACTATGGGCTCAACCCATATGCAAGATGAATGACTGAACTTTGTTTCTCTCATGTTGTCTAAGTATTTACGCCAAACATCATATTTATCCAGAATCACAGTTATTAGTTATATAGCTGTAATTAGGCATTGTATTTAATTGCACACCATTATTTCCATGTACTTACCTAATTAAAGTAGTTAGCTTGTATGCATAAAACTGTAATGAGAAATTATTATACTGTGGGATGGCTGTCTGCTCTTGTCTGCAATCACTGCCATAGCTGGGTTCCAGCAGCAAGTTTCATGCACAAGAACTTATATCCTTGCTGTGGAGGAAGAAACTTCACTAATCTAAAATGTTTCACTTTAGTCCTAGGTAGTCCCGGGGTTGTGGCAGGAAGAGGAAGAAGACTGAAAACCATCTGATTTTTAGTCTAAATAGTTTGGTTTTTTTAATCCAAGAACTAAAATTTACCAGGTGGACTTCTGCCCTTGGGTATAGTATATTCCCAGTGACCCTTGTAATCTTTGTAGTTATTGAGGGTGTTTCTTCTGATTTTCATAATATTTACAAAGTCTCATTGATGGGTACTTGGTTCCTAGGTATACAGTTTCAGAATTATCCACCCGAAATGGGGTTGGATATATTGTAATATATCATTCTGTTTCCTGTCTCAGATTAAACAAACATACAGGCAATACTGATGGCAATCTCCTGATCAAACCAGAGCTGCTGCTGCAGTGTTCAAATATCCTGATAAACCCAGGGAAAAGCCAGTAAAATTCAGTCAGGCAAAACCAAACATGATCGATATGTGGCTCAGGTGGAGCAAGCACTTGGAAGGAAAAAGTAAGGGGTTTTTTGCCCTTTTGGTACTGCTAATTTAGCTCTGGTGTCAAAGAAATACCTTGGTAATCTGTAAATCCACTTTTAAATGCTTAGTTAACAAATATATGTATAGCAATAAGTATTGCCCATTTCCTGGAAAAGTCACTGAGTTGCCACAGGACTACTTTGCTAGTGTTGCAAAAGAAATATATCTGACAATTTTACTGGGAAATGGCTTATACATTGATCTGATACAATCTGATATACACACACTATTGATCTTTGAGACACCTTAATGGGATTAAACGGAAAATATATTTATTAGTTATAAGGCTGAAAATTTTCACACAGAGAGGAGGACCAGTCTTGTTTTAAAAGAAAAAAAGGTCTAAATCTGGCTTGAGGGAAAGTGTTAATTAAGAGTCTAGAGGGCAAGGGATGAGCACAAGAGCTTTGGGTGGACAGGTGCTAGAATAGTTTTATTTATTGTATCTTCTGCACAGTTAGAAAATTAGTAGGAGCCAATACAGAGGCCAAAGTTTAAAAAGTGTTTGAGGCAGTAATGTTCACTAAGTGCACTCATATTTTCTCTCACTAAATTAGAGTTGTATGCTTTGCCAATATATGTTCACAGTTATGGCAGTTTCTCCAGTAGGATCACAAATGGAATTGATGGGTTGCTCTTGCCTACAAAAATGTGTCTTCCAGGCTGAAATGTGGGAAAGTGTGAGAGGAGGAGGAAGGAAAAAAAAAACCAAGTACCAAGGGATAGAAAAGGTATTGTCTTCAGCACGGGGTTTCTGGAAATGTTTTGTCTACTGTTAGCACTCATTATCTGCTACATTTTAAACAGCTTTTAGGGTGGTAAATCTTAGCAATGTGAAAAAGCTAAGAAAACTAATTTAGAGCCAAACAATGCTTTTAACATTATATATATATTAATTTATTACAGAGTCACTTTTCAGATATTTTTGTCTTTTCTGAGTTAACCTGGTGGAAGTTATTCTGCCCACTTTCTGTGAAGTCTCAAACATTGAAATCACTTGAACAAGCATGATTCATTCTGCTGATGGCTGTGCATACAGAATAACATAATCTGTAGAATTACAGTACTACCCAGTCTCTTTTCCCTTCTTCTGAATCAGTATAATATTCTGTGCTACATCTATAAGTACTTGTGTTTACAAAGTGTTTTGTTTTCCCAGAAGTTCATGTGAGTTCAGAAACGGTGACCTGAGCCTAGTGCATGAGTGAGTTGTACTGATAAAGCCCAAAGTGTTCTTGAACTCTGAAGCACTCTGCAACCAGAATTATCATGAGAAGATTTCTCTCCTGACATTCAGTTCCATTTTTTAATCACCTTGACCTTGGGTTTTTTACCTTAAGCATGCCTGGTGAATGGTACAAACCCTCATTTAGTCCTTCCCCCAGGAAGAAAAGCTTTTATTTATTAGGTTTTTTATTATGTGAGCACATTTTCATTGTCATGCTTGGTGTGTATTGCAGTGCTTCCAATCCACCAGTGACATTTTCTTCCATTAATAAGTAAGTATTAATGATTGGATGGTTTTAATTAAGGCAAATGGTGTTTATTTCTCTTTGCAGAGCTGTGAGTTGAAGGTATACGTTGAAATTACATTAATTATGTATTGCACATAGACATGGAGTGTTTTGTATAATCAATTAAGGCATGGGAAAAATTATGTCATTTATGATTACATCTGGGGTGGAAGACGTGTAAATAATGAATGTTATAGGAATGCTGTCAATGATTTGCCCTATTTCTGAATATTAACACTTAGAAGATTAATTTTCAAGTATTTACTACTCCTTTAAAAGGATGTAAGAGAAAATGCTTCCAAAATAAGCTGTCAAACATAAGACACAAAACTGCAAACAAACCTTTGCACTGAAATATTGAGAAATGTACAAGTTTGTCTGCAATCCTTATCTGATAATCTACAGTGTTTCACAGTACAAATAGCTTACTTAGAGTGCAAAATCAAATAGCATTTCAATCCTTTATTAGAAACAAATTGCCTACTACATCATCAAGTCTGCCAGATTCCTATAAAAACTCCCAAAATCCAGCAGATTTTGTGTTAAAATTGAATTGGCAAAATGCAGCCCTGAATAAATTAATCTGCCTAACCTTGTCTCTGCCTTAGCTGTGCGTATGATCTATGACTGCTATGTTAAAAAGAAAAAAAAAATCACATTGTCATCTAAATAGTCAGGCTCTGATCCTGAAAAGACCTATAACTCTGCTTAATTTTAGCAACATGAGGGTCCCAATGGCCCTTTAGTTGCCTAATGAAGGACTCAAAAATAAGCAGGCATGCGTAATAATCTTTGTTAGGAACTGGGCGTAAGGAAGTCATAAAAAAGGCAGTTGTGTCCAAGAGAGTTAAACATCTTTTCAAATTGCTATAGCAGAAAGGGTAAATTTAGCAGAAAACAATTACAGTCATGATTAGGGAACGGCTGCAGACTTAATTAGCTGGTTTTTAAAGTGTATATATATCAGAAAACAACATCAATGTCATATTACAAAAGAAAATATGAATGTAGGATGAAATTAGCTAGAGAATGCGCTCTTTTAAAGAGTTTTTTAGGGTATTAAATCAAGGAGGGACACATTCTATAAATTTTAGGCATTTCTGCAAACACTAGTGTAACAAACAATGTCACAAACTACTTGGTAAATTTATACAGGATGCATGATGAATTTTATGGTGATTCGTACCTAAATCTCTTCATTATTTTGTGTAGAAATTATTCTAAAAATACAATGTTTATGAAGTTCTAGCATGTGTATCAGTTTATCCTTTGTCCTGTATGATTTTCCTGATGGATTTAATAGACTCTTTGCACTTCCTATGTGAATGTAGTTAAAATCTTGTGAATAGACTACAGTGGAAAGCATAAATTTCTAATCAAGGTGATTTGCTTGCAATTGTACTTAATTGTGGAAGATTTATATAAGCTATGGAAAGGGTGAAAACAATACCCTTATTGCTTTTAAAGTGGCTCCTTTGTGACTCACTCTGCCATGTTTGTGTTTATATACAGAATTTACGTGCCCCAGCTGTGGTGGTGGCAGCGGGCAGCCAGGGTGGAACTGAGTGCCTGGGAGCTGTGGCAGGAAACTGCACAGCCTGCCCTTTCCTCCTGTTTGTATGGATGCAAATGTTCTTGGCAAAAGGGATGGAAAAACCCTTTCTGTTGTGGCCCTGCTCAATGCTGAAGCAAAGCGGCCGAGATCTTCAAGGGTCTTCCTGAAGGTTTTCTCGTCTTGTATTTCTCTCTCTGCTCAAAACAACCCAAAACCAGCAAACCATGTCTTGGTATGCAGTGAGCCTGTTGCAAATGCAGGGGCAGATGTAAATAGTGCAGCTCCTGGTTTGCCTTGTTGGTACCTGTGAGTATTTGAACAATGTCCCAGTTGAGCAGGGACAAAACCAAAGGATGGGATTATCTCCTTTGCAGTCTGTGAGGGCAGCATCCTGAGCCTGCTTAGGAATGAACCATCTGTCTGGAAATGTCACCTTCTGGGAGAGCCCTGCTCATAGATGTTTTTTTAACTTCTACCCAGCTAATTAAGTGGCCAAACCCAAACTGCCTAAATTGGATTATTTTTAGCACTTAAATACCACGATGATACAGCTATGCCACAGACAATCATTAGAACTAATCTGATATATAAAGTAAATTTTAGAAAAAATTCAACTTCTCTTATATGTAGGAGAGGATATTATAGCAATATAAATTAAAGGAGAAAGCATTTTAAATACAAATTCATGTAGGACAGGCTGTAAAGCATTCAAACCAGTAGGCTGTGTTTATTTGTCTCTAGCATGCAATAACTATAGGGAAAAGGTGGGTCAGAGAGGGGAAGAGAGAGAGAAGGAGAGGTCCCAGGTATCCACAGGGTGAGTATGAGCAGTTTTTTTCCTTTCCCGTTGCTTGCCACAGTGGGAATGTTTGTCCAGGTGTGTTAACCAGGATGCACTAACCAAACTTCTGCTCTGCCAGGCCTGGAATTGTGCCTTCCTGTCACAAATGCCTCCCTTTTGTACTTATCTCAAGTTCCACTGTGGTGGCTTATCTTATGGCAGGTTCCTTCTGTGGCCTTGGCAGTGTTTGAGATGGGCAACCCTGTTTTTTTATCTCTTTTTATACCTTAAATTTTCCCTTAGTATTGTCCAAGTTTTGAATTTCTTAAGAAAAAGGGTAGAGCAATCAAACCATTTTTCTCTAGTAAATTTAAGAGATATCTTCTATTCAGAGCCAAACCCAACTGATGGTTATTTAAAACATCATCAATACAAGGCTCTTCATTTACTGTTCTAATTCAAAATTGCTTTCAGTGCTGAGTCTGTCTGGTGAATGGAGGCAGGCAACTGTTTCTACCCTCACAATATTCTTACAATGTAAATGTAAACCAAATGCAGCCTACATATACATCACCTAATATTTCAGTTGATCTACGAGTAAAACAGTAAATAATTTAATTTCTGTATGCAGTTACCTATTCTAGTTTTCTTTAATTTTGTTCTCGCATTCTTGTCTTCTACTTTGTAATTATCTATTCTGTGCAGATGCTCTGCAAGTCATGAACATGCTTGCCATCTGCATATGCCTTCATTTCCAAGAGCAAACTGCTCCCAAGACTAGTTCTAATCAATTGATGGATTGATAATTGGTTTGCTGATCTGTGCCTTCTAAAACGTGTGTTGCCAGGGTTCTTTTTGCAGTAGCTGTTTTCTCTAATAAAGGGAAAGGTTATAGCGTAGACCATGTACAAATATTGCTCTATTTTTCTGTAACATTCTTGCTACTGCTGCAGCTGTTCACCTTCCTGCTTGAACTTTAAAACAGCCTTAATAGTACCAATAAATCAGCCTTCATCACTTTGGAGTCACTAACTCAGGGAAGAGGAGTGATAGTGACTTATTTGGATGACTTATCACAAACGTCAGGTGATAGGACTAAGCAAGTGGCACTGGAGAATTATAGGAATGGAGTTAATATTGTGCAATTTTACCTGTAATTTGGGAGTGGCTGCAAGGTTTTGTTGGGCTCCATTCTCACCCCTTCTGGCTCCAATCACAGCAGTATCCTAGCCTGGATAGGAGTGTTTACCACAATGCAGACAGGGATGCTATTAATTCAAAGTTCACAGAACTTGATAATAGGAGTCCCCTAATCACAGTTGACTGTAATAGCTAATTCTGAAAAGGAAAATGCTGCAAAGTGAGAAACATGGCCCTCTCTTTTGCTAACTACAAAACAATAGAGGGAAATTGTGTTTTAATTTCTTAACACTGTTTTATTGGGGCGGGGAAAATATACACAAAGAAACACATGTATTTCAGTGAGGTTAAGGAAGAGATTTGTCTGCATACATATTAATAATTTGATTAAGGTTCTCTCTAAACACAAAATAAAAAATGTTTCTAGCATAAGGATTTTGCAAATTTTCCATATGGAATTTTTCAGACAGCCTCTGATTAATTCTGTTGGCACCTGGGCTTTTTGTATGTTTTTTGTGCCCTTTGCATGTTTTTGTTTGTTTACCTTAACACTTTTTAATTATTTTTTTTCTTAGCATTTTGTGTATTTGTATCACATTTATAATGTCTAGTGACTAAAGCTAGGGAGTCAAAGAGGAAAAAACTGCTGTGGGTCTCTAGTGAGTTTCACAAAAAAATTTAATTTGAAATATTTTTTTTGTGCTAGAGTGATCTCTTTTGTCATTCTTGTGAAAACTTGTATAACCTTCACATTTTAGTGCAATGTTTGTATCTTGAGTAATTACTATAGCTGCTTTTTTGTTTTTTTGGGTTTGGTTTTTTTCCTCCTCTTTTTGCTACAGTCAGCAGACATTTTAAATTTTCATATAGCATGTTAACTGCTTGGGCTGATTAGTGTGAAATTTTGCTGCATTCCTGAGCAAGATGCAAGAGGAATACAAAGTGAGTTTTATTTCTTATATTGAAGTTATAATCCTTTCCTACTGTAGATATTCTGATGCTCTTTCACTTGAAAGAAATCAATAACCATTGGAATATGAATTTAAGAGAGGCAAATTCCATTTAATGGCAATCTTATTTTGAGCTAACATTTTTGTTTTGAATAAAAACAAGAACAGTTGGTAGACATAGACTTGATGTATGATGTTTTGAATCAAAACCTAGGTTTCTGTGTGTCCATTGAAAATTGGGACACTAGTCTGGAATGTAGGAAGTAAAGATCTGAGTCATGCTGAACTGATCCAAAATAGTGGGGTGGATACAGATTCCTCTGAATTATTCATAGAAACTGGAGCTGAATCTCTTGCAGGCCAAGCCAGTCCTTTAACCCATAGGTTTCACAAGTCTGTCTTTTCTCCTGATTCTCAGACCTTGTAATAAGGCACATTGGTCTTAGTAAATGCCAAAAGCTGGAATATTTTGGACCAGGTAGAATGGCTGGTTTCAAAACAGCATGAGTAGATGTTTTCATAGGTTTCACAGTGCTTAAATCACCCTCATGTGAGGACACTCCCTGAGCTTACAGCAACCATCTGAGCTGATTAAGAGCCTCTGAGGGAAACACACAACTTTACTAGAACTGGCTCATGTGCAAGTCAACATACAATTTCTGTCCCAAAGGACAGGAACATGGACTAGCAGTGTGGTTTTATTTGATAGATGCCCAAATCAGAGGACAGATTTTTTAGTTGTTAGGCTGAGATTCTATGTCATAGGCTTTATAAATTTTTATACAGCCTCCTTAATTCTTACAGTTACCTAAGGGATGCTGCACAACTGAAATATCTATAATGGACTGGGCTGGAATTCATGTGGTACCTACTGGACAAAAACCCAGCAGCCCTTGTAAAACAGCTGCTAGATTTGGTGTTAACTGAAGTACCCATTGATGAGTTAGATGGCTTTAATTTGAGGGATAAGCTAAGGAATACTGTGATTGGTGAGGAGCTGTGTAAGGCCAGTCAGTAAAAAGAAATGTTTAATTCCAGAAAACGAACAAAGGTGAAATTTTATTGTCCTGTCTTTTAATGAGTGAAATGACCTCTGTTTTCTTGATATCCAGGCAGTCAGACCGTGTTTGTTCAAAAGCCCCACATCCCATATTAGTGATTAACATTTATGTACCATGTGCAGTATTCACTGCAGGAAGCAGTGCAATCCAGCACTGCTTTAAATTAATTAAATACTGGAGTCCTTCCTAGAAGTGCTGTAAATAATTTTGTGCTTGGTATTGCACCAGTATGGACTGTACAGTTAGCAGTGCTGCTGATCTGTATTCAGCTGCTATTATTTAGGGGTTTTCTTTCACAAAAGATGGATGTCAAGGGACAAAACCTCAGGGACAAAGATCACAGAGATGTTCAGAAAGGGACAGCTTCTGGTAGTCATTCAGTGGGTACCAGGGAGAAGACCGATCATTTTCCATTGGATTTGGGATCAGAAACTCAGTATTTGCTTTGCATCCAGTTGCTGATGGGTCCCAAAGCAGCATGGTAGCCAGCATAATTAGCCTCTGGATAATAAGGGAGGGGGAGCAGTGAAAAACATGGAATAACTATTAATCCTGCTGCAATATGCAGCAGTTCCAATTTTCATCTAAGTTCTTCATTGTGGGAAGGAGAGAAAGCAGTGGTTCAGTTAATGTTAAAAATTGAACAAGTTTTAAAGGAAAAAAAAAAAAGATTTTTTTTTACAGTTGTTACCAGCAATACAAGCAACTAGAAAATGAAACCCGTAGTCATAATGGAGAGTCAAGCTTTTCTTAATATAGCAAAAGCAATAACTTTTCCTATGAACTTGTGTGTGAACACTTTCCAGCCTGAGAAAGGCTTTCCTTGTTCAGTGGAGAAACCTGCAGGAAATTTTCAAATGTTGAAGACAGCAGAATTTTGGGACCTTGTCCTAGTTGAAGGCCTTGACCAGATGTTGTCCATTCCATAATATGTCCATTTCCTGTCCTCCTTCATCCTCTTCCCTGATTATAGCAGTACTGGGTTAATCAGTTAGGACTAAAAGCCCAAAATGTGCATTGAGTAATAAATTTCAGATTATTCACTCAGCTTTAATAAAAAGTCACCCTTCTCATGTAAGCTTCTGCTTATAGATTAATGGCTCTCAGTGAGAATAAGCAATGCATGGTGAACCAGACAGTCAGCAAATTCAAATGCTAGGGAGATGACCCTTTTGTAATGATTCCACCTACACTGAAAAACAAATTGATTTATGAAGAGGAATAAATTTGTTCAACAGTGGACATGACACGAACAGCAAACTGGCATTATTTTCCATTATTGGTTTGAAACTACTGATGTAATTAAATATCACTTACTTTTCCATCTCCTGCCAGAAACCACAGTGTAAGAAATAGCAATAAATATAATCATAGTCTGGCAAATGAGCTGGAAGTTCTTTCCTCATTATGCTCTCAGCATTATTTGGATCACAATGCATGTTTGCCATTTAACCACAGGTCAATTTCATATGCCTGCTGATTAATGCTAGATACTTACATAGACACACTCACCACTCATCCACATCATGTCTTTTATTTAAAATGTAAAATGACCCTTAATTTTAGAAAGACCTTATTGTATGAAATCTACATAACCTGGTCCAACTAAGAGGAACATGTGATTTATTTTTCTCTTAGATGAGAATCTCCTTTGTGCCATTTATCAGTTCCAAGAAAAAGATAAACCAAATTGGAATAATTTTTCCCACAGAGACATCTAGAGTGCTCAAAATAGCAGGAGCAGTTGGCTAATAAAGCAAACTGGAGTTCAACTACTGCTATGCTCTGTCCCAGAGTTTTAATTTCATCTCACTGAAGACAATTTTATTTTCAGAGAACACGTTATATGGCAAGCACTTTCCTCATTACCCATGTGATTTTAATATGACAGAATACTCTGAGTTAAAACTACTCAACACTCATATAGTCAGTCAACTCCTGACTAAATTGATCCTTAAAGGAAAGCTGTCATGGTGTGTATCAGAAATTGAATCATTTAGACTTTACATATCTACAGAAAAGGAGAATCAGTATTACTTTGCTCTTAACAATTGCAGGTTTGCTTGTTTAAGCTTTTTAAAATTTATTTATGAGTTAAACACACTAAACCTTTTTTTAACCTCTTCATCAGCATTTCTCTTAAAAATATGCAAGTAAGAAATCTTAACTGAATTTATGTTCTATTTTATTGCTCTAATGAATGTATGAAGGCCATACTCATGCAAAGACACAGCTCTGATTAGTTAGGATGTTCCTTCTAGGCAAATGCTAGTTCACTTTCAGGACTGCAATTTTTATAAAATAATTTTTCATTTTCTTAGCCTTATTTCTCTAGGTGTAAAGACTTTAAGATATCTATTGCTCTTTGGAGAAGATTTCTTTAGGAAAGTTAAGAAAGTAAAGCAACTTTCTTGAGAATTCTACATATCTAATGGGGAAATTTATGCAATCATCGAATTCTTATAGACATGTTAGCCTTTTGCACAGTGCTGTTTGTAAAAAGCTTTTATCAATATTTGGGATTTTTTAAGATATTTTCTTTGACCTATTCTGTTAATCATTGTAATAGATGTAGAAAGAGATTACTTGTAACTCCCATCTCATGAGACTTGTCTAGCTGCTAACTGACTGTAATTTGCTATATTTTGTGTTTTAAAAACGATGGGAATGAAAAATAAATGAACACCTCGGCCACAAATTATTTTGATTTGTTATCACAGTTGTTTTGGATGCCAAATCTGATAAGAATCCAAGCATGGTCAAGACCAATATATAGCATACTTGTGGATGCAGTTCCATGTCATAGAATAATGAGTACAGTGGTTATGGTTAATATTTTATATCAAGAGACTGTGATTGTCTCTTGCCTAGTATTCTTGCTACTGCAACCCTGCACTGGGAGATGGAGGAGAGAACAGGAGACTGCTTCATTCATATTCATGTTAGAAATTCATAGAGGTTATGGTTTTATTCCTTTCCAAGTGGTTATGCTTTTATTAAAAAGAAGAAGACACTCTAAGGGATCTGGAGATCAAAATAATCTAATTTAGCAACTGCAGGAGCCAACAGTAGGTTTTATGATTTGTCCTTTCTTCAGCTAAATAGTTTGTGTCAGGTAGGTCATTTTCATTTTGCACATTTTGAAGACAGTGTATGAGTACCTCATTGAAATTTGAGGACAAGAATTTAATTAAGCAATTAAAAAAATTGAATTATCATGCTGATTTGGGTAACATGCCAGTCTGTGGCCCTTTGAACTAACAGAGCTTACTTTCAGACTCTGATGCTGTTTTGCTTTGAGCTAATTTAAATATTTAGTACACTTAATAGAAGCCAACAACAGAAGCTTGACAAGGCTTGTAAGACTTATAAAACATGTAAGATCCTTCCAGAGAAGGTTTCAATTTCATCTACATCCACACCTGGTAGATTTGGGTTCTAAAAATAACTTGGAACTCTCTTTTGTCCTTTCTAATTCTGATCATGTTTGTTGTTTTTACTGATCATCTTAACCAGAGTAAGAGTTACTGCTATTTTTTATTTTGCCTCTGTTATTTCTCTTGACTCTGATTCCACTATTGCCTCCAAAACCTGAACTTTTCTAACAAAAAGCTTTGTCTAGGCATAGTATATTCCTAAAATGCAATATAATTTTCTCAAGGGAGGAACTCTTAAGTTTTGTATAATTCCAAATTCAACTCAGTAAAATTTGCCAACACTCCTGTGGTTAATTTGGAACACTCTCAGTAAAAATTAAAAAAAAAAAAAAATTAGGTTCCAAATTACATAATATTTAAAATTAAGAAAACTGAGAAAAGCCTAATAACAGCTCAGAATTTCCTCTCCAGGAGGAGTTTTAAAATGCTTTATATTAACTTACTCTTGCAACAACTCTTACAACTCTTCTGCCTTAGAACTATCCTTCTGTTAAATGTAGCCTGAGGATTATAAAGCTCCCAGATGCCAACCTCTTGATTACAAGGAAGCAATTAGTAATAGAATCTAAATTTATATTTCTCAAGATGAAGAAATAAAACCCCTATGAGAATAATTTCTCTGGGCTGCATTTCAGAAGAAAGTACACTTTGAACAACAAAAACCTCTACTGTGAAAAAGCAGCATGATATCATTAAAGTTGTGGCAGACAGTGTTGCTGTACTTTAAAATAAATAAATTAGTGAAGTTGTTTTCATTTTAAAAAGCACTTCTAAATTAGAACAAGCTTTGGTAATTTCAATCATGAAATTTGAAATGAAGGTATTTTCAACTTGTAGCTGTTTAGAAATGTAAAATGAAATATTTAAGATAACCTAGTCAATATGTCTTTAGAAATTCTTTTAACTTCATTGCCAGCTTACATAAATACAAAGGTTAAAACTGAATGACCAGTGCTCCCTGTGAAACCTCTGTATTGCCAAAATTTATTCAATTTATTATTTCAGAAAATGTCATTAATCTTTTTGGTTTGCAATTAAATATGCTATCATTACCAGGAAAACTTAACAAAAACAATGCCTTTGGCACTGCTGATATTAAAATTTTTCTCAAGAATGTAGGAAAAATGTGAACTAACAGTTGTTAAAGTGTGTTATGGAAATGAACTATTTTATGGAGAGCTTTATGCTCTTTTTTAATAAGATGCTGTTTGATCTACTAAACTGCATAACTAGGATTTAAAGTTCACCCTTTTTATTAAAGGGTTACCGTTTCCTTAACCTCTTATAAACTCCAAATTAATTACTTACAAGTCTTCTCTATTCAGTGATACTCTCAGACAAAGCACCGTGCAAGGAACTATAATTTGGATATGGCAAGGTTGTGTTTCCCTGAGTTTCAGTTCAGGTCCTAACTGCAATATCTTCCAGTGATTTTAAGATTTCTATCAGATGCAATGTCTTCAGTGCAATTCACAGAAAAAACTGTATGTAAGAAATAGCATTTAGAAACCCATTTCTAAAGCCAAAGATAAAAAAACCCTAAAAAATATATTATTTTAGAATCTCTAAAAAAAGAGGGGAAGAGGATAAGAAATATTTAAATCTTTCATTTTTAATCTTTCTTAAAAGTTTAATTAGCAAAAAAGGCAGGCTTTTTTTGTTTGTTTGTTTTTGTTGTTTTGTTGTTTGTTTTTTGGTTTGGTTTTTTACCATTACTACTAAAATGGAAAAGAATAGTTCATACTGAGAAGGAAGAAACCTGCAAGGTAAGACTTATGTTCAGTTAATTTTCCTATTGTGGTTAAAACTTCAGCTTATTGAGATTTTCTCCAAGAGAATGCCTTATGGTGCACTCTTGCCCCTCTCCATCCCACTTGTATACTCAAAATCCCCAAGACTTCTACCTGTAAGCTTTTAAATTAGTTTATAATGTTATATCATCACAACTATCACAGTACCTACAAATACTAGACATTTACATATGGTTTTGTGTTGCTTGTGTCAGCTTTCAACCTAACACAAATTGTAAATTTATTTCATGCTTACAGCTTTATCTTTTGCATAAATGATATGGTCACTGGATCTTTGGGATCCATCACCTAATTATTTAATTCCTTTTTTTGTGTTTACTATTATCCAGGTCAGCATCCATGTGCTTTGTTAAGGTTTCCTTTCTGGTTCTTTAAGGGTAATAATTCAAGCCTTGCACTGTTTGTTTGTCCACATTGATGTGTAGATAGATTATGCACCAGTGGTGGTGATGATAAATACTTAGTGAGTGGCTTCTTGGCTTTTTAATTTTCTTCAACTTTTTATCTACTGTGTGACATTTTACTAGCTCTTTCTTTAAATGATTACTCTATCTCAAAGTCATATACTTTGAACCGAATAAAAAACAGTCGGAGTTGAGATAGCAGCAAGTGGAGACAAACCTGAGGTAACACTGCTCTGAGCATCTTAGGCAGGATTTGTTCCTCTGAAATAATGAAAGTGTCACTGCAGGCCTGTAATTTGCCTCTTCTGTTCTTTCTGGTGTTCAAGTTGAGCCAGAGAGGATTTAAGGTGTAATGTGTTATCCTATGAAAAGGCTCAAGCAGCACCCTTCTCATGAAGCCTAAGAGATATTCACTCCAAGCTAAGTGGTGCTTTCAGCTCTGGTGTGCAGAGCTGAGGGGAGAAGCACAATCTTTACTTCTATCACCAGTCAGGGCTGACTGTGGCACTTTCTCAGAGCTGTAAAACAAAACAACAAAAAAAAAAAAATGCAAAGAGGAGGATTAAAGTATAGTTTTGAAAAGGAGAAGATGAAAAATAGAGCCTGGAGCGCTCTTGGCTACTGGAAAATCTTTTAAACTCCTTTAAAGCTTAATCTAGCTGAATTACACCTACATGTAATTAGTCACACTTCCAGATACATTATAACACATCCACTTTGGTTTTATTTTTTTCTGAGTGATAGGTTGCTAATAGTGGTTGCTCACCACCATGGCTCTTTAAGCTGGACTTGCACAGAGCACTCAGCTCTTGCTTTATGCCTTTTTCTTCTGGTGTCAAGTGACAAATGGTTGAGCCAAGAGATCAAGCCTAAGGGCACAGAAGAGGGTGAAAAAAGCAAGTTTATAGCTTTGCACTTCAGGAGAGGAGAGTTTGTCCTCTTAAATGATCTTCTTAGGAGAGTCACCTGGGGATAAGGCCCTGGAGGGAGGAGGGATACAAGAAATCTCATGTGTTTTCAGGGACCACCCCCTCCCAACTCAGGGCTTTCCCTTTCAAAGAATGAGAAGCCATGCAAAGATGCCAGAAGGCCTCTGTGGATAAACAAGCTGCTTCTGGCCAAACTCAAAGACAGAAAAAGGAAGAAGAGAGAGGGTGGAAGTAAGGATAGGTACTGTGGGAAAAAATACAGAAACCTTGTCCAGACATCCATGGAGGGGAGAAGTTAGGAAAGCTAAAGCCCAAATATAAATAAATCCAGTTGGGGACATCAAGGATAATAAGAAAGGCTTCTGTAAGTACACAGGTGATGAAAAGAAGAGCAGGGACAATGTAGGTACATTAACAAGAGCAGGGATCTGGTTACACAGGATATGGAGAAAGCAGAGAAAGATATGGAGCACCTTCTTTTTCTTAGTCAGTGCTGGCCACACTGCTCTTTGGGAATCCCAGGACCTGAGAGGAAACCTTCTCAACAGTAATTCTCACTTGACTTCCTTGAGAAACTTCTAAATGAAGTGCCAGACTTGGTAGATGAACTCCAAAAGCCCCTTCCAGTGTCAGCCCTTCTGTGAAGCCATTGCAAATCTTTGTCTATAACCATAGATTAAGCATTATTTTTAATGTAGGACTCCACCTGAAGAAACCTGTTTATAAGGAAAGCAACGGTGCTCAAGAACAATTTAGGGAGAAGCAAGGACAGTTCATTTTGGTAGGAATTTCCCTACAAAAGGGTTTTCCAGACTTGAAGTTGTTCTCTGTAAGAATGACTATGTGTATTCATAGCAGTGTGTGATGAAAGCTGCAGAAGAAATTGTTTCCCTTTAATATAAGGTAAGGATTCAAGTTTTGAGAGGAACTGGAGTGAAAATGCCTGAAGATGCTCAGGTTCCAAGACTGAAGAACTTGGTCAAATGACAGCAAAGAACTGGATGTAGCAGAGAGAAACTGATGTTACTGATTCCTATAAATAAGAGATACTGAATCTGAGTTATTTTTGTTGAAGCTTGTCTTGTACCATCAAGTTTTGAATTTGCCCAGATCAAATATAGTTAATGTTTATAGAGGAATTCTAAATTTAGGAAATTTTTTGTTTGTTTGTTATAGAGGCTTGGATTTTGATGATGCATTATCAGGTAGGACAGAAAATGGTGATATTTATATCAGAAACTACCAATTTGTCTATAAATAAATGTTGAATGTAAAAGAGTATTTCCTTGCTACAACCTGTCCACTGCTACATTACAAAATTGAACAAAGTGGGCTGCACACAGCTAAAGAGAGACCTTGAAAACTTAATAAGATCATTCTATTCATTTTAAAGCTTTGTCAAAAAAGAATGCGTTAGAGAAGATATTTCATTTAATAACTTGAAATACATGGAAATACACAAGTATACTTTTCTAGGATCACAAAGTGTCTCCAGAGTATAAAAAAGATGCTTTATGTCTAAGGTAAAATTGCACTTCCTGTGCAAAGCTGGAGATGAAATGTTAAAGACAGACTGGCAACAACTGTTTATTCTTTCATGTTTCTTTCTTCCCTGTTTATTGAAAAGTAATGAAACTAAAATTAGAGGAAGCAAATTCTACATGTGACTGTCTCAGCTTAATCTGTTTAAAATAAGTCATAGAAAATTTTGCTTAGCTTTACCCAGTTTCCTTATTTCATTGCATGGTATCAAGTATGTGATTATTGCATAATGCTTCTAGTTCCAAAAGTGAAAAAAAGATCTTATGCACTCATAATCTACAAGAAATAGAAATTCATAAGTTTCCTTATCCTCTTGGAAAACAGCATAAAAGGTCTGTCACAAGTCAGTTCTGGTTAACAAATATTTTTTTCCTCCTCTTTTCAGACTGAATGTAGGTTAATCTCTTGTATTTATCTGTACTGAAGGTATCACATAAAATTGCTGGAACTGCTGTCATAGTGAATATTGACAAGCTGAAATAGTGTAATGATAGAAAAGATAACTTCAAAAGGAGGTATTTTTCCTCCTAACAGCTACAGGCAGTTCATTGCTGCTGGTAGTCTGTGCCTTGCCCAGAATGTGTTTAGCTGGACTCTTTTGCAAGGAGAGCTGCCTTTTATATTTGTTCTTGGAACTTCCATAGTTTTGTCAAATATTTTCCTTAGCAAAGGTATCATTAAATGAAAAAGTCAAAAATTATATATTGTCAGCATCAAATCAGATTTCTGAACCAAAGGTAGTTACAAGTGATATTGATGCATCACATCTAAGACCATCAAGGATTTCCTGTTTAAAATACTATCTTTGCCAATCTTCAACCCTTTGGGGCTGATGCATGTCATATTTCTGCTTTATTCCAAGTCTTAAGGAACTTTTTTAATCACAAAAATCTCAGCTATACTTTACTATGAGAGCAAACCAATACAATGTTTTTGACATGGTAAAACTTTTTGATGTTGCTGAAAGATTTTGATATAAAATTATTCAAGTTCTCAAAAATTCATAAAAGCTAGAATTAAAATTGCCATATGGCTTCAGTTGAGTACTCCAGAACAAACCACTTGGGGTGTAATTTTCAGTGACATGATGACAAGTGATGGGGTTTTGCAGAAGGAGAACCCCTCCTACACTTTATGCCCTGGAGATTAATTTGGTCAGTGTGACAGGGTGGCAGTTTTCTGTGTGCATGATGGCTCATTTGATGAATTTGAAGGATCACACAGAGTAAAACAGGGCTTGCTAGAAGAGACTGAAAAGTTGAGACCAAAGAACAGAGAAGTCCATGAAGGCAATGCTTACTATTACACAGTATTAGGATATGCACAGGGAGCATAGGCAAAAATTGAAGATTTTGTTCCTTCTGTAAGTTGTAATTCAAAGTGATCATAGGTCAGTTTAATTTGTTGAAGTTTGGATTGCACTGATGACAAAAGAAAGCCTTGAATGACAACTGGGTGAGTAACAAGAACAGCAATGTTTGCATAATTGAAGATAACAACATTAATTGTAAAACGTATGCTGAAATTTTGTCTTTCCGAAAAAACCCAACTGCAGTGGTGACAGGGTTAGCAGAGTAAGCAGGCTGGGTTAAAAATTCAAGTTGTATAATTTTCTCTTGACATGTGGGATTCTGGTCATCTTAGGCAAATGAGACAGCAGGAAGAAATTGCACAGAAATGGATGTGGGGCTGTACAAAAGTACTGGGCAAAGTGGAGCTGGCAGAGCATTCACCGTATGCCAACATTTGTTCCCTTTAAAATGTGATAACACAACACTTACCGACTAACTGTGAGCATTCAACTCATGCGCTTTGTGGGACTGCAGTGGAACTCTACAATGCATGAGCACATCCTCAAACCTTCATTAAAATTTCATTTGGACAGCAGGGCCCCCTATGTCAAAAATGAGGTGGCAGAAAATGGCTAAATAATTGCAGTTGGGGGAGGTAATGTGATACAGATACATCTTTAATGAAGAGAATGTGGATATAATCATGTTCAAAAGGCATTTCCTAACACACAAAAAGCTAACAAGAGAACTGGCAGCCAAAACATGCTTCAGAACACAAGATGCCATGTATGTATCTTGGTAAATACTCTTAGAGAGATTAGAGACATCCATGCATGCCAAATAAAGCCCTTTTGGCCAGATCCCTTCATGTAGTATGGTGTTTGCTAAGTTTGACCAGTGAAGTGATGGATAAGCAAAGGATAGGGGCATGGAAAAGCTTCTTTTCCATCAAGACTAAATTACAACTATACTGCTACACTTAAAGAGGGCTGTGGAGCTTTTATTTACTTTCTTTGGGGTTTTATTTTTGGTTTTTTTTTTAGAGAGCACTTGGGCACTTGTTTCCAGCTTTGCTTCACTGAGCGCATTTCGAGGTCTGTGAGCTGCTTCTATCACTGATGAAGGATGTGCTGATCTTTGGATAGCAGTTCTTCCTGCCAGACTATAACACAGTCCAGTTCACTCACAGAGTCTGTAGAGACGTATCTGGTAAGCTCAGAGAAGAAAAATACTTTTAGTGCCCAGTAAGTATTTCAGTGCTGGTGGATTAGTTTTTCATTCAGTGTCCATGCTTCCTCTCTGTTACTTCTTTTTGTGTGTGCTGGGTTTGGCTGGGGTAGAGTTAGATTTCTTCACTAACTGGTGTGGGGCTGTGTTTTGGATTTGTGCTGAGCACAGAGTTGATAACATAGAGATGTTTGTGTTGTTGCTGAGCAGAGCTTGCACAGAGCCAAGGCCTTTAAGTTTCTGCTTTTCATACTGCCATGCTGGCAGGGAGGCTGGGGGTGTGTGGGATTTTGGGAGGAGACACAGCCAGCACAGGTGACCTAAACTTCCCAAAGGGATATTCCAGACCACATGATGTCCTGCTCACTGTCTAAAGTGGGGGAAGAAGGAGGAAGTGGGGGACATTTGGAGTGATGCCATTTGTCTTCCCAAGCCATTGCTGTGTGTGATGGGGCCTTCATCTCCTGGAGATGGCTGAACACCTGCCTAACGATGGGAAGTGGTGAGTGAATTCCTTTTTTGCTTTGCTTGTGTACATGGCTTTTGCTTTGCCTATTAAACACTCTTTATCTCAACACTCAGGTTTTCCAGTTTGTTTTTTTAGTTTTCCATCCTTTCTGATGCTCTCCCTGGTCTTGCTGGTGGGGAGTGAGCAAGTGGCTGCCTGGTACTTGTTTACAATCTGGGGTTAAACCTCTTGATATCATGGTATAGTTTACATATCTATATCAAAATTTCAGCGCACCTAAACTGGAGGAGCCATGAAAAAGTCAGAAAGGATAGGATCAAACAGCAAAGTTCCACTGATGGATGAAATCACTAGCAATTGAAGGCAGTAAACAAACATTTGCAAACCCAGATAGAAATTGATTTAAGCAAGCACTGCAGGAAAGCTCCATTCCATTTCCAGTTCTGCTCTTATAACAACTGCAGTTATGGACATGCAAGGTGCAGAGTGATCATTTAGAAAGTCAGATATGTCCATGAGCAGGTGTCAGTCCTAACAAAGCAGGCAGGGCTGTGAGGAACACCTGAGAACAGCAGTGCTTGCAGGTCAGCTTGTTCATGCCAGCCTCTGTTTTGGGTTCTGCAACTAGAGACTGAAAGTAGGATTCTCTGGCACTGTGAGCATTAACAGATCTGACACAAAAGTCTCTCATTCTCCCTCACAATCTTCAGAATAGGAAACACATTACTTGGGTAGCTGAAATGATCTCCATGGCAGCTCACCATTGCATTAGGTTGGTAGGGAGCCTAATTTACTTCTGCCTTCACACCATCTCCTCAATATAAAAACAGGAGATAATTTTGAATCCATAATACTTCCATCTGCAGCATAAAATAACTGATGCTGTTTTAAATGTGCCAAGGGGATAATGTTTTTCTATTTAGTAAAGATGCTGCATAGGTAGATCCAGTAAATTATTACAAGAGATTTCAGAATTATATCAATCAGGAATATAAATACATATAGAGTAGGAAGTGGTTGTTAAAAAATTAATTTGAAAATAGATTGCTCCTTAAATTAGGACCAGGTTCATTTTTGCTGAGTTAGGTGTTTCCTCTAAGGAGGACTATTGGAGAAACAAAAGCTCTACAAGGAACGTGATTATTTAATTTAGTAATTTGATTGATACAGATTCCAAAAGAACAGTGTGATAACCTCAATTGTGATCACAAAAGGAAAAGCAAGCAATACCCAATCCCTTCCATTAATGTTTATAGGTGAATTTCAGGTTACAGAATATACAGAATACAGAATAATTTTCAAATTGTGCTTATTTATTTTTTAATATTTATGTGATTTCTTTATTTTCTATTTATTAAAATTTTTTAAGATCTTTTATAACTTTACACTAAGAAGTGAAAGTAAAAGATGAAAAATAAGAAAGGAGGAGGAAAGAATAATACTCAGTGGTATTCTGTACTTTTATACAATGACACTTCAAAAGTATCGATTGTCTATAACTTCTTCTTTACCTCAGAAAAATTTAAAATTGAGATTTTGATTAAATGCCAAAAATATTTGCACTATAGTAATATCCATTTTTCTTAGTATAATAGGTATCACCTGTTTCCTAAAATTTAGATTAGATGATTTGAAAATACAGTTATTCAATACAAATTGGAGAACAACCTTTAAAAAAAAATACCTAATACTACCTATGAAACTGTATTGGATTTAAGAAAAATAGTGTTCTTTAAAAGGAAAAAGTACTCAATAAGGGAAGTGATAAGACTTTTCTAGTTGGAAAAGCAGTTTGCTTTCTTAACTTTATAAATTAGAGTTGCTGTTTGAGAAAATATCCCTGCAACTTGGGCTGTATGTATTTGGATCTGCTGATCTATATTCAATTTTGTGCAGCAGATGTTGTTCCACAAAAAAGGTTGGAGTGTGGATTGGCATTTGTGAAGGAGAAAAACAATGGGCTTGATTTTCAGGAAAGAAGAGCTTAGCTGAATTTAAGCTCTGCAGGCTGAAGCGCAGTGTTCAATTTATGACCTATTTTTAGGAACAATCTATCACTTTCTGTAACAGTGACAGATACACACACATATATATAATTTTACAGGAAGGAAACAAATACTCTAATTTTTCTTTGCATTGTAGCAGCTTAAGGAACAAAACACAATAATATCTTCCTTTCATCTCTTTTTGAAAGTTGCTGGGTTTTGGCAGGAGAAGGCATCTCCTGGGCTGTAGATAAGGGCTTAGCACAGCACATATCATCACAGCAAAGGCACTGGTGTAATACATATTGTGAATGTGTATTATTTTTGAAGCTGTCTGTCTGATGTGTTGAGCAAATACCTGGATGATACTCAGTAGTAGATTGCAGCAGGCAGGATTCATTCCTCAGCCTGCTGCATGGGAATATTAACTTTTACTATGTCATAGAGGAGGAAGACTGGGTCCATTCATTGATTAACCCATCATGACACTGTTTGAACTGATGTGTCCTGTGTCTTCTTTTCCCTCTGTCCTATTCAATCTTTTCAGTGACTGAATTCTAAAATATTAAACTCATTTTAAAGCATTAGAAAAGGACAAGGTGACAAACTCAGTAATAAGCATTTGTCAGAATATGACATTGCTTCATTCAAGAAGAAAAAAGGGAAAGAAAAGAAAAAAAAAAAGTAAAGTTCATTCAATGCAGTCATGAGTCATAGAGTTGGTTTCTACCCAAACTGCAATTTGGAGACAACTCAAAATATCTGAGCCACTGTAAAAATTATTTTGAAAATTAATTTTCTTAGTAGATTACCAGCTTATTAAAACAGAACCAGTTTTTATCCAGCCTAATGTGGATGTGGAGAGGGGGGGAAAAAATTATGCTAAATCAATATGGATCTATTTTTGTATACTCAGAAAAGAGGCCTAGTTATTTTCTGAAAGGGAGAAACTGGGTTTAAAAAGGAGTCCCAAAGCTATGGCAGCAGTGGTGAAGTTTAGGTCCAAGTTTTTGTCTCTTTGCAGACATGTTTATATCCCTAAGAAACACAATTTGTTATTAACATTTCCCCTTTCAAATTAAGGGAAGAAAAAAAAGTCACAATAACAAGTGTTTATTTCTGGTCAACATATTTCCCATGCTCTGATAGTATTGTTTTATATCAATGTGTTGGAACAGGATACCTCAACTGAAAGAATGTATGCTTGCTTGTCTAAAAGCCCTTAGTGCTGGTTATATTTGTCTGAATGTAAGTATATGAAGATAAATTGGACAAAAATGTTTCTGATCAACTACATTATGGTACTGCAGCTGGTCCTGTGGCATGGTGGAGGTTAAGGAATGCTGAACATATGTTTCATTTATCTGTTCCAATTCATTTAAACTTAAACACCTCAGGTCTGAAGGTTATACAGATGACAAGGACAAGGTTATGCAGATATACACCTTTGTCTCCAAGAAACCTGAAGGCTGCCTAAAATAGCAATTGTCTTCGACCTTGCCTCTGTACAATGGCAATAAATGGTTTTTAATTCAAACTCGCTGGGTTCATTGTGTTTTCCAGCTAATAGGCCCTTGCTGTTTGTGCAAGTTTGAGCGTATATATAAAATTCACTAAGACTCAAGTCAAATATTGATAATTTCTTAACCTGACTTACAAGGGAAACTTTTCTATTTCTGAAATATTAATAATGGAAATCGATGTGGCTTTAAATCTTTGGGGAAATGTCCTCTCTTGCAGCTAAACACCATTGAATTCCTGATGGTTAACGTATCATGGTGAGCATTATGTTGATATGTAAAAATTTGGGTTCCAAGTCAGGGTGACACAGGTAAGGAAGTGCTGGTCTTTACCTGGTCATGTCCAAGCCATAGTGACCAAATCAAAAGCTCTGAATTTTTTAGGGATTGGATTATTTTAATCTGTCAGTTTCTTTGCCTGTAAAATGTTATTCATGATGATGCTTCCTTGATTCAAAGCAGAAACATATGAAGCAAAGCTGATGTGCCTTGAGATGCCCAGGTGGAATACTGTAGAATTGCAGAATTCTGTAATGCCAAAGTCAAAATTCAGTTTATTGCTACCATCCATCTGTGTCATCAATGTTCTATTGCACCTACAGTGCACCCACTCGTGCCTTACTAGAAGAGGATTCAGTTTAGTAACTGAAAAGATACAGATTTCACAACCTGTATAACAATTTGCACAACCTGTAGAAAATCAGGTATAATCAAATTACTCTTCCTAAGATCCAGCTCAAATCCA
Source organism: Agelaius phoeniceus (assembly GCF_051311805.1). Taxonomy (NCBI): domain Eukaryota; kingdom Metazoa; phylum Chordata; class Aves; order Passeriformes; family Icteridae; genus Agelaius; species Agelaius phoeniceus. Next base: position 110,726,213 of record NC_135266.1, on the reverse strand, counting down.
TAGTTAGGACTTCTCTGGGAAACACAAAAACCTGCAGCTTTTAAGAGAGCATTGCTGGAAATAAATATGTGGTGGCCTGGGGGTTATTTTATGTAAGAAGAAAAATATGGGTGTGTAGGAAAAGCAAATATGGATACTGTGGATATACTGCATTTTGTACAGAATTATGTTTCAGATATATCTCTTACTATAAAATTATTGCCAATACTGGTGAAACAAAATAGGATAAGCACAGTGGGAAATGATCCTTTTTTCTTTAGTGAGCAAGATTGTAAGTGCTGTCATAGATTTTGCCTTGTGACCATAAAAGACAGGCTTTTATAGTCTACTTTTAAAGATCAACATGTTTGGATTGTATTAGTTGAAAGAGAAGAACTACATCCCAAATCAAATAAAACTCCACAGAGAAAGTTCTGCTTGCTTTCTTTGCTCTTTTTTTTTTTTTTTGTGTTAGCTGCAAACCTGTCTTTCATTTGAAAAAGTCAGTGTGAGCCTGATGTATTTCTATAGGTAATACACACAGCAGTGTTAGAATAAAAAAAAAAAAAAGGGAGAACAAAGCACTCCATCTGTTACCTTATTACCTTTTCTTTGCTCATTTTCTTAAATCAGTATAGCTGACTCCCAGTGAACAATTTATGAAGGAACAGAGATTGACGTTTCTCCATGTTTGGCTCATTAATGCAAGTGACCCTCATGTCATCCAAGCTCTCTTAACATAAAGAGAGTGTCATATAAAATGAACTCCATGCATTTTGGAGAGCTGCTGTTTACAGAAGAATTATAGGTAAAGTATCTTCTCCATTTGCTGCCTTGCCTTCTCAATTTATGTCTTGTACCAGTTGCATGTCACTGTTCTTATAGTCCTCAAAGATAGTGAGGAAAAACTGTGTGACTCTATAGTAATTCAGTTATTGATAACTACCAGATTGTATTTTCCATTTTTATTAAGTGAGTGTTCCTCTATTGGCTTTTACTCCTTCAGAATACTTTAATTATCACATGTTTATCAAGACTGCTAAGCAAATATTTAAATAAACCCTCCTCCAAATTATTTTTATGATACAATGTATGTCTTGCAATTTATATAGCTCTCAAAAAAAAAAAAAAAAGGAAGAAGGAACATAAATGTAGCTAAACTATCTTACAGGAAGCAAAATATAAAACTTCCAAGTACCCAAGTACCAGAAGATTAAAACAGAAATAATGATGAGTATTTAAGTGAAACAAAGAACACAGTTTTAGGATTAATCCAGCTTTTGCAGATATGCAAAATCTGATAGGGTTTTTCTCATTCCTGCAGTTTAATCTCTTATTCTCTAAATAGCACCATTCTATAATCCTCAGTCTTCTGTTGGACCTTGACTATTTTGAGGCAGACTTTTCCAAATCATGAGCTTGATAGGCCTAAACCATATTTAATATAATGTCTAATAACTTTAGGTAGCCTATTCTAAGGTGATTTTTGGTATGCATGTGTTTTTAACAAACACAGGTGACTTCTGTGAGAAGATACCAGAAAGTGAAGATACCAGAAAGTAAAGATGTCACTGATCTTTAAAATACAGGAGATGATTGGGAGAGTGATGGCATACCACAAAACTACAATGGAAGCCAGCATGACTTGGCTCTGGCAAACACTAGCCGTGATCAAGAGAGCTGCTAAGACCAAGAATTTAACAAGAATCAGGCTGGATCAAGAAAAAACAGACTTGAAGGTCTCAAATTTAATTTTAATTTTCATAGCTTGAGGATGCAGACTGGGAGCAGAAGTAGCAGGGACTTGCTGCAAGTCGTGGAGTCTGATCCTGCTGGATCATTGGGAGAATAGGTGGAGCATTTGTTAAAAATGGTTAATGGAGAATTTCTGTAACTGTGGGCAAATGAATTTTGCAAAATATCTCCTAAAGTCTTCAGCAAACTCCTCAGGCTCTCCTAGTTCATTTATTTCCAAGTCCCTGAAATAATCTGGTACTGTTATAGAAATTTTGTCTGAATTTCCAACCATGACTTTCACAGAGTCAGGAGAAGTTCATCTCACACAGTCTTTGTAGAAGTGGCCAACTCCAAAGTAAATGATGTATTTGAAATAAATAATAAAGATTTCAGCACTGGATTTTGAATATGATTCAAGCTCTTTCAGATGAGCAAATTAGAGAATGGAACAAGTTCAAATCAGTGTATTCATCATGACTTCAATACTTTGGTTAGGAAAGGAATTAGCCATTAAACATCTATTTAAGTATTTTGTGTGCATGTGCATGATGGCCAAGTTATTAAGACTGTATAAAAACACAAAGAAAAAATACAATTCTTTATATGGTGAGAGGGATTAATCCATACTCTACATCAGTTTGGGGCCTATTATATATAGAAATGGAAGTGCTCTATTCAGCTTGGGTTGAGTTGCTCATAATTCTTTTAAGACACTAATTAAATGTCTTATATCCAGTAAGTAATAGAGCCTGCTGCCTCTGACAAATGGAGTTTTGGCCAAAACCTATCGAGTTCTTTAAAAATATCTGAAGAATGGGAACACTACAATACATTGTATAGAAGCCTTAAATCTAGTTTCAGGGAGGAAAAAAAAAGAAAAAGAAAATATTCTTTGATGAACTTATGAAAGGAAAGATCTATTGCAGGATGAAAGTCTGACCTTCTGAATTCTACTTTGCAGGATCTGTGATGTGGGTATCGTGGTTTAACCCCCCAGCTGAAGCCAGATCAGTGGTGAAGGTAAATTTCCTTGCTTAGAACATTAATTCTGTTTTAAACAATATATTTAAGTAGAAGACCTACGACCCTTGCAAAACTTCAGAAATACTCCCTTTTTTATTTTTATTTCCTAGTTTCTAAGGAAGAGTTTGATTCTTCCTTTTCCTCAGAAACCTCAGGATCAAATTATGATAGCCCATTGTGCAGAAACCCCTTCATGTGCAGGGTAAAATTGTGGCTAATTGCATTCCAGTGGTGCGATTAACAATTTGGAAGGGAAAGTGTCAGGCACTCAGTCTCAAAATGTGAGCTGGAGTTCACAATCTGGGGAAATTGTCTTGTCTATTTAGACATGCATTTTATATTGTTTCAGCCTCCAGTTAATTAACACTGCTTGTAGAACCTTTCTCACTACCTGTTACATGTGGTACTTTTCAGAAAACAAACCAGATGATTTCTGCCTCAAGCTCTGACAGATTTTGCGGGATAAAACAGGGCCTGTTGTGTATTAAGGGATGCCTCTTAACCTCCTAAATTTTGCACCATTTACTAGAGCTGCAGAGGTGAGAATCATTCCCAAAACTGTTGAGAGGAGAGTGCTTAAACCTTGTGTTCATTACAGCCATTATTCTCTCGTCCCCAGCTTTTTGCCTGGAAGGGGCAAAAATATGACTTTTTAAGGTCACACAGGGAAGTACACAGTTTGTCTCTTAAACCTAAAACAATAATCTGCAGCGCTGAAACCATTTCTTTCTTTGGTTCCCCTAGCATTTATCAGAGCTGATGAGAACAGTGCCTGTGGTAGGACCAAGCAAATGCATGTTCCATCCAGTGATGTCAACCAAGCAACAAGAACCAAATAGAAGGAAAAAAAAAGTTTTCAGCTGACATACAGGGTCAGCTGCCTCATGAATAACAACTTTTCTTTCCCCTTTCTCCTCCTTCTTTCTCTTCCCCCTTCCCCTCTGTTCCCTTCTTCATCATGTGACATTTTTTGTGTGGTGTTCTGAAGCTATTCCAGTTTACAGCCACGTTACATTTGTGCAGCACAAAGGAGCAAAACGTGTTTCCCAGAGGTACAGCATGATTCCTTCCACAATCTAAAGGAATGGGAATGTGAACAGTCCAAAACCATGCTCTGAACCCTCTTCTGGTATCCCTGGCATTATTGTTCATGAAGTCTAGGAGCAGGTATGTAGGTGAATCAGATAGCAATGAATACAGCAGCAACAGGCAGCACCAGTAAAAAAAGGCAAATTAATTTTGGTTTAGTTTTAAAGATTTTTCAATTTTAAATTTTTAGAGATTAAAGATTTGATTAAAGGTTTCACAATTCCTACTTGCTTGTAAATGTAAAGAATAGCAAAATTCAAAAGAGGAAACACAAAATGGAATTATTTATAGCAGCATACATAGTACATGGTACATCATGCATAGGTCAATGATTGTGAACCTGGTTTTGTCAGAATTACTCCAGGCATTCCCAGGCAGTAGTAGTGAAATAAACCCCAAAAATTTATGGGACTACTCTTGGTGGTAATCAGCATGTATTGAGTGAAATTCACCTTTCTAAAAGTGACTACTTCTCGGTGTGACATACCTGCTGCAGGTAAATCCTACTCTGAATATGTGATAATCATTTCAGTTATTAATGTCTCTGCTTTGTTCTGTTCAAAGAGCTAAGTCAGAAAATGTTTGCATTGTACTGTGGCTGTGACTCAGCTCAGAAGGGGTCAGGTGTACCCTGGGTTGTCTTCCTGAGCAAACATCCAGGCAAACTTTTTCATCTCCAATTTCAATTACACCTCAGTCCTTCTCCTCCCCCTCCTTCTCCTTTAATGAGAAAAGAGGAATCAATGCACATTAATGCTTTTCCAGACCAAGTAATTTATTTCTGTATGTGGCTTGCTTACACTGGCTCGTTCATGGGAGGAATGGAATCATTGTTCCTCCAGGACTGCTTCAGCTTCTGTGCAGGGACTTGCAGCCTGTTGAGTTCTAAAACAAGAACAGATCTCTCTCTCTCTCTCTCTCTCTCCCTCCCTAATTGCCTTAATAGAAGATAAAAGGAATTGCTGGGTAATTCATGGTGGATCCCATTATTATAATGTCTCTGGGATTTCTTGAGTAATATAATAATTTGCAATCTTCCAGATAGAAGTGGCACTTTTTTTTTCTCTCACTTGTGCTAATTTTACATCAGTGTGACTTCTTTGAAGCCAAATGCATCCTATCTAGAGGGAAAAGACTTGAGAAATCAAGTTATTACTCCTCCCTGCCCCATTCTGGAGAATCAGCTATTTCTGTTCAGGAAGTGCTGTTACCCTACTGACCCTGGCTTCAAAAATAAGTCTCCAACCAGCAGCTGTTGAATGAGGAAAAGGCCCTAATTACACCTTTTTTATATGCAAAACCTCAAAGTTCATTTGCCTTGCTTAAATGTTAAAGTGTGTTCAGAATTGTAGAACATGTAGTAGAAAAAAACCTGATGAGCAGAGAAGTTGGGGTTGATGCTGGACCCCTTGGATTTTTTGTGGGGTTTTTTTCCCACTTCCTGGCCTTTGTTATGACATAAACATTCTGATACTGTTTGTGCATAAAGAAGTTTTTTTGCATTAAATATTTAAGTGACTTTTGAAGTCCACACAGTCACAGTTTCTGAGTGTATTTTTGGAAGATGGAGCAACTTCATTCTTGGGATCTCTCACTGGTCAGAGTGACCTAAGGTGTGTTAGAAAGTCTCTTTTCCCAGCCCAGCACTTGAGGAAGGAGTCAGGGCTCTTAATTTCTCAGTCTCAAGGTTGTTTATTGTTCCTTATCTATAAAATTTTGTCTCTTGTCCAGCTGAGGTCCATTCAGCAAGACAGTCCAAGGCACTCTCTCTGCCCCCGGGGCGGTGTTATGTCTTTATCCTAAAAACTACATGTACAATGTTTACAATTACTTTCCAATACCTATCCCCTATGTTAGACAGTGAGCTTCTACTCTAAACCAATCTAAAAGTGCCAACATCACAGCAGAAGATGGAGGCCAAGAAGAAGAAGGAGAAAGGCTGGACATGCCCAGATCCCTCCATCTTGCCCCCTGAACCCCCATTCTAAAAACCCCAAAATCTACTTTTCCACCCCGTGATAAATTCACTGTCATTCCACTTAAACTGCCAGGGCTTGCAGATCTTCATCTAAGGTTGGTAATTTTCTCCATGGGTGATAATCAAACCCACAGGCATTTTGGGCTCTGTGCCAGGGTCTCTGAGCCCCCTGGCAGGGGTCTTGGCTGCTCAGGACAGCCAGAGGGATGCCCTGGGTTCCAACACTTCCTCACCACTTAAGGACATTCTCACCTAGAGAAGTAGTGCCTAAGCATTCTACTCCATCCTGGCAGTAAAATCACTCCAAATGGTAACAGTGACTCCTGGAAGGTTTTCCTGGGAGTCCTGAGCTGATGTGATTTTGCTCTTCAGCATCCACTATCATATTCCCCTACTTGAGAGCCCTAGCACAGTGTGCACCAATTGGAAGGGGCACATGGGAATTTCAGAAGTGATTTTGTGTCCAAAGAGCAGAACCAGCCCCTGGCTGGCAATCCCTGAGCTGGCAGAGCAGCCCTCAGATATCACTCAGGCTATTATTTGCTGCAAGATAAGATTGTGTGTGCTGGTCTTGTCTTACAGCTGCGCTGTCAGCTTGGCCACACCTAACAATCCTATCTGCTGCCTTCCTGGGGCATGGTAAAATGCCAAAGGAAGATAAAGCTGTGCCTGGACCCTGCCTTTCCCCCCACTACAGGCACTTTGCCTTTGCAATTTCCAGCTGTGAAGTGGCTTTCTCTTATGTACCCCTTATTCCTCATCTGGCTCCTGTCCAGACTCTTTAGTTTGCTTGCTTCTCAACTTCATTCCTTGCAGCCATCAGAACTGGCTGCTTGCATGGCAGGCTGCCAAGGAATTTGTAGTAGGATTCTGGTATATTTGCTTTCACTTATTGATGCTCTCAACAAGGTGTTTGTAGCACAATCCCCTTCTTACCGTGGCTCTCTTCAAGAGAAATACTCATAATTTTGCATTTCCTTAGCTGCAGCTCACAAACAAGTCAATAATAGCCCCTTCATTGCTTGCATTCAATCTATTAGCTAGCAAATACCTGAGAAAATGGATATGTGACCTTTGCCTTCCTCTCTAAAATGCTGTGGACGTGAGGCTTGTTTGTCATGGAGTGTATGAGGGGCTGTATATTAAAAGACAGACACAATGGCCCAAAAAAATAAAATTTAAAATATTGTACTTAAGAAGTTCTAAATTGTATGAGTAGTTTTATTTTTATCAGTAGTTTTATAATTGGTGAGTAATTTCATTGTGAATCTCTGCCTTTCATCTGCTTTTACCTGCCAGTAGGAAACTCTTACTCTTTAGGACTTTGAAAAAAAACTCCTCTGAACAATTTTATATGCAGGTAATGTTCTAAAATCTGTCTGAAAAAGAAATATCATGTCCAATTCTGCCCAGCTGCTTTTCCATAAAGCACTAATGCCTCAGGCCTGGAATGGACCTCACTGTGTAAAGCCAATCAATTGGCTGATGATTTATGGTAGGAAAGTAACAGCTTCAATTAGTCCAAACAATGTGTCTGTGGAAAATAGTTCCAACAAATTTTACAGTTTGTGGGTATTTTTAATAAATATAAGAAACTATGATATTATTAACTGCCTTTGTAAGGGTATAATACTTGGTTACAAACACTTTTTTTTTTAACCTTAGTTCAGAATTAAAAAAAAAGAAAAAAAAGTAAAAATCTGTGCTGATATTAATATTAAACAAACAGCTGTTGGAAGCTTAGAATGCTATTTGGTTAATTGTGGGATAGGAAAGATCTGTTCTACATTTTAAACTTGAAACTTTTCTCATCGTGGCAAAGTTTTCAATGTTAATATTAATTTTCCTGTTCCTTGAAAGGCTAGATAAAAGAAAGTTTGTTCACACAGCATGGAGTGAGATACTTAATTTTCTAATAAGAGATATTGCCTTTTTAGAAATTTCTGAAATATTGGAAAGCAAATAACCATTTTTAGAGTTGAAGGATTAGTGCAATTACTAGGAGAGAGGTTTTTAGTGAGGATGAGGGGCAGACTCAGATGTTAGCACAGCTGTTGGCTTTGCACATCTCATAGCATGTATATTTGTAGTGCACACATAACCACACAGCTTTGAAAGTCCTGTGAAGATCAGTAAAATGACTTACTCCTAAACCAAACGTGTCCAATTAAAGAAACAATAAGTTTGGAAGCTAAATTTGGAAATGGCTTTAAATCATGATGATTTGTTATTAGCATGTCCTGCAAATGCTGTGTCTCTGCATGCATTTGAATGGCCATGGACATTTTGTTAATCAGAAATTGCACAGTTTAAAATATAGTGGTTTATGAGAGGACAGATTGTTCTGTGAACTGCTTGTGAATGGAAAAAAAAAATACTAGAGCAGAATCACTGTTTGACTAGAACTGTGTAAACAGTTGGGATGAATAATTCATGCAACCAATTTATTTTATTTTACCCTTAATGCGTTATCTGTGAACAGCAGAAAACTGTCTTGATTTTGAACATTTTGCAAAATCATTTAATAAGGAATTTTGCTGATAAATTCTTAGCTTCCAGTTGATTTATTAGGAACACAGGTTAATGCTCTTTACTAAGAGTATTTTTGTCTATTTTTTTTTTATATTAGATTTCATTGCAAACAAAATTTCTACTTTTGGTCATTTTTTTTCTATTCAAAACAGATTATTGGGCCTTAAGTGAAACCCTTGCATGTTGTAAGGTCAAAATTAATTTCCAGCATGCATTCTCCAGTATTTACTTGCCTTGAAGTATTTTTACTGGCTAACTTCTTGGGAGGTGGGGAGGGACACCTATAGGAAGTGAATTAATGTTTCATTGAGTCATTTGTTCCATTTGTTGGTCTCTTATAGCATTAGAGCATTCAAATCCTAAATTCATAGCATTCAAATCTTGAATTCAAGTATTTCTAGGGAACTATTCCAGGTATTCCAGGTGTTCTCAGCTTCCAGGCTGATGTGCCATTGTTACACTACATACAAGTGTAGCAGCCTGGATATATTTGAACTGGTGAGTACCTTGTTTTATGAAATGTGATATTCTCACCTGCCAGTGGTCTTCAGTTAAAGATCATTCAAGAAACAGATCTTGAAGGGACCTTGTTTTTTCAGGGCTTTTTAATGCTGTTTTAGAACACGGCCTCAAAGAAGAAATTTACTTGAAATATTTTTCTTTTATCAGCCCTTTCTTTAAAGATGTGAAGTACTTGACAGAGATTAGTGTTGAGGGAGACAATTTGGTTAAGGAAAATGACATAAATGAGGTATTCCTGCTGTTGCCACTTTGTCAGTCCTCGGAATTGCCAAGTACGGATGCGGTGCTCTCTCTGTAATACCTCCTGTAGTGCTCCACAGCCCTGTTGTGAGGAATTTAAATAAACTGCTTTTAAATAGTGCTTTTTATAGAAATTTATGTAGAAGCTTATCATCACCCCTTCTTCCATTTGCTAGTAAATCTTGATGACCCATTTGCTAGAAGCAATATCACTAACTAGCCTGTCCAAATAAAGACAGTACAAGGTCAATGGCTAATTCTTTGCTGGTGTTCTCCACATCATTGGCCCTGTATTCCATGGGCAGAAAGACATTTTTAATTCTGGAAATCATGTCTAACTTGGCACTTTGGAGAATGATACCAGTTTCCTGTACAGTGAGACATAAATGTGTGTGTCTGTATAGACAACATATAGTCAATATCTTCTTCAGATTTTTATCTGGGGAAGTTGTATTTTCTGCTGACTGAAGAGCTTCCAGACTGAGCTTAATATTTTGTCTTCATTATAAAATTAAATTTCTTAAGTCAGACATGAAGATATGGCCCTAGCTCTGCCTGTCCTAACTGGCATTGCTACCCTACTTTTTAATCTCTCTTTTCCCTCCCTCCCTCTGTCACCTTCTTAACAATGTGCACTGGATCTTGGGTGGCTATTTGTGTTCAATAATGTATTCAGTCTATTCACTGTGTCTTATTAAATTTTAAAGCCACTCTGTTGTAAAGTATTTTATGTATGTGTAGCTTTGGTCTGCTGTCAGTCCACAAGCAGAAGAAAACAACCAAATCTTATCCTGCAGTTCTTGTTCATGCTGTAAAATAGCACTGGTGAGCAGCAAGCCAATTGGATGCATTTGTTTCAGATAGAAGATGAATGAAAGACCTACTTAGATGAAGCAAACCAGGTTTCTTTCAGTAGAATTCAGGTAACTTTTTCCCCTCTTTGTTCCTCTCTTTAAGATTTCTAAGAATGAAATCAAACAAGCCTCCTTCCAAAACACAGAACTTGACAACTTAGCATATAAAGACTTGGAATCAGGAAGAAATATATCCATTTCCTTTGTCATCCTGACCATTGTCATCCAATTGTAATAGTAGCAGAAATTAGGGCAAATTTAGTCTGATTACCTTGACTTTTGGTGAATGCTGAATCACAGCACAAAAGAGTTTGATGACAAAACACACCTCACCCAAGAAATAAAATATTATATGAGGAAATTAATATTTTAACAGTATAATAGCATACACCATTAATCCAATAATAATTATGCATTATTTGATATAATAGGCCAAATTAATAAAGAAAGGCATTGATGATATTAATAATAATTCATAATTGCTATACAAGAAAACCAATAGTCACCCTTTTCCTTGGTGTGATATTCACCTTTCCAGTGTCCCACTGGGTCCTGGCTGAATATCATGTCAAATCTTCCAGAATATTTTATTTAATGAAAATTTCTTTGTATTCACATCTTTCCTCTAGGTCCAGCTCCCCCTTCTACATTAAGGTACTCAATGTACTGGCATTTGGGGCTTTTAGAAGCTCAGTACATTGATGGAGGAGATTCCTTCTCAGTCTTTTTCAGGGTGTTGATATCAGGGCTTAGATACAAGCTTTCCCTCTCTTTCTTTGTTCCATAAATTGAGATGTTTAGCTTCAAAACCATGAGTACAGAGAGCACTTGTCTGCCTTCCATGAGGTCTCAACTGCTTCATGGAAGGGCATAATTTAAACTACCAATGTATTAATTAGCTAATTTAATTTTTTATAATTGCAGTCCTGTGCCTAAAAGATCAAGGAACTTGACTGCAATCAATTTAATGCATTCTTAAATAGAGAGCTATTTTCAATTCCTATTCTTCCACTGTATGGATCACAGCCAATGTGCTACACAAAATCCATTCTTTTAAGGGTTGCTAATGACACAAACTAAGTGATCCTGAAAGACAAAATCGTTGGTGTAGTTTTCATTGATTTTGGCAAAACATTCAATGTGAAATCTCATTTGCCTTTTATTCAATTGTGGAAAATATCTCATTCTGGATTTTTTTCAGATCAAGCTGAAAAATGCATAAAAACTTATCTGTTGAAGTACAATGCAGAAAAATAACTGAATGATGGGGAAATATATAATCTTGCCTTTGGAATCTCTATTTCTTTATAAATTGATCAAATGTTTTTGTCTGCTATATAAAAGAAATGTTTCAGGAAGATTTAATCAGTTTCTAGCCAAATCTTCAAAATAGTTTAGAGTAATAATCCTGTATTTTTTCCATAGGGAAGGACCTATTTTTATTCAGAGAGCTCTCTGAAGGCCATGGAGTTTTTATTTATCAGATACAAGTCCACTGACTGACATCCTGGAGTTAAGTAGCATCTCCTAGAGAATGGTAGAATCCCTAAAAAGGAGATGAATTCTGCTGATATTTGATGGATAAGAAAGGATGATGGACAGAGGAGACCAGCAAGCAATCTTGAAATATTTATGCTTGCATATTTCTATCCTGCTTTGGTGCATTTCTGTTTATAGTTACAGAAATTTCTCAGCCTCAAAATGCAGGAGCCATATCATAATGACTTTACTTTGTGTCAGCTAATTTTTCTGGGTTTTTTCAGTGTGGTAGTAATTTGGGAGCACAAATACCATGGAATGAAGTAAAAGAGTCTGGTTAAAGATTTTTTTTTCTTTAGAGTTAAAAGCTTTTGTTCAGTGCCATGTGTGTTTATTATAAAATAAAAAGCAACTGAGGACTGTAGAAGGACTGAAACTTGTATTAAGAAAGGACTTGTGGTCTTTTTATTTTGTATACAAATGTGTAGATCCATAGGCAACCTGCAAGGTTTTTTTAAGTGTCATACCATGAAAACTTTTCAAGTTCTCGAGCTGCTTTTTTAAGGAACTTGATAGAGTTTAAGCAGTCCAGTGCCAGATCTGCATATTTCTCAGACTTTGCAAATATGCTTAAAGCTCAAAAGATGCTGTCAAGAAGCTTCTGAAAAATCAGTTTATGCAGCTAACATGGTGTCAGCATTAACAGGCTTGCTGTTTAACTTTAGTCTGTTTATTTACCTGCCTGGAAATTGGAGCTGGATGTCAAGAGGCTTTTCCTCTTCTTGAGGGAATTCAAGCTTAATCTCCCTCATGTAGAGGGAGTTTCCAAATCAAGTTTAATGCCCATGCTGGAAGGAAGGTGTCCTTCAATACCAGGCCTTGTGCCATCACCCTTCCTACCATCACTTCACCTTCAGTTTGCCCACAAAGTGTTCACAGGGGACAACAGTCCAGTTTCACAATCAGCTGAGATAGGAGGGAGCTCTTAGGGTTCTAGTTCTGCCTGTGCTCTTCACAAGGAATAGCAATAGGATAAAATAAATGTCTGTTTTACCAGAATTCAAACTCGAGCATAGGCTTCAAACTCTTTGAGGAGAAAGAGAAAGCTTTGTGTTTCAGGGTGGTGTGAGTTTTGGTTTAGGGTTTGTTTTCGTTTTTATTTTCTTCAAAACTTCCAGAGAAGCATTGCTTTTAATCACCTTTTCAGAGAATTTTATATTTATTATATAAATATAATATATATATATTTCATATTGTTTCTATTAATATTGCTATATATTTCTATTAATTTCTAATAATATTAATATATATTTCGTATTATTTCTAAGAGACTCTTAGTGTGAGTAAGGTATACTGACATAGAAAAGGACAGTCTGAATGTTATGGGTGAATCTCATACATTGCCAGGGATGCTTGGGGTTGAAAAACAGACAACCTATAGATGCTGCTGCTCAGAATTGACTAATTATCTTAATGGGATAGCAAGGGTCAAAATCTTCTTCTTACAACCTTTAAAAGTACATGAGGAGTAACTCTAAAACCTCTACTCTGCAAGACACTGAGTTGCCAGAAGCTTGTTAGCAGGTGAGAAAGAAAGGTGACTTGTCAAGGACTGCTCAGGGAAAAAAAAATATTTATAAATAACTTCTTTGTTATATTCAGAATAGAATGTTGTGTTATTGAAGTATATGTTTAAATAATTTGAATACTTTTATGGATCAAGAAATTGATGTCAGCATTTGTGAGAGGGATGAAGCAGGACATTCAAATCTAATTTCTTGAACAATTGCTCTCCTTATTTTTCCTACATCATATTTAAAGAAGATATCTGTTCTATTACTGGGATCAATCTGAGACTAGCCTTACTTAACCATGAGCCACAACCTTAGGACTTCTTCATCAAGCATTGGCAATCATGTTACTAGGGAGGAAGGTTCTTGTTTGCAAAGCAGGACCTTCTCAGAACTGCACCTTTGACAACCATTTTTTACTTTTTCAGTCTTGTCTCTATTTTTAAAGAGTACAAGATGTAATGAAAGGTACCAAAGGGCTGGATAAAAACATGGTGACCTGGGATTGTAGATAGTGGATTTCTGTGCTGAAAGCCTTTAAGATAATCCCTACCATCCTGCAAGAAGGGCTGAAGAGGCACAGAAATATTTTGGTCAAAATCCACAGCTGAAAGTTTAACTTAGTGAATTGACAGCCTCTAAATTGTGACCTGGCTTAGAGAGTTAAAGTACAAAAAGTTAATGTGTCAGGTTCCTAGAGCAGTTATGATGTGAGCTGTGCAGCTGCACTTCCATCTAGAATGTTGTGCAATGTTCTTTATTTCTGGTCCCATTGACCATCTCTTGGTTCAGCTTTTTGCAACAGCTTTTTGTGAGAACCTCTTTCCTGCAAAAACCAGAAAATAAACATGTCCTGTGACTACAATTATGATTTGCTTACTAGTTGCTTCTTATGAACTACTTGCTGGCAAGCATTTGTGACATGCTTTTTTACAATTTTTCTTTTCAGTCCCTCCACTCTCATAAAGAAAATTCAACTTTGCTTTTCTATAGATGTGTCATGGAAATGAGGTAAGCAGACATTGCATACACACACAGGCATAAGAAGGCAGAGTATGTTTACAATTGTGGGCTTTACTTCAATAAAATAGAGATTTCTAAGGGCTAAGTGATATTCTTCTCTATAAATCTTGTATTCAACTTTCCTTTGATATTTTGAACATAGTTTGGTTTTATTTATGGCTCTGACAACATTTCACATTGGTTTTTGCACTACGCATTGTTCATCACTTAGTGGTGAGTATTCACTGCTGGGTAAGTAGTATCTATCAGACAGGAGGTAATAAAAGGTAAAATTCAACCTGTTGGTCTGAAAAAAAACCCCAAAACTTTTGCAAAAAATTGGGAAGTGATGAATTAATAAAATTGTCTGGTCCTGTCATGGTCAAGGAAACTGATGTAGATATTCTACTTTTCTGAAAAGTATTTTGTAGTACAGTAATCCTTTAAAATGGGGAATCTTAATTTTATTTTTTAATACATACATCCAAGTAAAAATGTGTAGTCTTAAAATTTTATCTTAATTTTTCATTTTTCTAAAGCAATATGTATATACAGAGCTGTTAATATTAATAATATCCAGCTATTTTTCTCACATAGAAGATAGTAATTTTAAATAATCATCACACAAATGTAGAATTATGCTGACATTAAACAATCAAAACTTTCCTTTGATCAAAAGGAGGAATTCAGCTTTGATTACGCATTGCTCTTTTAATTAAAAAAAGTATGCATCATCTTTTTAGTACTAGTATCTCTTTACTATTAACTTTCATGATTTTTTATTTCATCTGAAAGACTTTTGTATGGAAATTAGGTTTCCCTTTCTAGTTGAACAAATGCTAATAGAGGTGCTCTACAATTACTCACTGAAGTTTTAACCAAAGTCAATTTAATTATTTTGCACCCCAAATGTCATTTTCCCCTCCAAACATCCCAGCAAACTGGGTTGCCAGAATGAATATTTACAAATGAAACAAATATCAAATGTTTGAATATTTTCAGTTTTCTTTCAGTAGTAATCACTCAAGATGATGATTAATCAGGGAACACATGTATGTCAAAGTTAAACCTCAAATGCACAGTTCCTATTTCGTATATCAATTCTAGTGACCTTCTTGCATCCAAACTCCTCTAGAATTCCTCATCTGCCACCTGGCATCTGTGCCACTCCCCCCAGCAGTGTCATTGTGTTATCAGCCTGAGGACAGTGAATGAAAATGCAAGGTGAGGTTTTGGTAGATGCTAGACTGAGAGGTAGGACTGCAAGAGGCACCGTGCTAAAACAACTTGATACGACAAATACTGCAAACAAGTGAATTTCTCACTCCCAGCGAGTCCCACTCATCAGAATAAGGTTCATACACAGAGATGCTTCCATCTGGGTGTTAATGTTGGGCTCTGAAATCTCCTCTGTATTAGGTAATTTTTTTTGAGCATCAGATGATGTTTTTCCTGAGATTTCTTTAGTGCAGCAGCATCAGCTTTAGTGTGTTTTGTTGGTTCCAACTTGTTGCTGATTTATTGGCATTCAGCTAAATAAAATTCTATCGAAGCTCTTCCTTGAAAATAAATAACCTAGAAAATATTTTTATTATTTTAAAGAGGGAAAACAAAAAAAAAGTGTACTTTTTTTTTATGTTTACTGTAAAATATTGTTGTCCTTCAATGTTCCAGTCATTGAAAAAACAGACATTCATTGTGATCTGTTCCATTGAAATTGATCTTCAGTTTGCTCTATTGCAAGGGGAGTTATAATTTATATTCTTTCTATGTAATTTTTAAATGTTTGCTAAATACAAGAACTGAATTCTATGAATTATGGCAGGAGAAGGACTGGGCAGAGGAGGGTTTAGGTGGACATGTGTTAGATTTCTATTTTGAACTGAAGAGCTGCGATGATCCACCAGACCGATTTTTTGTAAATGTTTTGTAAACTATTTCATATATAATGATATAAACAAGACATGTTAAAAAGAAAAGATTCTACCATTTGGCAAATTACTTTAAATTTGCATATATTTTGAATTAGGCAAATACATTCTTTGTTTAACAAAAGTTTCTCCAAGTAAATGAAAGTTTTATACTTGGAGTTGATTTACTCTTTTTCTGTCTCCTCTCCTCTGTGAGTTGAAATGTTTTAGCTTTTTTTTTTTTTTTTTGCCTTTTAGGACTGTATTTTATCCTCAAGTCATTGCCTTTATTGTTATTTTTGGTTCTGGTTTTATGTTCTAAAGTGTTTTCAGCTTCATCTAAGGAAAACATTTTACTGCGTAGCTCTAAATGATGATAAAAGCTACAACATGTAGAGAGGGATGGGTTCCCCCAGCTTATCATTATGAAAGATAATTTTGCTTTAAATTAAATATAGGAGGTAGAATGAGATTAAATGGAAAGCTCAAGTAGAACATTAAAGAGAACTCCATCTAAATACTGGTAGGAGTTTAAATTATAATAAAGGACTTACTGTTATATTCTACAATCCCAGTCAAATTTCAGGGATAGTTTAAGAAAATAGTGTACTAATTCAAAAGGAATAGACCCACTGAGCCAAAGAAAGAAATTATTCAGAAGGCAGTAACAGAAAATAGGAGAAAAATAAAAATATTTTATAATTGTGATGTAATACTAAAGATTTTTGTGTGCTCTTTTTTAAATAGGGCAATTGATTTCTATGCTGATATCAGATTTACAACCAAATTTTTCTAAGTAATCTGCTGAAGCTGGATCACCAGTTCTGCCTGGGTCAGCACAGCAGATTTTGGGCCATCACAGGCCTTAAATAATCAAACAGCTATTCCCTAAAGTGAAATACAAATTCATACCTCATTGAATTCTGTATGCTAATCCAAAGAGAGAGTTCTTCACAACTGCTTCTTTTTTTTTACTTGAAATTATATGATTTTTCTCTGTATGTCTAATTTGCATCATCAAGGAAGAAAATTTGAACAATGTAAAGAAAAACAATTAGGAATTTATGTATCCTCTATCTTCTGGAATATGGTGCTAGAGGGAAAAGTTGATACAGAATCATTTCCCATGATATTCTGCCCAAACTACTCAGCAGATTAAGTGAATAGTGCAAATGATGCCTCTGAATTTCTATGATGAAGAAATAGTTAACTATGGTTCATGTAAATATAAATTATTTTTTTCACCAACCAAGCATTTACTTATCTTTCTGATCCACTGAGAGTTTCTCTGTTGGGCCCAAGACCACAAGGGAATCTAAAAACCCTGGCACCCAACCACCTAAACATTTCTTATCCTCCAAATGTACTCCAGGATTAACAGTTCCCTAAAATGCAAAAAAATTTGCCTAAAAACATAATTTTTCTTTTTTTTCTTTCTTTAAGAAAACATCTTAAAATTGTCAAGGTTATTACAGACATCTTATGCAGTGATGAGAGAGGAAACACTCTCCTTCCTAAACTTTGCACCACAAGAGTCTCTAAGGCAGCTCAATCAAAAATGAAGCAAGGGGTCATGTCTTTTGATCATAGAGAAAAGTCCCAGTAGCTGTGATCCAAGAGGAAATGTTGAATAATCATGCCATACTGCACAGATGGGTTCTGTTGGAAAGGTCACAAAGCATCTCTCATTCTTCTTTTCCACTTCCCAAAGTTCTGGCCTTGCTGGATGTTTCTTGCTTACCCAAGCTCTGCTTTTAAAGGGACGACACCAGGAAAACAGGGCTCATTCCTGACTAGATCCCAATCTGCATCTCCCAAAGTGACTAAAACGACCTGGGTCAGTGATGCTCTTGTTTCTTTCTGCTGTAGCTCTTTCACTTTTCCTGGGGCACTTAACCTTTCAGTGAACCCTTGACTTGCAAAGGGCAAGATTTCAAGTGGGTGAAGGATTTAGGAGACAGACAGTGCTGTTACCCTGTTCCTGGCACTTTACTTGAGAAATAGGTATTAGTACAAGGAATTATTGCATGGTTTTAATTTCTTTGAAAAGGCCCTTTGCCTTAATTCTCAGAAGTTAAAGATTGGTAGACTTATCCTAATTGACAGAGTAGGAAAGGCAGTTGAATAAATTACATAATCTGAGCAAACTGGAGTTTTATTTGACTTAGTAGTAGATTCTGCTTTGGTATTTAAGCTGTGGATTAAAAGAAACAAACAAAAATGTTTCTTTTGAAAAACGAGTCTCACTATTTAATTTTTTTATAAAAGTTTAATAAGGGGTAAGAGGGACAATATCCAGAGCTAGGGTGGTTGGCAATCTGCCAAAAACACCCTGTTACCTTAAAACAATTTTCTTATATATTTTTCATTACAGTGGTTAAATGCCTATTAATAAGGGTTGTACATATTCAAACATTCCTGTGAGTTAACACTCTGGGAATTCTTTTACTTGGTTTTAACCTTTGACTTGTCTGGATGCCATCCTGTAGATTAAATCAATAAATTTTATTTCTTCTCCATTCAGTTGTTTTGACACTTCCTGATAACTGGAGGGTCAGTAGTAAATATTTCTCTTGGTGTCCTGGTTCTTGTCACTGTTATCATTCAGATAAGATAGTCCACAAATACATTGAATCAACACAACTATTTCACATCAGTATTTGAGTTAGTTACGCACATAAAAGTATTTATCAGTACATAGTCTCTATTTTATTATTATGTGAAGTTCTAAGCTATAATATTTATCACAGTACTATTTATAAGCTATATAGTGCATACAAAAACTGACAGATTGTACTATCTCCAAAGCATTTAAAGAGGGATTACAAATTGTACTATATCAGAATCTCTGTGATCAATAACACCTTGCAAAAGCCAATACGTAAATGCGAAAGTCAATAATTATATTGTCATTTATAACACTTCTTAATGTGACAGAAGAACCAGATCCTGAAATATCCTATCATATGTTTCACGTGTGAATTTAGAAGTCAAGACATTTCCCTTTCAATTAAGTGGTTACTTTTCTGAAGCTAAGTTATTGGCAGGTTGAAGTTGTTAACTGTGAAATGGGATTTTGTTTCTCTTGTTGAATATGACCCTTAGATATGTTATTTTGCTGTATTTATGCAAGTCAACTATGTGTCGACCTCGAATTTAAGTACTTAGTCCTGTGAGAGGTATCTCCAAGGGTACAGGTAGCTTTCTCTTGTGTTGTGCTCTTCCTCAGACCCATGGAAACTGCTAAAGGATTATTTGGAGCTTGAACTTCACACTTTTCCTCATGCAAATAGAGTAATGCTCAATTCTACGTGCAGCTATGAGGCTGGGCTCTGGGGAAACCTGGAGCCAAGTGAAAGGGTTACCACCAGCCCAGGAGTTGTCCATCAATGAGCACTTGATGATTGAATCCAGTGGGATTATTCCTATGAATAAGAGCTACAGAATCTGAACCTTGAGTGCTTTATAGTGAGGACTTCACCTTTTGTGTTACATGAAGTGCTGTTCATGTTTTTTGTCCTGTGGGGAAACAATGCTCTGCTGTAATAGCCTGAACGTCTTCTGAACATTCTATATGTTTGGGATATACAAAGTTTTCTGCAACTTCTCTATTGTTTTGCTTCCCAAATTTTTCCCAGCTGGGGACAAATTACCATTTTTAATCAGAAACTTAATTTATTTATCTTTAATTCTTGCTGGTAGTTGTGTCAAGTGACCATGAACACTGCCTTAATTGGGCAGGAAAGTGATTTTTTTTGATTACAGCATTAAATGAAAGAGCTGAAACATTTACAGTCTAGTACGCCAACTGAAAAACTGTTTTAGTTTGTTTGAGGATTATTTTGGTTTGGGTTTGCTTTTTTTTAGCCTCTCAGCTGTCACAGGTCCCCCTTTATTGTTTTTTAGAGGCAATGTAAAAAAGACTACACACAGTAATATTTAATGTGCCTACAGAATGACAAATATCCTTTATTCATGGAATTATTACTGCTGTTCACTGCCCATGAGGGGTCTTACCCACCTCAATTCTTCATTGTGCCATAGAAAAATGCTTTGATATAGCTCAAAACACCTATACAAATGAAACTATAATTGCCCTTTTTTAATCCATTTGCACGTCTTGTAAAACTTTCCTATTTTGCTTATGCCACTCTCTGTAGTTTACTTTCTTCATGGCCTCTGCAGTGTCTTGCTCACATTTGCTTCTACACACTCAGATGGAACATTTTTACAGTGTGCATTTCATATCCCTCAATGACAGCCAGTGTTTTCATGACTTATGTATTCACTTTCCTGATGAGGTAATCCACAATCATAACAAATTAAATGAGTGGCATACAGTGTGCAGACGCTTGTTTGCTCTTTGACTAGTTACAGAGAAACAGCTTGTGCTAGAAAAACAAAATATGTAATTCTGAATTACTGCAACATTGCCAAGCTAAAGGTGCCACAGTTTATTGAATTTTGTTTCTGTTTCTGAATGCTGTAGTAAAGGTTGCCTATAAGCTTCAATTATAATTTCTAACTGACTTTTTTGGAGAAGTTATTTTAAAAAGTTTGATTTGGTCTAATATTGTGTAATTCATACTCTGTCTCTCAATAATGTATGCCTTGTATTTTTGGGAAAAGTTGAATGAAGGAACTCTTATATGTTTTTTGAACAACTGGAAGATTTGGAGGTTTGAGTTTGGTTTTATTTAAATCCACAAATCAAAATTCTATAACATTTTCCTTGATCCTAATCAGTATGCTTGGTGCTTAGAAGAAAGGAGTTTCCAGTTTTTGAGTATACTTAGTCTTTTTGAATGGTCAGAAGGAAGCCTATAGAAAATTTCCTTTTTCTTATTTTATTTTCCTCTATATTGTTTTCTTTGCAATAAGTAACTCTCCTCATGTCTCCCTGCTGATTGCTCCCCACCTTTTGCTGGCCATGCCTTTAATAAGAATTCTTACCAACTTTGTACAGCTGTAAAAATGAGGAATAGTATAACCTCCACTGTTTTCCTGCTATATAAATTTTAGTTATAGAGGTTTAAATTTTGGAAGCTATATTTTGTGCCGGCAATCCTAGCTTTCAAGTGCATAAAATAAAATTTCTTAGATGAGGTGGGTGATATTCCTGCTACAGTGCTCCTGCAGATTACCAAAGGTGCAAAACAGGTAAGGAAAGAAATACAGAATTTTGACACATGTGGGTCCTTGCTCTTAAGATTGTTCTGGAAAATAAAACTCCTGCTCTTCAAGATAACAGAATCAACAACCTGTTCACAATGGAGCAGCATTAAAGCAAAGTTTTACACTTCACAACATATGGCAGTAAAGTTACTTTCAAATAGTGCAGAGGAGATTCATTCATCTTAATGTGAGGTAGATTAGGCAGACAAAAGAGATTCAGGATCCAAAGAAAGATAAGGAAAGGAAAAGGATCAATACAGACCCACATAGAAATTATCTACTATGAAAATAATTCAAGGAGTGGGACATGAGAGAGAAATACCATAGAGGGAGATAAAAATGATACCAGTGGATGCTGGATCCTTTTCTCTTCAGATTTCTAACCTTGATTTTGATTTAGAACAGTAACACATGTCCTGTTAAACACCTGTAATGTTTCCTTTGTTCCTTTTTGCACCATCATGTGTGGCTTTGTGAGGATAGAGGGTAGGGTCACAGATAGCAGTTGATCTATTTTAACAAGGCCAGGTTTGGCAACACAAATATTAGAATCTGAAAATATGGTTAGTTTGAAACTATTTCTTAGCTTTTTTTCCCCTTTCTTTTCTTTTTTTTATCCTGTTCACATTAGATGCTGCAATGGTTTCTCTTGATCTGCTGAATTCCATCCTGCATGAGTTGCATCTCAGTCTGTGCCAGAAGAAGCTCTTGAGCTGCTTGTGGTTCCTCCCCTACTTGCATGCTTTAAACAGTACCTTCAAGACATACCAGACTGCTCTTGCATACCATCATGATTATTTTTTTTAACTTTCTGCACATAAAACTGACACATAATGATGTCTTTCTATCCAGAATGGCAGCAGGGAGTACAAAGAAATTAATTTCTCCTTATGTACCTTCCAAAAGTGCCTTGTGTGCTTTAAAACATTGTCTGTGAATTTGGAGGTCAGGAAAACACTCAGGATTCAGCAAGATAGGTATAGTGGCGGTAAAGCCTGTAACAAAACTGCAATAAAATCATTGCAGAGTAGAAATTCCAGCTTCCAAATCAACTGCTATACTTGCAATTTATGTGGAAATCAGGCTTCTTTGGATTCAAATTCTATTGTAAAACTCATCACTTCTCTATGTTGCTAGACCCAGTACATAAATCAGAGGATCACAGAGGATAAAGGGATGCCTTGCTTTGACAAAAAAATGAAGTTGGAACTGCTTTGCCAGTCTGCCTTATGGCCATATTGTCACATGGTTTCCCTCAGGTGAAATTCTTCTCCAAACCCGTTTATTTTCATTTTTCTGGATTTTGCTTCTTTAACTAACTATGCATATTTTTTGGGCTTTATCCAGCAAGAGATTTTCTCACCCAGTTCAGTGTTCTCAGGTTTCACATACCTGTGTCTAAAGCTGGGCTGCAGCTGAGGCTTTCACACTGCTGAGTACACTTCTGAGTGTACTCCACGATGCACTTTTAATGTTGAGATTCCCCAATGATCAAAACAAAATTTTCCCTTATCTCCTTCCTTTCAAAGGTATTCTCAAGGCACATTTAATGCATCATGCAGGACACAACAGGAATTGCTATTTTTTCTTTTACATAACCTGAGGAAACGCTTACACAATCCCAAAACTTCTTTCTCTGCAATCCTGACCTTGCATGGGGGCACCTTCTCCACAGGGTGTGTTCCCTGTGCTCCAGGGCATTTTTCATGTTCCTATTGTAATAAGGATTCCAGTTTTCTTATACTGGTTATGACTCTGGAAGGAAAATATATCTTGACTTCCATCTTACGTGAAGACAAGTTAGATATATTTTCTGAAAATTCTAGGAAAACATAAAACAAACACTTCAGAATCTTTTTTAAATTGTGTTTGATGGAATATCTTCTGAAAAGGTCCATCCTCTTAAATAAATGGTGTTTAAATGATTTTGTGGTTAAAAGAGGTATCCCAGATTAAGAGTGTTGTATTATTGAGTGTTGTATTAAGAGTGTTGTATCCTTAGTATGATTATTGATATTTCCTGATGTCCTTATTTTGATTCATATTTGGCTTTGCAACTTAATTTCTTTATCCAAATATTTATGCTGAATTCCTGGAATGGCAGCAGGAAAACAAAGAATTGCTCTGTATTTAATTTTTTTCCCCTATTTGTATCATTTGCCTGTGTGTAAGAAAAAAAGTCCATTGATCAATGGTAGGATTAGCATTTGATTCCAAAAGGAATCTTTTTTTTTTCTAGTTTAAAACAGGGGCTAGGAATGTTACTTCAGTTCTTCTGGAAGGGGAGGTGGCTTCCCTGCAATGAGTGAAACCTCTGTAGCCCTAAGCAGACAAAATGGATAAATGTGGATAATTCTTTTTTTTTTCTTTCTGCATGAATGCTAAAGGTTATTTTCATATTGTATGCGTGATCCTGCCCTTCACTTTTGTTTTCTCTCAGCCCCTGTTTGTTTAGAGAACCAGCTGGCTGTGCCCTTTTCCCTGAATGTGGATGCACTTCTGTTTTGTGGGATTAAAAGAATCTGTGGTGATACATGATGCTCTGAGCTGGAGAGTGTATCTGTGTGTACTTCTGTTTACTTCACACAATTCTCTGTTTACAGCACCTGGTAGTATTTTAGAAGTGATATCTATTTTTTTAAAAGAGTTATCCTTTGTGAGGGATGTTTACACCTGCCAGTAAACTGAGGTACTATTGTAACTTCTCAGTTGTTCTCATACAGTCTTCTTAAGAAATTTATTTTGCAAAGGGTAAGTACAATGATAGATTACAAGGTGATCTATGTAGGTGGCAAACATCTGTTCCAGAAATAGTGCAATCCTAGAAACATGGATTGACTGGCAAACTTTTGCCACAACCTCAGTAATATTTCCTTTTAATATCAGCACTGAAATCACAGTATCTCGTCACAGGGTGTGTTCACTGTAAACTGATGTAACCAGGTTCACCTTCAGACAGCAGAGTGCCTGAATGTAAATAAAACATATTTGATTTGTCCTGTTTATTCCTGATGAAAATATCATGGGTTTCAAATTCAACTTTTTTTTTTTTTTTTTTAATCCTTGGAATAAAAAAAAAACAAAACAAAAAGAGGCAGCAGTTTTTGGGGTTTTTTTTGGGGTTTTTTTTTGATCCTAGAGTTGCAACTCTAATCCCAACACAGCAAGGTCCTCATACTTAAATACCTGACTTCATGCTGGGTAGTCCTGCTGACTTCAACAAAGTCTTGCTCAAAGCTACATATATTTGTGTGTATTTGGGGCTAGGTTTAGCTCATTAACATGTGACCTACTTTACAGGAGAGTGTGCTTTATGATTTTTTCACCAATATCCATGTATACATTCTGTTTCCTTGCCAAGGTAAGCATTAATGTAATTAACATTGATAAATTCAGCATACTTCTGTGGGCAGTTTCTACCTGAAGAGATGATGAATCTCAAAGCTGAGGTCCTTCTGTGGCAGCTCAAACTTCACCAAAATTACTGTATATAATTCAATAAAATAGCCTTTGGATGGAATGAATCCCTAGAAATCAGGTTCTGTGTTCAGAGGAGGTGCTTTTACAAAAGACATTGAGGGGGGATAAGGAATGCTCTGGTTCTCTTGCATGCACTGAAGGCTGTGCTGGTAAAAATCACATATTTATGAGTTTACAGTGAGTGAAATCTGATGTGCTTGAAATTGCTTGAAATTTCCATAGTTTTCAAGATTTGGCCCATGAAGCAGGCAAGGAAGAAACACAGTAACTTTAGTGAATCTATTTTTCATGTTGAGATTATGGCCTTGAACTTCTTGCAGAGTTCACACAACATTAAACTATATAACCTTATATGATATTTATTTGACTTACACTTATAATAGTAATGATAACTATTGTCTTTTAAGTTATTTGCATTCAAATTCATGGGGAAGTTGATCATGTGGCATTGACATGCCTGAACTTATTCTCATAAGTAACTGCTCATTCTTTTTGAAAAAAATTTATTGTAAAACACTTACCTGTGTGCCTGTTGCATTATTGGTCTCGTAGGAATCCAGATTTTGAAGACAAGCTCCTTAGCAAGACCCCAGAAGACCAATTAGATGCCCTAACTTCAAATGTAAGTTCACAAAGTCAATCCCAATCTCGCTACCTATTAATTTGGATCAAAGTTTGTAAAAAAAACTAGAGAATAAGTAGCCCTGACAAGGATTTAAGATTTTCCATTTTTATGGCAAATTTCTTGAAAATAAAAATGTGATACTATCTTAACACTCAAGGAAAAAAAATTCCAAATCCATCTTATTTTAAAGTACATTGAAGCTTTTTGCATTTTAGATTTTCTTTTGCATGCATTCTTAAAAGCTTTTAGTACTAAATGAGCATTTCTAAAAATGACAACAGCCTGATTTCAACATGATGAAATGCTTCTATTTTTAAAGTCTGTGCATTTATCTGAACTTTTCAATTCAGCTAAACAACACTTCATAGGGGAGAAATATGTTCCAGAAAATAATGAAAGTGAGACCTGACAGGATTGGAAATAAATTTATAGTGAATTTTTATGTGGGATGCAAGGGAGCTTAGAAAAAACCACAGATGTAACAGCCTGCTGAGCATTAAGAGTCAGAAAGAGAAATACTCAAGATGTAATTTTAGTGGTTTGTGCATTCACAGTATTTATCTTTGCTATAAATCCCATTACATTATTTGGATTTTCACACAACACAGGAAAAGTTTTTGGGGGTTTTTGGTTTGGGTTTTTTCTTTGTTTGGGCTTTTTTGGTGGTTGTTGTTGTTGTCTGTTTTGATATTGTTTGGTTGGTTTTTTGGGAGTTTGTTTTTAATTTTTTTTTTTTTTAAATTTTCAACAGTTCTGTTTGTGCTATGGTACCTCTTGACATCCAGACCAGTGGGCCAGTCTCTTAGGCTATGCTTGCACTGTCAATTGTAGCAGCATTTTAATATGCACTTGTACTTTGCCAGAGCTGATGGGGAAATAGGGAAAATGGAGATATTAGGACTCCCCTATGTCATGAAACATTAATATGACCATAACAGAAGTCTCATTCATTTGAATTAATTTATAAATCTTACTTGCAGGAAACTCCCCTTGCTTCCTTGCTTCCATCTTTTAGCTCCAGTCTTTTTTGAATTTATTACTGATGACTGAAGCAGCCTCTAAAACTGTAGTCTCTAAAATCAAGAATGGTCTTAGAAAGATAGGAAAGTAATGCAATTCTCTTTCTAATTCCTCATATTTTCTGATTTCCTAAAAACCGTATCTGTTCTTCATTTTGCAATAAAATTAAGGTTCGCAGAGGGGATCTGATAATCTGAGTCATCTTTTCTGACTGTACACTGAAGAGTTCTGTAATTTAAACACTGAAAGAGGCTTGAATGGGACTCTATGAATGACTGTGGAAAGACCAGAGGAAGCCACTCAGGACTGGCACAATTGGGCAACATCTACTTTAAGATGTGGGTGCATTTCCATGCAGCTTCTCAGCAGCTCCAGGATTAGGAAGAGGGCAGCTTGATCAAAACACAAGTCATCAGAAAGCAACAGTGACAAGGTGAGACATGACTGAAGTTTTATCACCCCCAGATCAGAGAGATGCAACAGTAAACAGATGATAGTGACTCATGGAGGTGAAATACTCCAGAGAGGCAAAATTTCCTAATCACCATCTGCTCAGAAAGAGTGAAAAAGGCACATCTAAAATCAGCACATGATCACTAACTTCAAAACTTTGCAGAAGACATAACAAAAATCTTGATAATCACCATCCCTCTTCTTCCTAATTAAACCTTGGCACCACCTTCCCTCTCAGCCATCATCCCAAGGAAAGCTAGCTAGCCAGGACCACTTGAACACATGCCCACTGGTGTGAAAGTCTGTGGGTGAAAACAATTTTATCCTAAAATAAAATCACCCTTGCTGCCAGAGGGATGCATGTGGTGCTTTGCTGTTCTGTTGCTACAAGTCCCCACAATCTTATTTGGTTTCAAAGTGTTGAAGGCCAAAGGTAGGGTTCTCAGCAACTCATTCCTTATGACCCTGGAAAATTAATAATACCCAGATGTGTCTGTATTAGAGACTGCAAGGTCTCCATCTGCCTGGCACAGAAGTCTGAGTCCACTTGAGGCTGAGTAGCTTCATGCTGAGCTCCTAATGCCTAAATCCTATGAAAAGAGGCACTTTAGGCATCTCTTTGATCATAGAGAAGAACTGCAAAAAAAGAATTGGGAGTTGAAATTTCCTTTCCTTGCATTTCCTTTACCTTTTAAATATAATAACTGAGCTTTTAGAGCAGTACCTTTAATATTAAGGGAACAAAATCTGATGTCTTGCTGTTCACTAGTCTGCCTTATCAACCATGTTGTAAGTTTGATTTTTTTGCTGTTGTTGACAAAATTAGCACATCAAGAGAAAGAATTAAAAAGCAAATATGTATGAACTGATATGGTATGGTGGAGCTCTCTAGTTCCCATGGGGTCCCATAATAGTGTTTGTATTTTATTCATAGGTTACTTAATACAAAAATCTTCAAAAGGCACTGGAGCAGAGAATGAAAATCAGGTACCTTCAATTTCCTGGTGAATTCCTTGATATTCTTACCCACACCTTTTCTACCCCAAAGATACAGTCTATTGATTTTGCAAAAAACATTATCAAAAGAATCTGAGTGTTTTCTATGAAGTCTGGAATAGCAGAGTAAGGCACTTCATTCTCAGCTTGGAAATGGGAGTTGAAACTGCTCTCTTAAAGGAATTTAGCCATAACTCCCATATCAAGGCTGAGTGTTGTGCAAAAAGTGAATTAAATACATTATCACAGGAAACATTATTTCTTGAGCCAGAATTTGATTTATTGTTCATTTGTGGAATGAAGGCTTGGCTGCTTACTCTGAGCAACAAGCTCAGAATTAAGGAACCTTAATGGCCAAAAGGAGGTTTAACATCATAACACTTTTCACAACACTACCTATAACTTAAAATTTCAGTCCAACAGTGCCTGCTGCCTGGGTTAGTGCACTCAAATCCATAGTTGGAGCACAATTTCTATGTGGGTACATGTAAAAAAGAGGAACTCATTATTCAACAGATCTTTCTTCATGCAATTGGTTGCAACCTCTTGTTCTTGAGACTGAAGTGATGTTAAGCTTTTTTTTGTGGGGGTTTGTGGGTTGGGTTTTTTTCCCCACTCTTCCTTGCTGCACCTTTCTGCTGGGACAATGCTGAAACTGAATTCTGTCCCACATTATTATGTCTTGAGCAGAGCTGCTGGTCACGTTCAAAACTAACCCAGTGGGAACTGAGGACAAGTTCTTACTGTTTCCTTGGGTCCTTCATAATCACAAAGCCTGAAGTTATTCTGGTTCCAGACTCCAAACCAAGGAGTTTCTGGGATTTTGGTTGAATTTGGTTAAATTTGGTTTTGGCTTGATTAATGGTATAGTAAACACCATTTATTTACCTCAAAGTCTTCAGCATGTTGAATGCTGGAAAACAGAATCATTTTTTTGTGAAGCAAAGATCCAAATTAAAGAATCACTGGAAATACATCTGTAAGCAAGCTGCAAAACCCTCTGAACAAGCTGAGTGTCTACTTCTTCTTCACTTGGGCAAACAAGACTTTAGGTGAGGGTCCCTTTCCTGGAGTTCAGATGAAATTGAAATGCTGCATCAATAATCTGATTTACATCTCAACCAGCTACTTTTGTGCCTGTTTCCCATTAGGACCTTTTTAATTTTAGCCTTTTCTCTGCGGAAAGCTGCTCCCACCACTGTGTCCTTAGGCTGGGAAGGCTGTCACCAGGCAGTGGGATCCCTGCTGCTCAGCAGGGTTTGTGCTCTGCCTGGTGGGGTGGGTCGGCAGAGGAGCCTCACCACCTGGTGTCGGTTCTGCTCAGCAGATTTTGCATCTCTGTTTACACTCTGCTCAGCTATAATTGACAGTTCTGTCATCATTTCTTCACCATCTTTGGGTGTATTGTTATAGCTGAATACATGCTATACAAGGGAAGAATCCTTGCTCATCACAGCTGTCGCTTTCCTCTTCTTCGGTTCTTCTTGTTCTTTTTTTTCCTACGCTTTGAGTAGTGTAAGTCATGGTGCTTATATTGCATATGCATTGACAGATTTCTTGACTGACATGCAAATTAATTCAGAGGAAGAGGAAAAGAACATTTTTGTCTCTGACACTTCTTTATTTTTATCTTTGCGTGCCATCTTTGACAGGCTTTAAAATCTTCTTCGTATTTTAAAAGTAACTTTAAATAAAGAGCAATTTGTTATATCAGATATAGTATATCATACTGTTTCTTGCTTTCCAATTTGTACAAGTCCACACTAAGAAAAGCTTCTCAATGATTTGGTTCTGACACTAAACAAGATCCCCGGAGTTCCAGTAAATTTATTGTCTTTTTTATTTTTAATATGCTTGAGGGAGTTTTTGTAATGGTCCTGGGCAAGGAATTTTCCTCTGGTGTCCTTTACCATGCTCCTTCAGGACTGCACATGCTGAACCCCGAGAAATATTCATAATGGCTAAAATTAAAGAGGATGGGCCCAGAAAGGGCTGTAACTGAGAACAGAAAACACATTCTCATTAATCAGGAATAACAGCAAGAGGACCTATTGTCTCAGCATCAGTAATGGATCAGCTGCTGCAATATGAGACTCTTGAATTTTAAACCTATTTATTGGCTCTCAAATGACTGCTTCTGGCTTTCATTTTCCAGTTCAACTAGTCTCCTAGTAATTTCACTTTCTTTCAAGAAAACAAAGGCTTTATTTGTTTTTCCCTTTTTATATTTACTTAGATTGGGATTAAAATTACCTATGACCTGCAACCTCCCCAGAACATCAGCCTTGGAATAAATCTGTGAATTCTGAAGAAACAGGAAAGCAATTTTATAGGGAGGAAATTGCCTTCATATTTATAGTAGATGAATTATAATCTTGCGTGAAGTTTTTTTTGCTAAAAGATCACAATTCTCCAGTAGAGTAGCGACCTCAATTTTTTCTCTTGTGGTAGGAAATTGTTGGATGTCTTTTCTCATTTCCTGTTGGGGCATGGTCAACTTTGAGACCAGTGCTACCCAGTGTTGTCCACCCCAAGAGTTCAAATGCAGTGCAGGAATTTCTCTGTTATGTGTTAGTGGTTTTCCGGAAGGAGAACAGCATCTATTGATTGGAGAGTAAGGCATGTGAGGAAAAAAAGAACAGTGACAGTAAAAGAAAATATAAGCACAGAAACATGGATACTGAAGAAATAGAAATGTCATTTAGAGAGGAGCTATGGGAAAGGCAAAAAAGTATAAAATTAATCCTAGTTCTTTATTGTCATTGTTCATGTCTTTTTCCCCATTCACCCAAAATATGTTTCCTTCTAAGATAAAATACTCTCTAATGCAGGAATATGTCACAGGCATTTTGGCAGGAAGCTTATTTTTTTGCAGTAAAATTTTTAGAGTAACCCATGATTTGATGCAAAAGACTAATAACTGATTTGTTGTTCTTCTTGCAGAGGTTTTTCAGTCCTTTGTGTTCTCGTGGCTGGTGCCTTGAATTTAGCTGAAAGCCATGTTTGTCAGTGGATGTGATGCTCTTAGCTAGAGAGGAAAACTCATACAAACAACATGAAGAGTGAGTTTTTATTCTAGTCTGAGTACTTTAAAATTCTTTGCACTTCACAAGCTTCGTTGTGCTTGATTTGTGCTCCTGAAGAGACAAAGGAGGAGGAACAGCTCTGGAAAATTCAGCCCTTTGAAAGCCAATACAAACCTTTGGATTTTTATTTTTGGTTTGGTCTTTTTTTTTTTTTTTTTTTTTTTTTGGTTTTTTTTTGTTTCTTTAATGGGTCTTGCACTCATGGAGAGTTTTAAATATCCAGGTGTTACAAGATGTAAGAAATAATGGGGCAGAATAGTGATTATGAGTGGCAATTAGTCACTGATCAGCTCTTTTTAGTGGCTTGTTTATAATGATGCTTTTTTTATACCCACAAAGTAGGAATAAGGATTTAAATCTTTTTCTTGTCTACTGGTTAATAGGTGTCTTAGAATAAATTTACAGTGACAGGTTCTTGTATCAATAATGAGTGTAAGTAATGAAAAACCAATAAACTTTACCAGCCCGGAGACTTTTATGTTTGCTTTCTACCATTTGCCTTGTTTGCATTTCAGAGCAGCTATAGATTCTTTCCTTCTGTTTTTCCTCTTGTATAGTAATTTTAAGCAAAGTTCTAGATACTGCTGCAGTTATGGAAAACAGGTATTGAATTACTGGGGTTAAAGTTAAGTATGGAGCAATTTTGTTAGAAGAAAGCTAAAGCAAGATTTTTGATTTAAGGGTAAAAAAGCCCAAGTCCAAATGCTAACCTGAAAATGAACCTGTGAATCCTATGCAGATTAACTATCCTGCTTTAGAGTACTTCTTTTTGTTTGACATAAGAGATAAGTTTCTTTTTCAGTAAACTTATAGAAATGAAGTTTTTTACTAACCTTACTCCATCTCAGAACATTTATTTTTGAATTATTCATTTGAAGGTTGCTTGCTATGGAGAGATCACAGTTCCCACAATGTTCATTTGTCTGACTTCTTGCCTTCCCTCCCTGAATGTGCCTCTAATTCATCACTGCTTTCCCTGTTTCTGAGGTCTATAGGAATGAACATCTTTTAAACAAATAAATAGTTGTACCTTTCTCGTCACCTTTTCAGTATTTTCCCTTAAAGTTTTTCTTCCTACCTTTAGGGCATGTTGAAAAGCCTGGAGAGGGGAGGAGGTGGCTGTTTCCAGAGCATGCTTTTGTTTTTTGTTTTCTGGAAGGAGTTCCTTTTAGCAGGATACCTGACAATCTCCTTCCCTTGGCACCAACTCATGTCCTGCCCCAGACGTGGAGAAGCTTTGAAAAATGAGAATATTGTACTTGAAGTGGAGAAAACAAGTTAAGCTGTGTGGTGCTATGAATGTGTGCCTTGTTGCCTTTGCTTGCCAAGACCAGCTCTGCAACTCAGCTGCCACTGAATTTAACAGCACAGAGTGGGACCTGAGTCCCATCTTTAGGAAATTCTGAAAGAGGTGAAATAGGTGATTACACTCTGGATATCTTTTCATAGCAAAGTTTTTTGAGACAAATGCTTTATATTTTCTGCCCCAGACACATCACTTAGAATATCTTGATTGAATCCCTGGAAAATAAGTAAAAACTGATGGTCCACATTATAGATAGCATTTGGCTGGGTTCAGTAGTGACATTTTTCTCAAAAGTGAAGAGACAATAATGAGAAAAGATGTTCGGAAGAGTATCCTTGGTAAAGCAGCATATTGGGTGTGGTAATTTATTTTTCATTTAATCTATGTGTCTCCCCCTGCATCCAATACTTAGGGAACATTCTCATTAAAAGCCACCTGTGTAAAAATCTTCTTAGGCCCTCTCAGTTCATCTTTCTGTTATGCAGAGCACTCCTTAGCAGATGTGTCCCTTGGTTAAGTGAAGTTCCAGGGAATCCTTTTAAATTCTGAACGATCTACTTTGAATATTAGTTTATTTTGCGGAATAAGGGAGGGGAATAATTTCTTTTCAAGAAAAGTTATCACTATCACTGAATTGTGAAATAAGATTACTGGTAAATCATAATTTTTTCAGTGCAGCTGATGGAAGAAATAAATCCATCTAGGCACATCTAAGCAAAGTATTTACAGCTCACTTAAACAGCCTTTCTAACTCATATTTCCTGTATAAATCAGTCTTGTTTGTGACCTTGGAAATACATCAGAATTACAAAAATAACTAAATTGCTTTCTGCCAACTCAAGCTGAGGTTCTTTTAACTTACCATTGCCTTCAATTTCACAGAAAATGTCCTCTCTGATTAAATATAATTTTAACATTACAAAATGCTTTAGGAAAAAAAAATAAAAAAGGCTAAGTCTATCTACAGTTAAAGTGATACTTTCATAATACCAATCTGAATTTTTACTACCATCTATGAGTTTGACCACAATATACTGTAAATATCTGTTGACATGCAATCTCAGAGAGAAGTCTGGCTTCGAGTTTGTAGTTATAAATTCCTTTTAAATTCTTTTATAAGCCATTGTGTTTGAAATGCCCTTCTTTTAAGCTAAGATATATCCCCATAGGAATTTCCTAACACTTCACCGGAGGTTTTTTGTCCCTGGGCCGAAAGGCCAAGACAGCTAGCCCTCTTTTTGTTCCCTATTTCTTTTGAGGCTAACCTGGACTGCCTGCTGTTCCTTTTGAAAGTTCACCCTGCTTCCATTGACACAAGTCCTGACCCAAATGCTTATTGCAGCTTGTCTTCTGCCTTGTAGTTTCTCAGGCACAGAGAGCACAACTGTCATAATCCTTTAGACTTTACTGGTGTCAATATATTGATGTGAGGAAAAGATCAAGCTGGGAGATTTTGGTCACCTTTCCTTATATCTGGGCAATGTCTAGACATGGTAAAATGTAAGTTGATGACAAGGGAAGTTTTTGGTGTTGGAGCACTGATAAAAATCCACACCAAATAAAACCAAAGCAGTTGATGAGGAAATACAAGGCTCGAATACCCTTGGTTGGTTTGGGTAATTTGTGTGAAAAAGGTTTGGATTTAAGAGGAGCATTGGTGTTACTACATTCTCATTACAGTCTTCCTTCTTTTGAGGGAAGAAATTGAATGAGATTTTCTTGGAACTAGAAACTGCAATTTCACCTGGCTCTTCAGGCAGCAATATTCCAGTTTCATCACATAATAGTAGTGTGTTTGTGCATTAAGTCTTGTGAACATCCATAGTTTTACCAAAAGTTTGCCCTTTGGAATGGGAAGTTGCCATGCCCTTACATTCCGTACACTCTTTTGTTCATTTCCATTCCATGCACAAAATCATACCCAAAGTTTCAATGCTGGCCACAGCCTTTAAAAGAAAACATTTCACATTTAATCTGTGGAGATGTTTGTTACTAAAATCCCAGAAGATTCCACCTACATTGAACAACCAATTCTTGTTACTGCTGGTATGACATGATTAGCACCTAAGAAATTAAAATTTACATGAGGAAAGGCAACCAGGAAGAGAGACAGCAAAGAGGCAAAACAAAATAAATAATTGCAGAGACTAGAAACTGAAGGCATAAACTTGTTGAAGGCTACAAGGAAGATTTCCAACTTCAATACTTGACTTTAAAAACATTGTGTTTGTTTATTTTGTTGGGGAAAAGGATTGTGGGAGATTTTAATTGCAATTATTATTATATTTGTATGCAACAGCAATTCTACACAAAATCTATGACACAGCATGCTCCCTTCTAATCTGAAAGCTTCCCCAGAGAAGAGAAGAAGGCACTTTCGGAGTTTCCCGTGATGACTGAAAGGTCCCAGCCTTCTCGAGTGGTTCTCACTTTCCTAGAGTAAGGGACAGTGTGGGGACATTGATTTTATGTGGTAAGGGGATACTAGATGTTTGCTGGCAAAGGGTTTGAGGAGATGGGTATTGTTTTCAGCCCTCTGAAATTCCAAAAGACCTAGCTGCAGTTCTTGATCTTGCCTCCTCTCTTCATCAAGGTAAACTAAATAGAGTCTCTAAGCATGGGGATCTGTGTCTTATTTCTGCCTGAAGGTATTAAAAACACAAACTGATTCTGCAGTTACCTTTATAATTAAAGGTCAGTGCAGCTTTATAGCCTTCAAAAATGTACCCCTGATTTACAGGAAAACATAAAAGTCAGAGGAGAATTGGGTCATGTAATTTAAAGATCATTATTGTCATTCGCTTTGAAATAATGCTCCCACATTGGAATTGAAGTTACATTATTCACTGTGATTTGTACTTTTAAAAAATTGGAGATGGACAATATTTTTTTCAGGCCTCAACCTTTAGCCAGAATGAATTATGGTAATTGTTGTAAACAGAGTATTAATGTTAGCAAAGAAAAGATGGCAGCAAATTAAAAGTAGAACTCTGCCAGGGAAACATTCAAGAAAGAAAAATTTATGAAGGATAAGGGAAAACATTAGACTTGTGAATATCATTGTGATTATATGGCTATTTGTTTAAAATAACATAGCTATAATTTTTAAAACCAAAACAGAACTTATATTGGCTTTTGACAGTGCAAGAATGTGGATGCAGATGAAGATAGTAGAGCTTGAAGGGGTAGTTTGGACAAAAGGATATTGGAAGATTTACATGTGGAGTTTTGTATTCATGAACAACATTTACCTGAAAGAAAGAACTAAAATATGAAGGTTTTGGCTTGCCCTTCCCTCCTCTCCACACACTCAACAGGGTAAAGGAGATTTTCTTTCCTTTTACCTACGGTAAAGATTTAGCAAACCCTGTATGTTGTACATTTACACTCCTCTCAGCCTGAAGATCAGAATTTGAAAGGGACTCAAAAGCAAACACTACAAAGTTTGGCATGAGAATTAAGCTTCTGATTGTTTGTACAATGGGCAGAGACATTTTTCTTTCTCTATTTAATTTTTTTTAACTAGGAAAAGAATAGCAGCTAAGGAAGAAGTTGGACTAGGCACTGCTAGCTGCCTTCCAACAGGTAAAAAAGATTCCAAAAGAAATCACAAGTTTTCCTGAATAGATCTCAGAGGATCTAAAGTAATGAATCTCAGACAAATTAAACCAGAAGCATTTTATCTAGTCTATTATCTTCTATATCTAAGGAAATAACAAATCTTTGAGCAGGAAGATAAGAAAAGGTGGTGGTAAGTGAACAACTGATTCTTTCCCGAATTTCCTGGAGCAGTGCTATTCCAAGCCAATTTAAATGACTTTGACAGACTCATCACAATGTAAAAGGCATTTTTTCTTACCTTCTTTCCTCTGTGACTAATTTACTGGGCAGAAAGGAAGCTGACAGGAGGAAATATGAAGAGGATAGAGGCTACTGCTGCATCCTTGTCTTAACTAATATTTCAGGTGCTGGTGTGAGCAGAAAAAAAATTACAATTCTGCTTTTAGTTTCCATTTGCAAATGGAACACACTAGAGAGATAGTAAAAGTCAGGGCTTCCAGCCATTTGAACAACCCTGGATAGGAACAAGCTACTCCCAGGAAAATCTTCTTTTTCTGCATTTACAGATATTTAAGATTTTACACCTGTGTATATATGTATATAGAGTTTTTTATTTCTTATAGACATATAATTTAGATTTCTGACTGATACATTACTTAAAAAAATTAATATTTTTGCTAATGCTTTTACAGGTGATATCTAAGTCTTTTTTTCCTTTCATCCAAATACAACGCAGTACTAAAATTTGCAACTTTAAAACTTAAGCATTTATAGAAATATCAAGTTTCTGCTCTAGGTCTGAATGTATTTTTTTAACACATATCTTTCTTCTTTGAAAATTATTTTCACTAGCTTCATTTTTAGATGGGGAAAATGTGTGTGGGGATTCAACTATGCTCATTATATTATTTGTTCCTTTTTCATTAAAATCAAAGTAGTATATCCAGGTGATTTTTTTCACCAACCTGCACATTCTGGTCACATTCATTATTTTTCACATGGCTAGGCAAATCTCCTAAGATCGAAGCAGATGGTGACAGCTTCCTCATACCATCAAATCAAATTGAGATAGCAAAAATAAACATTGGTCCCAAGCTTAGAAACTAGGTGAACAGTCTGCCTTCTGAAAAGCTGTGCCAATTTTTTAGAAACCACGGATAAAATAATGTTGATTAAGAAATAACCACAAACATCCAAAAAGATTTCTTAGGAGAATATTGAAGATATGAGACTACCTAAGACTTAATGTTCTATATCAAGATGGGGTTTGTTTGAAAAGCGTGAGTATTCTCCCTCCAGCCTTTGTGTTCAGAATGTGCTCTGATCAATAATTCAGTGCCACCTGAGGTTCACTATTTGAAATTTAGGAACTACAGGTAATATTTGCAGTGTTTCCTCAACCCTCTCTGTGAAAAAATAAAAAATTGTAGTACTAAAATGTTGTTACTTTAGGATGAAAATCTATGTCGTAAATAACACCCAGGTTCACTGTTTTAATTGTAAGATTAAAATTTGGTTCTGTAATTTTCTCCTCTTATTAATTTATTTTGTATACAATTGTTTTTCATCATTAGGAAAGCCTTGCACCATGGTACATGGAAAACAACTGCAGGAGAAGAAACAAATACTTTGGGAATATCATGTGTACAATACATTGCACCAGCCTAAGATGTACTCCTGATTTTGAGCATAAAGTATAAGAAACAAGCATATTCAACTGATTTAGGGCTTGCAGCATGTTTGCAAGAAGGAAATGCTTGTCTGGCCAAAATAGTGAGGGCACTAGATTCTTTCAATTTAATTATTACCAAACTTCTAAACAAAGGTCGAATCTCTCCGTGTTCTCAAAATAACAAAACAAACAAAAAAACCCCAAAAAATCCACCAAGAAACCAAAAAAAAAAATAAAACAAAAAATGAAACATCCCTCAACTTTGAAAGAAAAAGCAACCTTTTTTCCATATGTAACATTTCCATCTCAGATGATTACCTTTGTTAAATTTGTATGCCACAGGAACTTGGGTATATTACTGATGGAAAAGTAGAGCAACTGATTGAAAAGTGATACAATTTCTATATTACAAAACTGTTGCCTTTGAATGAAGAGCATCAATCATAGGTAAATGCATAAGTAAAAGGATCTATAGCATTAATGCTTTTATGTGACAGTTAAGGTGTGTGGAGCATTGCAAAAGGAGAGGTTTTATGAGAACTAGGCTGGGACAATAAAATACCATTTGCCTGATGCTGGTATCATATATTTTATAAATAGGGAGAATAACACAGTTCAGGCAGAAGGGTTTAGCAGTCCCTCTCATTTGGAATGTTCTCATTGTTAGCTTCCAGAGGGTGACTTATCCTGTAAAAATCATGTTACACAACCCATTATGTGTCTTGATATTCGTCACAAAGTAAATGTTATGACATACTAATTTGATGAAAAGATACCATTAAAAATATTACAGCAAAAATGAAAAGTGTTGTGATTAACAGAGTTCTAGTGTAGTCAAAATCAGGTTGTATTTCAGGTTTTGTTAAGCTCTGTACCCAACTGAAATAAGTTGTATCTAAATTTGTCATCTAAACTTTAGATGGCAAATTGTTTGATCACTAACAGGGTGTGTCCTAGCTGTGCTAATACAGGACTGAGGGAAAGAAAATCCTCTAGTGCCAATGAATAGCACTTTGACTATTATATTAGAATATTACATATTATTTGTATAATAATATTGTATAATATAATAATAATAATATTATAATACTTATAGTTTGGTACTGTGCCCATGCATATGGAAATGTCAGTCTTACGGTGATTTTTCTCGTCCTTCTATTAGATCCTCCTATAATTTTGAGGATGTGAGAGAATCATGAAAGATTACTGTTAAATTCAAGCCTAAATCCATAATCTCATTGGAATAATGGGGGAATTCGCTTTCTAATCCACATTTCTGTGCTGCCTGAGGAATTTGGAGCCATAGTATCACATCAGTTTAGGTATGTCTTTTAGATTTCTTTTTTTCCATTGTAATCCCAAATGATATAAACACTTTATTTTAGTAGTAACAAACTGTATTGTACAGCCTCAATCAATGTATGTATCAGCCAACTTAAAAAAAAATGCTGTAATCTATGTGCCATGGGCTATGAAATGTGTTGATTTTTCTGCTTACTCCTGCTATACTTTTTCTTCTATTTATTGCATTGATTTTAAGTCATCAGGCAACATGTAGCATGGATTTCCATCTACTTCCTTGCTTATGTCAAGGATCCCTTTGCCATTTGACTGCATTTTTCAGATCCCTCTTTTCATCTTTTCTCACCATTCTTTATCTTTTGCCTACATCGTCCTTTTTCCTCAAGTCTTCTTTTTATCTGAAGGGATACACTGAAGAGGATCAGTAACAATGTGGGATTTTTGCTTCTACCTCCACCTTGGAACTATTTTTCCTTATTTCAAAACTAGGAGAATTTTTCCAAGTCTTACAGGGACAGAACTGCAACAGCATTAACTCTGTCAGATGCTTTTCCTGATTCCAAGTTGCCTTCCCATCCTCAGAGACAGAGTTCTTTTTCTTCAGGGGAAAAAAACTAAGCCATTAACTAATTTTCAGATCTTAAAACTGTGGGATTCTTATTTTCAAATTATCTGAAAAGTAGTCAGAAACAATAAAATGGGGGGAAAAGATGATT
The DNA here is from genome assembly GCF_051311805.1 of Agelaius phoeniceus. Taxonomy (NCBI): domain Eukaryota; kingdom Metazoa; phylum Chordata; class Aves; order Passeriformes; family Icteridae; genus Agelaius; species Agelaius phoeniceus. The sequence continues at coordinate 110,686,905 of NC_135266.1, read as the reverse complement.
ACTGTATACTTCAATGGATTCATTATTGCTGAAAAGGGGGGGCATACATAATCAAATATTTAACAAAGGATCCTGAACTTTGATTTTAACAAGAATTTCCTCCAAGACTTCCTTACAAATTGCTCTGACATTTAAATAAATTTGAATTTATTTACCACAAGATATGTTGCAATGAGACAGCATATGTCCAGTAATTTAACAATATTTCTGACAAGTTCACAGTATCTCCCTCATTAGAGCCATTTCTTCCTTACAGAAATATTCTCCCAGGACTCCTTTTAGCAGGAGTGTTTTGGTGCAAAGGCTCCTCCTGCAAATGTTCACAAAGTACTAACATGACATTTCAATAGTATTAAAACCTGTTCAAGTTTACTTGCCAACTTGTGCCCTATTTGCAAGTAAAATATGCCTTCCTTTCTAATCATCTGCTGCTTTAAATGATCATTTCCCATTCATTTAATAATATATGCCAAGTGCCTTCCAAACATGTTTTATCCTTAGACTGTCTCATCATCCTCTTGTGTGGTAGCAGTGCCCCTCTCAAAAGAAATGAACAACATAAGGAACTCCAAACGTCTAGGTGGCACTTCACATTATGAAAATACAAAATGTCTGTGGCAAGACCTATCTAAAAAAACACCAATACATTTTTAAAATTCAACAAAAAGTGGAAAGCAGCTGGAGGAGCATTTGGGCAATTTTGATCAATCAACGACTGCTTTAAACAACATCTATTATTTGTGAGTTGAAGAATCTGTAATATATTACCATAGAGATGATAGTGGAAAAGTAGTATCAGTTTCTAAAATACTAATTGGAAAATAACAATCCTGATTCCATGGAAATAAATATGTTACACTAATCAAGAAGGAATTGCTAGTTTTAACTGGAGTGCCAAAAAGGTGCATCCATCAAAGGGGAAGAAAGAGTTATTTGTGTTTGCAAACATTTTGTGAGTCAAGTTTAGTTTTGTGAGTAAAAATATTGTCACTGTTATTTGAGAGAGATTTAGATAATCCAGCAACAGGACAACAAGTTAGCACCATCTTCCCCAAATAGCTTATGAGACCAGCTTGTGGAAAATGTTCAAGATGAATCTGGGAGAAGAGATATTTTTAATATCTTTACAACAGTGAAGCTATGTAGCAGAAAAAGGTATAACATAAATAAAACAAAATAAAACTTAAACTGCCAAGGATGAAATAAGATAAAAACTAATACAAATTAGGTCAATCATCCTAATATTTTAATCCCCTCTCCCATGACCAAAACTTTTAATATTATATTACTTAAGACCAAAACTTTTAATATTATATTACTTAATTCTGGGCCTATGCATATATTTTATATTTGGATAACTGTCACAATCATAGATTTTTTTCCTCTACATGCTTCAATTGTGTCTACTCTCCATGATACAGAAAAACTAGTTCTTCTTTTGCACTTGACAATTTAATGTACAGTTTGAGGGATTTTTTTAATGTTTTTGTTCTTTGTGAATACTGGTATCTCATTCTTGAGGATTTTTCAATTTTCTGTTTTAGAAAATGCATGATAGCGTACAATTACTTCATAACACTCAGAATATTCACTATGGTAATAGAGCTGATAATCTTGGCAGAGCTAATGAACAAAGTTCAATGCTATTTCCAGAATGGATGGGTCTATGCAAATTTTAAAGACTACTTACAGCTTGTGTGCTCTCTCAGAATTTTATTAATAAAGACAGATGAGATCTGAGCAACAAGACAAATACTAGTTCTCAGAAAATGCAGCACATATCTCAGGCAGCTCAAGACAACATAAGCAGCTGAAGCACTTTTATTGTGCTTTACATTTTCAAACCAACTTGTTGATGGCCACAGCACCGGAGTAGGGTGGGTTTGTTCTCACAGCCTTGACTACCAGCCTACCTTTCTGTGGTGGCATCAAGACAGCTGTTACTGATGAAATTATTTACTTGCCATTTTTAAGAGATAAATAAATGGTGTTTAAGAGGGACCCAAAGCGGTTTGTGCCAATAAACAAGTCAGCATGTTTGCGGTTTTATTTTAGAAATGTTTGTCTGTGGTTCACAGAGAGTTACTCATCACTGGGTATCAGTAAGTTGATTATGCAAAGTAACAATCTGTTTTCAAGCTTCCAAAGAGACCCAGTATATCATCTGCATCTAAACTCCTTCATGTTATGCACTGAAAGTCAAAAAAACCCAAGGATATTTCCTTCACAAAACGCCATTATCTCAGGAGATGTCAACATTTCCTACAATACTCAAAACCACAATATAATCTTATGATTGAATTTTTTTTGTGTGTCAAACAGAAGAAAACCTGTTAGCAGAGATAATGTAATACACTTGTAAGCTTATAAGCAAAACACAAAGCACCAACACCTCCTCTTCTCCCCCATTACCTTGCCCTGCCAAAAAAAACCCTAACCCATGCTGTAATTTTCTTATCTTGTCTGTTTTTCCTTGTCCCTGTTCTCTTTTGCATCCCCATCAGTTCAATACTTTCTCAACCACCATGCCACCCTGTTTTTCTCCCTGTCAGCTTGCTGAACAGTGTACCATTACATCTGAACTAGTTGGCTTTTAAGCAGTTCTCACTTTGCCCTTTGTCTGAGAGCACAGAACAAAAGAATTGATACACCTTACCTAAAGGCCTCTTGCCCCCCTTATCTTAGAGCCTTGTTTACAGTGAGCAACCAAAATAAATATGTTTAGATGTGAACAACGGTCAGACAGCACCAGAAAGATCTGTAGGAATTTCAAATGAAACAGAGGAGTTCATGGAAGCAGAAGCCTTGAAAACTGTTGAGCACTGCAGAAAGGAAGGGGAAAAAAAAGCAGAATATAAAGTTTTTCTTGCTTGAGCTTATGTGACACAGACTGCTTTGGGATCATGGAGAACATACCTAGAGCTCTGAGCTACAAACTGCCCCTTGTTAGGGGAATTTGTCTTGTATGAAGGAGATTTAATTGCAGCCATCTTCAAACAAATTGGAAAATAACCAGGAGGTAAGTGAAAGATTCATTTAATAATCTTAACAAGACACAGCCTAGAGCATCTGAAGGCCTTTAACAAGTGCTAATGATTATACCTGAGAAAATATCTGGTTCTGACTCAGAATTATTAATTTAGGAGGGAGGATAAGAATTCATAACAATTTTAATGGAGGGAATTTAAAAAAAATTAAAAAGCTCAAACTGAATAAAACAATGTTAAAAAAACTTACAGACCCAAATATTTACTAATTCTATAAGACATTACTTACTTTGTCTTCTATGTATTTTTCAAGTTGGCTTTTCTATGGTCCTGTGCATGGTTAATTTACTGATATATTCCAACAAATCCCAGTAATTTCCCCAAAAGGGTTTTTTTTTTTGGTCTTGGAAAACATATATGCAGAGTCCCAGATCTCTGTAATGTCAGGGGAAAGACCTAGATGATGTCTGAATCAAATGCACTCCACATTCAGCATTCAGTATAACCTAAAATCACAAGACATGGTCACTGTGATATAATCAGGAATACAGCCCAAAATCAATCACTTCTTCATCCAAATTACCAGAGAAGAAAAGCAATCTGGTTACACAAATGAATCAAACCATGCTTTGCTTGTGGTGGATGTGGCCTCCATTTCTCAGGTCAGGGTCCTTGGATCATCTTGTTGTGTGGTACTTTGTGATTGTTATAGTTATGTCACTGTAGAAATACAAAGAAAAATCATGAAAAGATTTTTTTTTATATATATATATTTTTTTTTTTTAATAGGTCCAGTGTTCTTGAGTCTGAGGGCTGCAGTACTAAAGTCAGAAATGCTACTGTGTCTTTGTTATCTGAAGAGGGAAGCTTTGAAAGAACTGAAAAATAACTTGCTGAAAAAACACACTGAAATTTTTTACTCAGCTTTCAACAAACTACTGCTTTGAGACCCTTCCATGTTACACTTCATCCCTAGTTTTCAGACTCTGTGAATATCTGTATTTTATATTATTTTCCTCAAACATATTAGTTTGTATTTTTCCCATCTGAAGCTCATTTTGTAATTTTCTGCCTGATTCCTTAATCTCACTTGGTCCCATTTGTATTATGCCTTTGTGCTCTCTGGTGTTCACCTCAAGTTCTAATTTATTCTCACCTGCATATTTCATTAATGTATTTTTACTCCCACATGCACATTATTAATAAAGACGTTAAACTGGATGACTCTCTACAGAATGCTATTAAATATTCTCCCCTACACTCCAAATCTAATACTTTAAGCCATTTTTTGTACAGCCAGCTCTCAGCCCTTGTGACAATGCTCTCTGCAAGTCATTGGGAAATAATTTTCGGTAGAATTCTGCAAGTTATCATATCAAGCACGTCACTAGATTCCAGACATGTATATAAGTAGGTGATTGTGTCAAAAAAGAAAAAAAAAAAAGGAAAACAAATAGCAAAGTCTGTTTTTACAAAATAGGTGCTGTATTCATTACTTGATGACTAGGTTTGAGACTGGGGAAAGAATTATCTGAATTATTTTTTTGTAACCTTTACACCATGATTTATAGAGCACTGTTTTCAGCTCTACCCAGATTCTTTCCAATTCCCCTGGCACCAGGACCTGTTTCTGTTGCTTACAGCGTTTAGCACCAGCCCCTTGTTCACAGGGTGGATAGCAGGGCAAAGACCCCTTCAGACCAAGCATAATGCTGATCTGTGGTGAGGCTTCCAACAAGCTCTACTGCCAGTGTTGCACAAGAGACAAAAAGTCACTTTTGTGTTGCCTGCAACTCTTCCATCCCACTCCTACATGGGAGAAACGGTCCCAACTCAAACTCCTGACCCCAGGGCTTGGGAAGGCAGCACGCCCTTGTGCTGCTCTGGTTTTGCTTTTCTCAGTCTGCTTTTAATACACTTCCTATTCTGTGTTAAATTGTTTCCCTCCCTAGCAATTTTCTCCCAGCTACTCATGTTCTCCTCTAATTACCAGGTGCAATTAGAATAATTCTACTGCTTTCTGCGGATTCTGCGGTTCGGCAGTGGAATCGGATTGGGATCAAGTTCAGCTGTGGTTTTCTGTCTAGCAAAGCCTATGTGTGCTTCAGGAAGGTAAGTTGGATGCCTGGTGTGTATGTCCAACTGTTTAAAGCAATACTCAGCATCAAAACAACACTGAAACCATTCATTAGGAATTCATGCAGTGACTGGAAAGGAAAAACCATTTCTTCCCATTCTTTATTTTAGATTTGTGCAAAGACTGCGTCAAAAAGAGTTCAGCCACAAGATGAAATTTGGACTTGTCCCATAGATGCAACAGCTAGGAGAAAAAAAACAATTTGCTTTAGAATGACTGTTGGAATAGCTGCCTTTAAGACTTACTAAACAATTCAGTTCCAAACAGTGTATTTTGACATCCTAGCTGTGTGCCCTGGTGTTTCAAACCATACACTAGATAAATTATTAAACCTATGTGGGCCGCTTATTTCCATTTCAAATAAAACACAAACCAAATATGACATTTAAAACTTTTCTATAATGTCTATAAAGACTGCTAAGAACACAGGCTTGTAAAAGAGGCTTATTCAGTGCTTATAAGAGTGACCTATCAATAATGGAAGTCAGTAAAAATACAGATCTTCCCTAGGATGATTTAGGAGAATATTTGTGGCTTAAAATGTTGAAACACTGACTGTAAAGGTAATATCTGTCTCAGTTTCCCCTGGGCTTCTTTCTCCAAATCCCTCTGGCCAGGGAAGTCACTCATGACATAGCCCCTCTTCCTAAGAAACCATCTTTTCTAAGATGTTTAGTTTGATTATTTTAGTGCTAAACTGTGTGGATTCTGGTTTGCTGAGTATTTTAGTTATGTAAAGACAAGATGAGTTCTCTGCTTCTTTCTGTCCAAAAAAGGACAATGTCTGGTAGGAGTTCTGTCAGTGTTTTCAGGCCTTTAAAGCTAATGAAAGTTCATTTGCAATTAACCAGTCCTCGAGTTTCTCTGGTTTGAGATTCACCATGTTTATAAAAAAGGTTGTGCATAAGATATGGGTGTGATCTTCTAAACACTGATGTTGGGCGTATTTTCCATGTTTGTTATGATAATATATTTAGAAGTTACAAAGACTTTTCAGAGCTCAGCAAGCACAGTAAGAGGTAAGATTCACTAGCTCATCAGAGCAGGAAAAATAATGACTAAAGAGTAAATTCATGCCATGCTAACTTAGATATTCTGAATGAGTTCTGAGAAAAATTATTCTGGTACTAGAGTCAGGACAATCCGACATTTTGTTTAGATATATAAAGACAAGTGCTTAAAATATATATGGTTGTTTAAGTGTTATAAATTTTATTTTATAATGCACATAAATGGAGTATTTTAACTTCACTGATGTTTTGAAACTTATGATTTTTAAGTATATGCATAGAACAAGTGCTATTTGTAAAATTGAACAAAACAAAACTATGTCTTTAATTGTAATAAATGTTGAGATTTACGATAGATTGGGGGTTCTAAGAGACTTATGACAGCATTTTCAAAGTGATCAAATTTAGAAAACCACGATAAGGGAGCTGGATATATGGAAGTTAGGACAAAATGTGTACCTGAGAGTCTTCTTCCTGGGTATTCAGCTTGGTTGCCCCAGCTGGAATTTCTGAAGTTCAAATTTTCCCTGTTCTAACACAGTGCTTTAACCATGTCCCTGAAGGAGATATAAATCACTGCAGAGCATGCAGCAAATGTGCCATTGCTTCCCCTGTGTGGAAAACTTGCTAAGCAGACAGCTAGAAATAGTGGCACAACCTGAAACTTCCAAGACTCTTTCAAAGAACAGTTCTAATTGCTAAAGTTTTAGTGAGTGTTTCATGCAGGAACATAAAATACATGGTGAACCTAAATTCAAGTTTATTGTTGTGCTGCTGGAGGAAAATATTAAAAAAATAAATTCAGGGGCTGATGAAGATTGACAAGGACATTATCTTTTGAATGTTTGTAACATGTTTGGTCAAAAATATTCTGTTGAAAGCAATTTCCAACAGAAAATAACTTTTTATTAAATTGTTGTTTTGCTGTCTTTCAATCAAAGTATTAGCATTAAAGAAATCCAAACCAAAAAACCTTGAACAAAATCTCCAAAAGAAATTTTGTCTCCTCTCACTCCCTCCATTTTACTTAGTTATATGCAGAGATGATAAACTCTTACTTGATTAATGTTTGGCATATGTCACATTTTTTTCCCTGTAGTTTTCTTACAGCTACTGTTTTGCTGTTTAAAATTTTATATCCAGACCTATTATTTTTTATAAATTATGGCTGATTAAAGTAAAAATAAAAAAAAAAAAAGAAAACTTGTCTCCAGTCATTAACACATATTTATGACTTTTGTGGTATGGGAAATGGAAGGGAAAAAATTTGAAAAAATTTGCTCATCAAGTCCATGAAGAATAAAATAAGAAAGTAATTAGATTAAACTCCAGCACAAAGGAACATGGATCAGATACTATAAAGATTTTGAAGATAAAGATATAGAAAGGAACAGAATAAATTGCTGGGGAAAACTGTAGCTGCCATCATGGGACACCTTTATTAATAGGTTCGATAAACATCAGCCAGGAGTGACAGAGATAAAATTAACCTTGTGTGAGGCAAGGTGCCAAAGGAAGCTTCTCGAGGTGCTTTACAGACTCACTTTTCCATGATTCTGTCCTGTAGGTGTGGATGTGTCATGAGCAGTTTCACAGCTGTCAGTGGGACATCTCAGAAATGCTAACCTCTTGTGAAAGACTCTCCATGGTCCCAATATTCACAGTCTGACAGAAGCAAAAAGAAGAAAAAGCATATATTTTGGTAGCATTCTGTTTTCTGCTTTTTTGGGTTATTTACCATCTGTTCTCTAGCATAAGTTGCTCAACATATATTTTATACTATGAAGAGATAAATGCTTCTTACAGGGTATGGGAAGAGGTCACACTATCTATTCCTTGGAAAATTCCTTTTATGTTCTAAAGCTGCACTTTCACATAGAGGAATATCCAGCAAAAGGCAAGTGTAGACAAATACATTAACAACCATTACATAGTCTGTCTTGAAAATTTTTAAATGAAACTTGGAGACCTTTGAGGTTTCTCAGGCTTTCTGTGTTCCAGTTTCCTATTAATTCTCTACTCACTAGGGAGCTGAGAAAAACAAAAACCTTAGAGAAACACAAGAGTTATCCAGCATCCCTGAAGCATGGGAGGCAGTTCTTCATCAGGAAGTGCAGAAGCTTGAAAATTGTTACCTGAACTCCCCTAGAGAGCCCCCACTGCAGCTGGAACTGGAACTGCAACTTGGAATTGTCTGAGCCACCTTCTTGACTGATCTGATGCAATGAGAGTGGGCTGTTGGAACATGACTTGCTTGCCTCTTGCCACAAGTTTGTTAAGCCTGTTTTCATAATTGTCACAATTTTATATTTTTCAGTCAAAATCTGCCTAAACTTGGAAAACACACAAGCAGGTTTGTATTTAATGCTTTAAGCTTTGGATGCAAATCTTCTAAAAGAAGTTTGTAAGGAAAAGCAAAGCTGAAACAAAAAAAAAAAAAAAAAAAAACAACAAATGACAAACCAAAAGTGAAATCTATTTGCCAACAAAATCAAACTTATTTTATATACTAGGCTTTTATAATTCTGCCAATTTTTTATGGGCTTCTAGTTACTTATTCCTGAGGATTTTCATATTTTGCTCCTCTGTTGCTGTGTGGAAAATCTGTGCCAGCAACACATGAATTGACTAACAAACTGAGTGTATATTGGAAACAGTTACTTTGTCAATACATAGTGTACTGCCAAATGTAAAAATGTCAAGCAAATGGGAAAAAATAGTCAAGAATTATTGCTTTATCTCTTGTGGTTAGTATAGTTTCAGTTATTCCTTGCAGCAGTTGCAAGCAAACTGTTTTCAAGCAGAAATTATTTTAATTGTCAAATTTTCTTCAATATTTCGTAGATTTTAACCCAATGAAAATTAAACATTTAGCTTAAAACTGCCAATGTGAATTCACTAAAGACTAAATTTACTAACTTTTTTCAGTCCTGGTACTTTCTTCATACTTGAGTTCTTGTTGCTATGATATTTTCATTGTGTTGTTAAAGAACAATTGGATGACATGAATATAAACTGCTTAAATATTTATGGCATGGTATTTGGCTTAGTTGCTTCTATTGCATAAAAATAAGAATCTAGTCCACTGTATTTTGATAAAAGCAGAACCCTGCCTATTCTGAGTAATGAAGAGATTTCTTGGATGGGAGGCTGTATGGAAACCCATTCAGAAACAAAAGGGGAAGGAGACAGTGAAAGATCACAAAGTGGAAGATAAATTATCAATATTTAAAACAGAGAAAAGGAATCTGAAAAGCCTTTATCTGACTGTATTTTGACAATAAATAGAGTCTGACTTTGCAGGTTTATTCTTAGTTCTTCCTTAACAGAAATCGTTCTCTTTTTCTTTGTTTACTCAGAGCAGGATCTTCATTTCCTTCTCTTCTTTCAGTCAGAAGCTTAATGACTGTGACTGCTAATTTTGACTACCTTGACACATTCCCATTGATTTTTTTAATCAGCTTTAGCTGTTGTGGTACACCTGAGACATCAGATTTTAAACTCCACAAGTCCTGCAAGACCAGTTTAGTGTCAGCAAGTCAGGTTTTTCCTGCATGCCAAAATTCACATCTGTTTTTACAGATGTTGGGGTGATTTTTAAAGAGTGTGTTCAACTTGATTCTTAGTGAACTTGTCTGTCTCAAAATCCTTATAGAATGCTCTGCATAGTGCAGTCTTTTTGTTTACCTATTCTCAGAGCACAAGTACTGTTCCCATGTGTTGGGCATTCATGTGACGTTTCTCTTTTGCTCTACAGCTTGGTGTCCTAGCTAAAAAGTTTTGTTCTTAGATTTTTCCCCCCCTTAATTTCTCTTTCTCCTTAGTGCTTTATGGTGCTTATGTACTGATTTATTTTCTAATGATTGCTTCTTACAGACCTTCTCAAGGACTGTCTACTGTAATCTAGCTCTGTAATCCAGTATATGATTTTTGACACACCCATTTATTTTGCATACACAGCAGTTTGGATTTTTTTTCCTGTGCTTTGATCCTAAACATTTGCTTGGTCAAATGGTGAAGGAAAGAGTGATGAAATAACTTTAAAAGGGTTCTTTAGAGGCAACTAAATTTGTAGACAAGTATTCAACCGAATCCTTAATTTTTTCTAAACACACAAATGCTGTAGGGTGGATGTGTCCTCTTTTATGTACAGGCTTTATGTGTACTTTTATGTTCTAGTGACTTTCCACAGAAAGCACCCAAGTCAAAGGTGTCAGTTCACAAACAGCAAGGTTGTGTTAATGTGAGTACAGGTTTGCAAATCTTTGCATTAAGACTTGAAGTGCCTAAGGTTGAATACGCAGGTGAGTAAGGGCCAGGAGGAAAGAAGATTTTTCTTGAAATTTGTTTCTATTCATGATAGATGCAGACTTCTTCAAATCCTAGAACCCTTTTTTTTTTTTTTTGCTAGCTGATGGACAGCATGACATTTCATTTCACTGCTCCAAAAAGTGCTGCATAATGGAATTATCTTCAACATCAACTAGGAGTGATGACTTTAGGCTGACGGAGGGTAGATATTAGATAGATATTAGGAAAATATTCTTTACCATGAAGGTGGTGAGGCCCTGGCACAGGTTTCCCAGAGAAGCTGTGGCTGTCTCATCCCTGGAGGTGTTCAAGGCCAGGTTGGGGATGGGGCTCTGAGCTGCCTGGTCTGGTGATCTACCTTGCCCATGGTAGGGGGATTGGATGACCTTGAAGGCTTCTTCCAACTCAAACCACTCTGTCATTCAGTGATTAAGTAAATAAGCCTTTGAATCTAGAGGAAATAAAACAAAGAATTTTTTTAAAATTCTTTTCTGCAGGTAGGAAAGTCTGCAGGAGTCCAACAGAAGGTAATAGATTTGGAAGATAGGTAGCGTGTTATCTTTCTTATACCTGCTAAGCGTTCTAATTGTTTCATTATTGGGATAAACAATGTGCCATCTCTCTGGGAACACAGGCAGAATTTATGAAATATCTCTTCTTAAAGACATGCTGCACTAATAGCTATAAAATAACCACAGAGATGCATTTTTGGGAATGAGACTGGCTTGGGTCACCACAGGAGATACACTGATATTAGTCATTCAGCCAATGTTCACAACTGTGCTCAATTTATTGATTCTGTGCTGAAGGGGGGGGGAAAGGCCAATCCATCTGCTTTTCATGATGAAAATCAAAGAACAACACAAAAAAACCCCCCTCACTTCTCTTTTCTTACTAGATCTGTGACATCCCTTTCTTCACTGGTACTTTTAAGGATGAGAAACTCCAATGTGATTTGGCTGCTGTAAGCCAAGCTAATTACACAATCTGAGATCTTGGTTTCTGTGAGTCAATATTCAGAACAACTTAGAATCTACTTGCACAATGTAGACATAAAAGGTCAAATTAAAATATTAATTCTGTCTAGCTATTTCCAATGTATTAAAATAAATTTTCCTCTGTGCTTGAAAAGTTTGAGCTTTCAAATGCAATCCAGATGCTTTTGTCAATTATCCATTTACACCAAATGACCAAAGAGGCAGCTTTGTACTGTGAACACTTTCTTGCAATTTAATGATGTGAATTTCTTTCTGTCAGACATAAGAAATTCCAAAAAGTGACTTCTCAGCAGCTTCTTTAAGTGGTGCTGAGTAATACATAATTTAGCTGTAAAAATATGGACTTGTAGTCACTCAACATAGGTTTAATAAATAATATGCCTGAATACTGTCGTACTACATGGTAATATCTGCTCTTAATGCACAAGGTGATATTGTATATTGAGTTCTACATTTTGTGAGATTTATTTTTCCTTCTTTTCATAAAACTTTAGACACTTTGTGGATTAGATGGTGGTAAATTCAAGTCTGTTACAGAACTAAATGCATTTTAGGATAGCAGACAATAACACATGCAAAAATTTCTGTAAATATCTTACACCAAGTGTCATTTTTTCACCCACCTCTGAAGAATAATATCTTTATTCTTCTGTGTGTTCCTGTTCTGTTTGACTGCATGGCTGAATTTCCTCAGGTTGTTTGTCAGGTTTAGTACAAAGTAAATGTTGCTTAGATGCTCCAAATTGATTATGTTCACCCTCAGGCAATTTCACAATAACCTATTGCAGATTAAAATCACAAAATGCTATGTCACCTCCAGTCCTTATTAAGATAATTGACCCTCCTACTGAATTAATAATCTATCTCCTGGTTGCTTAAATACTCTTGCTACTAAATAGTTCTCCTAAAGTCTAAACTGTAACATATTTTGATGAGATAATTGAACTTGTTTGTCTTCTTATTCAGCTAAACATCCTGGACGGATAAGAGCAATAAAATTCATAAAAAAACAAGTGCAAGGTGCAATATTTGCCAGGGATATTTTCCATAATTTCTAAGTTAATTTATTCATTATAATTCTGCTATTCAAAAGAAAAAATGATAGGTGAAAATTTAAGTTATTCAAACTCAAAATTATCAAGTCATGTATAATTTGACACTATAAATGTATTGGCTTTGAAACAAAGCTTTTTCTCTGGTAGTAGGATACCTTCTATATTTTCCTATATTATGGGTTTACTTGAATTTTCAAATTAGTAGGGAATTATTTAAATATGAATGAAAATGAAGCTGCTCTTGAATAATTTGTAATTTCTCATTGAGATAATGAGTTTCAGAAAGCTTTGAATTTCTATCAGTGTGGAGACACAGGCACGCATTTAACAAGATGTATGGGAAATAGATTTACTTTGTTGGGGTATTTTTATTGCCTATCCTTTGCTGTCTCCCAGATGAATACAGATGAAATGAACAGACAGAAACACATGAGAATATTTTTTTCCTCATTCAGGCAACAATTATGCATCTGATTGTCAGTTTCTGTACCCACTGTTGCCTCATCATATTCCCTTTCTACCCACATCCCTTTTTTTATGCTTCTCCTTGTTCTAGCTATTCAGGTAAATATAGACTTCCTCTAGACAGAGCAGACAAATGGTCTGGCTGATTCAGCCTTGCTTGAGAATAAATCTCTTCATTTCTTAACTTTTTCTTTTCTCCTAATTAAATAGGGGATTTTTTTGTGTGGGGTTGGGTGGCTTTTAGTTCAAGCAGTGGCAAGCCCATATCCATGACTGCTTGGCTCATAATTAAGTAAATTGATCAAATGGAATCCTGCTACCATGAGTAAACTCTGTTCAAGTTCTTAGCTGGGAAAGGAACCATAAAGGAGCTCTGTAGGACAAAACATCTGCTGTTTTCACCCCTTAAGTGTCCCTGTGCACTTCACTGTCAGTGCACCTGCTTTTATACATTGAATCAAAGCAGTTTTGGGTATTGTGTGCTCCAGGCCTGACTCCACATGCTGTATTTACATAAGTAGCCCATGGGGAGTCAGGTAAGCTGCTGGCATGAGAAAAATGCTCCTGAAATTTGAACCTCAGGTTTTACATCCTGTATAAGGCAGACAGAAAGTACTCTATAAAAATATATATCCAAACAGAAAAAGTTCCGAAGAAAAAATCTTGCATGTGGAAAATTCTTCATTCTTGAGTGTGCTTTTGCATTACTGATGCAGCATCATCATTTCTTTTCAGCTCAGAGGATGACAATGCATACTTGGAATTGCATACACTGACCTATTGGATAACTGGGCAAATCAGTCAATGCTCACTGTCAATTTTATTTCACTGCATCACACCTGGATCAAAACCCCTGGGGGTTGTACACCTCTGCTATTCTAGACTACTTAGCAGTCCTGTCAACATACTTCTTTGAACTTCTTTTACAGTGGTACTTACTGTATCTTGGTAACAGCTTCTTGCACCAGCCAGCTACACAGAGGACTAGTCAATAAAAAAACCTAATCAAAATACTATATAAAATATCCTCAAAATGGCCAAAGGCATTGAAAGAGCTGAAATTAATTCTCTCAGCAACCAGGGTGTGAGTGAGTCCAGTATATCAGTAAAAATTCTTTATCCTTACTGACTTTAAAGTGTTTAGCCTTTTTCAGGAGCAGTTCTGGAGAACAAGTTACTTTCTCAAGCTCCACCAGTGGCACTGCATTTAGCCTTCTTTATTTAGTTAAAACGAGGACAGAAAATAAACAGTGATCATAAAATGCACAGGTAAACAGATCTGGAAAAAAGTCCCCATATTAATTTCCACATTTACCTCAGTGAACAGTTCACCTCTCCAACCTTGAAAAAGTCCCACATTAAAAAGAAGCATCATCCACATAAAGGAACAGTGTTTAGCTGTCAGAGAAACTTTTTGTCTGATTTTCTGAAGTCCAGTTTGCAGACATCACTCTGTCTTGCAAAAGTAGAGAGCTTTTCAATTTGAATTTGCTTTTAAATCATAATTATTGTAGGTAACAGGTCAAAAATGTATTGTTCTATTATAATGGATAGCAAAGCTTCCCTTACTTCCCTCAAGCCCAAAATTGCCACAATTTGATTGCATTAAATGGATACCTTTCCTTTTCCCCTGAGGTATTGCTTGCTCTTCCACATCCATATGTCTGATACAAGTTTTTCACCCTAAAAGCAGTTCTATATCTTTATAGTGGATAAGGAACTACAATCTGTGTTATCCCTCACCACTTAGACCTTTGGAAAGGTGAAACTTTGGCAAAGTGAGCAGGTGAGTCTGCCAATCTCTTGACTAGTTCCTAGGATGTACTCTGGTGATATTTTTTCCTTGTAAATAATTGTTTCTCAGAGTATTTTAAACTCATTTCTATACCTCTCAACATTTAGTGTAATGCATAAAAATGCATTTTTAATTTTTATATTTTTTAATTCTTTTTCACTGTTGACTCTAATAAAATTGTTCAGGGCTCAGGAAGTTATTGTGGTTTTGATTAAGAGTATTACGTTGTTTCCCATCCTCTTTCTCACCAGCCATCGAGTTTGTAGATGTTTCAGGACTGATCACATTCATAATTAAGCTATGACTGTCATTCCCTCCGTGAAATGCTTTATATAGCTAAAAATGAGAAATTCCATTAGGTTAAAAAACCAAAAAAAAAAAAAACCAAAACAAGACATCAAATTTTTTTCTTTTTTTTCAGTCTCTGTCCCTTTTTATTTGTTTTCTTTGGGGGACCCTCTTTTTATTATGTATCCACTGAACCTGCAACCTAAAAGGTTAAAAGTTTTTGCCACAACGCAGGATGACTGCTCGAGAGGTAACTATCATTGTGCTTATTTGGCATGTGGGTAAACAAAAAAGCATAAAACTCCAAAAGTTAACCTGTTCAGTGTCTCTCCTGAGATGTGCTAGAGTGGGATCACTTCTAGACCAGAATGAGAGAGCTGCAGTGCAGATCCATAGCATGCTTGCTGTATTACAGCTGTCAGCTTCTATTCCAATGGAATTACGTTCATTCCTCCTGATCCTAAAAAAAAAAATGGGTTTTGCTAGACCAGTAACACTTAACTGCAGGAAGGGAGTACTGGCTATTCTTTCTCTTATTCAGCAGGCAAGTTACTTGTTAATAAAATAATGCCTGATTAGAACACCACTTGCAAGCAGCACTGACTAGATGGGGTATTAAATATCCATTTAAAGAAAACACCTGAATTTTGGAAACAAGAGACCACTTGCTGGCTGTTGGTCACACTGGGTCTGCAGTCTAACACAGTGAACTGGTGTGTGTGAGAAAACACATATCCATAGTTTGTTATCAGTTATGAGAAAGGAGATCTACTTATAAATTAACAAATTAGGGCCTGCATCTGAAAATGCTCTGGTGCTGCTGCAAGAATCAATTACACCTGTAAAATGTAAACTTATTAGTAAAGAACTGTAGAAAAAAAAAAGCAACTCTTGGATAAGAGCATAATAAAATGGAGTATTTTCTCCCTTCAGATACAGTATCTGGGATCTGACAGTACTGCCTCAGAATTTTTTGGTTGGCAATAGAAATCCAAGTAGAATGAAATTGTGATTTGCTGTTAGGTTGGTTCATGGAAGACTGACTGCATAATCTCCAGGAAAAGTGCTGTGCACACTTATCTTTGATTTGTAACTCTGTGAATGCACAAAGTTCTGGTTCATCTAGGTGTGCTCTGAGCTCAATGTAAAAGACATAAAACCAAGTTGGCTGCCCCGCATAAATATTTAATCCACTTTAATCAAGTTAAGGACACAGTGATAGCATGAACACAAGCCTTTAGTTTTGCATACTATATTAATGTGAGTCACTACAGTTGATTTGATTTGAATATTTTTAAACATACACCTCTGCAAGAGAAATGGGTGTTAGTCTTTTCTTTCTTGCACTGTGTTATAGATATTTATTAGGGAAGTACTTTATTCTCTGTGTGTGCACGACTATTGTTTCAAAATTCAGAAAACTTAAGTGCTTTTCCTCCCTGAAAAAACACATTTCTCCTACCTAAAAGCACTATTTATATTCCTTAGTTGTTTTTGGCCACGAAGTAGTCTCTACATGATTTTCAGTGCTGTCTTGTAACTGTTTCTAAATGTTTTTTCTTCCCACTATTTTTTAAAACTTTTTTTATATAGCAATAAACTTTCATTTATTTTCTCACCTTTGCTGTGTGTGAAAAGTGAAGGAAAAATCTTTAATTTTAACACTGTTTTTATGATGTGGTGTATGAAACTCAGTTTCATGTGTGGTTTGGTACACGAACTCACGGAGTTAAATTATTTCTATGAGTCAGGGGTAGTCAAAGTGTAATCAGCCATGAAGTTTGTGTTTCACAAAGCTGCTTACACTGAATAATTCAATATTTGAGCTTTAATGATATTTGAATAGGAATTTGTATGCAGACTGTACAGTGAATAGATGAAAGCAGGCAGACAAACTTTTGATTTCTGGCTGAATCGTTAGGATGAGATCGCTTCTCAGCCCGCTGTGGGATCAGCTCTGCCTGAGCCCCTCACATGCAGCTCTGCCTGCGAGGGCAGGTGACCTCCAGCACCTCCACAGGTGGTGCACAGCCCCTGGGGCTTGTCACAGCTTTTCCCTGGTGGGGCCATCTCATCACGAGACAAACCCCATGGGTGGCAGGGCTGACTCTGCTGGGGGAACGTTCCCATTCCAGCGCTGTGACTGACGGGGGAAGCGTTCTGGGGAGCACAGCTTGGCTCTGGCTGGGGGAGGACAGACCGTATCCATCACTCCCTGTCAGTGCCAGATGGGAGGGAGAGGCTGGGGAGGGAAGCCAAAATGAGTCCAGAACAGAGGAAACACACTTCAGCAATGTCTGCATGGGGATTTTCTGCCTATATAAGGACAGTCTGGGCTGTTCTGCACAGAGTGTGATGGGGGCATGAGTGTCAGTGATAGAAAGAGGCAGAAACTTATTTGTTATGGTGTTGAGCTTATTTGTTGTGGTGCTTGAAGCATGGCTCTCCTGACCACAGACCCACTTGTAATCCCTGGAGCCAAGGTTGAAGCCGTGCTGGGCCAGGCATGGTGCAGGGTGCTGCGGCCCCCTGTCCTGATGCGTGACCAAGCACCCTGCACTGCTGCTCCTGCTGCTCTGGCAGAGGGTGGTGCCATGCTGGCCTCCCCTGGGGCTCTGAAGAGCTGCAGGATGCAGGCTCAGCAGACAGGGGTGAGGACAAAAGTTCCATGGATGTTCTGGTTGATAATCAAGTGCAACTTGAAGCCAAATGGACTGGTTGCCCTCAAACATTTCAGCTTAGTGCTGCTCTGCCACATGGCCGAGAAGATTCTGGAAGGGCCCTGGTCATGACAGCAGCTTTCATCCCAGGGAACACTGATGGATTGTACTGGCATGCCCAGTTCTTCTGGAAGAGCCCAGGCCCCTGTGTTCAAGAAGTTCCACCTGAATATGAGGAAGAACTTCTTCACTGTGCTGTGACTGAGCACTGAAACAGATTGCCCAGAGAGGTGATGGGGTTTTCCTCACTGAAGATATTCAGGATCTCTCTGGACAATCCTGAGTCTGGGATGACCCTGCTTGAGCATGGAGATTTGATCAAGGATTGCTGTAGTCCCTTCCAATCTTGTCCATTCTGTGATTGTGTAATTCTGTGGCAAAGAGATGCAAATATCAGTATAGAAATGATGCTAAAAACCTTTTACACAAGTCAGACTTTGACAGTCAGTTGGATCCTAAATAATAACTTACCTTTTGAGTATATTCTGTCTTCAAGCAGATAATAAATCCAAACTACCATTTGAAGAAGTATTATTCCTATAGAATTCTTCCTAAATAATTAATGTGCTTAAACATTTTCTGAAACAAATTTGAATCCAAAACAAATAAATATTTCTGATGAGCAGCCCTAGTGCCCATATTCATACTTTTCAGTATGCTGTTTTTAAACTTTTGATTTAGAAGGTATTATGTTATCTCCAGGTTATGAAGGATTCAGGAAGAAATGAGAGGTACAGTCCAAACTCCTGCATTATCTCAAGAAGACTGTACACTGAATTTCTAATGGAATTTCTCTCGAAGGGTCTTAATCTCAGACTCTTTCTAGGGTAGTCTGAAAAGAACAAGATAGAATCTGCTTATCAACCTTTCCCCTTGAAAGCACAGGAAAGGTAAACAAGAAAGGCAACTTGTCAGCATTGAGACAATTACTTCTGTTTCTAAGATCACAGCCTAACACTGATAAGGGACTTTTATAAGGGATTTTTGTATCCAGATTAGAAGAAATCAGCAAGTGTGCATGGGCATTCTACTATCTAGATTTCATGTTGTTTCCCGTGTCCTTATGGATCTAAGGGCAAAGTCATTTCACTTTAATTTCACTTTAATTTCACTCTACTTGGTGTCAGAAAAAAAAACAACAAAACAAACTAAGACAACAAAAACAACAACAAGAACTAAAAAAGCCCACAACAGAAAATAAAAAAAAACACCAACCAAAAAAAAAACCCCAAAATCAACCGTATCGATTTATTCTGGAATCAATTATTTTATTTTACCAGAGTGAACTATGAGAGAAGATGCAGACCTGCATTGCCTAGCAGTGGAAGATACACCCATAGAAAATACTTTTTCCACGTAGCTACAGGTGTGGCACCCCATCCTTAAAGGAAAGGGAGCACCAAAGATTCGTAGACGCCTGTTGTCAAACAACAAAATCCAGAGGGTCCACAAAAAGTTTGATTTGTAAATTATATGCAGCATGGAAACTGGTATGTTAGTCCCTCACCCTAGAGCTATTTTTCTGTTTTTCATGCAAATTAGCTATTATGCACAGTCCATTCTTCTAGACCTTTCTAGAAATGGGTCAGAGGCCTTAAGGGGTGGTTTTGTTCCCCACTCCTGGATCATCCTTTGGTTGGCAGTCCATGCCCACTTCTCAACCTCATTCCTCTGCTCGTGCTCTTGCTGCATTGTGCTTGTCTCCAGGAGGCAGAAAAAGGATGTTTGTCACAGAGAAACGCTGCCCTACCTCCACATGTCTCCCTTCCCCAGCCACATCCTGCTCTTTCTCAGAGCCTGTGGTTGGCTCCATGGCTATTCAGCCATTGGTGTTTGAGATATCAGCATTAGCCCCTTATCTTCCAGGCTGCTACACAGGGTCCTGCCCACAGACAGCCCTTTTTTGCCAAAAGCACTTCCCTTCTCTTCTTTTGTTGGTCCCACTCTGCAAGCAGGTGTGAAAAGGTTAGATAATAGACCTTTCACTCAGCAATCTTCCCCCAGAACAGAAATGTGCGCTCTCAGGAGAAAAGCCTGATTTCCATGCTAGCAGAGATAGAAGAGATAAAGCCATTAAGCTTTTTTCCCACAGAACAATCTTTTATGAAACCAGGAACAATTTTGACAATTATTTGTTCATTTTGAAAATTGACATTTTTTCTCTGCAGATCATAACAATCTCCAAAGCATTTTGTCACCGAGCAGCTTGAATCCCAATGAAAGTTGATTTGAGTTCTTAACTTACTCAGTGTTTTTTCAGCATTGGAGATTCCAGTTAAGCAAATACCAAACTAACCCAATATTTGCTTTTCATTTAAACCTTGGGGGTTTTTTGGGGAAAAACCCATAGAAAATCTTTTTTTTTTTTTTTTCCTTTTCCTGAACTAATTAATTTATTATGAGGGAAAATTTCATTGGGACAGATCACTTTACTTAGCAAAGTGAACCTATTTTATTCTGGAATGTGAAACCACAAAAAAACCATGCCAATGGTACTTGATCTTTGGACAAAATACTGGTCAAAATAACTGTGCACATGGTGTCACTGGGTACCTTATCTTCCATGGCCTCACAAGAAGGACCTTAAAAGTCCTCACTGAGCAGAAGACCAAATTCATAATGTATCTTTAATCATTCATGTGGAAAGAAACAAGAAAAAGAGAAGCTGGCAGAAACACTTTGTAGTAAATAGTACTTCCGGGACAAAGTACACCATTGAAAAATCAAGAATTAGTAAATAAATTTAACATGTTATTATGACTGTAATAAGACTTATCTGTCTCCAGGGCAGAATCACAAGCAGTTTATTTATTTTCCTAACCAAGAAAACCTTCCCACAGAATTAACCTACTTTTCTTTTTTTTTTTTTTTTAAATAACAGTGAAATCTTTCTATAGACTGCACAGATGGCACACTCAGTCAATTCAGGGGGGAAAGTTGGAACAAAACTCAAGGGCAGACTGTGATATATCTGATTCTTTTCATTAATGCTGTGATAGTCTTAACCACAAACTAGAATGTCTATCAACAGGCTAAATGCAACAAACCTGCAGTCATTTCTCAGCCCAAACCTTTGTCAATCTCAGTTCAGAGCCACAGCTTGGGCAGAAGTGCAAAGTTTGGGTTTATGAGATATCTGTCAATCCAATGACAATTTACAAAATTTCACTTTAAAGGCAGCCCCATATGTAATCTGATTTCAGGCGCAGTGTTACATTTCTCTTCAGAAAAATGCCCCATTTTTCAGATTTATTGCATCTGTTTGATTTTAGTGTAAATCTTTTATTAGTGTAAAAATGAGAATTAGTATACTGTAACCAATACTGTGCATTATGTATATAGAGTGTCATCAATATAGTGTAAATAGGTTTTATTTTGTGTTACTGTGTTTAAGGTGAAGGAAAAGTAGTTATTTTAAAACATTCTTATGTTAATATTTAACATTATTATGTAAATATATAAATAATTTATTATATTTAATTATATAATGTGAATCTCAAAATATACATGTATTATCTGTTAAATGCTAAAATGAATTTTTTAAAAAATTCCAAAATTCCAAAAATGGGAATTTTAAAGAATGTTGATAGTAGCACAGAATAGTACCAGAAATTCAAAATATTGTGTGTGAAGAAGAAAGGATTTACTTATACGTTTAAAGATGAATTGAAACTGGGATAGGGATAAGAAAATAAAACTGACACTTGTCAAACTAAATGCTGACTTTATATTTGATTTAGATGAATTCCTTTGATACAGAGCAGATAACACAATTGAGTTACTTTAAAGAAAATAGAAAATATAAACACTTAAATTTATGTCATTCTAAAAGAACAGCAGCGAGATAAAAACATTTGTATTATATTAAAATAATCACCACTAGTCAATCTAGTTTTTATAAGCTTTGCAAACACTCATGTAAGCTATCTGTGTATGAGCTAAATGGACATTCTATATTTTCCATGAGAAAGTACCTCTTTTTTGAACTGTAATTAGCCACTTTCTGTCTCTCTCTCACAAGAAATTACTTCTTTTGAGCCTAATCCCACCCAGAATTTATGTAAAATCTGTGCATTCGTGGAAAATAGTTGCATAAGGCTCAAGGTTCCCTTTAAAAAGAATTCTAAAATGATTCTTCTAGGCAGTAAAGATTTTTTGCATTAAGTGACTGGCAGTTCAGTACTTCTGAGAAATATATCACCTATTAAGATCTTTGAATTAGAAATGGATTTTTAAATGTCTCTAGTCCATGCTGGTGCTTTGGGATGTGAGACAAATTTCTATGTATCTTTTGTGGGTATTTTGCTTCTTCGATTTCGGAGCACAGTCTGCATTAGAATCAATTTGTATTTTGAAGTAATTTAGGCTTTATTCTGAACTTACCAAATGGGATTTTAAAACCAAAATGGCATTGGCATTTGAGCTGAATATGAGAGCTGTGCTCCCTTCAGGGGATATTCAAAAGATGTTAGGTGTCTCAGAATGGGGAGTTTTGAGATAAGCAAAAGAATTCACTGCGGACATGGTCATATTGAAATCAGACCCTGATATTTCAGGGATGTTGGTGCCACATTATAGGTACGAGGCAGGAGTGGGTCTTTCTGAAGGGAAACAGCTGCTCCTTCATTAATTAATTAAATCTCATTTCAGAAGGAGGAGCTTAAAGAGGATGTCCTGCCCATTTTCCCCACTTGTGCTGATGCAGCAGTGGTGAGAGCAGCCTTAAAGATGCGAGTTCAGTGTCCCTAGGCTGATGGGCAACTTTTCAATTCTAGTCATCTCCAGGTATGTTGGAAGCTGTTTATTTTCCATATAATTCAGTGAGCCAGAGGGAGATAGAAAGTTGCAAACCAAGTCTCTAGGGAAGTGTTGGGGTCATCCAGCTTGAAGAGGGAAATCCTGTTTCAACTGTGCTCAGAGTACTCTTTGTTTGTTCTGCATTAAGCAATCACTGCATAAAATATTGAAATACTTGAAATACTGGAGCACAGGCTGTGTGGCAGACAGGAAAATAAATTAAAGGTGTGTTTCATTAATGTACATTAGTGGGACTTAGATGTGAGAATCCACTGAGCTGCTCAGCTCAGTCAAGTAGTGATTGCTTCTGAGCACACCAAGATTACTCTGTTGCTTCAAGTAGTGAAAGTAATGTGTGTTATTGTTTAAATAGTGTTATATGAACTAGGAATTAGATGTTGGAGTTTTGAAGATCTAAAGTCAGAGTGGAGATGCCCTGTTTTTCTGGATTTATTAATTATTTCTGGAAAAGCTTAGGTGTGAGCAGCATGGCTTGTGGTCTCCATATGTAAAAAACATTAGATGTTGTATCTTAATGGGAAACTTCATTTCCCATCTGAATGTCTGATGCTGCATGATGATTCATAGAAACATCCATAATTTACAAGTGCCATGTCTATTTCTACTCCAAAGATACTCAACACCCAAGAATTCTGCTTACTCTTGGCCTTCGATTTTAGAGTTGTGTTGTTGCTGTTGTTTTTTTGGTTTCTTTTGTTTTGCTAGCTTGCTTGGGACTAGATATTTGGTAAAATAATGGTTTACTGCAGCTTAGCATTTTCTGGTAATGGTTTTTAATTGGCTTCATTCAAAACTGTCATGTGAACATTGTCTCAAAAATATAGGAATCATCAAATCTATGGTGATATTGATATATATGTGCTATGGTAAGCAATGTTATAGATGTGATCGAAGGAATTAAATAACAAAGCTGAGAGGGTGCTTGTGCCAGGGTTAAGGGGAGGCAGGAGTAAAATTATGTAAAAGGTTATTTTTCTTGACCACTGTAGAGTTGTTTCTTTATATATTTGCTGGGAAAACAAAGAAACAATAACAACAACAAAAAACCAAAAAAAAACCAAAAAAAAACCCACCAAAAAACCCCACCAAAACAAACAGGGAAAATCACTACTCCAAGTTCCAATTCACTGTGCTTAGACTACCCTAGTCAAAATTTATAAGGAGAATATTTCACGAACACAGGGATAAGTACTGGCTATGAAGTATTTAATTTTCAAAAATTTTTGTTCTGCTTTGGAGAAAAGAAGTATCGTTAAGAGCAGTAGATAATTGAGAACTCCTATTGATTCAGGAGCACCCACTTGCACCATTGCAGAAGATCTAGGTTCTACAACCGTTCCAAATCAGATGGACAATGTATTCCGATTCCAAAATCATTAGTATTTTGACTCTAGAACCCATCCTTACAGGACTCCTTTTGAAAAGTATGATGGAAAAAAAAAAGATTTCAAGTTGTTTTCCTAACATGGAAAAATTTTCTTGAAATATTCCTCATCAGACCCCTTGAGTTGACATTATGGGAGCATTTAAATAACACAGGCTGAGGAGTGTGGAGGGATGGAATGTAAGAGAATAGTGCAGAAGGTGGTCTCACACCTGAGGAGTTGCAGCTGCACTCATCACCAAAGATGAGGAACAGCCCAGCCCTTAACAGGCCACAGCTGTGTCCAATAAGAAGAAGAGTGGTACAAAAGAGTGGGTTAGCTAGTTGAGAAGGGAGTTGGAATTTTTTGGCTGTGCTGCGAAGAGAGTTGGAGTTTGTTGGCTGTGCTGTGAGGAAAAAGGAGTCAGTGCTGCAAGGAGATGCCCATGAGAAATCACCAAGAAGGTATGGGAGCTTTGCAATAAGATGACTCAGTGAAGTAGAGAACAGTACTTGCCTTGTTTTTCTGAAGGCATTCAAGATGTGGGCCCTCAGTATCTGAATTACTCCTATAACTCTGTGCAGCGTGTTTCCAGCACCAGCAGCTTTCCCCCCCTAGCCCATTGTTCTATCAAAATTCCTCTTCCTCTGGGATTAATATTGATTTAAATACTACTATATCCCTTTAGCCCAGCTCAAGAGGAAATTTGTTCAGTGTATTGATATGAAATTTTGCAGAACTAGTATCTCTGAGGATCTTATCACTCAGGGATGCTGTTGGGTATTTACCATGGGGTGTTCTGCTCACCTCAAGCAAGAAAAGGATTTGTCATCATAATGTGAAGTGTAAGAAAGTTATATTGGGCTGGGAGCTCAGCTGGAATTGGAATTTTCAAAATGGTAATTTATGCCTTTCTGCCATGAAAAAAATAGCAAAAATACTTAAAGAGGCAGATAGTTAATTTTTGAAATAACTTTTAATTTAAAAACTACAGAGATGTGTGGAGTTGAAGCCTGAATGGAACACGAATTCTAAACCAAAATCAAATATATATTTACTTTGTAAAACTACATTATTAACTTTGGATGTTGTGCTTGAGTACCTCCTGTACATTTCATATGTTGTTAAACTGTAATGATGCATAGACAGACCTCAGAAAAGCCCTTTGAAAAGGAATGGATTACAACCTGGATTTCTAAAAAAAAGCAAAGCTCAGTTACTCTGGAGTACAATGTAATAGTAGCATTGAATGCTGACTGAGTTCAACATTCTTGTAGCCTCCACCCCATTTGTAATTTCAGAAGCAGCAGTCCATGTGCTTTGGCACTTATTCTAAGGGATGCTGTTTTAAAATAAACAAAATCTGAGAGCTAAAGGGAGCATTCAAGTGTATGGAAGAGTTCCCAACAAGTCTGGATGGAGGGACTCTCCTGTGCACATTCAGTTGATCTGTAAGCTGTTCACTGAATCAAATGTATGAGCTCCTGAAAGAACTGGGACTGCAAGAGCAGAAACAAAGAGCAATACCAATTCCTCAAGGGTTCTTATTATCTGATCAATTTTGAAAGAATAGCCAAAGAACCACTATTCACACCTCAGAGCAAATGCAGAAAAAAAGTCTTGAAATTGCCTGCTATATTTCCCTGCCATCAGTTACCTGTGGCCAGCTGAAAGTTAAGCATGAAGAATGCAAAAGGCTTTAATATGCACCCAAATATTGTGATTTTTAAGATATAGAAAGCACCTCTTTTTCCAGCTTAGTCATTCCAACTCTGCTGTAGGTGAATTGGAAAAATTTAACAAACTGGTTAATTGCCACTGGAGGACATGGGGAACTAAAATGCAAGAATCTTCTTGTTGCAAAGGGATACCTGTTTAAGAGAATAGAGTAGAGATGTAACCAGAGCCTTGTGTAATGTCAGCTACTGAGGAGTCTGGATGCTTTAGTCAGATTTGATGGGCTAGTAAAGTTTACTAATGCCACTCTAATTCATGATAGCACAGTAGCAATGGGACTTGTTATCAGCCCTCTGCCAGAACTTGTCCACACACTCTTGTTCAAACCTTTCTATGAGCCACGTTTAGCAATGCATTGAGAAACAGTGATAGAAAAGGTCTGACCATTTTCACAACGACAGAATAGTCACAGCTGGTCAAGACTTAGCCCTTAACCAGAGGTGCTGGAGCTGCTTGCTTATGGTTTGTGCTCTCTGAATGTTTGCACCTTCCTTGGGGCTTTGGTGAAGTGTCTTGCTGACCGTTTTGGGCACGAGAGCCATAATAAAAAGAAAACAGAGCTCCTAAATTATTCTTACCTGACATTACAACACATAGAGAAATTATGTGCATCAACAAGGGCACTTTGCAGAAAATCTTCTGTGAGTTTGCCCAAGGCTTCCCAAAATACCAGTGTTTGAGGGGCTCTGTTTAAAGACTCAGAGACATTAGCAGGATTTCTTGAGGTAACCTTAACGCTGTTGGAGCTCCCGCAGAGAAATATTGATCTTCATGGTTCTGCTGTTCCTTTTGAGCCTTGGAGCACAACACCCCTTCCTTTTTAAGTTCTGGAGTACATTATGCACAAAGTATCTGACATATGAGCTATGTGCACTGCAGTTCAAGTAGGGTTCCTTTACAGATGCTGTGTTTTTAACAGGATTTTTTTCTTTAGGTTTTTAATACTTGTATCTACTCCTTACACCACTTATTGCCTTTGTGTAACATGCTTGTTTCTGTAATGGTTGAACAATAGCAGAGAGTCAGGAAAATGGCTTTAGATCAATTGGCAAGTAATTTTATCTTCCCATTTTCTGTGCAAGGTAATTTTTTTTTTTTTTGCAAAACAAAAATGTTTTTTCTTGAAAAAACAAAAAACCCCACAGATTTTCAAGTAATTCTGAGCTCTAAGAATGTGATACTTAAGCATAACCTGAACCAAAATGCCATTTGTGAAGTACTTCATTTTTTTCACGTTTTTATAGTGTTCAAATTAAGTATTTTATAGTTTTCTCTCTTTATGTTTCTTTTAAGTAACTTGGTGCGACTAAAATGATTGTTTAAGTGATTTCCTTTGTGTTTGACTGCTCTTCTTGAGAGGTCTCAGTGTGGAGAGAATGAAAATGTAGAAAATAAAAGTTTCTGAGGAGCCCTTGTCTGTTTCAGCTGCCTAGCTTCATGGTTTTTATCTGCAGAAAAATTAATGCATCTTTTCAAAGCACCTGTCTCAAGCCATCCATAGTGAGGGAAGAAAAATTTAGGATCTTCCTACCTGCCAATAGATAGATTCAATAACAAAAACTCAAAGAATTCATCAATAATTCAAAGGAATTGCTGCTTTCACACACTTAATGCTGCCTTCTGTGCTATGGGTGAAAATCTGCCTTAGGCAGGTGATCAGTACTAGGCCTGTGTTCTAGCTAAATCCCACATCAAATCCTCCACGTTTTTTATATATATATGTATATATTCATTATCAACTCTTTTTCCATCCCACAGCAGATAATGTAGCACAAGTGGGGATAACTGAGTCATTTTCTCATTATAAACTACTTTACAATTCAATGCAAAAAGGAAAAAAACCCACTCTACATTAATATGTATAAGAATTTTTAAAGTTGAGAAATGTTTCACATAGAAGCCAAGTCAATCCTCTTCACATATGTACTATTTTATTACAGAATTATATTTACAGTTTAGTTTCATGCTTCTGTATACTTCTGCATGTTTATACCATTGTAGAAATATTATGGTGGTAAATATCTTCAAATTTGATGACTGGAGGTACAAAACTATTGTTGGGTTGCACTGCTATTGGTATTTATGAAGTAGAGACAGCAAAACCAGGATTCAATCAATAATTCATAATTAATTGTATATTCAAATTAAATATGCTTAAGATTCAGTGTGAGATTCAAATACATTTTGTGCATAAGTATATTTATTTCATGCCTGGATCACTGCATACTCAAATAAGCTATGTTCAGCTACCCGCATATGGGATGTGGGACTTGAATCAGTGCTTTCCACTTTGTGGAAATATTTTATATACTCAGTTTGCTGCATTGTTATCCAAATACCTGTTAGCAGGTAAATTTACTGGGGTTAGGGGAGGGGGATGTGGTTTTCTTTGGTTTAGGTTTTTGTGGGTTTTTTGTCTGTTTGGGGTTTTTTTTGGGGTTTTTTTTTAAGATTTTGATACAAACAATACTAAAAAATATGCTGGTACAGAAAGAAATATGGTTCAGTAAATGCAGAGCAGAATTCTAACTCTGTTTGACCTTATGTTAAAACTGCAGGTGATTGAAAGGAGCTTGCTGGTATCCCAATCCAAACAGGGCCCATTTTTGTTGTGTGCTGCCCTTTGCCAGGAACAGAAGCATAGATGTTTTTTCTGATTAGTAAGGTATTCTCTACCTTAATCAGTAGGAATGGATGATAAAGGGAGTAGTCTAGATGTGGCTACTTCCTTAACTTGAGGTTACTAAACTCTGAGAGGGATGGTCCTTAAAATGTGAGGGCATGTTTCTTTCACATTCCAGATAGAAACTGCCTGAAATGGAGCTAGAATTTTCATCAATTATTTTACCCTCACTCAGATGAAATTGTTTGAGTAGCCAAATGCTGCCATTCTTTGAACTGTCTCACACAAATTGCAGTTTAAGTTTCTCACGTGCTCATTTCCATTCTTTGTGTGTCCCTCTAAGTCCGGGTGTCTCCGAATGTGTCACAGGTATGTGACTCCCCCTGTACTGTGTCAGTACCAAGGTTCAAGCAGGTTTCAGCTGCTGTAAAGGATCAGCTGTGAAGCCCAAACTGCCCAGAAGGGCCAGGACATGTACCTAGATGCAGCTGATCCTCTACTAGCACAAGGAGACACATTATGGGTTTATTTTTTAATTTTTTTTTTTCAATAAACTGCCAAGTCCTGTCGTTGAAGCTACTCAGATTTATCCTTTGCTTGACAAGCAGTCCCCAAACCTCTCTGCCTGAACAGTCAGGAATTGTCAGCCCCCAGGTTCTACAGGAACACATTGCTTTGGGTAAATTTCCACAAGGAAGCTGG
This sequence comes from Agelaius phoeniceus, assembly GCF_051311805.1. NCBI lineage: Eukaryota > Metazoa > Chordata > Aves > Passeriformes > Icteridae > Agelaius > Agelaius phoeniceus. The sequence continues at coordinate 110,657,895 of NC_135266.1, read as the reverse complement.
GCATCTTGCACAAGCCCTGGTTGCTGCCAGCTGGCATCCCCAAGGGCTGACAGGAAGCAGAAGGCCTTGGGAATTCCAGCTTTCAGGCATGCTGTCCTCACTTTGCTAGGATCAAAGTGTACATAGCTTGCAAGCAAATCAACACTAGGGTTGTCTTAATGACAATGGAGTACAGAAGACGTGTTTTTGCAGGGAACTGTAAAATCCATTACTTTTAAAATTGAAATTAACTAGAATTTTATAATATTTATCTGCTCTCTGAAATAGGATTATTGTTCTGTAGGTATGTTAAAACAGAACCTACACATTCCCTTCGGAGAGAATAATCTTTCAACTGACTGTGGGATTTAACTATTCTAGATTTTGGTTTAGATCACCTTGTACACAACAAAGTCTGATCACTTCTTTGTCTTTCTTTCTGGCTCAGAGAGACACTAAAGTGTCACTTGGTGCCTGTGTCATCCCACACAGCATTCAGATCTCTGACCTTCTGTGTCTGCTGTTGTCCACTACTTTTCTTCTTGCCTTGTGTACTTGTTATTGTACTTGTATTTGTACTTGTTATTTTACTGTTATTTTACTTTACACAGTAATGATGTTCTCAACCATTTGGATGCTGATGATTGGCAGCATATGCTTTTTCTGTTGAGAAGAAATATGGCAACGCATGGAAACATTTTAGGTCAACACAATGTATTTAAAAATACACTAATAATCAATTCCTGGCAGAATAGAGTAAGATGCATTTGATGTGAGTCACTGAAGAGAATTTTATCTATGCATGCAGCTATTTTGTATATGAGACAGTAATTTAACTTAGGGCCTGGTTGGCCATTACCTTCTTTGTGTGTATGTCTTCATACAGAAAACTCATTTTTTAACTAGAGTCCCTTGTTGATTTATTATACTTTTTAAGGCTTATTAGCTGGATTTGGGTTTTATGGTGTTTATTGATGATTTCTTTGTTAGGTGGGCTGGCAATAATAAATTGTTAGTTTTTGAGGTAACAGTAAAGTTAAATGAAATAAAATAGCCTACGTGGTGTGCTTCTTTTATCCTCTGTCTCCACTAGAGTTATGTGTTGTATTAGCTGATGTGGTACATTCTGATTCTCTATTGCATTTTAAGATTTTTGCTGTTTTCAAGTAGTCATGCAATACAACAGGTACAGTTTACCATCTGTTTTGCAAGACATCTAAAAAACAAGCTCCCTGTGTTTAATTATAGCTGGCTTTTGTTTTGTTTTGTTTTTTCTAAAAATCTAGAGCTATTGTGGTTTAGCATATGCAGAAAGTAGTAGCGTTTCTTTTAGAGATCTTATTTGGTTTGTGATAGGGTAAATAGGGGATAAAGTATTATTTTCTGTGGTAGAATATATATTTTCAGAGTCTACTTTGGTTTTTCTTGCTGTGCCTTTTTTTTTGAAAGAGTATCAAGAGAATAATTACTAAAAAAGTCATATGTATGTTTACACACACATATATGCACACACCATATATGTACCTTTACAGCAGAGGTTTTTGTTGATCCCTGTTAATTTTGCTTGGCTTCAGACCTCTCTATACATAAAGACACATTAACAAGAAGAAAATCAAACATCTACAGATAATCTCTATAAAATACTTTGCTTTGGATGCATGTAAAGACAATTCTGTTGACACAAAGACCATTTAAAATACTATTACTTTGTTTTCCATTTCATCTTCAACATGACCAGTTAATATTGAGCCAATACACATTTTTCTCTGTGTCTATACCATGATTTTTAATTAGTTTAAAAATTACCTTAACCTTTTCAGGTCACGCCTGCTATTAATACCATTCTACTTAAAAGTTCTTGGCTGCACTTGGGTTTTCTGTGTCAATTTTTCTTTCCTATGTGTGAATGGTAATGGAAGTATTGGGCTGGCAGTACACACAGTGGCAGTGATTTATCCAACTAGAAGTAGCTTAAGCTCACTGGATCTGGGTTTGTGCCTACCCTTGGATGAAGCAGTGATACCCAGGTTTCCAACAAAGAGCTATTAGATAGCTGAAATTAAGAAATCATATGAATTTAAGAATTTATGGCTAAAATTCTCTATTAGGTGTTTACATGAGTGTTTACCCATTTCTCATTTAGATTAATTTCACAACCTAAAATGTTATTTAAAAAAAATACTGACTTGTGATCTAGATCAAAAGCAGATTTTTTTTTTATGTGGTGATGATAAAAAAAACCCCAAATCCTAACCACTTAGAACTTACATAGAATTCTTGTAGGCAGGACTTGTTGAATTAAAGCTAGGTTTAGAATTTAAACACCAATTTTCTGTGAAGTATTGGGGACAGTCTTTTATGCAAGGCAGATAATGTTAGATACAGCAGAAAGAAGTAAGTTTCTTAGGAAAGAATTATCCCTTACTGGTAGTTTGAGCAAGAGCTACGTTCAGTCATAAATCATGATGCAAGATGTCCTGACCCCTGTGGAACTGAAGCCAATTAGAAATAACCTCTTTATAGCTTTTATTTGCAAATAGAAAGGGGGGGCAGGGAGAAAGAAGTGAATAATGCCCTTACATCAAAATGCTTTAAATACCTGCACAGACAGAGGTGAAATGTTGATGGAGCAATATGGCTTTATTACTTTGTGCTGCCTATCTTCAAATTACGAGTTACAAAATTCCAAGTTGGGCCCCTTTTGCAAACAAAATGGCTCAAAAGGAAAAAAAGGAAGCCTTGCAATTATAAAGATTTTCCTCAGATGACAGTTGTCTGCAAAATATTGACTGGAGCTTTTCTCAGCTGTCTATTGTACAACTTAATAGACACCACAGTCCTGGAAACACAGTGGAATTTTGATTGTGGCATAGAGCTATTGACATGATCTTTACTCTTTGAGAATAGCAGAAAATATCTAGGAAACAAAATAGAGATGCTTATGTTAACTCTATCATTTTGACAAAATTCTCTGTTGTACCTGGCCTTTGTGCTCCTGGTAAGTTCTTGAGGATATATAAAAGTTCAAATAAGAAGGCCAACATCATCCATCAACTCTGCCATGGGCAGGCAGAATAGGCTGTGTCTACCTTTGCCTTCCAGCACTTCAAATGCTGCAAAGCAGGGTCAAGCCATATTCATTGCTGTGACCCTCTAGTGAGGTTACACGAGGCAACTCATAGTCAGAGAGAGCAAAAGGCTTCCTACAAAGGCAGAGAATCTCATCTATTTCATCCATACACATCAAGGGTAGTGTCAGGAACCCTATCACAGCATCATGTTTGTAAATGGCTGTGCAGTTTTGGCTCATTCAGAGAAAGACATGAAGATAATGAAGGATGCAGCATTATTCAGCAGTCTCAATAAACTCTGTCTTAACAATTAGCATTTCAAAGAGTAAGTTTATGGGCTAACCAGCATAAAATAAATAGTGGAATTATGTTGAAACGAACATAAAGGTGATAAATACAAAGTGACAAAATTCACCTTTGAGTTCTCGCAAACAACATGCAGGGAATGAAAATATCATGTACAAAAGGGCTTCACTACACACTGCAGTCTGTAGAACTGTGTGGAGGTGAACTTGTTTTGGTCTGTGTCTGGTGACAGCAGTGCAGAGTGATGATTAATACTGCATTGCCCTGCTTCCTATGCTCTGCACAAGTGCTGAGGCACAGAGCTGTTACTCATGATGGGTTACTCAGAGATAAAGGGGGAGCTTTGTGTTGTCTCGCTGAAATTGCTCTGTTTAATGTCCAGCTTCTGATTCAGAGTGAGGAAAATACAAAGAGCTGCTGACTGCTCTGTCAGGGCGAAGTTGTGGTAGCTTCCAAGAATAGGTGGCATGACAGCTGAGTGTTGAGGGACACTGCCCATTCTGTGTCACAGGATCAGGTTTGAGCAGAGTGTGCATGAGTTGGATTTTATTTGATTGAGAGCAGCATCTGTGTGGGTGCAGAACAGAGGGAGCACTTTCTTAATGCTTTTTTCCTGCTTTTGATCAAGTACAACCAGAAAACCAACCCAACAGCTAAAGCAGAGCTGAGTGCAGAAGTGCAGGCCTGAAAAATCCCAAAGAAAATGAGGGAAAAGACATTAAATATGTTAATAAATATTGTTATAAAATATTTCTTACACTTTGTCATATACATCACCGGAAGTAGGCCATTAAACAGGTATATAAATATGTATTTTGTACATGAGCAACACTAAATTAAAGAAAACCCTAATTCTGTCCACTGTTTCCTTCAGAGGATGCAAATTTTGTTATTTCACTGTTTCACTGAAGAAGGGTATATGATAAGTGATATCTATTACAAATTAGCAAAATACAAAACATGCATTTGTTCTAACCTGATAGGCAAGGAGGTTTAAAGATAACACTAATAAAGAATGAATTCTTGTTCTTCTGTGTGGGTGAAAAGTGTATGTGAAGGTACAGCCAGTAAAGGGATGCTGCCTATATGCCATAAAGGGAGAAAAGGATTTATTTAAGTACTATCAGAAGACCTCATGGGCTAATAGTGGAGATACAGAGCATAACCATGGCTGTTAGGTGTGCCAAGTGTTGCCACTCAAAGCTGAAGTAGAAACCTGTTGTCCTTGTGGTATTCTGCAAAAAATCCCCACTATTTCTGCAGCATTAAATAATATGAGGATTATTGTCCTTTTAGACAGTTTCTCTTCTCAGCTGTCTAGCAGAGGTCTCCTTGCCCTGTTGAACCAAAGGTGATCACATACACAGTTGTTTTATTTTCAGTTGTATCATTTGTCATAAGAGTTTTTCTTCTCCTTTTTGCCAATTGGTATTTGACATATTTGGACACCATTACTGCAATATGTATAAATAATTTGTTTAAAACCCACAGATGGACAAGAGGTATTTCAAATCTGTCTTACTGAAGAAAAGCAAGGGCCAGAAAGAATAAAAATATGTCCACTAAGAAAAATAAGACTATAAAAATCAAGTGTGGATATGACAGGTCATTTAACAAGGAAAGAATAAAAGTAGTGTTGGGAGAAATGTAAAGCTACCACCAGTAGCTTGTACACAAGCTAGCTTATGAAGTAATCTTGAGTACTATAATCGGATCCCATTGTGATCATATGTGGGTGTTCCCCAAAAAATGTTAGCAGGATGACTCTTATGGCTAATGATGTTTATATTTCTGTAAATACATAACTATGATGTATTAGATAGGGGAAAGGATAGAATTAAGCCAGTCTGGGAAGTTTTCTGGCAATAGAAATCATCTATATCAGACTCAAGAAAGACACCAAAAATACCCCAAATCTCCTTACCATGCCTTAGTCTCAACGTCTGCATAATGATTAAATCTTGACCTGTGAGACAGGAGAATTAAAGATAAATAATTAAAATTGACAGGAGTCTCACATACACAGGCATTTGAATGTGGCCAAACCTATTGTGTTTTTTAATTCAAATCTATGTATTGTTAAGTAGTGAAAAAAATAGACATGCTGGCAAGGGTGAGAGTGGGTTCTGGGAAACCAGCACAAAACCCAAGAATTTATCCCAGAATCTGTTAAAATGATGGATTTTCTACTATGTACAGGGAAAATTAATGTGCTTGGAGCTGACTCAGAGATTAAGGATGACAGGCTGCTGTTGACCAGCCAAAGTTTGAATAGTGAACTGCCTGTGTAATTATCAACATTAAATCTCCGTTTCATGGCCGTGAAAAACCTCATCCTATAGATGATATTCGCATGTAGTGAAGGCTTCAAATGACAAATAATAGTTAAACAAGCACACTGAGATGGGGTTACTGGTGGTTTGCAGCAGGAGGACAAGGCCAGTGTTGAAGCTTTGTGTATTTGTTAGCATTGGAGGATTTGCCAGGTTGGATATAGCTACATATCCTTTATCTTTCACAAACACAACTGCTTGATAGTACAGCATATAACCAGAAAAGTGGTTTAGCCCAAAACTGATATGAGGTAGATTCACCTCAATTGTGACACAAATCTCATTGCCATCAGAAATGGCTGAACTTTGCAAAAACATGTCTCATTCTACTCAAGTTCTTTCTAATGCAACAGCAATTTGAATAAAACCTATGGATAAAAATGTGAATTTCCCTTAGCTTTCAGTGTAAAACTATTAATTATTTATCATCTTTTACAATATTGCATTTCCATTTTTAGTTTCCTGTGACAACTTGTGCTAACTGCTTAGGTCACTTACTATCATAGGCAGCTTTTACATTTATTTGCTGTAAATCTCAGTTTAAAGCAAATGTGAAGTTTATAATCATCTTCATCAGTCAATATATTTGACTAAAATACAGAAAAATCCTTTTGAAATTGCTATGTGTGCAAGTTAAGTCCAAGTACATGTTGACTGCTAAGGAAATGAGTTTTCGAACTATAGTTTTCTCAATAGTTTAAGTGATTGGAAATTTGTGATCTTCAGCAGATTTTAGATCAAATATGATTTCATGTTGTATTTAAATTTTGGTAAACCACTATCACGGAAAGTAGTAAATTAGTGAAGTATTAACAGAGGGCAATAAAAAAAATGTATTCTGTTAGTCTATGAGAAATGAATCTAGACTGCCCAAAACCAGATATTGGGCAAGATTTTAGTTTTATTTTTCATTTCTTTGATCCAATTGAAGGCACTAAAGCGGATAAGGAATTTGACAGTAGAGAAAGATATACCTTTAGGACTTTTTTTATCCTGGGAAACAGCTAGGAAGAAAGACCAGTCTGATTATGAAACCAAATGTAGTCCAAAGTAAACATCTAAATACTGGATTAGAAATTGAGCTGTCAGCGTGTCCCTTGTGCACAGGAGAACCAGTGTGATCCTGGAGGGTATCAGGGTGGCCAGAAAGTCAAGGGACGTGATCCTGCCCCTTTCACTTGGCCCTGGTGAGGCCACATCTGGAGTGCTGTGTCCAGTTTGTGGTTCCCTGGGACAAAAAAGACAAGGAGCTACCAGAGAAGATCAGGAGAGGCCAAAAAAAGGTTAAGGAACAGGAACATGTCTTATGAGGGGGGCCTGTGGGATCTGGGCCTGATGAGTCTGGAGAAGAAAAGCCTGAGAGGGGATCTCATCAATGTACGTAAGGATCTCAAAGGCAGGGGCCAAGTGGTTGGTGCCAGAATCTTCAGTGGCTTCCAGGATGAGGGAAATAAAACGCAAATAGTCTCAAACCAACAACAGGAAGAACTTTGCATTGTGGGCAGCAGAGCATTGGAATGAATAGCTGCCCAGGGAAGCTATGGATTCTCCCGCTCCGGAGACTTTCAAACTCACCTGGACATGCTCCTGTATAACCTGCCCTGGGTGACCCTGCTTTGGCAGAGGAGTTGGAGCGGATTGCGGAAACCGTGACTTTGAAAGTCCCGCCTGCGCCGCCGTCCCCGCCTGCCAGCAGACGGAGCGGGAGGAATCCGCGGCTTCTCGGCCCGGCGGGCGGGAGCCGGTCCGTCCTCAGGGACGTGCTGGATCGGCGTTCAGCTCTGCCAGAGGCAGGCAAAAAGGCACGGAACCACAGACAGGGATGGGAGAGTGTCCCCCCGACCGGGACCGGTCCAGGTTTTATTCCAGAACGCGGAGTAACACCCACGGGAAGCCGCCGGGCCGAAGGGCGGCGGGGGGAGGGAATACCAGGCAGCGAATGGGAGCCCACAGGGAGCGCGGGCTTTTCAGAGTGACAGGACGGGTGGCCAACCCAGAGAGCTCAAAGGTGGGACCCCGGTCCCCGGGCCAATAATTCCATGTATAGCATCGAAGTTTCTGGATAAAAGGGGGGGCATTTGGGGGGGGGGTGACAGAAAGGGCGCGAGTTTCCAGGGTAACTCGTGATTGACAGGTAACTGGGAAAGAGGGGGAATCCCACACAGAACCATTATACAGAAAAAGGGGGTAACAACATTCCGGCTTAAACCGGGGGAGCATAATAACACAACGCAACACCGGGTGATCTCCACAGCTCCCTTCCAACTCCAAGTGCTTTGCAATTCTGTGAAATTGTATTTGATGAAGTTCTTCTCAACATAAACTTGGTTAGTGAAGGCATGATCTTGTGTTCAACCCCATGAAAAAAGAAATGAGGCAGAAAGGAGAAATTGCACAGGGCAAAGGTGGGATTTTATGTCAGCCATTAGGTTTTAGTTGTACCAACCCGAATGGAACACAAACTGCTGTCATTATTGTGGTGTTTGCTAATCATTATGTGCTTTTTATAGCAATTGCCACAAAAGATCACAGAACGTTTTCTATCATACAGGCTACATTCAAGCAGAACTAGAAAAGATTTCTCACTGGATTGGAAAATAAATATCTGAGATCTAGTCAATTTGGAGCAATAACAATGCCTAAGAAATTGACACCCCACCTCCCCTCATGCTTCTCAACCCCTTTAAAAAACACTCTTTTTCACAAAAACCTGTTTTTCATCAACATTCTGGAGAAAAGTTCCCAGATGAATCTGTTGACCAGTATGTTTCACACAACAGCATCTGTCTGTCTGGAAGTAACAGTCTGATACATATTCCATAATGAGGATAATGTCGTCCCTGGGAACATACAAAAAGGAGTATTAGAAAGTGTTTTGTACTTGACTGTTTTTTCTCTCTTTTGTCCAATTCACATCTCAGCTTCCCTGATTATTTTTAATTTTTTTTTTTCCTGAAGGGTAAACATGGGTTATGCTCCAATAATGAACAACTGCAGTAAAATGCAGTTTGTGGGAATGCTCTTCAAACTGACAAGACTATTTTACCTACTAGCTTTATGGGAAGCTTTTCATGGTTCCTTTTTTGAATATATGCTACTTGCTCCCAGCTGGAAACACTGTCAACTTCACATCTCCTGAGGTCTTTAGATCCTGGGAAATGAAGCTGAAACAGAGTATTGTCAGTGGCTTCTATGATGTGCTAAATGTGAGGCGAATTATATGATATTGGTATACAAGTCACTTTTCTCATATACAGTAAATTGCAGCACAAGGGTGCATAAAAGCAATTAAGTGATTTGTGAACCAGGCTCTAGATATATTCAAAAATTACTAAGGTGAATTACTTCTTGGATTTGTGAGATAATTATAGCACCAGTCTTTTACTCATCAACAATGTAGTCCTCATACAGGCACAATTCCAATGGAGTGCTGTATTTTTGTATGTGGCCCACACTCTAATTAGTACATTCTAATTTCAAGCTTAAAAGAAAACCACAAGAAACATATGGCTTATAGCATTTAGTTATTAACAACTAAGCTGTGTGTCTCACTGTGAGACAAAAAGCCAATCTTTCTTTTCTTTGATTCAGCCTTGCTCCCTGCTTTTTTATTTCTATCAGATAATTAAATAACCCAAACAAGATGAAATTAGTTACTTAATTTCTTTAGGAATTAGAGGTAATTTAGGTTTAAGGAACTATTTTTTGGAGTGTTTGGATGTTTTGTTTATAACAGCTTAGTTCAGCCTGTTTGTTCACTCATTTCTTTTCATCGGCAAGATTTAAACTCAATCAACAACGCCCTGAATTCTGGCTATATTTAATGAGAGAAAATGCTTGTTTTATTTTGCAGTTAAATGCTCCATACTTCCCAAATCTCTCTCCATTCCACCCTATTTTTAAGCAGCACGTTAATAGCATTAGACTGCTAAGCTGAGGATGTTGCCAATAGCAGAATCACAGAGCATGCTAATTACTTTCAGAGAGGTCACAAAGGTTGGTGAGAGACAGATTCTGATAAGGTGGGGCAATTGCAGTATTCATGACCTCCTTTTTTTGTTCCTCTCTAACTTTTTTTCCTTCTGAAATGCTCACAAGTCTGTGCCCGATGAAGGGTAAGACGTCTTCATTTGAAGGGATCTTTCTTGGAGGATTTTTGTGGTGCAAAGCAGATGACAGTGCTCCTACTGTCTCTTCAGAAGTGAATACATTAAGGGTAGTGCCCCACTGGCTCTTTGATGAGACAGGTCTGAAATCATCAAAGTCTGGCCCTCTTCTCTCCATCAAAAAGTACAAGCAGGGCCTATAGAGACCACTGTCTGTGGAAGATGATAGCAGTAATTAGCCTTTATGATAGATAAATCTTCATCATCTGATGATCAAAGACAGCTAAAATTACCAAATTACGTGTGGCAGTTTTGTAATATGAATAAAATGAGGCAACTTTATAATCTCTATGATCTTGTTACATGGAGTGCTAACTCTGTTTTAAGTGAATTTTATATTAGTTAGGTTAGTTGTTTCAAACACAGGAGCTTATTTTTTGTTAGAAATATTTATTTAACAATTTATTTGTGATACAATGAAACGATTTAATGAAAGGTCGGAAAGAGAGAATCAGCATAAAGTGAATGGGGAAATTTTTTTTACTCGTTTCTCCTTTTCTCTTTTCTTACCTTTTTTTCTTTAATGTGCCGTTTTTTCCATCTTTTCCACTCTTGTATCCCCATTAAAGGCTTATTAGGAGTAGCATTTTCTAGATTTCAAGCAGGAGATGGGACCCACAGGTGTCCCTCAAGATCAGTCCTGTCTGAAAACCAGGAGCAGGTGACCCAGCATGACTGGCTTGAGAGACAGCTCCAATTTTTGCAAGAGAAGACAGAGGTTTCATTCTTGTGCTAATGGTGAAGTCTCTTCAGTGAAGCAAAGCACTGAGAGTATGAGGGTCTGTGTTGCAATTTAGCAATCTTGTGAGCATTTTATGTCCCTAAGAAGTGAAGGTCCTTATTACTGTGATCTCTGTAGATAATGCTTTTCTTTTCCCAAAAATAAAACCCCCATTTTATAAGTAGCGAGAAATTCTTTGATGTTGTTACTGGTGACACTGGTGAGAGTAATTTGGGATTTAAGTGCCCAAATATCACTTAAATCTGTTGCTAGACTTTTTTTCCTGTTTGGAAACCAAATTTATACTTAGAGGTCTTTAGGAGCTTTCTAAATAAAGCAACAAAATAATAATATTTTTAAAAAAAGAAGTAGCACTCTTTGAGAGCTATCATCCAGTTCTGATAATGACCTGAAAACTTCAGGGTCAAGTACACCACTTTACTTGCTGCTTTCAGATGATAATAGCTATGCATTATTATTATGTAAAAAATATGAATGTACAGTATGTTCTGAAAGGGAATAAGTTGTTGCCAAGGTTACAGAGTAGAATACATCCCCAATATATAGGTAATGTAAAAAAAAAAAAGAGAAGGCTAAAATAGTTGGAGAAAAGAGGTAGAAGAATGATGGAGTACTAGAAGGTATTTCACAATATATTTCAATTTTATTACCCAACAAGAGAATTTACTTCAGTCAATAATAGACTAATTTGAAGCTCAAAATTACTATTATTATTTCATGATCACAGTTTAGTTTGTTTCACATCATGCTCAGTTTTATCTACTAGAATCCAAGGTTTTGTTACTTACCGTGTATGATATGTTTGTGACAAAATAATTTGAAGAAAAGGGATATTTTTGCTGCATAAGTCAACATTAAAGTAAGATAACTTTGTATGAGCATACAGCAAATATTTTTGCAGTAAAATTTGAGGGCTGGCCTAATCTTTTCATAGTCTTAATTTGAGCCACAAGTCCTAAGCATGTTTCTGTCTCTCAGCTGCATCCAGTAGTTAGTTTGCTGCACAAAGGCCATATCAAAGGGAAGCATCATGGAAGAGGTGAAGGACAGGATTAGAGTGAGTTTATGATTTGGTGGTACTAGCAGAATTCCTTGCCTTTCTGGTGAAGAATGAAAGGTTTGCATTTTAGGAAGCACTTGGTGTCCTGCTTTGTCCAGCCTGGCTTTGCAATATGGATACACAGTGCAGCAGTTATTGAATCATCTGTGTGTAATGTTTTCCTCCTCATTGGGATAATAATGGACAAAGAAATGCATTAAAAAAAAAAAAAAGGCATGACTGGGCAGAAGTACATTTGACCAAAAGAGTGTGAAGGCTTTAATTCAACCCAGTCCTTCATTCCTGGTAAAGGCAGTCCTTCATTTCCTAGGGAAAAAGTTATTGAAAGTTATAGATATGTTTGCATGTTGAGACATGTTCCACAGTAGTGATAACAGGTATCCACATTTTAATGTGGATGGGACATAAATATTTTTAATGTTGTCTATAAACCAGGAAATGCAGATATCTCAAGTGTGGTATTTTCAAGGTCCCCCAGACAAAGGGAGGAAAATTATGAATCGGACTCATGTTCTTAGAAGGCTAATTTATTATTTTATGATATTATTTTAAAGAATGCTATACTAAAACTATGTTAAAGAATAGAGAAAGGATACAGACAGAAGGCTAAAAGATAATAATGAAAACTTGTGGCTCTCTTATCAAAGTCCTGACCCAGCTGGATGGTGATTGGTCATTAAGTAAAAGCAATTCATATGCTGGATAAACAATCTCCAACCACATTCCAAAGCAGCAAAACACAGGAGAAGCAATGAAATAATATTGTTTTCCTTTTTCTCTGAGGCTCCTCAGCTTCCCAGGGAAAGAATCCTGGGCAAGGGGGTTTTTCAGAAAATATGACAGTGACACTCAAGAGATTTGTTTGTGGAGTACTGATGACCCAGTTAATGGAATTATGAGTGAGCTGAACTATTCATAAGGCACATCACTAAGCTGAGTTAGCTGGCCTGCACAGCTAACAGTTGGAGCTGTTTCTTTGTGGCTGTTTTAATAAAGGGTTTTAAAGGAGCAGCTATAGAGTATGCCATACATTTTTCATCAATGACACAGTAACACATTCAATGTGAGCTTATTGGTCCAGAAGTGAGCCTTGTTAACTGCTCCATTGCTATACTGTCTGTCTGGGCAAAAAAACCCACATTTGTGAAGCTCTTTTTTGCAACCAGTCCCTTAATGCTGAGATTTTATCCATCCTCAGCATGGTCTTTGGTTATGGTTCTAGCCAATATGAAAACACACATGAAATGTGTGGGGGTTTGGTGGTTTTCTAGGTTGTCTTGGGTTTTGGTTTGGGGTTTTTTGTTTGTTTTCGTTTGGGGTTTTGTTGTGGGTTGTTGTTTTTTGGGGTTCTTTTTTTTTGTTTAATGTGAATGATGAAAATAACTTCCCATGGAAGCACAGTAGATATCCGGATATCTGGATAGGTAGGAATTAGAGAAAATGACCTGAGATAACAAAACTTCCAATAAATTGAGTCTTAACCCAGTTTATGGATATTCCAGTCAATGTGTTAATAAGTCAAGAACTGCAAATACTTTTAGATAAACAGAGAAAAGTGTTGCATCAATTTTGCCTATGGAAACAAGTCAAATTTACAGCTGCAGCTATATTTTGTAAGCAAGCACATATATCAGGCAATGCCAGGTGGCAGGCATGTTTTTGGAATCCTGCTACTCTGCTTGTTTTCTTGACTATCAGGTTCCTCGCTCTTTAATAAAGCTAATTAATTTTACTATCTGATACTAAAATAAACAGATAAAAATTGTGCTGAAGAGGTTTCTCTGTAGCAGGAAAGCCAGCACTGCAAAGTTCTGGTGCTGAATGCAGCTCTCATTCACACACAAGCTGCCTAATGCATGGCACGATTTTGAGAAAGGGCAAGAGCACGTTCAGTGGCTCCTAATGCACAAGGTGTGTGGAGGCAGCAGAAAATGGAATGCATTCTTCTCTGAAGGGCTAAGGGAAAATGGACCCTTCTGCCTCTCAGTCCTGCCCCAGATGTGGCACCAAGCCTGAGCTTAAAATGCAGCTTTACATGAGACACGTGGCTTAGTGATGACGTTGGACACATCTTCCCCAGAGCATATTTGGGTTTGTATTTTAACCTGGCAAAGTGTTCCAGATGTTTCATGTTCTGGCATTTCACAAACCAGATCCTTGTGAAAACTGTAGTTTTCAAGAGGGAAACATCCTCTGCTGTTCCTTAACCCTCTTCCTTGTGGAGTCTGGGGATGAGGAAAGATTCAGGGTGAGATTGATTCCTTCACAGTGCAGTTCAGACATGTCCATGGAGAGAGGAAATTGTGATCTTGCCTTCAATAAGCCTTTTGCATAATTCAACTTGCAAACTAGCTCTTAGTAAATCTTAAACAAACAAAGCAAATAACATCTTATGGAGAACTGCAGGAAGAAAGCTGAAATAGCACAGTGAAAAATCGAATTATTAATCCTGTCCTATATGATGTTAACCTTAATTCTCCTTTATAAATAAGTAGTGAAAATCGAATACAGTCTATGAGCAAGAAGAGGCCAGACATTTTGGTCAGTAACTGGCTTTTTTTTCCTGTGGAAAAAGAACTTTCTAGCCTGAAAAGGTGTTGATGTTCAGACTGAATTATTGATAGGAATCTACATGTGTTCTGAACTGTTAAACAGTTTGTGATGTTAACCTGTGATGTGCCCTTCTTCAGCTTATGTGATACTAGCCTTTTGACTTTGTCTTTTCCTTCCCTTTTCTTCTGAATTTTTTGCTATTAAAAGTACTTTTTTTTTCTATAACTTTTAATCCTTTTTTTCTCCCCCTAAAAATTCTTAAGTTACAACAGGATTTAAATAAGTGAAAAAATTCTACTTGACATCAGTGGAAAAGAAAAAAACAAACCAAAAAACCCTAGGATTCTGAGCATGCAGGCCTATTGGTCACAGCTCCAGAAAGCTGTTCTTTGCAGACCTTATTCCTTCTTTTCTTCCTGTTTCTCTGTGATCAACATTTCATACACTCATCCTCTGAGGCCCTTAGAGCCAGTGGTTAACTCGCATAGTTAACATCTGTCTTGAGACAGGGGAAAAAATAAAAGAAGGGGGAAAAAAAAAGTTAAATAATCCCACCAGACTGTGCTTTTCAGTGGAACAAGGAAAGACACAGCCAGTCAATCAAGTGCAATCTCCATGGGACCCTGGGATCAGCTAATGATAAAAGACACTCTCCAGTGGAATTTGTCCTACATAGATCTGCACTGAAGTGCTCAGCAGGCAACAAAGCCAGCCCTGATCTTCACACATCAGTTCTTATTCCATGTCCTGTGCAATTTGATTGCATGTTTTGTGTGCTTTATTTATTTCTGGTCACGTAGGTAAACAGGTTTTCTTTTCAATTGTATTAAAAAAGAATTACATTAATGAGATATAAATTTAAAATTACCTCTTTAGAGCAATTTTATGTTCAGTGGATACATTTCCAGATATGCATCTTTTCCCTTTTTGTTTTATTATAGATAGAAATTTTCCCAAGATCTTTCCAGCTGTTATTTCTGACCTTAGATAGCAAACTGGGATTTATGACTGCTAGATTAAAAAAAAAAAAATCTTCTCTCCTTACAACATAGCAACAGGAACAGATTTTCTAAGGGCTCACTCTCCATTTCACCTGTCTTCTGATTAATTTGAGTCCATCCCAAGTTACTGCCACAATCCTCTCCAGAGGTACCACATGCTGACCTCCTTCATGTTGCCTTCTGAATTCTTAGTTTCCAGCAGGTGAAGAGGGGCAAGAAAATGAAGACCCATCTTCTAATGAAGCTCCTTTGTGTCCTGAATTTGCTGCACATTACAAACTGACATCATCATGCAATTATTACCTTACAGCTTTCATCCTGTATAAGATTCTATTGGGTGACACAGTCTTTAAGAGAGGAAATGCTTGTTTCTCTACTTTATTTTCTATCTCTTTTTTTTTTGTATTTAGAAAGATTCATATTAATATTTTTATCTTTATGACCCCTAATATCTTTAAATATTTGCGTATTCTTTTGCCTCCAGATGAGTTAAGCAACTGTGTAAAGTTGCTTGTTACAAAACTGAAATAAGGACAAAGCAGCTTATGATTTTCTTGGTTAGGGTGTTTTTTCTTTCATGGTATATTACAAATGTAAGAACTTCTGACTGGAAAGTACCAGTTTTCTTGCCTATCTTGATCTGCTCAAGTTAGTTGTGGAATTGAGGAGCATATTTTCTGCTGATTTGCTACATCTCAGAATATAACTGGTGCCAAATCTTAGTCAGATTATTTCATATTGCTGGTCAATGTGTCAGGATTGGTAAGTTTTCCTTGTTCCCTATGTAAAATGTTCCTAGGAGTTCCTCTAGGTGCTCAATTAATTTTTGTTTTTAGACACTTAATGAAAAGAGGAAACTATTCTCAGTATGAAGTTTGAATACTTGTCTTTGCATCTCAGGAACACAAGATAATCATGGTTACTATCTAAAAAAATTAAATAAATCTGATGTTATTTCATGTTCTTATCCAAGAGAATTTATGCACATACTTTAATTCCAGGTGGAACAGGGCTCTGGAATTCTTTGTGACCTTTTGGGCCCATTTCCTGTTACCTCTTGTTTGGTAATAGGATGAAGCTGTGCTTGTTTTGATATTACAAAATTTCCACCACAATCAGCGTTGATTTTTTCACAAATAAAAACATTTATCCTGTTCACATAGTACAGATGTGTGCAGACATTTTAAAGACTTGTAATTAGGAGTGAGTTTTGATGAAATCATAATATAGACTCACATACATGGAGGGGGAACCAAACCTCTCTTGCCTCTCCTTAATCAGTAGTAGACTGGTTCAGGCATAAACAAAGAAAGCTCTACCAAACCCAGCCAGTCTATGATAATGGATGGAAAAACATCCATCTGACAATCAGAAAAAAATACCATGTGATTCAAGGTGTAGTTAAACAGTCTTTGCATCTGTTTAAGAATTCAATTAATGTAGCTGAAGTTTGAGTTAGTAATCTGACATGCAAACATTACTGTTATAAATGGTTTGTTCTTTTTTGTAAAATGTTTGTTTTTTAAGGGTTTTTTTTCAGTTTGTTTGTTTGGTTTATTTTGAATCATGGTTTCCTGTAAAGGAAATATAGTACAAAAAGCAAAAGGTATATACAGTGCTCCCTGTCATTTACATAATATAAAGATCTTTATGTAAAGAGTGGAGAAAACCAAAATTGTGAACCACTGGGAGAGAAAGAAATGCTGGTAGAGGGCAGGCAAGTTACTGCACTGAGCCACTGAAATAGTCATATCATTCCTAAATCCTCAGTGTAAGGTGAAAGCATTTACATGCCTTAAGGAAAACAATGATTGCTCTGGCTGTGAGAGAAACCTCTCTGCTTTGCTGCCTCATTTTGATCACTGACTTTTCCTTCCTCCTTTTCATTTCTTTTCTGTTTTTTTTCTTTCAGTATCATTTTCCCCTGGCAATATGTGAAATTACTGTGTTACAATGTGTGTGAAAAGTGCATGTCACATGCACAGCAGGGCTGGTGTCCCTACAGGTGCAGCCATGCTGACAAATAAAACCCCACTAACCTGTCAGGCAGCTCCCTGGCCCTGTGTCCAAGTGCCCCCACCAGCCTTTCCTAAAACAAAACTCAAGTGTTCTCCTGGGAATAGATTCTGATGAGGACTGAACTGCTCCAGGTTTATGCCCCTTCCTTCCACAGAGTCCTCTGGTGCTGACCCAGAGGTGCTGGCCCTCAATTATATTCACATAACTTCATTTTTTAAAAGAACTCTTGTCACAGTCATATTTTCTGGAAAAATCCCCTTTTCAGGATTTCTTTTCCCGGGAAGCTGAGAAGCCTCAGAGAAAAATGAAAACAATATAATCTCATTTACTTCTCCTGTGTTTTGCTGCTTTGGAATGTGGTTTGGAGATTGTTTATCCAACAGGTCATTGTTTGATTGGTTTCATGTGAATTGTTTTTACTTAATGACCAATCACAGTCCAGCTGTGTCTGGAGAGTCATGAGTTTTTCATTAGTATCTTGTTAGCCTTCTGTAAGTATCCTTTCTCAATTCTTTAATATAGTTTTAGTATAGTATTCTTTAATATAATATAATATCATAAAATAATAAATTAACCTTCTAAGGACAAAGAGTCAGATTCATCTTTCCTCCCCACAATGGGGGACCCTGAAAAGACCCCACACACTCTTAATGGCTCAAGCAGGGCTCATCCTGATTCCTACATGAATGGAAACCACACTGTTTGCTGTTATTGGCACATCACCCATGTGGAAGCAAGGCCAAATGCTGTTCAGTGTAGATGTGGCCAATATGCCCTAAAAGATAAAATGTATGATCTTTCTGAATATCAGGTAGACTTGCTATGGATTGCTCATCCTTGGATTACAGATCTATCCCTGAAGCCCTTTCATTTGGAAGGATAAAGAATCCAGTATTTTCTAAAAGTATGCCATCAATCCTCTAGTAAGATGCCCTTTGTTTTACTAGCTTCATAATCCATTACCGAGGAAAGCTTGTTGAAAACTTTCTTTTGAATGAAATTTTATTTTTGTATTTATGAAAATTTGTATAGTTAAAACTAATGGGACTGCCAGGTGTAAGTTGGTTTTGGTTGCCAAGTGAAATACCACTCAGGTGGTAAAGTTTGGGAAGCACTCCTTTTGGTTGGTATTACAACATGATGCATTATGAATTATGCTAGGTGAAATTGTGGGAGAGGAATCTGGACACCAACGCAAAGTTTCTGTGCTCCATCAGCACTGGAGTTGGAACTTGCTCTTTCACAATACTTAAAACAGTGGTGTTTCCAAGCAAAAAATAGAGAAATGGCAAAATAGCTGTAAAAATAGCCACGAGGGGTGATTACAGTTAAAGTTCAAAATCTGGTGTTGGAGCATCAGCCACAAAAGTGAAGAAGAAAAAAAAAATCCAAACCAAACAAAACCTAAACCCTTTGTGCTGCAATCCTTGAAGCCTAGGTGAAGTAGAGCTAAGCACTTGTTTCTTCTTTCTACAGCCTCTGGGAAATCTATTGTAATAAAATCTAAGTATACAATGTCCATTTGGAGATCAGTTTGGCTGATGAGCATATGGGAGGCAAAAGGGAATGCAGTGCCTATTAAAATGCTTATGAAAAATAGATCAAGCCTTTCAAACTTTAATACCATGCTATTTGATTCTGTCAGCAGATAACATTGTGCACAAAGTATCATATAGCCATGTTTAAGGGCTAGAAAGTCATCAGGCTAAGAAGGATTCCAGGAGATGCAGTGCAGGATAGCACATATTGACAACCTGCCACTTCTGAGGGCATGAGGAGGACACAAGCACCAGAGTTTTACTTGATTTTGTGGAAAGGAGAGGGATAGTGTCATGAGGAGTGAACAAACAGGGCAGACATCAACTGGACCGAAAGAGAAAATTTCTGTGCAGGCAAGATCTAGTAAGGGAAGCATTGCTAAATGTATTTATGTCCTTCCTGAGATTGTCTACAGAATGCCTCTATGCCACAAGTTTCTAAATATTCATTAAAAAAAGTAATAGCCAAACAAGCAAGCCAAAAATCCTACAAAAAGCGTAAATAACTGAAGGATTCTTGGAGCTATGTTGTTTCTACTCAGACTGTTTAGGGTCAGACCACAGACAGAATGATCTGATCCATGACATTCATCAGGATCACTTGATCTGATATGCCTGGGGGAAAAAAAGGTCATAGGTTCTCTTTACATCCCTTTGCCTGTTTTTCTTGGATTTTTCCTTAATGCATGCAAAAGGAACAAATCCCTTTCGCACTCTGCCATTCCAGCAATGCTCATGGAAGAGCCCCTGGCTCCATGGCGAGGCATTTCTGTCTGATGTTGCTGTAAATCTGGTGTGGTGTGTGTGCACTCAGCACAATGGTGTTTCTCCTGTCCCCTGCCTGCACTGATCCCAGAGCACTGGCAGAGCAGTGGGAAAGCTGATCTCTCACTCTGCTACACACACCTCCCAACAACACAGCAAGCAGGCATTGTACCTTCTCTTATTTAGTCTTATTCAGTGTTTTGACCTCAGTCCTGCTTGCTGTGCTTAATATGATTTATTTATTCATAAGGTGCTAAACTAACAATATTGAGTTTAGTGTGGACTGCCCATGGGACACTGAAAAGAAATGCTGACATGTTATTGCTAAGGGCAATGGGCAGATTACTCTGCCTCACATTCACATGCTGCATTTATTCACCTATAAGCATTTTTATAGTGACTGTAATTGTAACACCTGGGCAATATATGTGCACCATAAAAATGCTGAAAACTGTCCATTAGGACAATTAATTTTCTGTCCAGCTTCTGGTTTAATTGAGACATTGTGCCTTTGGCTGTGTTATTGTTTTTAATTTAAGGCATGCAGTAGGCAAAGCTAACTCTCCCAGCTGTGAAAATATGTGGGTAGGTACTTGGATGCTGCAGGAGAGGGACAGAGAGTGTGCTACAGAAGTAGTGCCAGCACAGTTTTAAAAATCATATTGTTTTCTTTGTTGTGATGACACTGGGCAAATCTTTTTTCATGACTGGTAATTAGGATACAAAATTGAGCTTAAAGGGGCCTGAAACTAATCAAGGTTGAATTTGACTAATAGTTCTGGTCAGAACAAATGCAGGGAGAAATTTAAAAAATGTCAAAACATATCATTTTGACCTTTCTGAAACGAAATGTTTCATTTTGGAAATGCCAAACCATTTCATTTTGACATTTGTAAAATGAAACTTTGACTTTTTGATTCAAAATGTCACTTTTTTTTTTCCTTTAAAACTGACCTACATTGCTCACATGGTAGAAAACGAACGTAAAACTAAGGTAAAATAAGTCTAGACCACTTTGAGCTGCATAAAAATTTAATTTTTTCAAAAAGAGATAAAGGAATCCCACTTTTCTTGCAGTTTTGTTTACTTGTTTTGTCTGTCCCTGTTGATATGATGATGACTATTATTATTATTGTGTTTTCATATTCAAATTTCCCTTTTTCCCTCCATTTTGCACTAACTTGGAAAATCTGTACTTGTTTTATTGTACTTTGGTTTGAGATTTTTCTTGGAAGTATTTCTCTCTGCAGTTGTTTGAGGTTGTTTGTTTGTTTGTTTGTTTTCCTTTAATTTATTGGAGATTTTTGATTGCATATTCAAAAACTAGCCCAAGAACGATGCTCTAACTTTAGGACAGTGCTGTCGCAAAATATGAAGTGCATGGTCTAGTCAAGTTATATACATCCCCACATGCATGTTGCAGCACAAGAAACCACTGAGAAGTGTTTGAGCTGCTGAATCTTGAATTCTCCAATGTGCTTGTTAAGTTTGAAACAGATTCTTGGGAATTTCCCAATCAATTAAAAGACCAAAACAGCCGCACATGGGAGCAGAATGTTTAATGCTTCTGTCGGTACCAGGCGTTTGCCAACAGCCATCTTCAGTGCAGTCTAGGAAATGGCTCTTTTCAAGAACCAGATTTCTTCTTATGATTTTAAAGCAGACACAAAGATAGAAATGCTTGATGGACTGCCAGGCAGTGAATGAACTTAGAGCAAAGCTGGTTCCTAAACCAGAACTGCACAGGCACATAGTGTAGCTCAGTAAATTCACTGGGAATGAAGAGCAGCACTGAGTTTGATACCCAGTCTTCTGCTTTTGCCAGAACTCACTTTGATGAGAATATTTTCCTGATAGTCCAGTTAGATGTGGTCCTGCAGGGTGCAAAGCTTAGGGTCAGTAAAACACCACCCTTGGAAGAGAGAGTTTACTGCATAAGCAGCAAGGACAGGGAGGAAAATGAGTGTACAGGTATGACCAAAGTTCTCTAAATAATTTAGTAATGGTGTATTTGGAAATTCAAATGTAAAAATTATTGCATGGTAAGGAGCAAGACTTGGAAAAGCTTTTAGAGAATGGAAGCAAGTGGGTGATTTTTCTGTTTATGTGATATTTGAGTAAAAACCTGATGTAAGTATAGAAACAGCACTAAAAGCCACTTAGTAAAGTTGAAATAAAAAATAAAGGGATTCTTGTAGTTATTCTTGCAGCTGATGAGCCACATCATGTGTATAAATGTGATATACTTCTTTAAATGATTTACATCACCATCCAGACTATACACCCTTTATTAAGGTGCTGTCCTTGTGGGAGTTGGAACTTAACATTGGCACTTTTCTTCAGCTGACAGTAGAGTATTAAATTGTTACTGTTTTTTTTTAAATCCCCTGATTATGAACAAAAACTGAGTAAAATAACTGAAGCTTAACCAATGGACTCATAATCCGAAAAGCAAATCAAACTAAGCCTGTTAGACCAGACAAAATATTTTAGGAGATGACTTGTGGAAGAAGACTGGAACTTTTTGCAAGTCATGGGCTCTTTGATGTTCTCAGTGTCCAGAACAAGGCAAGAATCCCTGTGCAAAGCACTTGCCTCCTTAACAGAGTGACAAATGGAGTTTGTCAGTGCTGTACTGTGGTTTTCTGGATGGTGATGTAAATTACAGGAATACTTGCTCCAGCTCCTCTTTCACTGGAGAAAGCAGTGAGAAAAAAAATAAGAAAACAGTTTCTGCATTGCTTTGAAAATTGTAAGAAAACCCCCAAAAAGGTACTTGTTCTAATCTACAGTAACAAAATTCCTGTATTCTGCTAACATCTCACAGGCTTTCAGTTTAATATGTCGCAGGAATGTTGTTGAAGTTAAGTTTCTTCACAAGAGCTTTTGATTTATGGAAGATCAAAAGTACCTCAAGGAGTTTTTAGCTAAATGAATTTGACTTGGACATATCTAATTTTAAAGCAGCAATACAAAGCCTGATGCAATTGAATGAGGAAAAAAAAGCTTTGTTCCTTGGAGAGCGGAATAAATGAAGTCTAATTTTCTATCCATTGTGTCTCCTAGCAGGAGCCTTTAGGTCTAATCTTTTCCCATACTTTAGGTATTTACAGTGTTGCTATCCTATAGACATACTGAAAGTGTCTCATAATGGTTGAGTTGGTGCTGCATCCTTTTTCAAAGTGATGAAACTAATTCAGTGTTTGCCCATTTCCCAAGAACATTCTAAATACTTAATGGCTTTAATAGTCCTAATTTTCTTTCAAATGTGGCTGCAATTTTTAAACAGTTATTCAAAATTTAATGAAGAAGAGAAATAATAGGATGCAGGATAACAATATTGGGTGCTAGGAATTTTTCACATTTTGGAACACACAGACAGGCCAGATAGATAGGCCAAGACCAATGGTTAAACAGGACTGGGTGCCAGCTCCTACTCTTGGCCACAAAAATCCCATGCAGTGCTGTAGCCTGGGGAAAGTATCTGGAAAGTGGTTGCTGGTCAACATTGGCTGAACATGAGCCAGCAGTGCCCAGCTGGGCAAGGAGGCCAAGGACATCCTGACCTGTATCAGCCATGATGAGGCCAGAGGACCAGGGCAGTGAGCATCCCCCTGTACCGGGTGCTGGTGAGGTCACAGCTGGAATCCTGCGTCCAGTTTTGGGCTCCTCGCTTCTGGAGGACATTGAGGAGCTGGAGCAGATCTGGAGAAGGGCAGTGGACACGGTGAAGGGTCTGGAGCACAAGTCTGATGCAGAACAGCTGAGGGGTGTTTAGCCTGGAGAAAAGGAGGCTCAGGGTTGACCTTATCACTCTCTACAACTCCCTGAAAGGAGGGTGTAGGGTAAATGGTGAGAAAACAACTAGAAACATATGACTGTGACTTAGGTATGTGTAAAACATGAACATTCAAAAAGCAGGAAGGTAGAGATCAGCTTATTTTCCCCTGTTAAGTTTGCCTAGAATGTAATAAAAATGTGTTTAAACCAGTATCACTAATCGGACTAGAGTGCATTGAGTTCTGTGGGTTATGAAATTCTTTTAAGTATATGGCTATAAATATTTTCAAATTTTTAAGGCTTGTAGTAATTTCATAGTTAAATTCACAGGGGTTTTTTTGTTTATAATTTTCTATGTCTTGCTCAGCCCTATAGAGTTAAAGCTACAAACAGCAAGAATTTACTTGCAAACTATCACAGAAAACAAAAAAAAAATCATTAGGAAATTTAATTTAGTAGTTATGAAGGACAGAGACAGAGGGAATAAGAGGATCACCAGTCAATTAATGTTAAAAGTTACAAATAACCAGTGCCTGATGAATGGGATAATAATGATACAGTTAGCCATACTGTCTGAGCTTTCAAAGATAAATACTATGACTGAACTGAAAAATTCAGCCTTTTCATATTTAACAATAGATACAGTTGTTGCAATGCTCAATTACTTGCTTTTATATCCTTATTTTTCAAGTATTGAAACAGTATTTAAAGCCCACAAACCTTCTCATATGTTTTGCAATTAAAAGTGAGCAGCAGTCCCTCTTTACAATTATTGGCATATGCTTCTTCTCAACATCCCCTGAGACTACACTTGGGAAAGTAGTTAACACATTTATCTGTTTTGCTTATAGGTTAGCCTGAAATAGATGAGAACCTCACCCTCTTCTCTTAGAGCTGCTGAAGCTCTTCCTTATGGCTGACTACTCATGTGTGAGTATATATGGAGGTATTAATTATTTTTGTTAATTGGTTGTAGGTTTTATTGACTTTTTATGTATTCATACATTTGTTTGTGTGTTGATGTGTCTTTCTATCCAGAACATGTATATAGTCTGGTCATGTGTAGGTTTCAGCTTGTTTCAGCACTGATCCTGTGAACTATACCAGAAACTTTGAATGATACTCAAGGCTGCCTGAGAGTAAACGAAAAATGAAAAACAATCCAATATCTTTCACATAAATATTTTTACATCAGGTATTTATTCTGAGAGCACCAAGGTCCAAAGGTGATTTTTCCCTCTGAGGGACATCACCCAAGCCTATCTGAATGGGACATCCAAATATTAGTGAAAAGAGAAATCTCTAGTCTATGCTGAGAGCGACTGGGTAAAACCACACCACCCACATTAACATTTTAGATGATGTGGGATAACTTTTACCTTCCACTTCTGAATGATGATTTTCTCCAGTCCTCTGTACACAAGTCCCAAGGAAACCTGTTTGGGATAAAATGTGTTTCTAAAAATAATATTAAACATCCATGCCCAAACAACTGACCTGCATTTATTAGATGTGCTTTAGAGTAAAAAATTTCCAGCCATCACTGATATTTTGCTGCTGGTAATTTCCCAATTATTTTAAAACCCAGATTGCAGGCAGATTTAGGGAGCTGCTGAAATAGTTCTGTATGACTACTGAGGAGCCACTAACATCATGTTTTCATACGTATGGATTGTTTTTATTTGATAGCTACTGTGGAACGGGGAAGAAGAAATCATTATATGTGGATTACTCAAATTTGCAGGATATTCTAATTCATTTTTATTTTTTGGATTTTATACCCTGCCAACCTGAGCTTCTAAAATGTAAATATCTGTGTGTGGATCAGTAGCATAACAGTCCAAGCTCAATCCTGAGATATTACAAGTTTTTTTTTTTTTCAATTGAATGAGTTACATTGGAGTTGCGCATCTTCTACTCTGTACTGTGTAAGCAGATCCATCTTGTTCCCTATTATATGAAATAGCTTTCTCTCTGTTTCATTTAGGAGTAAATTTTCTCAAGTATTCCTGTCTATGAATCCATGCTGCCAGCACAATTCCCACAAACTGACACTTGTTGCCTTTTAAGCTACAATATCCTTTACGTGCCCTAAAGTTCTATCACTTCAGTAGAGATACACAAGAACTGATGATTTGCAGGTCTGGGGGTTTTTTTAAATTTATTTTCATAACACTGATCAAAATTAACTTTCAGTTTTGGTTTCCCACTGTGACAACAAATTTTTCTTTTCAGGCTGTTTGGGGATTAGTTAGTTTTTAGGTTAGTTGGCTGTATAGATTGTCTTGCTGACAGATGATGCTGTGAATACTCAGTAGTCCAGCAAATCAGGTACTCAGGAATAAATAGAAATTGGTTTAGTAAGTTACTTGTGTCACATCACAGTTTTGTTTGCAAGTTTCTCACTATTGGCTGAAATAAATATATATTTAGGTGTATTCTCTTTAATAGAGGGATGGAAAGGCAGTTCAGGACTATTCCTCCTTTGGCCTCCTATTCCTTCCTCTCTTTTCCTCTTCTGTGTACTGCCCAGATCCTCATCTTGCTGTTGGTAAGTGGCAAGCAGAGACTGATCCCAAGGACACTGGATTATCTCTTGAAACTGGAGAAAGGGAGTAAGAAAATGCTGTGAAGAGATAAAATGAAGTTTTAATTTTAGGAGACAGGCTGTATTTCTGACAGATGGACCATCCTTCTCAACCATATAGCCTCCAGTCCCATCTTGCCAATGAGGAACACGTCAGCCTGAAAGATTAAAGTTCAGCAAAATTATAGGCCACCAAAATCAGGGCTTTATAATGGGAACTGTCATCTGACTTGAATAATAGTCCCATTCATAATACTTATACTGGATCTTAATCTCACTTAAAGTGAAATTACTCCAGGGACTTAAAATAGGAGTATTTGTAATTTAAATGTCTTCTGAGACTCTTTACACCTTGGATATAGGGTACCAAGATGAGCTATGTGTGCTTTCTACAAATGTGTCTGCATGTGTGTAGAACTATCTTTATATCAATATGTATTTTTTTTAATAAATAGATATTATAATACCAATAATTATGAAACTGAGGAGCATAATGATGATTTTCTTCTTTAATTATTCCTAACATATTTTTTTTAAAACATCTGACAAAACATTATTTTGTGCTCCCTTTTCCAGTGGCAAATATATGAGTAAAATAGAATGGAGAGTTCAGAGGAATGAGATAAAAGGAAGTATAAAATAAAAAAATGCAGGTAGTAAAAAGAAAACTCTATTGTTATGATCAGCCATAGAGAAAAAAACCCCAAAACTCAGATAAAATGAAATATTTCTCTCCAGACAAATATTCTATTGAAAGAACTATAAGGCATCCATACAGCCATCTTTGTTTTATGCCCAGAGCTGCCAAATACTTTCTGTGCTCAAGACTGAGAACTAGAAACACTGAATTGAATTTTCTCAGGGCTAAAAGTTTTTTAATATTTTTAGCATACATTTATACCATTACTCATGAACTTGCTATTAGAGACACGCTCGCAGTGAACTCTCAGTGGGATACAGAATTTCATGCTACTTATGCAGTGCTGGCCATAGCTTCTCCTCTTCAGCAAAAGCTCATCAGTTTCTGCAAATTATCACTGCTCTTGCAGGTAGAACTTTATTATAGATGATGCACATATGCCAGACTCATCCAGTATTATAACACTTTCTGTCACCTTCATCCAAACAACATCTGGCAGCAGTCCCCAAAGTGACATTTCAGACTTGGAAGCAGAACTAATATGAAGAAAAATATGGTGGCAGTGGCAATACAACCAGAGAACAACTTCCTCCCCAATTAAGTCAGTATGCTGCTATCTTTCAGTACCTCAGGAGCCCCTCCTCTTTCCCAGCAGTCTGTTTTCTCCTATGTAGTTTGCAATGGTCTGGGTTTCCATTGTGTTCTAGGTCAACTCCTCTCCATGAGAAAGGATGACAAAGGTAGAATTTAGCTTTTTGAACCTGACGTCCAATACTCAGGTAAAGACAGGCAAAAACCTTGACTCAGTGAGGTCCTGTACACAAGCACGTTCATTCTCTGGGTTGAACGTGCTGTGAACTGAATTCAGTGCAACATCACTTAAAAGTCCCCTAAAGCACAAAACCCACTACAATGTCAGATTGTATTGTTGCATGTCACTCCTTAGGTAGCTTTCTCAAAAGGGTTCACTTAAATCAACTAAAACCATAAAAGTAAGAAAAAAAAAATCGCTGCTTTATTATAGTTGAACATAGTTCTGTGGTGTTAAAATGTTGTTGTTAATTAATAAACCTGCCTGCAGGTGACAGTGCCCTGTGTTTCAGCCAGGTTCCTGCCCTCCCCCTGTGGCTCTTTCCCATGGGCAATATCTCACTCACAATGTGATGAGCCCAATGGAGAAGCAGAATGTTGGGATGGATCTGAAAGCTTTCAGTCGGGTTTCTGATAAGATAAAGAAAGACCTTCCCAAATACTAGCAGAGGAAATGCAGAGGATTTGCTAATAGATTTGTACTCAGGTGCTGAGCCTGGTTCTTGTCACTGGACTTGTTCTTTGGCTCAGGTAGTGTGGGACAACCCCTTTTGGCGAGCCCTCAGTGTAGAAACCAGGGTGAGTTATAAAACAAGTAACTGCTCTGCTGAACATGCAATCCAGGCAGGATTTGGCAGGTGTCTTCAGATATATATAATGTTTTTTGTGACTGAGGAAAAAAAGATCAAATTATGAATTAAAGTAGCTGAAGTAACTGCTTTTATTCATGAAAGCGTTCAAAAATAATTCAAAATTTATTTTTTGTTTGCTTAGGTATAAAATTCTGAGGTAGCTTGTTTAGAGGTATGTCACCGTCATATTTTCTGGAAAAATCCCTTGGCCCAGGATTTTCTCCTGGGAAGCTGAGAAGCCTCAGAGAAAAAGGAAAACAAATTCTTATCTCATTTGCATTTGCTTCTCCTGTGTGGTGCTCACATGTGGAATGTGTTTGGAGATTGATTATCAACAGGTGATTGTTCCATTTGTTTCATGTGAATTGTTTTGACTGTGGCCAATCAGGGTCAAGCTGTGTTGGGACTCTGGAAAGAGCCACGAGTTTTCATTATTATCTTGTTAGCCTTCTGTAAGTATCCTTCCTGTATTCTTTAGTATAGTTTAGTACAGCATTCTTTAATATAATATAGATCATAAAATAATAAATTAACCTTCTAAGGACAAAGAGTCAGATTCATCATTCCTTCCTTCCATGAGGTACCCTGTAAATACAATAGAGGTAATCAAGGTAAGATAGTGGTCAGTAAAGAAGGCCAGAAACATTGTGTTCCTATATAGATTAATATAAAGTTGATTTTGTCTCCAACTACTTTTGGTAGCACTGATCAATTAAAATCAGCAGTACAAAAGTTTGGAAATTCAGCTGCAAGGCAGGCACCTATTCAAGGATTTTGATTTCTGGATCTGTCCCTCTATCATCAGCAGGGAAGTATTCCCTGGGCATAGTCCCACTGCCAGGGGTAGCAACTTGCAGACAAAATATCAGTTTTACAGAGCTGCTGGAGCATGAAGTGGCTGGAAGCAGGAGCTATCCACGAGGGAAATGCACATCCCTGTAACAGACTAGAGAGGAAGCAAACGTGCAGGATCCCCTGGTGTGGGGGAGCTTGGGAGATTCTGAGGTTAAATACCAGAATTTGACACAATCTTACCTGACATGACAGTGATTCCTGTGAGGGACATGTGAATAGTCAAGAAGGGGTTTCTGAATGCATGGAGCAAATGCCTCAGGGTCTGTAGGAAGAATTTATACTTCAGGTCTTGGGGTCTGCCACGAGATGAGACCTGAGACTCTGTTGAGATGGATGTAATTTACCATTAAATTGGCACTGACATTTGTGTGTGTGTGACATTTGTGCCTTGTGAAGGACTTCTACATATCTGTCCCATGGCTAAAGTGTCTCTTTTCCAACATGCCCATATCTGTGGGTCAGGAGTTTAGGTGTGGTTTTCAGGAGTGCCAAGGAAAACATAAACTGCTGGTTTTGTTTTTTTCCTCATGTGTTTCCTACTTCAATGCTCACACATGTGCAGTCCTCATGGGTCCTGAGGGTAATTCTTGGATCTTTGATCCATAAACATTTTAAATACTGGGAGAAGAGCTTGGGCACAGAGGCATTTTTGGTGTCTGAAGTAAGAACATGGTTGCTTGGTGGGATTTTGACAGGATTATGTCCTATTTTACATCTGCACAGGAGTATGAAGCATTCTGATTATATAGATTTAATAACCAGTAATAGCCTCCTTTCTCTCTTTTTTAAATTTTTTAATTTTTTTTTATTTTTAATAACACCAACAGTCTTCCTTACGTTCTCTTCTTCCACTCAAAATGTTGTCAGACCACTTGGACGTAAGAAGTGCCTCATTTACCTTGGACTAGAATGATCCAGCATTTTTAAGACTTTGGAATCTTACACTTTTCTTTCTTAGGGCAAGGAAATGAATGAAAATTAAGGTTTTTCTTCATATGAGTGAGACTCGGCTCTGAAAGCTGAAAATGTCAATAAAATAACCTTCAAACCTAAACCTTGCAAAACTTCAGCAGGTTAGGTGTGCTTCAGGCATATTGTTCTGCCACAGATCCTATGCTTTGGCATTAGCCAAGCAAGCTTGATGAGCTGACTGCTGTGCAAATTGTTTTGTATGGGTTTTTTTACTTTGACATCACCCTATTCAGCTGAGGGTGCTAACCTGCTCACAGTTTCAGTCCTGCAAATAGGAGACTGAATTGATCCATAGACCTTATTGAAGCATTTTGATTGATATAGGCCCTGGTAAATAAGGGTGAGTTTGTTGTCCTTATGAATGTCTTTGGTAGGCAAAGAGTGCAGGGTCAGCAAATTCAAGCATTTTGGGTTTGGCACCAACTGAACTAGCTAGAAGTGACAATCAAGTGATCTTATCAAGGTTTTTACTTGGTTTTGATACTCCTGTAATTGAGCAACTTTCTCTTCTGTCACCTTTCTAACTTTTAGATAAATATATATATATAGTTATATATATATATTTTTTTTATTTCTGGTTCATGTTAGAGCCATAGGAAGCATAACTTAGCTGTGGGAAAGAAAACCAAAACTTACCCCTTTGTGAATTTTTTAATGGTAAATTGAAAGATTAAGAGAGTAAAAATATAATAGTATCCTAAATAATTTTAAGTTTTGGGAAGCTTCTGTTTTGCAGCTCTTCAGCTTTTTGGTTTTTGTTGGGAATTTTACCAAAAGAAAATCAGGTAAAATAATCTGGACTGTGTACCTGTGTATGGCCATGCAAAGTTTGTTCTGGGCTTTTTGGGGGGGATTTTTTTGGTTGGGCTTTTTATTGTTTGTTTGGGTGTTTTTTTTTTTTTTTGCTAGTGATTGAAACAAGGATTTCCTCTAGACTTGGGATAGAATATAGATGAACATCAGTGTATGCATTGTTTTTGTAGTTTAGGAGTGAAGAAAATTAGTATCTGGGATGTCAGCAGTCCTTGGGAACTGGAAAATGTACCCCAAAACTTTGATTTTTTTTTTTTTCCATTAGAAAATCCAGCTGTTTAATCTGAAGGCTGTTATCAAATTTGTTTTCTCCCCATAAATCACAATCTCTTCTGCTGTTATGAACTTGAAGAAACTTGAAAAAGGAATGAAGACTGAAAAGCTGCAGCACTAATGCTTGCTCCTTAGAGATAGTAAAGGGCCTTATCACACATAGACAATGCAGAGGCTTAGGGTTTCTCTGGTCTCCTGGTACAGTGGGTTTGGATTTTATTTAGATCTCCACAAGTGAATGCAGGGGAAGGAGGGGGAGAACCCACATGAGTGTCTAACTGAAATCACAGAAGAATTACATAAGCTGCTGAATTTTTAATTTTTTATTTTAATAAGGTGAGACTGGGATGTCTTCACCCCATTAACTAGGAGGCAAATAATTAGTGAAAAGAAGGGAATCCACCAAAATATCTCCACAACTCCTGAAAATGAAACTCTATATCAAGAGTCAGGCAGATATGATGGTACTTATTTCACCTCAAAACATGACCAAAGGAAGACAGAATTGAAATAATGTCAGAGAAGCCAATAATAATGCAATCTCCTTTGGGATGGTATTATCTACAATGGAAAATTTGAAAACCTCTGAAGATTATGAAGTGAGAAGAACAATAGCTACCTGCTGCTATTCAGGAGAAATGAAAAAGCCATAACAATGCACATTATGCTGTCTTTGAATGGGATACATTCCCCATTTGGTGAAATCACTTTAGCCACTGATTCTTAATGCTGTGTGAAAGGAAGCTATTTGCTGCTTCTAAAGAAAGACTAAAACACACTATTTCTTCTAATATATCAATTCTTACCTTGGCAGACAAAAATATCAACTTTTTTTTCTGCCTTTCATTTTCTCCTGCCTGACCTAGTGCAAAACTGGGTTTTGTTTGGTTCATTATTATTATTAGTTCAATTCCATTGTCATTAGTCATATCATCAAGCTCTGTGTTCAAAATCTGTGCCCAAGAATGAGTTCCATTGCTGACCCTTATGGCCAGTAGGACTGCAAGTGCTTGAAGCAGTGCTGAAATCTGCCTCTGTCTTCCTTTATTCTTCCTTTATTTTCCTCAAAGAGGTATTCGAAGAGCATTGCCCCTGCCATGTTAGAGGACTGCTGTTTACCCAATCTATATCCCTCTGAACAGAAAGGTGTTTATCAAAGCAGGGATGTCCCCTTTTCTCTGTGTTCAGCTAAGACCTCATTTTCCCTTATGCTTTATGGCAAGAATGTCACCCTGAGCTCGCTGGGATCAAGAGGAACTGAGCTAGGAGCTGCTCAAGCCCAGAGCCCTCACAGAGGGGCTGTGTCAGAGAGGCCCATGAGGACTCTGACGTGGCAGCAGTTATAGAGCAGCTGGAGAGCCCTGCACCGTTTTATCAGCGTAGCCCACACAGGCCTGGCAGATTCCTGTATCTGAAATAAGTTCAGTGAAGCTGCTGCTCAAATAAGTGATTGTTATCTTAGTGAACCAGGGGCTCTGATCTGTTAGCTTCACAGAGTATGATCTCAGATGAAAGGAGGATAAGGTTAGTGATCCAATAACTTGGAAAAGTCCAAACCCTGACACTGACCCCACAAAGTGACCAGTAACCTTAGCAAAGCCCCTACTGTGATATCAGTCTAACAACCCAAGACTAGCAGTATCTATAAAGCTCCTAACCTGAAATTGAGGCACCTTTTTTGCTTCGATTTTGCCTCTAAAGTAGATCCAAAAATCGTGCTTTATGTGTTATCCTGATGCCTTAGGTTTTAGCTTTTGTATTTTTCAGATTCTGTGCTGCTTTAGTGTGTGGTTCA
The DNA here is from genome assembly GCF_051311805.1 of Agelaius phoeniceus. Lineage (NCBI taxonomy): Eukaryota > Metazoa > Chordata > Aves > Passeriformes > Icteridae > Agelaius > Agelaius phoeniceus. The sequence goes on along the minus strand of NC_135266.1, from coordinate 110,625,205 downwards.
GAGCTTCATATTAAGTGTTGGTGAGCTCTCTTCACAGAGTAGGGAGACAAAACAATTCCTTCTCTAGCTGGGGACCAAGGACAACCATGGAAATCTCAGGCCCAAGAGGATAAACAACGTGGACTGAAGAGAGAAAAACAAGAAGAAGGGGACTTCATAACCTAAAGCTGAAATTGGACAATTAAACCCAATATGCAAAAGGACCAAAACTTCTAAAAGTGAGAGACCCGATGGCCAATCGTGCATTTTGTGACCATTTTGGTTCATCTTGGGTGTAGCCCTGGCTGGGCTCTTGTGCTGCCCAAGGTGTATCCACTGAGGCCTTTTAATAAATCCCTACTTTATTATTTAACTCTGTCCAGCCTCTCTTCTAGGTCAGCCTTCACAAGGCATCAATCCCATAAATGTGATACAACCCTTACCTTCCAAGGCTGATTGTATGGGGTTTTCCAGAGTATCTGCTTTTTATGGTGATGGTAACTGAGACAAATTTGCTGCTGTTCCTGCTGCTGGAACCACTAAGTGACATCTGAGTTAAAATGTAAAAGTTTCTGGTGACCTGAAGCATGGGGAACTGGCATTTATAATTCACATGTCCTGTTAGTAATTTTGGGGAGACCTACAATATATATTGGGTGAATACCATGTAGTAGTGTCAGAACAGCAAAAATAGGTGCATTAGTTCTTTGGTAATGTAGATTTTCATGGTTCTTGGATCTGCTGCTACATCCATACCAGCTACAGAAGACTTGGGACATGGCACAGAAATGAAAGATTGCCCTTCCGTGATTAAACATGGGAGTAAGTGAAAGGGATCTTTCAGGTAATGGTATTGTAAATCTGAAGAAATGCCCAAAAAAGTTTTTCCATCATCTCCAGTAAGCAGGTTTATTGTTCTGAGAGTTGCACACTCTCCCTGCAGTCTGAGATTGTGGCTCTGCAGCTAATGCCAGTATTAGTAGTTCCTGTGTTCTTTCTCTGGTCATTTTTTTAATTGCCCTTGTGGTTCATTTTTTTCCTCCCACCTACCTCCTCAACTGCACAAAGTCTGTCCTGTGGTGGGCTGAGCAGGAAACTGGATCACTTAATTCTGCTATTTGAAAGAACTCCTTTAAAGAAAAACAAAAAAAGAATGTATTGTGCCCAAATCAGTTGTGACAGATGGCATTTGTTATCCCTGCCCTTGCTTTGTGTGCCTTAAAGAATCCTGGGCAAGGTGAAGCCTCCAGAAAGACAGGGAAATTCTTCCTTTTGCTGGAGATCTGTTGTAGCTGCTCAGAAATGGTTGGCTTGGGGGGAGCTGCGCTTGAGACTCTAGTGAGGATTAGAGAAATGGCAAAGGCTGTGCAAAGTGACTCTGCTCAGAAAGTCATTAACTTATTTAAGTCTAGAAACCAAGCAAAGGAGAAAATTTCATTTTCAGTGTGTTAAACTACTTGTTTTGAACTTGCTAAATTCAAACATATTGCTGTCATTTTTATTCTAGAAGTCCTGAGGCCTTATAGCTCTCTCTTTAAAAAGCATGCCTTGAGAAGAGAGATGAGTCAGGTGCAGGTCCCCATCAGGCCATAGCCAGATCTGCTAGATTGAAACTACAGCCTTATTAAGTAGCCTGTAGGCTTTATTCATTGCCAAGGTCTGTCAGGCATTTACTGGTGAGTTTTTCTCATCAAGTCTTTGCTGAAAGCTTTTGCTTTTGTATAAAAGCGTTTCTGTCTCCTAGAAGCTACACTTGGTTCTTGGCATTCCTCTTGTTCCTCCTTCTCACCATTTGATCAGATGCAAGTGTTTATATTTTAGGTGTCTGTTTTATCTCATGTGAAGACACTTGGCTAAAATAGACTTGAAAGAAGGGTGGGCTCTGTTAAAAGATAGACTCTCAAGCCAAGAAAATCCCCAAACAGTATTTCAGAGACAGAAGAATTTCTGCATAATATTGGTGACTGATTTTTTAGCAAAGCCACAGCATGGCTGGTTTTGTTATAAACCCTTTTCAGAAGAAGGTAGGGTAGAAGGTGAAGAGAGACAGAGTTTAATCTTGCCTGGAATCCTGGAATTCTTTTAGGGCTTCCAGAGCTGAAGGAACCCAAATGATTCTGTAATTTGGTGAAATGTAAGTGTGGCTGTATACGGGGCTAAAGACAGTTGAAAAGTATACCTATCTACCTATTAAACAACATAATCTTCCATCATATATATATATATGTATTTATATATATGTATTTATATATATGTTCATATTTATATTTATTTATATTTATATATATTTATATACAGGCACTGACACTGGAGATAATGAGGCCTGTCCTTTAGGGGTGTTATCAGTGAACAAACTTCTACTAGAAGATACTATATAGTAACACATACTCCATTGTATTTAGTTTAGGTATCTGTAGCCCTATACATGCCTTAAATTTATAGACTCATATCTTGGCATGGATTAAAAATTGCATGGGAGGTAAAAAGATTTTTTCTTTTTCTGATGAGAAGTATTGAAATAAACTGGAATTTATTTTTACAATTAAAAGACTGGTATTTCGTGGCTACCTACATTGCAGGAGAAATGATGAAAACATGAATAACAAAGTCTGGCAGTCATTTGTCAGAGCAGAACAGTCTGCTAGTAAAGCAAGGATGGGATAAAAATGAATTGTTTTCTATTTGTATTTTACAGGTGATGTATGGTGTTCTGCGTTTTGTTTCCTTCCTTCCCCGTTCTCTTTTTGTAAGGAGAGGTAGAAGGAATGGTCTGCCACTGTCCAGAGATGCTGTTAATTATAGACCAACCTGCCTAGTTAATAGTCTGCAGGTTGGTTAAAAACATCTCCTAAATTCATTCCTGTGAATTCCACTTCCAGGGGAATCTGTGTTTCCTATTCTCCAGCCCCAGGCTGATTCCTGTCGAGCATTGCTGACACTGACCTGGTTTCATGCAATAAAATAGAGCTGTTTGATGGTACTCAGGGTCCATCAACAGTTTTCACAAGGAATAGCCTGGAAAACGACAATATCCCAGTTACTTCATGCAATCTTATCTCCTCATATATTTTGTTTAAAAAGAGCTTTGGGACTTTCACTGGTTTTACTCTATATTACCTCATAATACAGTGTGGCAGGACTTATCAGAAGTTCCAGGCAGCACCCTGCTAGAAATAATTTGTATTAGTACTTCACACCAGGGAGCTCCTGCTTGCAGATTCCAAAACAACTTTTTACAAAAGAAGTGTTAATACCCACATGTTACTGGGAGGAAAGCAAGAAAAAGAGGTTTATTATGCAGTCACAGGATGTGTCAAGGCAAAAGCAAGGGGCAGAGTCAGCCCCACCCGACTGGCTCTGTCCTGATCACTCTTGCTGGTTAAAATGCTGGTGGCATTTGCAGAACCCCTCCCCTCCTCCTGTGCTATGGTCAGGGCTCAGTGCATTTCCAAATGTTGCATGGGGAGGGTGAAGGCTTTGAAATCCCTGCTTGCACCTTCCTATTTCCATTTCTTCTCATAATAACCCCCAAAAGACTCAAGCTACAGCAAAAGTGAGGTAGAATATGTGGCTACTGACTGCTGCAACAGCCTGGCCAGGAAATGGATAGGATGTCACTCGCTAGGATGTAACTTCCAATACTCATATATCTTCTGTTTACCTCCCTCTCAGTGATTTACTGTCTCCCCACCATATATCCTCTGCTCACCTTGGTTTCTGCCTTTCAGGACACTGCCCTGCATGATGATGAGCTTCAGAGAGAAATGAGTGCTGTCCATAAACCCGGCCATCCATGCTCTGCACTGCATTACCCAGGGCCCAGGGGAGGTCTAAATGCAGGTGAATGCTGATGGCAGAATCCACTTACAGAAAGGTCTGTTTATTTGCATACAGAACTATCTGTAAAGCATTCCATTACTCCATTCCCTTACAGTTTTCCCAACAACCCTTTTCTGAGGACAGAACCATAAAAATGAGTCCTAAAAAAAAGCAGTGAGCTAACCGTAAGGATTTTGTTTATTCTTAAAAAATGAAGGTTTCATTTCTTACTGTGTAAACAGAAATAAGTGAGAAGGTGAGAGAGACTAGAATTGAAATCAGAAAAAGTGATTATTTAATTTTGCAGAACATTTCAATATTCTGCTTTTGGCATTCTTTCTTTATTTGGTGTAAAATATGTCATTTTAATTCTCTGTGAAAGAAAAGAGAAATGTGGACTCTGGGAGAGCTCTGTCTCTAGCACAGAAGGAGTCCACCTGATGTTTTTCCCCTGAGCCTTGATTTAGTGAAGCCTCAGGAACATCCACTCTGTCTTCTCAGCAGCCATTTGGTGAAATTCTCAGGGAGCAGTTTGCTGTCCAGCAAACTCCCTTAGCACCATGGCAAAGTTGAAATATCATCTCTGCATCTCATTTAAAGTTCAGGAAAACAGTAAATTCTGGTTAATAAAAACAAAAAACAAACAAACAAAAACCCAACAAAACCAAAACATTGTTCAAACTTGCTACAAAAAAAATATGGCTTTGTATGTTTTGTTAAGTTTTACTACCAAAGTAGTGCTGCTTTGCAACAGACTGTATAAATTAGTATAAGGGGATCACAAACTGCTTCCAGACAAACAAGCCTTAGACTCTAAAACTGCTCTGGTAAAAAAAAAGTCTTGTGTAGGACCTCTCTGCCATTCACTCCAGTTCAAAGGACGTGTCAGGGTAAGAGTGGGTAATAGGAGATAGGTCCAGGGAATGCAGTCATTTCTTCTTTGTGGAGTCTGGCCTCCTGCAGGGAAATGGACAAATACTACAAAGTTGCTTTTGCTCCTCACTGCTTGGAGCAGGGGAAAAGACTTGAGAAGCGTGGACTTCATTTTTGACAAATGGATAATTATTTTTCAGGAGAAGAGGGAAGAAGCTTTCAAGTCCTTCAGGGTATTCAGGAAGAATACCAAGCCTGCTTACCTGTAAGCCTCTGATTTCTAATGTGTGTAGAAAGCAGGAAGATTATCCTTTCAATGAAAGCTGCAGGCCTTTTCCTTCCCTTTATCTCATCTATTTTAGATGTTTCTCAGTGGCATGTGATTCAATTAATGTCATTCAATGAGGCAAGTTAACCCTTCCTTGCCAGGCTGAGTTCTGAGCTTTATTTCCAGTTTCTTGTTCTTGAGGGCTTTAAATGGCACTGTGAGAATTCTGCACAGGTGCTGCTGCTGCTCTCCATTGTTTGCAGTAGGTGCTAGAGAAACAAACTTTTCCTGCTAGTCTATGCTCTTTCTAGTTGGTTCTCTTATTCACTGGTAGTAAGCAGACAGATACCTCATATTTCTGCAAAAATTACCACTTTAGTTTAAAAGCCTTGGTTTGTTTTTTTTTATTTCCATTGATGTTGTCACTGTAGCTCTGGGGAGAGTGTTTGCTACATGGCCCTCGTGCCCCAGAAAAATGTACACAGCAACAACAACTGTGTTTACCTTTGCTGTGTAAATAGGGCTCTTTATTCTTTAATACATGGAATATGAACAAAGCTTGGGACTACAGAGTAATTTACTCTGCATACTAAACATTTTTGAGGTAAGTCAAAGTAGGCATGAAATAGAATGTGAATATAAGCTTCAATCCTTTTCCTGGATACCTTTTTACTGAACTCAGCCTCTGAATACAAGACATTTTGCAAGGCACTGAAGGAATGCAGTCAGTTCATGACTAAGTAGGGCTGCTCATCACAGCTGGCAGGCACAGATATTCCAGTCAGGAGATGTCTCGGCTCTCTTCAAGATTGTTTGGTTCTCTCTTGGCAGGGAAAAAAAAAAAAAAAACAAAACAAAACAAAACAAAAAAAAAAAAAAAAAAAAAAAAAAAAAAAAAACAACAGAAACCACTTTTGGAGCTTTGTCTGAGAGGTCAAAGCTGCAGAAGCTGTGGTTTGCAGGTCAAGAGTCCTACAAGCACCAGGAGAGTGCTTTGAGCCTAAAAATTTGGAGTTTTCAGTTTTGTAGTCCTAGTAGAGAGTTGCTGAGGCACCTACATGATGAAACAGCAGCAAATATTAGCAAATACTTGCAGTATACAGTTATATTTCAGGTTAAAGAGTAAAACTAGAAATGATAGTAACTACGAATATCAGGTTTTGATACAGTATTAAAATTATAGGATTTATTGCTTTGTCATTCTGGCAGCATTCCTGACTTCCACAAGTTTCTGTGCCACTCCTAGCCAGGAGTGGTTAACTCACAGCATTACCTGTTAGCAGCACCTGCTATCAGTACCCAGCATTGCCTGTCTTAACTGTGGAACAATCACACCTGGTAAGGAGCAGATGAGCTGACCTGCAAGATTTGCTGGGGATTTAATTAGTGTTTATTTAATTTTATTTTCATATTTATTCAACCAGCTGTGTGGCCACATCCATTTTCTTTGTTAGTGTGAGATGATTTTTAACCTGTGGTCACTAACTATATACTGCAGCCCAGCTTTTACCACTTTGACCAGGCTAGTGCTTGCTTGCTCTTTTCACTGTGCTTATAATTAATGTTGGTCTAAAGTATGATATCAGTCAAGCAGAATTTGAATATGAAGATGAGAAACTGTATTCTGAAAGCTAGTCAGATTTACTGTGGGTTGGGTTGGGTTTCTCACTAAGCATCTAAGCATGTAATGATTTTGTACTGTGGCAGCAGTGTGGAGAATCACTTTTATAGGGCTTGCAAGTATATTTCTTGTGAGATACTTCTTTCTTTCTTTTTTTTTTTTTCTTTTCTGAAGAAGAAATGTATGTACAGGGATTATTCTGCAATCTGCAGGAGATGCAGAACTTTACCAGCCAAACCCAGGAGGATCTGTTGGTCCAAAAAACTTGATCTGAAGCAGGATAATTTTCAGCCCACAGCAGGAGTTTTTGGGAAGGGGCTTCCAGCTGGGAGCTAATTAGATGCTGCTGAGCTTGCAAGGGCCTCAAGGTGGCAAATGCCACACATCTCGTGTCACAAGCACACTCCAGCAGTCCCATCACATGCTCCTGCTCCTGGAAGGGCTCTCTCACATCTGTTTGAGCTGTGGGAATGCTAAAGGCATTTTCCTTCAGCTGTGCTTTTCAGTTTCAAGTATCAGGTGGGGGCCCTGTTGCACTCTTTGCTGCTGGCTCCCATTTTGTTGCTTCCCCTGCTGGGTTATGATGGCTTAGAAAGAAGTGCTCAGTGGGAGGAGACAGCATTGCTGCAGGGATTTTGTTTGTGTGGGCATGGGAGCTGCCCAAGTGATGCTCATAAGGGGAGCAATACCTGCAGTACCCAGCTGTGCCTGTGCTGTTGGATCCTGAGGCAGCTGCAAGCTCAAACATGATTTATGCTGGGTGCCCACACTGCCAATTCTAAGATGCCAGCAGCTTGTGGCTTGTGATGTCAAGGCATCCTGGAATGAGCCTGGCCTGAGGTCTCTGCTGAACACTGGGAAGCCCAAAATTGCTGAGGGGGATCACAACACACCTGGCCACAGGTACTGTGATGAACTGATTCTTAATCAAGTCCTCATGACTGGTGGGGAGTGCTTGAGGTAGCACTGCCCCAGCCCTTCCTCTTGATATCCATGAAAGCTCAGCTGAAGCCAGAAACTGAGTCTTGTCCATGCCTGAGCAGCCCAGAAGGAAAGGCAGTTTGGGTGTAATTTCTAAATGCATTTTGGGAGAATCTTACAAAGGTTATTGCTTTGAAAGAGGAGGGATAAGAAGATGCAGCTAAATAGAAGCTAAAATTGAAAAAATAGTAAAAAGAAAAAAAGAATTTGTGACACACATTAACAGAACTGTGTGGTTTGAGTTTAGAAGTTAATATGGGACAAAGTGAGGGCCTCACCTAAGCTGCACTCAGGCTGCAGACTTGCTTAGTCTCAACTTGGAGTTGCAGTAGGCACTAGAGGAGATATAAAGCTGTTTTAGTCTTGAAACCTAACTGCATATTTAAAAGTCTGACCTAACGTTGAAAATGCATCTCCCTACAACCTTTTATATTTCAATAACACCTGCAAACAGTTCAAGTAAAAGGTTTGAAGTAGCTTTCTTTATTACTGTAACAGCTCTGAAGATAGTCCAGTGGTATTAATTGTAAAAATTATTCAAGATTCTCCTTGTCAAATATCTTGCAATAGTCTTCATGAAATTTTTTAATTCCTGATTGGCTAGCTCTAGCTGTTTTGGTGGCCCAGCTTTTCAGCAGCATTGAGAGAGAGCAGCTCTGTGCAAACATCCGTGGCCATCGTAAGCATTCGGTTTACAGCCAGCCAGTGCCTGTGAAAACTGCAGATTAAAGACAATCTGTTCTTGCATAGCTGGAACAGCAGGAATTGACTCCATAAGTGGTTGAGCAGCTCTGAGCAATACTAAACTGTAATGAATTTGTTTTGCTGAAAAGAGGTGAAGGCTCAGAGCTACATCCACACAGGACATCCATGGAGCAGAAACTTGTGGGAATACCATGAATTGCCCAGAGACGCAGTGGGATTAGTGTGTGTTTGCTTCTTTAGTACTGCCCCTTTATCACACAAAAACAGTTATTATTTGAGCTGCTTGGGGAATACACTGTATGCATTTTCCATAAGTATTTTCTGTGAATTAGCTTTTGTAAAGTCCAGATATTTTTTTTACTAAACCCTTTTGAATATGAAATGCTTTACAAGTGTCCTCCTTTTCCTTGCCTTGCACAACTAGCTTTAATTTTGGGGCTTTTCTGGTGGGGTTATTACATCTTACAAGATTATTTCTGCAAGATTATTTTCTCCATTCTGTATGAGAGTATTATTTTCTTAATTTCTGTATGAGAGGAAATAGCACTGTAGTTTTTAAAAGAGATACATTTGAACTTTCTGTGTACTTCGTGTTCAACTTGATGTTTTCTTTTATGATATTAAGTGCAAGCAATAGCTAAAATATAATTTTATTTAATTATAGGGGTTTTGATTTTTTTTTCCTCCCTATTTTGGGAGGGTGGGGTTTGGTTGTTTAGGCAAGTATATTTCCAGCTCTATGAACTGAATGTAAAAAGAAAAAAAAAAATCATCTCCCTTTGGGAAAAGAGGTAGCTGATTACTCTTCCTGCAAAAGTTGGGACAACAGCAGAGAAAAATTGGGCCCTTAGAGTGGCTTAGAGTCATTGTGGCCTCACTGGCAGGACATGCTAGGGACAACAGCTCTATTCCCACCACTTGTAGACAGCAGTGGGAAAAGAGGCTCCCAAAACCTTGTAGTGTCCACTATATTTCAGGTGAAAAGGAATAAATGCTTTCCCTAAAAGGAGCCCTTTGCTTAAAAAAAAAAATAAAAAAATTGGATGTACTTTGAGAACCTTGTAACAGCTAAAATTAAAATTACCAGGATGAGAGTTTGTCTTGTTATATGATTTCTAGCAGCTTTATAACAAGCCTCTTAGAAACTGTACATGAAAAAGACCCAGAGTCTACAAGTTAATTAAGCTTTGCTTTAGATTCTAACTTAACAGAGAAATAAGCTGCTAGATTTTTTCCTAATTAAACATCATTTTCAAATTTTACTTATGCAAACCACATTATCATATGTAAGCAGCTGAGACTCCTTCCTTAACTCAAAATATTAAAATTTGAAGTATAGAAGTGTTTTAACTTAGTAAGACTAAATCCCATTCCAGTCAGAGATTTATATTAATAATTAAGAAATTCCAGGCATTTAATATTATTAGAAGTTGGATGCAGCAAATGGTTTGGTATTTTAAGAATGTTTAGAAGATAAGTGACTATGTTATTCTTCCATAAATATTTTAACATGACATCATGTTTTTTCCCCCTAATACTGTAATTTTCTACATAAGAGAAAATAATTAGTGAGGCTTTATATGTAGATAAATGTATATTTGTGAGGGTTTAAATGTATATGATGCTAGTTTTATCATTCTGATTCAACTTATTTAACACTTGTGCTGTTTCATAGCTATGGCCATAAGAAAGTCTAACTAGCTTTTTTTTTTTTTTTCTGCTGGGATTTGTTCCACTTAATTATTTTGTACTTCAGTGCAGAGAAAAAGAAAGGTGTCTCTGTAAAGCAGACATTCCAAATAGATTATGCAGCTATAATGTAAAACCTCTTTATAGCCAGATTTCATTCAGTACTAATCAAAAAGAGATTGTGTGAAAAGAGTGTTTTTAATGCCCTCTATCCAGTGGACTTAATTTCATTCTAATTTTGGTGCAAATGGTAAGTTGTTGGCTTTTTTCCCATTGGAGAAAACAGGTGCAAATGAACAGAGAGAAATCAGCTGCCAGTAAAACTGGTATTTCAAAGAAGAGAAAAACCCAATATGTTTAGTAGATCATCATGAGAATTCAGAGCCCTCCATCAGGCAGATTCCACTAATCATCAGCATTTTGAGAACTCTGAGCAGAAGTTCAGCAGAAGGTAGATATTGATGCCTTTACTGGGCAGCTTTATCACTGCACTCCCGAACTCAGGCTAGCGAGGTAATTGGAAGAAGAACACAAAAGCTGCAAGAAACTTGATCACAGTGAATTCCTCAAAGTTTTTTCCCTTAGAAGTGTGGCCTCAGCACATCTTTGCATGTCCCACCCTTTAGCAGAGCGATCCCACTCAGCTCCCATCCTTAACAGCTCAAGAGGCCGTGGTTTGAACCCTGCTGTCGGTGGGTAGAGCCTGCAGGCAGCTGAGCACCAGGACAGCCTGCTCACCACCTGCATTGCTAAGCAGATGGGCTCCTTTATTTCCTACCAGTTGGCAAAAAGTGTTCTTGCAGCTCTGAGTAAGGCAGCACTCACTTTCAAGCTTGGAAATTCCTGGAATAACCCCCAGTTCCAGAGGAGGAAAGCAAGATCCACAATCGGTAATACCTGAGATGGGTGAGTGTGGCAACCGACCCTTATCTTGCTCAAATGAGCACTGAAATAAACTGCTAGATGGATGTGTTGCAGCTGGAGATAGAGTGAGCTGTGGTAATTCAGGTAGATGGTGAACTGTGGGGCTTTTCAGTTCATCTCCACACATGGTAGGTAATTACTTCATTCCCAATCTTGGTTCAGATAGCCACTGAGGGAATCGATAGTGAGCCTAGCCCCCAGGTGAAGTGTGTTCACCTTTAAAACATATTTTAAGTGTAGCAGCTGCAAAGTGCTATAGTGCACAATAACATTTTCCCTGGGTGTCAAAATCAAGTGACTGAAAAGCAGGATAGGCATTGCCAAGGACAAAGGTAACATTATATTACTTACATTTATGGCATGTTGCCATTATTTCATTTGCAGCATTAAGGGGAGTAGAGATATAGCTCTGCATATTTAAATGCAGAACACGTTAAAATGCAGGCTAAAGAGAGCTACTCTGTGCTTATTAAATATAACTGGGGTTTTGAAACATATTTATTGTGAAATGTGTGAGAACATTATTAAAAAGTACCCATTTGTATGCCATGGGTAATTAACAATAATTATCTTCCTAGTGGTCAGCTGAAATATAGCTGATATAAAAATGAAATTTCACACATATTTAAATTAAAAATTAATTAAAACACATTTTGAAAGTGACCCAATTTGACATACAGTTATATCTGTCAACAAATACCAAGGTTTGCCTAAGTTATCTAGCCTTAAGGAGATATTACCTGTTCAATAATGCTTGGTTTAATAACAATAACTAAAGATACCAAACCCTATATTGTCATACTAGGAAAACACAGTTCTGCTGACCGAAAAAACCAGCAGGGAGACCTTCATGATCTAACCCAGTTTTGTTCCATTTGAGAAAGGGCCTCAGCAGTTAAAAAAAAAACCAGTCATAGAACAAACCTTACTGCATGACTCAGGAGTTTTTGTGAGAGCTTAGTTCTCACTGTTTCACATAAGTTCTGGCTCCTCTTGTGCCTGGACAACAGTGATTGGTATAAACAGAGGAGAGATGCAGTTTTGTTCCCCTAGTAGGTCTTGCTGCTCCATGTTTCCAGTGTCTGAGCAAATTGCTTAATTTGGGTAACCTCAGGATTTTTGCCACTTCATGCTCTAAGAGCTTGGGATCTGTCAGGTGGCTGAGATCTCCTCTCATGTGTCTGATCCAAGTGTGGTGGTTTCTCCAGAATCCATGAACACAGGGAAATAGGAATTGACTTGGAGACTGCCTTGGCCTTTGCCCAGGGACATGGATACAGTGGTTGTTGTGACTCTGATGGGATACCAGTTAATTGCTCAAAATCTACTGGATATGAATTGGAGTTGTCAGAATCTGTCTCCTAGTGAGTGAAATTTTAGGTAGGATGTATTTTCTTTTATATTTTAGCACATTCTAAGCCAGGGTAGTTCAGTAATGATGTGTAGAAATGCTCAATTCTAAAAGATCTAAAACCAAAACTGATTTAGTGAACTATCCATTTTCCCAGCTCTGATTAAGGGAACACATCCAATTACATAAGTATATTATTAATGTTCATCTGTAGTGTAGTAGAATTAAAATTGCAATGTCTCCCAATCACAGTCTAAACCACGCAGTAATCAAGCATGAATTTAGCAAGTTCATTTTTCCATTATGCTGTTTTCAACACAAAGTTACCATATTAGCATATGGTACCATAACATTGCAGTTCAAACTAGAAGAAAGAAATTCTTTCCTGTGAGGGTGGTGAAACACAGGCACAGAGAGGCTGTGGATGCCCCATCCCTGGAGAAATTCCAAGGCAGGCTGGGCTGGGCTTTGCACAACCTGATCTTGCTGGGGATGTCCCTGCTCATTGCAGGGGGGTGGGACTATGGAGCTCACCTTTGAGATGCCACGATTCCTGCTTGGGACTGCCCTTATCTTGAATCAGTTTTAAAATGTAAGGTAACAGAAAGTGATTGAAAACCCTTAACCAGTAGCATTTGCTGAAATGAAGAGTAGAAACAGCATATTTTAAAGACTTGTTATTTTAAATTTTCAGTGCTTCAAATTCTCTCTTCCTCTTGACTCTTGCCCCAATGGGCCATATCAAAATAGGACTAACCTTAGCCATTGTACTGACTTCAAATCTACAGTGTCCAGGAGCCTAACTCTGCTGAATTCAAGTTATTTATTTTAATTATGTGCCTCTGTATTTGAGCATTAAATTAGAAAGGAGTAAGAAAAGTGAGTTTGCTTGGTTGATTGTTTTTTTTTTTCTCTGTCTCTGTGTGTCAAAGAGAATTTCTTTATGAAATGATGCACTGAAATAGCAAAAATGTTTAAAGGTTTATCTTTGGAAAAAAACAAATAGTGTCCTTTGCACTATGCCAAGGTTTAAAGGCAATTATTTCTCATTATATAACTCCCTTTTTTCCCCTTTTGTTCTTAACTCAATCAACCTTCTTCTTTTTTACTTCAGTCATCTAGTTAAAACTAGGCAAAACTGTGCAAATAATCCATCCTCTGTCTGCCATTCATGCTTTTATTTTATGTATCGCATTGGTAATTTTACCTACTGTAAAATTTTTAGGTTTAGCTAAGATTAACTACACTTCAAAGTACTTTCAATGCTAATAATACAGACTGTTCCTTACATAAGCAATCTGCTCATTTGTGAGGGTTTTATTTTTTCACAATTTTGTGATAATCTAGGTCTGTTTTTCTCTGACTCACTGATCTGCACTTGCATTATGCCACCACTGAGGAGTATTTTCCTTAGCAGCAACCATGCACAAAGGAGAGGTATGCTCACAATTCAGAAAATATGAGGCAAGGAACATTACCCTCAAATAGAATCTTTGGCTAAAATCCAGTATATATACAGCTAAGCCTGAAATGCTTTATTTAAAAGAAAACAACAACAACAACAACAAAAAAAAAAAAAAAAAGAAGAAAAAAGCGACAAAAAAACCCAAAAAAAAAAAAAAAAAACCAAACCAAAAAAACTCCAAAAATGATACATTTAAAGAATGACACTGTTTATTTAATTGACTAAGTTCAGTCTGCTAGAAAAAAAAAAAAAAAAAGAAAATCTCTGGTTTTACTTCTACATTGTGCTACTAGACCATGACTCTTCCCTTGGAGTTTATTCTCTATGTCACTTGCTAATGTTGTTTTAAAAAAACCCAAACACAGGCAGGTGCTAAACCATTAAATACTAAGTGAAGACATGCCAGATTGCATAACTAATAGCAATGTAAATTGAAAATAATAAGTTAGGGAATATAATTTTATATTTTAAGCCTTTGCAAAAGCAGACTTTGACTTACTAAACACTAATGAGTACTTATGGACTCCTATATTGTTCAGTATTTTTACAACCATGAATATGCATCATGAACTAGATAAAAGATCTTGTGGGTATTTTATTGGAAAAAAGTAGCTAGATGTTAAAACTTCTGTATATAAAAAGTTTATTTTGTTTATTTTTTATCTTTTCCTTATCATTAAACCCAGAGCAGTGTCCCATATTTTCATAGAATAAGGTGAAACCTTTCAACTGTCTGGAGTTTTTAATACTGTTTTCTGAAATTAACTTTTTAAGGTGTTAAGGTTGTTGTTTGGGTTGGTTTGTTTGCTTTCAGAGGAGGCAGGCAGGACTATCCTGCTGCTCCTGAGATGTAATGACATTTGTTCCCCACCCTGACTGTGACCCCAAGCCATTTTTCCTATTGTAGTTTTACGTCTTCCAAGAAGGTCCCAAAACTTTTCATTAGATTCTGTCATTTCTTCAGAAATATTTGTCTGCTTGAAATTACTTTTATGCAACTGATGCAAATTAAAGAGAATAATTTTTAATAAGTTTCTATGAAATTAATGTAACACTGGGAATCTTGTGGCTCAGCTTCTCAGCAGGTCTGAAAAATGCTTCTCTGACTTCAAGGAATAGGATCCAGTATAATTTATATCAGTAAAAATAGACAGATTTGGGCCACTCAAAAAACCCCTGTGATCCTGAAATAGAGATCAAATAGGTGTACAATATATAACTGATAACTGGAGCAATATCAATTCTCAATATAAGGCTGTGACAGGGGACTGTTTTAGCTTTCTTAGTAAACTGATGAGGGATTTTTTTAAAGATGCTATTAGCACTTCTAAGAGTTTCTGAAGAAACAAGTGAGCATAGGTAATGTTTGGGTTTTGACCCCCTATTTCAGAGGTTATCGAGAAAGGCTAATGTCTAAATTCAGCCATGATTAATGAATAAAAAATTATAAAGGGGGTAGTAGGATCAGTCACAATGAAGACAACATTTAAGGTATGGTTTTAAACTCATAGATCTGAATTCCTGAAGAAGAATTAATAAATTCAGGCAAGATAACCTATCAATTTCTCTTTAATTTATTTTGGTACAGAATTTTGCATGAGTTATCAAAGTTTCCTAGCATTATCTGGAAATGTTGTGGTAAGTTTCCAAGCTCTGTTTAGCAATGAACTGATGATTTTTATTAATCATTCCAGAAAAGAAGAACCCCAATCCTCAAGTGCAGGAATTA
Source organism: Agelaius phoeniceus (assembly GCF_051311805.1). NCBI lineage: Eukaryota > Metazoa > Chordata > Aves > Passeriformes > Icteridae > Agelaius > Agelaius phoeniceus. Next base: position 110,609,801 of record NC_135266.1, on the reverse strand, counting down.
CTTGAGGAATGAGAATTATTCAATTCTTTGCTCCTACTTTTGTGTTTTTCATTGCAGGATTACTATTTATCTGAGATGCATAAAGAAAATTTTATAAAAGTTGCATTTGTAGATAGTCATAAATATTCATTTGAACACTGATGTATGGGCTTTGTTATAAGAATACCAAAACCTTAATTCACCCATTTCTTCAGTCCTGATGGGTGCACACAAAACCTGACTGATTAGACTGAAATAGTGGCACTGTAGGGAAACACAATTTATCCACTTGAGTGTATACTGGGTAGTTTTGCTGCTGTAAATCCCTTTGTCCCCTGGGATTACACTAATATAAATGGAATAATCTTTCCTCCTTGAATATGAAAACTGTAAAACCTGTCACCTAAATAGTCTGATGATATGATTTCCTGAAGAATTCATTGCAGAATAGCTGGAGAAATATATATATATATATATATACACACACATATATATATATGCTCCAGCTACAAGTAAGGAACCTGTTTTTCAGGAAAATAAACCAGAGATTCTCCTGTGCTGTTGTGTCTGTACAGAAATCACATGTTGGTTTAGGTTTGATAAAGTCTGTCCAGGGAGGAAGTTAGGTTGTTCAGTGCCTTTAAATGCCCTTTAGAAGTTAATTACTGTGCTGAATACAAGCCTGTAGAAGTTGTTGTTACTTATAATTTGAGCCTTTTTTACTGCTTCTTGCTCTAACCTCTGTCTCCCCTGCCCACAAAAAACAAAATATTATGTGTTTTACTACCTTCCAAAGATTTGACAGGAGGTTAAATGTCTACAGGATAATTCAATTTTCACACACTTTAATAAATAAGATAAAAATTAGGTAAGAAAGTGAGTTTTAAATTTTGACTTTGGATACTTTTTGGTCTTTTTTTTTTTAAACATGGTTGTCTGCAAATTGCTGCTAAAATGCTGCATGGGAGAAGCTTATAGACATGTAAAGGTAATAGCAAGCCTCAGGATAATTCAGATAAGTAGTCAAAGAGCTAGGAGACAGGCCTGTAGGAAACAGGAACTCAGGTGCTCAAAAAGCTGTTTATTATCCACTTTTCATTGTTTAAGTCCAAGAATAGGCTTCTCAAGCAGATGCTCCGTTGCTTCAGGGTTTCGTTGGGTCTGTGACAATGTCAAGCACATTTTAATGTTGTGCTGGGTTAAGTGTTCTGCTCATGCAGGCCTCCTGCTGAGCAGCCCTTGTTCAGATGTGCTTCTAAAATTGTGGTGTGTTTTTAGCTGTGAAGAAAACCCACAGGTCTCAGGGGAAGCTACTGTGGTTTTTGTAACGTTTTATTTCCTGACTTTATGGACAGGCTTCATTACGGGAATAATTCCAATTTGGTTTTTAAAAATAATTACTGAATTTCACTTTTTTTTTTTTAATTAACATTCTGAATGTATCAGGGACTTCTATGTTTTAAAAATTAAGATAATTTTTTTTTTAATAGAGAAGGATATTTAGGGGTTCCATTTAAGCTGCTCCAGGATAAAAACAAGTTAGTAGCTCAGACTTTTGCCTTTTCGCTCTTCTTGCAAAGACATCTGCAAGAATCTTAATGATAATCTCACCAATATCTATATCTGCCCTGTTCTTTCATGGGTGATAATTACAGATGTAATGGAAAAGAAATAGTAGAAACAGATGAACAGGCATCAACTGGGATGGCACTGCTGGCAAAGTAGCAAGGCAATTTTCAGTATATGAAAAGTGCATCTACTTAATGAGGGCCAGAACTATACAGAGCCAATTAAGTGAAGATGAGCACAAAAGAAGAAGGTAATAGTGAATTTACAGAGATTCCTTGCATGTTTTGGGGCTTGCTCCTTACTTTTTTTTTTTTGGTTTATTTTTTTTCTGAGTACATCCTCCATTGCCCTTGGCAAGTCTAAGCATGAATTTGCTGTGTATTGAATAAGGTTTCTGAGTGCCCGTGGTATGCTGGAGGCTGTGTAGTCAGCCCAGTAAATGTGGGAACTGTTTGCAGGCATGTAAAGCAAAACACTGGGCATGGGAGACTCTAACCTGCTTTTAATGTTCCTCAGGCTTTGTGTGCATTTCCTGCCAAATGACTCTGAGATTTCTGTTCCAACAGCCTGCACAACCAGGGACAGCCAACATATTCTGTGCAGAATAACTTGGAGAATCTCAGCTCCTGGTTTGTGACCTACTTATACTTAAAATGGTTCTTGGAGATGAATGTTCTTTCCCCACATATACCTATGCTGTGAAGAGATCCTCTTAAATTTAACTTTGCTAAATGTTATGCAAATTCAGTGCATTTTAACTTTCACAGTCTGGAATAGAAGTGCTACGCTTTACTTTAAACACACATTTTGCATAACAATATTAAGTTCCATATATTATCTTAAAATGCAAAATGTATAAATCTACATGGCTGCAAGAGCATAAGCAGAACATATTGCTCTGTGAAAATGGAAGTCCCAGCAGCGTGCAGCATCCGTATATTAATCAAGCCCACTGATAACTTCTTTTCCTGAAACAAAGCTAACTTTAACTTTTTTTTTTTTTGCTTTAATTTATGAAGAAAGAGGATATATTAAGCAATAATGCACTCCAAGAGAGAGAATTTAACACATGAAGAGGTTCACATTTTTATCCTACTAGGCTAAAAGAAAAGCCGTAAAGTTTTCAAATTTATAATGCTGCGGCAGAGATAAACTCCAGAAATCACAATTTAGCTGTTTCTCTGTCAGTCAAAAAAAGCAGTTACAGTTCAGTAATCAGATCCTAGTTACTAATTTTTCCTTCTTAAAAAATGAAAACCTCAAAGTTTTCTTCACTGAGCAGACAAATTTCCATCAGTGCAAAGAAAGACTCAGAGGACAGAGAGAGATATTGACTGTGCACCATCTCCTTCTCATGGCTCTATTCAGTGTGGGATTGGGAAGTGGCAGGGCCAGAGGAGGCTCCTAAGTTGTGCTGAGAAAAGCAGAAAAGCAATTTTTTATTTAAAGGAAGAACTATTCTTTACCTCACCTTCATTCCCCTCCCTCCCCACTGCCTCCAAAGGCATCAGGACTTGCCAAAGAATGCAGTGGCTGCTGTCATAAATGTGGGAGTGAAGAGACTTGGGGTTGTTCATCCTGAAAAAACCGCCCTTCCTGTGCCTAAAGGGGTCCTACAAAAACGCTGGAGAGGAATTTTCACAAGGGCATGTAGTGATAGAACATGGTGAGTGGCTTTAAACAGGAAGAGAGTAGATTTAGATTAGATATTAGGAGGAAATTCTTTATTGTGATGGTGATGAGAGACTGGCACAGGTTGCCCAGAAAGGTTGTGGATGCTCCATCCCTGGAAGTGCTCAAGGCCAGGATGGATGAGGCTTTGAGCAATCAGATCGAACTAAAGATGTTCCTATCCGTGGCAGGGTGCCTGGAACTAAGGGATTTTTAGTCCAACCCAAACTATTTGATGAATACCATTAATGATTATTATTTTGACATGTTCATAGTTCAAGATTTTTCAAAGGTATTTAAGCTTTTTGTTCACAGAAATGGTTCTCAGTAGTGTTTTGTGCATCTGCTGAAATCCATGGGACTTGCTTTAGCACCATTCCATTAAATGTAGACAATTCACCTCTGTGCTTAACTGCATGTTTGGGTTCCTAAACACTTCTAAGAATATAATCTTAAATTACTTGTCTGCAATAGCAGAAGAGCTTATGACAGACTGCCATCATTTACCTGCACTCACAAACATAATCGGTTCCCTACCCACCAGAACATCCTTTAAAATGTACTGAATAAATCACCTCTGCCTAAATAATTACATGTTCAGGTTGTAAGCCATTAAGGTTCAATGATTTATTAGAAACCTTTAGAATATGATGCTCTGGTTTGGTAAACATTCCCAGGCATATCAAGAAGCCATACTGCTGGCAGGGAAATAAGGCAGAGAAATGATCTTTCTGTGGTTTTATCTTTTTTCACCAGGTTCTGCAAAGTGTATGCCCACATGAATAATCATGTCCTATTCCTCACAAAATGTTTAGGCTTCTCGTTTTCCCTAATTGAAGGAAGCATAAAAAGACAAAATTCTTTCTTTTACTTGGATAATAGTAGTGGGAAAGATGAAGTGATTGCTCTCTTAGGTAGAGTCACATGGTGCCAGAAATAGTTAAATGTTTCTCAAACCAAATGGCAAAAATCTTGTGTTAAAAGCCTGTGGATTTTCCAGTTCACTGTACAGATTCTTCTCACAGAAAAATCATTTAGTCCCTACTGGCTTTTTAAAGGTGTCATAAATGTTTTGACTGTATTTAAACTTAATTTATGCCTTTCATGTGGAATACTGTCTTATAAGAAGGAAAAGGGAAAAATGAAAACATGGCTTTTTTTTAATACCATATTAATTAACTTTACTTTTCAGACTCTCGAGCACATTGGTAATATGACATAATTTAGTGTTAGTGTGTTTTGACACCTATTGACTGATTCTGGGGGCAAATTTTTGGCAAGTGTTTGTAGGAAATTAGCTCTTTTTATTTGTTGGTTGCAATGTGCACGCAACTTTGTTTTTTGACATGCTCTCCTAATTGTTCTTTATGTGATAAGGCACTTTTTGCTACACATCAGACTGAGCAGCCTGGTTGTTTGTTTCATGTGATAGTAAGAATGTCATAAACCTTACAAAAGGGGAAAGGGGAGCTCCTTTCTTCTCTGTGATCACTCAGAAAAGTAATTTCTAGCAAGATTGATTGAAAGGACTATTTGATAACACCTTTTTGGGTGTTCCTCCCACACTGCATCTGTTCTGGGTATCACTGCATATATCGGTACCCAGACCAACACTTTGGCTAACCCTATTCTTATTTTTATGGCTGATACTGCAAACTAATGTGGACTAATAAACCTGGACTGGTAAACTCTGACCTAAATAATGGGGAAATCAAATTTATACTCTTCTGCTTCCTGAGGATGACACAATAAGTTGGAAACTGAACCTCTTTTGACTTTACTATCCAGACCAACTTGGCAAAATTTATAGATTTATAGTTCCAGTGAATTTCATGTAACTTGCTCAGGACCTTATGCAAATTAAAATGTCTGCCTACCACCTACTACTTTCTGGTACCCAATGCAAAACATTTCCTAAAAGATCAACTAAAGATTTCTCCAAAGGCTTAGGAAAAGTTAGAGTTTGAAGAGGTGATCTTAGATGTAATTTTCACATGTGGTGTTTAATTTTTAAGCCCCCCTGAGCCCCTGTACTTATGGAGAATAAGCATGGGCAAGCAATCTAAAAACCTGCAAACAGCGGAGCAGCACAACAGAAGTATGTGAGGGATTTGTTTCTGTTTTGTTGTTGCTGGATGTGAAGAAAGAAGGGAGAATAGAGGACAGGATATAGAATAATTTCTCCTACTCTTCAGACAGAGCTATGTGTTTAACAGGTATTAGTTTGGGCAACTTAATAAAGAGCCGGAACTTTTCCCCTGGACTGTCTGGCAGAGGAATGTGTTCAACTTAGGTTGTCAAGGTAACACCATCAGCTTTTTCAGGCCCCCTGAGTGCTTTATTTTCCATTCTTTAATATTTGCTGGATATGGTGAGCAGAGTTGCACACCCCTCAAAACGTTTCCCAGGGCCAGCAGGTCATTGCTGCAATCTACCCATGAGACCCCTCCACTTTCTTGAGGTGATCTTGTAGCTGTTGGAGGAAACATCATTTTTTATTTTTTTTTTCCAAGGATGACAAGTTTCAAAAGCCCTGTCTTAAATAATTTTTTAAAAATTGCGCTGGGGGAGGAGAGAATTTTTGTGGCTTTAAATCTCTCACTTTCTACCATAAGCAGAATTGTGCTGGACACAGAACACAGAATTAAGGTCATGTTTTGAAATCCTTCTTGGTAATGCACGGGGCTCTGCATGGACCAAAGCTTTGCTGATAGAACCGTAGAAATAATTTCACAATTAATTTGTTTATAGTGCACTAATTCCCTCTCTTGCTCTGCATGTTAAACAATATGTGTCCATAAATTAGTTGCAAAAACACACTGGCAAAATTATTATCTCCCTGGCCCAGTCTCTTTGCATTTTTCATCAGAAGGGTTGCAGTCCCCACATTGGATTTCACAGTATGGTGACTGTAGCTGCAGGAGCACTGCAGGGCTCCATTTGTGAGAAGCCTCATGAATTGAATCCCATGGTTCTGTCTGCAGGGGGTGACTAGCAATGAACCAGCCCCTGTATATTAAAATATACTGAAGAACATTTTCAAGGGCAACTGCCAAATGGTTTTCTTTTTTAACAATTAGCAGCTAACTTCTCCTGCTCCCGTTCAAAGGCCTCTTATTTAACTGCATCACTTCACTTTGATTATTCCAAAAGACTCAGCACTATCAGTGTGCTCCCATCTCAGCTGTCTTTCCTCCAGAATATTTTAGTGTTTCTTTCCATCCATACCCCTTCTCTGTACCTGCTAACATAGAGAGCCTAGAATGTAAACCATCACATTTTGTCAGTAGGATCGACAGGAGTAGCTAATATACTTCCTTAAATACCAACAGAAATACACAGAATGTGTCTTCATAGGCATTTTAGCCCAGATCAGAAGTGTGCTGTAGCAGTGACAGCATTACAAGTGCCTCAAAGGTAATTTCCCATGCTGTGGTCTTAGTTTCTCGCTGGGGTTAAACCACGACAGGCAGACAGGCTGGATTTCTGTTGGTTGAAAATAAACTGGAATGTTTATAATCCTCTCTGAACTCTTATAGTCACTCAACAGGGCAAAAATAGAGCTAATCTGAGGTGGAAAAAAAATATCTATATATATATACAAGATATCAAGTCCTCAGAAGCAGCACTAGTTTTTCTCAATAAATCTGTGTAAGATGGACTGAGCCAACACTAAGTCTCATTGAAATCAATGGCACTTATACAATTTCCCCAAATGCTGGGAGAAATGACTTCATCATTTCCTGAAATGGCCAATAATTTGCATCTCTGAGAAGACAAATAGTAAGTTCAAACTTTGTTTGAATAGGTCTGCTTTTCACAATAAATTTCTAAACTCAGTGTAATTTCTCACTGTATGAAAATCACCCCAAAATCACAGTCTCTTGAGAAATTAAAATATTTCTGGATTGAATAAACAAAAAGCAATGACAACAACAAACCCTCATGCTAATTTGATGCACTTACCTGTAATTTTAGGGAGAAAACAAGGCTCAAAAGCCAGTTCTGTAAGGGTCTATAATTTCATACAACCTGATTTGGCTCAGGTGGAATTACAGATGGGATTATGTGTCTTCTATAAATTAATTTTTTGTGTGTTGTTGTCTTCCAAAGCAAAATTCTGACTAAGTGAAACCGTGGATGAAGAGCAATGTGCTCCAAATTGCAAGGAAAGTGCATTACTCAGCTGACAGCTGACCTGTCATTTATAATTAATGTCAGAACAGCAGTAAACCAAAATGACTACTTTTCCAACTGATATAACTTGGCTTCTGCCTTGTCCTTTTTAAACCTCTTTTAAAACACTATATCTATTTGTATATCCTTCTAAAACCCCTTTCAGTGCTGTGTTTTGATCTCTTTAGCCAGTTGATTCCATTTTCTCACAGTGTACTTTTGTTTAATTGAACAATGTTCTCAATTAAGAAATAATTAAAGTGGAATTTCACTGAAAATATCTAGATCTCACCTTATTTCCTGTTTTGCCTAGGAAGACAATCTGTTGGAGCAGCTGTGTGAACAATAAAACACACCTTGTATTAAGGGGCTAATCTGTTTTAACCATAATAAAAGTTATCTTAGTACTGCAGATACCCAGAAGGATCTTTTCACTCTCTTCCTTATCTCTCTTAAATCTCTCAGAGAAATGAGAAATCTCTTCTTATATTCTCCTGGATTTCATTTACATACTGTCAGCACTCTTGACTGGTCTCAGAATTGACACATGCAAGAGAATTGAAAGAAGAATAATAAGTTGAACTATTAAAGTGAGTGAGAAGGGAAAGAAATGAATATTTGTGAGCACATGCACAGAGAATATACTAAAATAGAAAATGTGGAAGTAAAGGATGATGCATGCATTTCTTCTTTTAATGTAAGTACATAATTATGTCTACCATGTCTGAAATCCTATTAGCTATTTGGGAGGAAATTCTCTCAAAGACTTTCTATCATATTATCTTTATTCAAAATTAATATCAGTGAAGAAAAAATAGTTTAGCATAGATTCTGAGTGCCCATGGCTATCTCATATGTACATATATAATACATTAAATACATATATATACACATTTTTATATATATTATATTATGTAAATGTCTAAGAGTCTTTCATACCCTGAGTCAAATTGTATTAGTGACAACCACAGACATTTAAACTTTCATTAGGTTCCTGCTAGTATCTCTTCAACTTCATCATTCCCTGACAAGCACAAGGGGAAATGATGTGCCACTTTTCATTTTCAAAATATGATGCATTTAATAATGGAAGCAATGTTTTTAAATTCTACAATTTGAGTAGAAGCTTAGTAAAGTAGAACATTTTAAATACGAGTGAGGTGCTAGGATCCATCTTGTGACAGAGCTGACCACTCAGAAGTTGGGGTGAGGGAAATCAAAGGTGTGAGAATTAAGGATTGTTTTAGAGAAAAATAAGCAGGACATAGGTATATGCATATAAATTCTTGTCATATTTCCTCTGTGTACTCTTGAAAAGAGGTAAGTGTTCAGAAATAATTTCTCTTTCTTTGGAAAAAGAAATTTGAAAGTTTTGAATTATACATTTGAACTATCTCTGGCAATTGCTACTCCTGCTGGTAATTATTGAAGACTGAAAACTGTTGTTATGTGCATATGTGATAGACTCCTCAGAGACAGCATGGCAAATATTAAACCTGCTGCATGTGCTTGATCTGAACCATAAAAGCAAGTGTATAATCAAATAAAACAGGCCTATAAAGTGCACTCACACTTCAAAGCTTGCTATTAAAGCGTCTTTGTTGGATTCAGTGTTTATTGGGCTTCAATGACTTCTAGGGAAAATGTGCTAATTTTACTCAAGGCTTGATATGTCCCTTTCAGGAGCCAGGAGGACTTTTCTGTCATGGATGTGATGGACAGGGAGGTATTTCAAGGCTACAAATGCGTATCTGTGTTACTGTGGTATATGTGAGCATGAGAGTTCACACAGCGTTAACCAAGTGATGGCAGTTGTTTGACTGACCTCTCTTTTTCAGTTTCATCATTTACTACTTTGTTGCTTGTACTGGTTTTGACTGGGATGGAGTTGTTTTTCTCCACAGTGGCTAGCACAGGGCTGTGTTTTGCGTGTGTGCTCAAAGCAGGATAACTCAGGAATATTTTAATTTTTGCTGAGCGGTGCTTGCACACTGCGCCAAGGCTTTTCCTGCTTCCCACACTGCCCCACCAGTGAATGGTCTGGGGGGGTTCCCAGAAGTTTGGATGGGGACACAGCTGGGACAGCTGATCCCCACTGACCCCTGGGATATTCCAGACCATATTCCATATTGACCGCTGCTTGCGGCCAGCAATATATTTGGGATTTTTATCACTTGTTTTCCATGTGCTTGTTATCACTGATGGTTTGTGTTGTCTTCTTTTTTTTTTTTTTTTTTGTAGTTAATAAGCTGTCCCTGATGGTTCTCTCTTCCATCTCACCCAGTGGGGGTTAAACCATGAGGCCGTTGTATGCATACGAGTGTGCATGTAGGTGGTTTCTGAGGAGTAGCTGAGGTTCTATAAATCCACATCATCTCTTGCTTTGATGTGACCTGTGCTGCTCTCCTTGGGATACTCACACACAATAAACAGTTCCTTGTGATACCAAGGATGCTGAAAAGTAAATTCCATTGGCATGATTCAAATATGTCACAAAGAAGAGATTCTAATATATTCTTCACTTATCTACTACCCTTTAGGGTTTACAGTAGCCAGTCTGCATGTATCCCTTTTGCTGTGGAGACCATATCCCTGCACTGGAATCCAAAGAATTTAATGTTTGGAATTACCTGCATTGTAAAATTGAGCAAATATTTAGTCCTATGAGCCACAAAGAACAGCAGTAAAAAGAAAAAAAAAAAGCTATAGAAAAGGGCTGATTAAGGGCTGGGTGTGATGCCAGATTTATGGATGGCGTGGGAATATTTAGCAGCATTGGGATTCTTGACACACAGCAAGGGGAATCTTTATGAAGCATGTAATATCTGTAAAACAGGCTGTGAAAAATTTAACATTAAAAAAGTCAGATGAAAAGAATAAACACAGATTTTGAAATAATCTTGGATCTAGGCTGTATTTTTCCATCAGTATCTTGCATTGGTTTTGACAGTAATTTGCTCTTGTAAAATATCAATGGAATAAAATACTGATGTATTTGATATAGGTATGGTATTAGTAAGAGCAACATTCACATTTTCAATGCATGAATACCATTTCAAATTGGCATATTTTTGTTGAATTTTGACTGGTTTTGTTAACAGTTCTGTGAAGCACTTATGCAACCAATATTAAATGTATATAATTTCACTTCCTTTATTTTCTGGTATAAACTTTTGGAAATGGAAAAGAATAGTTTTGATTCTGCAGCTCTTATTTTTGCATTATCATTTCAGCCTCCCAAAACCAGGTTTTAAGTGCTGCTGCCCAAACATCCTATTATAGGAATTTCTCAGCCTACTTTGTGTAGTTCTAAATGATTACCTAAATTATTATAGAGAGAAAATTATCTTATTAGGAAAATAGGTTTAAGGTTAAAAAAAAGCAGCACATTCCTCCAAAAGTAGAGCAAATGGTGGTGCTTTCCTAATCTCCTTTCTTCTATTTATCCTCAACTACTGTTTCACTTTAATTCTTAATTCTTAAAGGCTAAAGTAAAAAAAAAGAAAAAAAAAAGACATTGATTTAATTGGAATGAGAGTAGCTCCTTTTTGTAAGGTAGTAGTTCTGGGTCAAAATTAAGATTATTTGCTACATGTGTGTTTGTTTATTTTTATATCCAATGAGGTCTGCTTGTATTATGTACTGCTTCATTCTTACCTTCAATACTTCCTTGAAGTGCTGCTAGATTTAAGTGAAAGAAAATGGGTGTGAAGAGTAGATTATAATGGCATCTGTATTAAAGCAAACAAACCCAATGTGAAAAATGCATGGTTGCAGAAATAATTCTTTTTCTCCTCCAGTTTAACAAAAATAATTAAACTGCATTATACATTCCACTTAATAATTTTGCTTAATGTTACAAAATGTATTTAATTTTGAACTAAAGGATAAATGGTCAATGACTCACATACATTAATTCAGGAACATCTGCCTGCTTACAGATAAGAAGCAGGGAAGGAAGGCATCTGTGAAGCTCTTTCTTGAAAAACAATGTTTTCCTGTATTGTGAAAAAAAAATGCAGCAGCAGTAGTTGATTAGTGGATTGCCATTATTTCTCAGATGTCATTATCTGGAGAAATGCTCAGGTGCTTTAAATCCTCGCTGTGTCAATCCTCAGTCTTGAAGTATTTTGGAATTGTTGATTTTTTGGATTGCTGACAGTCTTAACTGAAGTAGTATATGAAATTCTCTCATGGTGAAATTAAAATGACCTCCATATTGTGTTTGACTTTTGTTTTGGTCTGTCTTGTGTTTTGGGATGGGATTTTTTTTTTATTTTTTTACTGTAAAAGCCAATTTATTCTGAGTTCTTCTGAGGTAAGAAAAAAAAAAAAAGGCAAAGGAAACAAAGACAAATGTGTGCAATCCCAGAAAGGAATGTTGTATATTGTGAGCTTAAGAAAAAAAAAAGTTGTGATTCAGCTCAGATTTTTTTTTTTTTTTGTTTAAACATAAACTACAGCCCATTTTTTGTCTCTTTTAAGGGATTGCTGAACATTGGTGTGGTGGGAGGGAATTTAATTATTGTACACTGAGGCTAAGTCGGTTTCACCCAAAGTGATTTACTTTGCACAAATGTAATGCATGATGAATGTATGGTGAATGTATAATCCTTTCCCTTGCAGTGCTTGTTATCAGACATAGCCAAGGCCAAAATTTTATTTTCACATACAATGTATTTTATTCTAATTACAGTAAATTAATTTGACCAGAAAAAGAGAGATAACAGTGCAGGGAGAATGTGAATGATAGTCTGCAAACATGCAGAGAGACAAAATGGAATTAGTTTGGAATTTTTTTAACAATTGTCCTTTTTAATAGCTGGGTGGGGTGGTGACTGAGACTGGATTTTCAATTACTCTTCAGGTCATTAATGTTGATTACATTCTTCTTCTAACCATAACTCTTTATTTAATGAAAATGTATGCTACCCACTAAGCAGGCATGTAGTTAGGGAACAATACAGCAGGATTTGATTGCCCTATTAACAATAATCATTGTGAGACTTTGGGAGTAATAATTTAATGACTTCTTGCACTCTTGTTCTACTTTTTGGTAGTGTTCATTCAGCATGTACTACAGTGATATCTCTAATGAAATTTAAACTTGCCAGAAAGCATTAGCTAGAGATAGGCAGGTACTGAAATACCAGACCTAAAAGGGCTCCAGCACCTGTCATTAAAATACCTGTGGACCAGGTAACTTAATTTGAATAAAACAAGGTGGCATCTCAGAAAGAGATAATTAAATAATTGGCAATGACTGACAGTGTTCATGTGGAGGAGATTGGGGGCTGGAGAGGGAAAAGAAATGATGTTTGTTTATCTTTCTTCTGCTCACAATTCAGAATCATTGCCAGCCTTGTGGACAAAGTGCAAGGCTGGTGGCACAGAGCTGGAACTGACCCAGCCAGAGGAAATGGTGGGACTGCTGAAAGGTTCCCTTTTATGGGGCTCAGTCTTGCTTACAAACAGGTCAGCTGTCAAACTCTCACTTGATGGATGCAGCTCCTGCTCCCAAAAAAAACTTGCTCTTCTGTGTTCTGAATTGACCAGTGGAAATTGTTTTGCTGACACAAAAAATAAACTGTCAAGGAAGACATTTAACTCAGTCCTCTATGAAGAATTAGAGTTAGGGAAAGTAGCTGCTGCTGTGCCTTGTGCCTTCAACACTTTTTTGAGCCAGAATAGAGAACTGTGTGTTTCAATTATCTGGTTGCAAGTTTGCACACATTTTTTCCTCGCTCAGCTAATTCTCTGGGCTTTGTTATACACATTCAAGGTAAAGAATACACTTAGTAATGTACTGGGAGGGGGTTTACTACTGAATGATGTCAGCCACAGAAACACAGTGTGCTCTGAGCATCCACCATGGGCACTCATTGTCTGAGCTGTGGTGTCTGAGGTCAGCTGCATGCTTGCCCATGAAACCCAAGGTAATTCTTTTCCAAAACACACTTCAGTCAGATGTTGCTTGATGTCATAAATATTTGATTGCATGAGTCCAACAACTGAGAATCTGTCAGCGAGTGGGTGAGAGTTCCTGCTCCATTCCAGGGTGAAGTTAAACTTTACTGTGCTTTGCTGAAATTAATCTCTCTAACACCAGGCTGAGGCTCTCAGGGGCCTCTCACAGGACCAATAACCACACTATGGCTTGGAGGCTGTAGCTAAGGGATGGAAGTCTGTGAAGAGGCAGCTTCCTAGACCTTCACTGGCATAACTGCTGATCAGTAAGCCTGGTGCAATTCAGCTGAGATCAAAGTATAAGTAATTTGCAGCTCTAGCTGAAGGCAAACATTCCCACTTAGAGCTGAAGGATGGTTTAACAAGGTGTTCTTTTTTTATATTCCACTAGTTGCTAACTATCTCAGAGCCTGAAGTTTGTGCTTTGTTTGTTGTCAGTCCATCAACTGCTCATGTTGCAGAAAGGAGGAAATGTAGCCTTGTCATCTAAAGTAAATTAATTTTCATCTCATGCATAATCATGTTTTCATTATACTTGAAGCACACATTTAACATATTTTTCTATTTTTCTCTAAATAAATATATAAAGACAATATAAGAGAAACATAAGAATATAATAGTATGAGGGTATAAAATATATCATTCTTACGCTTCAAAGACCTTTCTGGATCATCTCTTTAAACTGCTGTGGTTAGGAATAATGCCAGAGTTAGAACAGAGGGAAGACTGTAAAAAGTCAAAAGGTAGTCATTATGTCCTAGAAGGTAGTAAAAATGTATATATATTCTTGATATCTTTACAATATATGCCAACTGTCTAAGTAAAATTCCCTACACATGTAGAGAGTCTCCAATATAACTCTGTATTTAGTGTAAATATAGAAGCAATAGTAGATGTTTATAAGATTAAGAAGATTATATCCAGCTCTGCACTGAGGCTTGCTCTAAAAGTTCTTCAGCAGGAAGAAGTGGCCAAAGCTCTTATCCCTGACCTCTGGTGCTGTGCAGCACTCACAGTAACCATCAGGCAAATTGAATATATGCTGTACCATTATTCCAGGAGAGAATCTTTCTGGCTTTGAATTGTTTAAATATTTCTGGACCCTAGTAATGTTCATTTCAGTAACTGACACCTCATCTCCTTATTATTCTTGGGATCTTTTAAGAGAGGAGTAAGACTGACTTTAGTAGTTGTTAGTTAACTGATTGCTGTTTGGGCCAGTAGTAGAAAACAAGCTTTATTTTTTGTGGTCTTTTCATGTTGTATCACAGAAAATTTGAGGAGAAAACTTACTGCTAAGCAGATACAGTCTTGTAGGCAGTATAAACCACATCAGCATTGGAAGGCAGCATAACAGGAAGTGTTAAGAATATCAATCACAGAAAGTGTTTCTTTATATCCTATAAATTCACACACCACAGGCTGACTGACATACAATGTCAAAGTCAACATTAATAGACACAGTATTTCACTCTTGATGCTCAAACCAAACCTGATGTTTTCTTCTATTTGCAAAGCACCATAATTTCAGGTCAAAGAGAAAGGGTTTTACTTTAGAGCATTTATCATGTCCAGGAAATTCACTGATGACTCCTGTGGAGTGGCTGTGGTCACAGAGCAGCAGCTGCAATGCTGCAGTTCTGTCAAAGCCAGGCTTTGACCAATTCAATAAAATTCTTGGTTTCTTGGTTAGACTGGCAGAGAGTGTGTCCCCTACTAGGTAAAAAAAAAATAAATTAAAAAACCAGTAATTTCTAGATGATGATGATGATTTTGCATTTTTGGAGTTTTTTTGTAAGTGTGGGTCTAAAAGACTTTTTCCTAAACATTCTTAACATAGACTCAGAACTACATAAGTTGTCTTGTGTTTTTTTACACATTTTTATCATTCTTTGAATCTGGTGAAGACTTGTAAAGAATTATTTAATCTGTTCAAGTGTAGCATTGGATACTTACATTACAAAGCGTATCCATTGCACTTGAAAAGCCTTTCTCTTACTTGTTCATGTGGTTGGTCTTTATTTTCTCCCACTTCAGGGAACACTACACGTTAATCTAAAATTTTATAGGGGAAAAAAACGTGTCCAGGCATTTTTCACCTGCTGCCCCACAGAGCTCGCAGAGTTTGAAAAGGCACATTTTCAATCTGACCTTGGCAACCTTTCCTAGCTCTCCACTGAAGTGGTTCTTCATCTTCCATCTGTCCTATTAGACAGAGACGCCTTTGTCGAGCACAGGAAACTAACCTGTATGATTTCTTGTGGATGCCTGCCTTGATTATCTATTAGCAACCTATATTGCTTACTACAGAGAATTTCCTGAATACCTGAGGAAGATATCAAATAATTGTATCTAAATATATTTCCACAGAAGAACTCTGATTTTAGGGAAACTAAAATCTGTTTTAGTCATACAACATTAAAACTCTTGTTGGACATGTAAAGGATTGTTTAGTACACATCTTCTGCTGGATTTAAGTTGGGTTGCTTTTGGAATCGGTTTTGAAAGGGAAATAAAATCTTCAAGACAGTTTTAGAAGTTCCTCATGAAATTAAAAACAAAAATATAGTTTGTCTGATAATTATTCAATATAAAGGCATTGATTTTAATTCTTGATAGCTCCCAGAATTTCTAAGGCATAAAAAGAGAATTCAAAGAGCTTGGCAAGTTGGGGGCTTAGGGTTATAATTACATTGATGGTAATATGATTTAAAATCGGGAGGCTTGGGAGAATCAGTGATTCCATGTCACAAGTTAAGGCAATTGAGAAAGTGTGATAGCTCTTGTAGTTCAGTTTTGTGAAGGAAACATGTTAATTCCATTTACTTATCTGACTTAGAAACTCTCCAGACTGAGTGGGAGGGAAGAAGGCAAACACCATTTCTGCCAATAAAATATAAAAATGTGGAAAAGGGGACAGAGAGTTTTTATATGATTAAGAAGTAAAGAGCAAGCAGGTGACTTTAAGGTGTTTTCCTTTTATGTTTTGCAATCCTACAGCTTACATTATTTCTTAGGATTTCTTTGACACAGAGTGGTGATTATTGCTGTCTTACAGAAGTGTGAAAATTCTCTATACTCTTAAACTTTGGAGCATCTCTAATTTATGTTGTTTATTTTGGTTTGTATTTCTAACATCACCTGAGACTTAACCACCTTGCATTCCTGTTTATATAACATATAGAAAGGCACATAACCATAATGAAATACTTTTCTGTTGTCATTTTTCCCTCAAATTTTTTCCACTCATACTGCCATTGAAAGAAGAAGAAGGGATTTGAAGTTGTTCAGGCCAACTCAGAGTAGTTAATTTCTTCTAGAAATCAAGAATAACTATGCATATCATAATGCACATCCAGCTAATTGTTCTCCCTGAATAACTTCAGTCTCCCCATATTTTTATGGCATTAAGTTAAGCAGCTTCCTACAACTACTCAAACAGATGAGTGACAGTTACAATCATCTAAAAAAAAACCAAATTAGAACCTCCAGTAGGAGATGAAGGTTCTGGAAAACTGTTCCAATAAATGTCAGTTTTTAGCAAAGCAGTGGGACACAAAATTGGTTATTTTCAATTTCTTCATTTCAGTGTTTTATATGAGAAAACTTTAATTTTCATATCAGTGTAGGTTGTTTTTAATTTCATAAAATCCAATTTTGTTTTCATTATTAACATTTTAAAGACTAATGATAATAATAATAAATCAGAATATTGCTTAGAATCCAGCTTTTAGAATTTGCCATGTTGAGATATTTGAAAATTTTAAAAAAACTTAAAAAGCTTTTGTAAAACAGATTATTTTTCCTAACAAAATCTCCATATAAGTACTTAATTGATAGAAAGAAAGAATTCTACCATGGACCCAAGTAATAGTGAATAAGAATGATAATCAATTTCTTACACCCTTGTTCTCTCTGGGCCCAATCCATGTGTTATTCATTAATGATAACATGTTTTTTACAACTTATTCAGCTGTTTCTTTTTGTGGGCATATTTGTTCATGTACAGCTGTTTATATTTTCAAATGTCTTTATTTACACCTGAAAAAAAACATATTTGTGGAAAGCATTCCATTTCCTAAGCACTAGACTGGTGGTTTTTTTCTCTTGAATTTATGCTTATGCGGTCTATTGGGTATAGGCTATCCACTTGAGATACATAGTAATGGATGCTGATAAATTCCTGAGGAACCAGAGAGCACTGGGCTTGTTTCCTTAAATAAAATATAAATCTTCACCAAGATGGCTTGAAATGTTTACTCTCTTACACATCTACAAAGGTGGATGCTTTGCTAAACGGAAAACGTTTCGTACTCACTGTGTCTCCACAGACATCACAGCCTTTGCTTTTTGAATGATCCCTGCTGCCTTTAACAGCATTAAGATTAGATGGAGCTAAACCAGGATCCAGGGTTGTGAGAACACCTGGATCTACTGCATGTCTTAGTCACACCCTGACACACCTCCAGGTCTTATTCTGTTATATCTTAATCCTCCCCCAAGCCCAAGTTTCTGGTGGAAATGTGTAGGGGGATAGAATATAAGAAAATAAAGATAGTGTAGAAAGTAATCTCACCCCTAAGGAGTTGCAGCTGGGCCAATTAGCAAAGATTGGGAACAGGCCTGACTTTACCAGGCCACAGCTGTAACCAGTGAGAAGAAGATGCTATAAAAGAGTGGGGTGGCCTTGAGAAGGGAACTGGAGTCAGTGGCTGCTTTGTGAGGAAGAAAGAGTCAGTGCTCTGAGGAGATGCCCACAAGAAACACCAAGAAGGTATGGAACTTTTGTGATAGGAGACAACAGTGTGGAACCCTTGCAATAAGATGACAACAGAAATGCAGTTGGGATTTGTCAGGTTTGACAGCACATTGCTTATCCCAAACAAAATGGGACACCAGGGCTGTGAATTGTGTCTGTTCTGAAGTCTGAACACACACAGAGGCATTTTGCCATAGTTCACCATTGAGATGTTTCTGAAGTATGCTGTTGTATCCACTAGAAATCTTTTATTCTCCTCTTGAGTGTAGTCCTGTTTTGTATGAAGTATCTTTAAAAGAAATCCATCTGAAGGCATATGGTCAGTGAGATTGATGCATTCAAAAATTTAAAAAGAGGCTTTTGAATGCCAAAATCTTTCTATATGTCGGAAATAACCTGGCATTAAAACGAAATAAATCTGTTGAGGCTGGGCTTTCCAAAGAAAGAACCAAAGGTGAAATAGAACAGAAATAAAGAGGTTTGAAAATACATTTTCCCTCTACCTTCTGTCTCCTGTCAGCAGATATTCTTCTTAAGCTTTCTCCTCAGCCTGGCAACCACATATTTATGAGAACAGGAGGAAAGTCCACTCAGCACTCCCCAAGTTCTCAGGAAACACTGCTTTTCTGTTTTCCAACCTTGTTCAGTGTTTCTGGCCACATGGTTCTTGCTGAATTTTCTTTTCTTTTCCAGGTTACAATTGCTAGCTAAATTCACATTGCAGTGGTAGTTTCTTTTTTGGTTTTGTTTGTTTGTTTGTTTTTCTGTTGTCTTTTTTGTTGTTGTTGTTTTTGTTGGTTGGTTGGGTTGGCTTTTTGTTTTGGTTTAGTTTTTTGGTTTTTCTATTTGATATTTTGGCCTTAGTGCAAATGGCATTTGCATTCAATTCAAAACTCACCCTTTCCTGATTACTACTACCTTTGGTAATATATATTGTGTAATTTAAGGCTGGCTGGAATTTCAGGTCGTAAAAAAGCAGTATTTTGATGGAGTCACAAAAAGATGCAGTCTAGGAATTTTTGGTTTGTTTGAGTATTTTTGGGGGGGATGGTGAGGGATTTAATGATGGTTTTGTCCCAAGCCAAGAAATTTCACAACAAGTAAGTCATCCCTTTTTCTCTTTTCTTAACAGAGCTTATGGGCTGAGTTTACTGTTTCTTCTAAAGTCCTCAAGCTGTTTAGCACTGTGCTGTCCTGTAGCTCAGAGGTGATGGTGATACTGTGCTGCTGTCAAAATAATGGTGACACTGCAGATGAGTGAATACATGCTGGATGTCACATATATTTTCTCTCCTAGCCAAGCATTGGAGCCAGAAGAAAGAGAATAATGTGTGTATAACCCTTAGGGAATATCTTCTGGTCACTCTTCTCCTCACTTTATATTTTCATTATCATTTACATTTCTAAAAATGGAGCTTTGTTAAAGACTTTCGGTTTTTATCAGTGGGCTGGCAAAATATGGTTCCCCTGAGGCATAATGCATGTGAAAAAAGGAATTATGTGAAGCACTGTAATAATACTGTTGTGACGGTATCTTGCAAGATGAGGGAGACTGAGGAGATATGTACTACAGAGGATATTTAAGAGTTGGAGTCCAATATCTTTCCCCACTTTGGCTCCAGAGCAACTCATCTGTGAGTAATTCTATTGCCACTTAAGCAAGAAAAGGTGGATTTGCAGTAAGGATGGCCAAGGAATTTGGACTCCATTCTTGCCTTAGCCACATTTTTCCTGTAAAACCTTGGAAAAATTATTTGATCAGCCCCACAGGTAGAAAAGTTATTGTTATGTTAATGTTATGGTGTCTCAAACAAGGTTTTATGCTAAAACCTTGGCACAGGTAAATCCCTGTTAGGTATGATCTATGTTTATGCCTTTTTAAATAAAATCCCACGTTTTTCTCATGCTCTGGGTCTTGAACTTCACTTTGCCATGGGTCCCTCAGTATGCCCCAGATGAAACCACATATTGAGATTACTTACCTGCTGCAGCCTGTCATGTTACTAACAAACACCAGTCTGTTCTTTTCACACTCTGGACTGTAAAACCCTCACCAATTTGTATGCAAAAGGCAGTGTTTTGGGACCAGTCTGCAGCTCCTTAGCTTCAGTCTCTCCATGAGCAAGATACAGAGTCTGATTTATAAATACTGGCAGAGGTTGATGCCTGGTAGGACCTCAGTAATCCAGCAATGGTTGGATAAAACTTGTTATTAACTCAGAGGTCCTGTAATACTTCTCTGTAAAAGTATAAATAGCTTCAAATAGTACCTCCCCAGGTTAATGACTTTGCTGCAAATCAGTGCAACATCCACCCACTGCAGGAGTAGCACTATGAAATAAACATAATGACAATCAAATCTAATGTATGCTGGGAAAGGTGACCTATGCAGAAGTCTTTAATTCTAATTCTCTTTCTTGAGCTTGTGGTATTTATTTGTTGCCAGTGATGCTAGGGGTGCAGTGAAACAAAATGAAATCTGCTTCTAATACATCTTCAGATTCCCATTAGGGTAAGATTTGAATCATAAAACAAAGAAAAGAAAAAGAAAAATGTATAAAATGGTATATTTTTTCCCCCCTGTGGATGAGGTTTACAGCAAGAAAGCAAATGTTAACTTATAATAAGTAGCCAGCCATTCACTGGATATCACCTTTCCAACTGAAGGGGAAATAGCATTCTTTTTCATTAAAACCACTTCTTTTATTTGTGTTAAACATATGCACTCACTCAGTAGATTCTCTGCAGCATACCATAAATTAAATATGAAATAATATTTTAAAATCCATACACAATGCACACAGAATATAAAAACTTTGTGCAACTGCTGCTGAGCTTTTTTATTCACTGTAATATCTACTGCAATGAAACCAAAATCCTCAGTATACTTTTTCTTCAGAAGTAAATAAGATGTGGCTTTGGAGTTTTGCTTATGCTTGTTTGTGGAGTTCTTTTTCCTCACTTTTCCATTCCTTAGTCCAGGAAGTTGCTTTGTTTTTTTTCTAAAATGCAGTTTACTAGTGCACCTTTACCATAAGGTAATTAAAAGCTTAAAGATTTAAATTAAAAGCTTAAAGCAGGAAGATTTATCCAATTATTTGGACATGGCACCAGAGGTTCAGGTGACATTTTTGTCTGTTTTGTAAACATTTCTACTGGCTCTTCTCTGGTTTTGGTGTGTGTCCTCAATCACATTGGAGGTGACAGTCTAGTGGAGATCTTATTCACCACATAGCAACAGAAAGTGGTGACAAGTCTTCGACCCTAAATGCAATAAATCCAAAGAAAGGTGCTGATTTTAAATGAGTCTGCAAAATTATGTGCTTATTTTAGCTTAAGAAATGGCAAAGGCTCCATCTAATCCAAGATCAGGTTGTTTTTGTCCACAATTTTGGAGCTGCTTTAAAGGATTTATTGACAAAGCAGAGCATTCAGTGCCGTGTAGATTCCTTTTATTCTTTGCTAAGTAGCTGCAGACTTCTGGCTTCACCAAGACCTGTTGGTGCAGAAGCTGGCATGTCCCAGCTTTCATGTCATGAACATCTGGGGTGAAGGTCATTCATGGAAAAAGGTAAAAAAATAAATCTTTATTAATACACCAGCTGGTCTCCACCTTTGCAAATACTGAATATAAGTGGTTTACACATGAATATTCCAAAATTGTAACTGTCATCAAATTTTACAAATATTTTGGAAGGAGTGACAGAATTTTGTCAGTATTTTGGTAGGCATTAAAGTCTGTGTCTCCTCTCTTCTGGGGAGAAACCCTCTTTTCCTCTTTTTTCACAGCTCATTGTGCAGTTACTAATGGAGTAGAAATAGTCACTGTTGAGTATCATTTTCTTAAAGTAATTATTTCCTTTCCTGAGCCATGCCAAGTTATTTTCAGTGTCACTAAAACTATTTACAGTGATTTTATAGACTTAAAGGTCTGATGTTATTTACAAAAAAACTGCTACTGTCTTTTCTTAAATCTGTCTTTTAGTTGATTCACATTTGTCATGAACTAGTGCAAACTGAAAGTTTTAATGATGGTAATAGGATTGGGGCAGGGAAAAGTATTTCAAAATGTTTTGGTTTGGGAATGTTTTTCTTGTTCCAAGTAGGTGTTGAAAGATATCTAGCTTTCTACAGTAAAATAGTTTTATGTTAAATATTATGTGATTATGTTACCTAATTAACTTCTTCTGCATCTGTTTCAAAAGAGAGCAATTGCAGAAAGGGACTCGAGCAATAATCTCAGAGATCCAAGGGAAATTATTTATTTATAAGGCCAGACACCGTGTCTCACCATCTGGCATTTAAACACTAAGTGCAGTCAAGACTGAACTGTGTTCAAAGGAATTTTACATAGTGAGAGGACTAAAAGACAGGGACAATCTGCAGTGCAAGGGCTGAGCACAGACCAGAGGGAACTTTCCCTGTTGAGAGGCATGCTGGATGAAGGGCAGAGTGGGTAGGAAGGCATTCATGGTTCCTGTCACAGAGAGTTTAGTTGGTTTTTTTTGCCACTTTTATCCATAGAGTTCCTCCAAGAAAGTTGAGCAAAAAAAGTCGCATCTAAAATCACATGGGAAGTTTGGTTGCAGACCCCAGAAACTGCAGGAGAGGGAAGGAACTCTTTGTTTATTAACATTTCTTCTTGAGCAGACTCCACAGCTGCAGGAAGAGCTGTGGTGCTGTTCTCCAAGTGAGTTAATACCAATTCCATTTCCACAGGGCCAATTTCCAAGCAGCATATATGCTCGTTGGATCCCCTTAAAAATGAAGAGTCCTAATTATTATCTTCTCAGTTCCTGATATTTTTTCTTCCACCTGCAGTAAAATAATTTTTTTTCCTTCCCTTTCTTTATGGACAGCTCATACTGTGATAGGCAGTGGTACCTTTCTCCATTTAGATTGTAGAAAAAATAAAATGGACCAGATCAAGTATAAACAAGATATGAAGTGAAAGAAATAAGTAACATCCAAGCTGCAGGATGTGTACTACTGTGTGTTACACAAAGAGAAGGTCTGAATGGAAGAAAAATTCATTTCATTGGAATTTAAGAAGATGTCAGAGAAATTAATTCAAGTGCCAAGCAGAGGAATAAATATTTTCAAAGGCTAGGAGTCTGAATATGCCAAATATAGAGTTCTATTAGGTTGCTTATCCTTTATTGTTTGTTTCTTCTCTAGAGCAGGGTTCTTTTGTGAAGATATAGCCTTTCAACTGCAATTCACATTGAAGGAAAACAGTATGAGGCTGCAGGAGAAAGGTAACCACACAATGAATTGAAAAATGACTGGTAAGTTCCTTTTAGTCAAATGTTGATCTATTATTGATTCTGACAGTTTAGAGTCATAAGGTTTGGCCTTATATTAGGAGTTTTTAGCAGGAATCTAACATGCTGTCAACTGTTAGTTGAATAGTGCATATTTTCAATTCTAAATAATACTAAGAGATTTGTTGCTGGAATAAACCTTTTTAAATTTAGAAAAATATCTGCATAGCTACTTAGATGTCTTTTTTACTCCACTATTGTGGTGCTTGAATTGTGACAGTCATCATGTGTTAGCAAACTCTGAATATGAAACTAGAGAAAAAGAGAAACAGACCAGTCACATTATTGTGTCATATCTAGGAGATTCAGCAAGAATACAGCGTGAATCACTTACACAAACAGTGTGGACTTTGTTGTTCATAAAGCTCTTCCAGCTCCAAATTATGATTGGTAACAAAAAGCTAGAGATCTGCTAGAGATCAACTGTGTTCCCTCTGCCTTAACTTTTCATATTGCAACCTCTTTTGTTCACTCAAAGTTTTCTATGTTGAAATAAGTATTTAGAACTTTATACACAGAAATATTTATGTAAAGGCTAAGTTATACCTGTATCTCATCAAAAATCAGAAGCTCCTGCAACAGAATAAATGACTATCATTACAAACAGGGTGACAGGAAATAATGCACTGTGTTCCTTTTTCTAGACTGGGACCTAGAAATGGGTGAGCAGGTTGAAAAAACAGTAACAACGGCAGCTTGCATGGGGCCTGGTGCTACTGGGAAGCTCTAGAAATCAGACCTTGAGTCTAGACCTGAAAAAAATCATATCTGCATGTGGCAAACTACTCATTTGTACAAGTTTGTTTCTGGTAGTGCTGTTGAAGAGATTTCCACATGTGAGGTAAAAATAATAGAAGAGTTTAAGTCTGAGCTGCCTTTTTAACAGCAGGCCATAAGAAACCATCTGCAGTACATATGAAAGGGGTAAATCAGTCCTGTGAATCTCAGGAGTACAACTGTGTGTTCACAAGCATCCATTAGTATTTTATCTATCAGATAGTTCTATCTGGATAGATCTGGAGCACTTTTGTAACAATTGTTATCAGAACTAGTTTGGGAATGTCAGTGGATGTGTCTGGAGGTTGGAATGGTTTCCATGAGCGCAGATACAGGCTGTGGGAGATGCTGTCAGGGGGCTGGGGTACCAATGTTTTAACAGTGAGTTCTGGATGCCCACCACTCACTCTGCAAGGGAGACCTTCCCTCAAGAGAAAATCCAGTAAAGGAAGTCTCTGAACCCTGGTCTTGATGATAAAAGCTCTGGTAAAGTGACCTCATTCAATGGTTCCAGCCAAGATTCCTTCTCTGGGGTCTGCCTGTTCTTAGCTCAGTTGTTCCAGATGACAGCGTTGCAAGGGCAGTAGATGTTTGTCCTGGAGCTGATTTCCAGGGAGTTCAGGCACTAGCCAATCATCATTTTGGCTACTTTTCTCCCTGTCTATTTTCCTGAGCAGTTGTGAGAGAATTTCCTCTGGTCTCCTTCCTGAGTGGTGTCCTGACTGCCATCCACAGTGCCACTGGGAGTTGAGCTCCTGAGGAAGCAAACCCTGATCTGGTACAGTGGGAGTGGAGCATCAAAATTAGGGTGCTCCCCAGTTAGGGACTCACTGGTCTTGTATTTGTGGGATGGGTCAGAAATGATTCTCCATCCCTCAGGCTGAGTAGCACAACAGCTTCTCTGTCCAAAAGAAGTTAAATCTATTTTTCTTCAAAACAGAGGTGCTACTGAGGGACAAGTCACTGCTCTGTGCTCTCACCTGAACTATGCCTGAGCTCTGTCCAGGAGAGTCCTGGCTGGTTTGGGCAAGAAGGTACCAATAACTGAGCATCTTCTGGGCCAGCTGCTGAAGCTGGGAATGGGTAATTCTCTATTTCTTACCTTCCTGCCATGTTTTGGAGCAGGATGAGCACAGTGCAGTGGAGTTGTGCCATACCTCACACACAGCCCTCCTTTCCAAGCCCTCAGCACCAGACTGGCTGCTGAAGCAGGCTCTAGCTCTTCTGGCTTTATGCTAACAGGCAGCATTGTTTCCCCTGCTGGGTAATTAAATAAAGCCTGGGGCTGGAGAATAACACAGGATCTGGGCTTTTGCATGCCCTCAATTCTTCACAGCAAGTGTTTGTGAAATAATGGAAAGTATTATGGAGCAATTTGATTTCATGAATTGTTCATACTGATGGCAAAGCATTCCCTAATTGTATAATAAACATCTGTTCTGCTTGATTAAGTACCCTCAGAACAGAACCATTTCAGAGAGTCTTCTTTCACTTGCTTAACCAATACAAACAACTCACTTTTTTAAGTGGTCCCTGCAACGTGTGCTGACCTTCATTTGACAAAACTGAAATGACAGCAAGGAAAACAAATTACTGAAATTAAAAGGTGGTTTTTAAACCCTTTAAACTGTCCATTAAGCTCAAGCACAAATTCTCAGTAAGAAGATTTAGAGTCTGCCATGTAGTCTTATGGAAAAATCTTATGTTCTTAGAGAACTCAGGTTTGATTTGTATGCTTCAGTAGCCATAGCTAAAATGGCAGCAATTCTCTAGCTCTAAATGCCCCAACAGGAGAAAGGGTCAATTCTTTGAGTTTTGAGCTTTCTTCTTTCGAAGAGTGGATCCAGGAGAGGAAAAAAAAAAAAAAACAAAACAAAAAACAGAGGAGCAGTTTATACCATTGAAATGCATCACAGACATCAATGGACTGCAAGGGGAGGAATCTTGTGTGGAAGCCTGTAACAGGACAAGTCACTGATGCAGCAGGTTTGGAGTACTCACTCTTTTATGTGTTTCACCAGCAAAGGCCTAAGTGAAAGCAAAGGGCAGTCAATAACTCATCAGACATGATGTAAAATGAAACTAATGTTCAATCAATTAGGTACCATAACCATTCCATGAAAGTATCAATTGGAAATAAAAGCAGTTTAAGTAATTAAGCAGCCTTTTATAGGCATCTGGGGATGGGAACTGCTCTGTTTTCACAAGTGGTATATTCTAACAAGAATCTCTTGTCAATAGCTGCCAGAGATGCATGGCTTCAGATGCTAAACTGGGTTATTTCCACAAATAGTACCTCTAGCATATTGAGTTCACTGAGATAACACAGTGAAATTTTTGTCATTTTTATTTAAATGCATTTCTGCTGTTCCTGAAGGTGCTTTTACACATGCCAACATGTATGAAAAGACAATGAAGCTAGAAGGTATAGTAAGATTTATCTCATAGAACAAAAATTCTTGGTTTATGCCTTAAGTTCCATTTGCTATCTGCTTCACCTGTGCAATACCTATGAGAATCAATTAAAGATTTTTTTGGCACAGCTGAAGGATGTATACTCCTATTTATTATTCTTTTATTTTTTTATGTTGCAGCTGAGTGATTTTAGTTAAGAAGTTCAACTAATTTCCATTGTTTTTCTTTCCTCTTTTTCTTTTATGGAAAAATCTCTCAGAATCTCTGTAGAACAGAAACTAGAATTTGATCACATTGTTTATTCTGTCTCTTGGACAACATTTGTGGCAAAATGTTGTTTTCATTTACTATGACATAAGTAATGTCATAAGTGTGTGTTAACAAATCTTCATTATTATTTCTGTGTATTAGGAAACAATTTGTTGTTAAAAGAATAGGATCAGTGGATGAAGTGCATCATTTAAGGTTATTACAGCTAGTTGAAAATATTCTGTTCAAGTGGGCTGCAGAAAAATGAGTGTTTACGAAGTCGGGGGGTTTTTTACTTTGTTTTGTTTTTTAATATTAACTCTTCATGAGTGATTTTTTTAATTCTAAAAGCACAATGAGAAATCTGAATATTTTTATTTTTTATAGAAATTGTTTCATTTGATTGAGCTGTGACAAGACAGCTGTGATATAGTTACCTTGTCTCCCTTATGTCTTAGGGCATAAATTACTTGCTGAACTTCAAGTATGAAGTAAAAAAATTCCTTCCTGCCTTAGGAATATCAGTTACTGTCCTCTGATATATGGGTGGTGATTAAGTTGGACTAGTGTACTGAGCAAACTCTGTGAATCCCAAGTCCCCTGAGACAGGAGGCTTTGTTGTTTAAAATGGAAAATCATGTGATGAAATGCAGCTCCCTTGGTAGTGTTGCAAACAACAAGAATTCAGCTGCATCTGCTTAGGCCAGCCAAGTCCACCCTGAAAGGAAGGTTGCTGTGCATTAAGAAGGGAAATTGCAAGATAACAATAAAGTTCTGATTTTGCTAGAGCTAGACTAGTGTATAGAAGTTATCTTAAATATCCTGTTCACTAAATAGGCCTTGTTTAAGTATGGGAAAGACTGAGGGGACACCTTCCTACTGGAGAGCATTATTTGAATGCTGCAAGGTGGTTGAGCCATTGCAGGCAGTATCTTTCTTACAGAAAGGAAGAATGAGAATTCAAGTCCAGTTTAACATTTCAGGAGCACCTGAAATAGTTGGAACATGGGAGAACTGGGTCCCAGTCTGGGTCCCCAGAGAGGAAGGGCAGTAATAATAATTTGGGGTTTTGTCCTTCTGATTGAACACCTGTGTTGTCCATGTGGGAGCATGGGGCATTTTGGGATTGTCCTGCATTTTGGAATAGCCAGCTGCTTAGAGAACATTGCTGGGAGGTGAAAGATAAGATTCAGAACCCTGGGAGCAATCAGAGCATCAGACAGTGATCTTCAGCTTGTGAGGTGAATATTTCCCTGGAGAAGTTGTCCAGACAAACTTTGGTCTCCCTCTCTGAGGTGTCTGCTTTTCCTGATGGACTGCATAAGAATCCTGTATCCTATAGTATTACGATGCTTGGATAGCTTCCTAAAAGGTCTCCTGTTTCTCAGGCAGAAAAGACATTTTTTGTGTTTTATGCAGTAAGGAAGATTGAATAACTGCAATGAACTTCAAAGGTACTGAAAATCTTGTATTGAAGAGGGTGGAGGGTTTTTTCAGAGAAAACTATCAAAATAAAAGCTTCCTTAGATGTATTTATTACTGCAGAGAAAATGAGGTGTCAAATAGCCAGGGAGTTCTGATAGCAGTGTTTTATTTTTGGGAAGCATCAGAACTGTTATTGCTACCTTTTTTTTTTTTTCCCTTTTTCCCCAAGGAAATTTCTTGCCCAGTGAGCCTCCCCTTCCCAAACTATCTTTTCTGAAGCACTGCATGTCCCAGAATGTAGGTTTGGATTATATTTATGTAAAAGGGGCAAGGTGTGCTGTGTGGGCATATGGCTACTGTTCCATATATAGAATATTACCCTCAGCAGTGTTAACATTCCAGCTGCAGAGATCACTCATGCATATGCATAGTCCTCCAGGAGCAGAAAAGGCAGGATTATTGCATGTGTCTGAAAGTCTTAATTAACAGACTTCAGCAGGGTGAATGGTAGGTAAAACTTATTACAAGCATCACTGTAGTAGTGTGTCTGTGAAAAGGCAGGTTATGCAGGAGGTGGACTGAATAATTACTGTGGTCTTAAAACTTATGAAAAATGTTATCTGGTATTTATTGGGTAGAGATATATGACATGTATTTTTTTTTGAGCAAGATGAATACCAAGCTGCACTGGACTTCAACCTGCCTGGAAGCAGAATTTGGGCTTTCTTTTCTTCTTCTGATCCACTTGAATGAATGGAATCAACAGCAGAGAGTATGAGCTTTTTTTAACAGATGAAGTGCAGGAAGGCATTTAATTAAATTAAAGCTCGGGAAATGTTAAACCTGTGAAAGGAAATACTTTTTCTAGGCTCCATGTAATTTCTTTTTGTTGCTCCTTGAATGCTTTTCAGACATAGGTGTATGACCAAGGTAACCAAGAGACAGATTTGTCATCTGGTTTGCAGCATCCCCAGCAACTGCTCAAGTGCTTGCAAACTTCTCTCTGGAATATTTCCTTGCCAGACTTGTCAGATGCCTGCAGATTTGTATCACAGAAATGGAGCTTTGGAGTGTCCACTCCAGCTCTTACTGTGGAGGTCTGTGGCACCGCTCTGCTCCATTCCTTTTGGCCACAAGTCATACTGGGCATCCTCCCCTCCTACTGGGAGAAGAGCAGGGCCAGCAGAGTCTGTGCTAGTCCTCATTTGTTGTCAGACAGGGCAAACCAAGCTGCCAGATGGGCTTTGGGAGGGCAAGCAGAATTTGCCTCTCAGCTACCAAGGGTTGTCAGCCAAAAAGCCACTTGTTGTGTCCCAAAGGTTGCTGTCTCACTGCTGTCAAGACCAATGCTGTAATCTCATCTATTTGACAAGCTTTAGGGCAAATCATGTGTCCCTGGTTAGGAAGACCAGAGCTGTGTGGGCATTCTGGATGTTTCTTTGCCTTTTTCCTCCAATGGAATGCTTCAATTTGAGCCCCAAACTCTCCTCTTTGACTTTTTGGTTGGCTACTGATTTTTCTTTACCTCTCACCATCAATCAAAACTGTGGCTTTGTGAGGAATTTCCTGCATCCAAACATCTGGTTCTGAAGGCAGGAAAACTTCCTCAGTACAATTCTTACTTATTGATCACATGCATCATCTGAGCCCTGATTTTCTGCTATACAGAAAATCAAAGACACATGAATTTGACATGAGGGTAAGAATAGTGCATGTGGGACAGTCCATGCCCAAAGATCACTGTGGGGTATGTATTTATTGATTCAAAGTGGTCCAAAGCATGACTGGTCTGTTATATGCTAGAAGATTTTCCCACCAATTGAAGGTTTTCAACTTTATGCTTGTGCTTGAAGTTTTTCCTGCCTGAAATCCATCTATAACTCCCTTTGGACAGTGCAGATTTCCATGGAACCATCCTGGAAAGCACTGGTGAGGCCAATGAAATAAAATATGCTTCTTGCATGCACAACTTATATTCTCTTTTATCTGACTTCATAATGAAATTCACCCTTTTAGTGAAGGAGTCTGAAATGTTTCTCATCATTTGAACATTTTTCCTGTTCTTTTTCTAGTATGCTATTAGAAAACCGTACTTAGCAATGAGCTGTTTATTGTCTTATTTAAATGAAATTATGCTCTTCACGTGGTACTTCACAGTTGATTACTACATTTATCCAGGCTTCAGTTTTTGAGTAGCCTGTGGATGCACCCAGGAGTTCCAAGTATCATGTATGTATGAGAGCACTAGGTCAAGAAAAATTGCTTTGAAATGCTGTACAAATAATGATCCCAAAAGCTATATTTCACTGGCTTTATCTGTGTATGTGACAACTGTGCTAAAATAACCTGAGAGTGCTCCTCTGAGTGAAGTTACTGCTCTCAACAGTGCTGACAAACAAAACAATTTCTTTCTTTGGTGGCATATACTCCTGTTTTATTGTGTCTCGTTCCTGGAAGCAGGAATGTGTTTGGAGGGCATGACACCTCAATGAGATCCTGTGGTGCATATGACATGGTGACAAATGGCTACTTTGCAGAATAGAATATGATAGAGACTGTGGCAGAGTTCCATGGCCAATTTTGCTTAAGAAAAAGAAAAATAGACAAAAAGCAAAACAAACAAAACCCCCTTTCACTAGAAACCAACAGTAGTATAGTTCTCAGAGAAAAACCTAGAAAGCTTCAGGGGGGCTCTCCATGCTTGAAAGCCACACAAAACCCTTTTCATGCCACCCTGCTTCTTCCCACCCCAGGAGAAAATTTCTCTGTGTCAAACACGCTTCTCTCTGCTGGTGTGCTTGATTTTAGGGGGCACATTGTAAATGTAATGAAGGGGAGCATTCCTGATGAAGTTAGAAAACAAGAGCCTGTGCTGACATTTGTGGAGCATCCTTGCCAATAGGCATATGCAAAGATTTACTGTTTATAGCAGTGGAAAGCTATGATGCTGTGCCTCTGACTCATGGGAGCTATATATTTTGTTCTTTAATGCTCATTAGTGTTGTAGGAGGCTCAGATTTTAAAAGGGGTTGCCTAGGTAGGTTGTCACTTGGTGATGAACATAACCGGTGCAGTGAATCTTTCTGACAGCTCACAATCATAATTATTTTCAGAATATCAACAGAAGAGCTGTAATGCATGGTTTATAGCTTTTAGCTGGTGGTTTGTGCAGTGGTGGGCTTTGTTTTGCAGATATATCTACCACACCAAAGCAATTTTCTATTCTTTCACCTTCTGTGGCATTTTCCCTCGAAAATCTGTTCCTATTACACACTGCCAAAGCTATGGGATCCTTTAAGAATGCATGGCTGTAGCTGAAATCTGCAATTTGGTGGCAACATTTTCAATTATAAATTTCATAGCTGCAGCATCTCTCTATAGAAACCAAAAGTTTAATTACAGGAAAGCAATGCTAATTAGGGAAGGAAATACTGTGGCATTACAGTAAATAAATGTAACAGGGAAAAGTTATTCACTGTGCTGGCTGCTACCAAGTGCTCGTGAAGGTTTCCATTTCCCCTGGGTGGTCTGTGATGGGATCTGGGATGCTGCTCCCAGAGCCACTGGTTTGCTCTGGCTTGTGCCCCAGGAGCCAGAGCCCTGCTCTGCACTCATGGCACTCGTCCCTTGTGGTTTTTCCCCTGGGGAATGAGGCCTTTGTGTGATGCCATCTATGAGCCCCACAGAGACAATGTGTGTGACACTTTCAATATCTAGAGAAGAACAGTCTTGCAGGCCAATCTTACAGCTCCTGGAACTCATGCAACACTTGGGTGTGGGCAGACAGGTCCTGAAAGCACAAAAAAAGGCATCTCTAAAGAAGAACCTTTGTTGCTTTGTATTCAGGAGGGGGTTTGTTCCCTCCAATTTTATTGCTGAAGCCTAAAATATCTTTAGATTGTGCCTTCTGTCCCCAAAGTATACTTGAAAATACCTTTTATCTTTTTTTTTTTTTTTTTTTTGTTTAGAACTGGATAAATCTGATGTACTTTTAATAAAAAGCAAAAAAGACGACATGGAAAAAAATTCAGACTATGAAAAAGCTGGACACAAAATACAAAAAAATTTGCAAACTCATCACAATAATTTAATCAATTCTAGTCTGGTGGATTTTGCATTGATTCACAGGCTTAGCACATGACTTTTAAAACTCAATGCAGCATAGTATTGGAGTGATAAGAGTGCACACTGCTGACTTGAGAGGTATTTTAGTGGGCATAGCAGATACCTGAGAGCAGAGTCTGAGGTGATATAATTTCTTGTGACTCTAATACATTCTAGCTCTGCTGATTTACATCTGCTGAGGATCTTATCTATGGGAATTCCTTGATGCTCAGTGCTATTATTCTGACACCTGCCAAAGTGTCGATGGAGAATGGACCATAAAAATATCACTCCGTGATGGAAATGAATGTAACTTTAAGATCAGTCATTTGTGCTAGCCAGATTTTGTTCTCATCCTAATAGAACTTTTAAGTGTCTATTTCATTGCCAGGATAAATGGCCAAGCTTTAACTACTGCAAATGAATGCAGAACTATAAAACTTCAGTATAATCATATAATTTATTTCTTAATTTTCCGTTAGTATAGAACCAATCATCTGTTGAAGAACACTGTGATGTCAATTGGGTGCCATATATTTGACATGCAGAAATGAAATCTGTATTCCTGAGAATGCAGACTTAGAATGATTTTTATCATAATTTTAAAAATATCTCACAAAGAGAAGTTATTCATTATTGTCTTTATTTTATAGCTCAAGAATAGGGTGCTTAGAAAGGTGAAGTGACTTTTTCAAGAAGTTCAGTGGTGGAAAATAAAATATTGTTAACATGACAATGGTATTTTATTATAAATGCCATTTTATAATAAATGTCATTTTTATAAAATGACGAGATTTCATTACCTTCAGGGAGGCCAAAATTTCCTTTGGAGTCTCAGATATAACCCATATGTCTGGTTCATAACCTTATTTGCAAGGAAAGGTATTCTCAATCTTTTGCCAAGCATGAAGCACACCTTTTAATAATAATCTCATAACTTCCCTGGGACTGCAACCAATGATTTCATTAAAAAACAGGCTTTGAATTTGAGCTCATCTTTCTAGCTGTGAGAATAGAAACCTTAGGGGCCTCATAACCTCAGGGCTCCATAATCAACCACTGGTTGCTGTACAGCTGTTTGATAGAGACCATGCTGGAATTTACTACTTGCAGCAGCAAAATAAGCCATGGTTTTGGTACCCTTAAAGATTCCTAAGCAGTTCTTGACCTTTATTCTTTTTTTTTCATCCCCTGGTGAAGTGGTTGTTGACTCTGCCACAGGAATCATTTCTGTGTACAATCTAACCTGTGAGTATCTGCAGTCATACAAGAAGGAAGAATTTTTTCACTGGAAGGGTCGTCAATGGAATGGGCTGCCCCAGGGATGTGGTGGAGTCACAAGAATCCAAGAAATGACTGGATGTGGCACTCAGTGCTGTAGTTGACAAGGTGGTGATCGGTCAAAGGTTGGACTCAATGATTTTGGAGGCTTTTCCCAGCTTTAATAATTCTGTGGTAAGGATGTGCAAACTTGTGGAGCTGTAAGTGGGCCTAAATTCCAGCAAGTGTACAAGATGAGACCTGGAAAACGTGGGAAGGTGTAGGCAGCATGACAGGCAGTGAGTGCTCTGTTCTATGGCCAGCACCTGCAGTAACTTCAGAGAACGAGGAGGGATTTCATGCAAAACAACGGGAGAACAAATATTTGAAAGGTTTCTCTGAGGCACTGCAAACAGCTCCAGAGTGAACACAAATGTGAGCAGTGAAACTGTTTTTCAATCCAGTACTTGTATAACAGCCTGAGCCGAATTACTGCACATTGATTATCTCTTACAATATGATTTTACTATTCTAAGAAACATCTGACTCCTTGAACAATTCCAATGCCTTCCATGAGAGTCCAGGAAGATTTTATTCTGAGTATCTGAGCCTAGAGTTTTGCTTTTTCAGGGTTTTTTCCTCAGTAGAATTGTCAATGAGAAAATCTATTTTTTTTTTAATAAAAAACCAACTTCACTTCCAGAACTGAATTTCTGACAAAAATAATAATGAAACAGATACAAGGAAAATGTGTCAAAATCAGCCAGTTCATCAACAAACACAATAGCATTAATTTTACAGGAGAATAACTCAATTAGGGAGGAAAGTCACTCCTCTGTCCATAATTAGTTGGTGTGTCTTGGTTGTGCAGTGGTGCTCACTGACTATGGATTATTCAATACCATGGAATGATGGAGGTTTTTGAGAAAGGTGGAAATGTACTTTTCGGGGTCCTTTTGGACCTACCTTCCCACACTTTCTTTCTCTTCTACTTCATTATTCCTTTTCATTGAGGCTTCTGCTGCTTTTATCCCTTCCATTGTGCATTTGCCTGCCAGGTTTATCATTGTGCACCTAAAACCTGAAGAATAAACTCAGCAGGAACTATCTGAATAAAGCTGAATAAATTTCTGCTTCATCTCCCCTTGGCTTCTGCATTTCAGAAGTGCTAGAACCATTAGTCTGCTTTGCACCAGACTTGAATGTGAGCATGGGGGAGGAGGAAGGAAAAAGAAAAATACAGAAGAACTGGAGTAAATATTTCTGCTAGTTACAAGTGAAAGCCTGTGTAAGGTATGGGGATCACATCCAAAGCCATATAAACCTGTACAGCTCTGCTGCTGATCCACACAGAATTTTACTCTGTTTCGGTTACAAACTCATTTATTGTTTCTGCCTCCTGTATTCTTCTTTAGAGCTACAGATAACATTGGAGTTTTTAGGCTCTTCTGTTCCTGTACAAGTTCAGCCTTTGTAAGTAAGGTGTTCCTCAGTGGGAATAAGGGAGACACACATGGAACGTTTCATTATAAAGAAATTTTATGCGTCTGTTTATACTCAGGTTCTTTAGAAAGAAAGAAAATAGAAATTGTATTTCTTTCTATTAATTGAGGAAAACTGATACCAGGTTAGTTAGACACACTTCTTTAATTACTTGGTTTCCATATTTGCTATAGTTTACACACTACTTGCACCCCCCACAGTGTTTTTTAAAATCTCTTTTTTCTTTAAAAATGCACTTTTAAGTTGCAGGATTAGTTAAGCAAAAGGAATATAAAAATGTCTTCCTAAGCACGGTTGATTTTGGTCTGCTCCCCACATGTTACTGATTTTGCTACACTGTTAATATATTGTCTAGGGAGTTAGTTCTGTATGCAATGTACCATCTAAAGTACATGGAATTCTAGAGATGGAATCAATATTAAGTGACTTGATAGTATCTTTATTATGTTTTAATAATATTGGGGTTTACATTTAATTTCCTTGTGTTCAAATTTGGTTCTTTGTTTTAATTCATCTGCTCATCATCTTTTTCTTATTAATGGCTAGAAATGTTCTTATAAATTAATTTGTTTCTGGGAATTTTGCCTTTTTTGGAAGGGCTGGGTTGGTTTACTTAATTTTCTTTGGATGAATGGATAAAGTCTCTCAATGGCTATGATGTAAATTAAAAATAACTGCACTGACGTCCGTGGCTATTGCATGGAGAGACAGGATGGATTTTACCATACCCCTCCACATCTAAGAAAGCACAGAAAATTTATTCCAACATCTCTTACAAGAAGGAGGCCCTTAAGACTGATTTAATTTGATGACTATTTCTTATGGACTTGTTTGAGAGATATAGATAGATCGACAGATATATTATCTTTTTAGTTTCTTCTATTTTATATATATAAGCCATACCACGTGATGTCTACTTTTTCAATGATTTAGAAAACTGTAATATGCAGGTCAGAATTAAAAACCCACATCACAAATATTCAGAAAAACTTTACAAATAATCTGATTGCAGCAGTTCCAGCCTTTTCCCAGGGGACTCCTCATCAGCAGCATTCAGAGAATGTGTAAACACTTCACCTCAGAGCAGGGAGGAAGAAATAATCCCTGGTCAATTGGCCCACAATCATCAGTGCACCATAAACAGCTGGTGGTGAATAACTCTCATCCTTACTGAGAATTGCAGCATGCACAGAACACAACTCCTGCCAACTGCTCTGTGCATCCCTTTGTTAAAAAATAAAATAAACATTTTTCACTTATAGCCATGTGTCTGTGTAATCAGTTTCTCAAATTAAAATGGACAGAAAAATGCAGAATTGGAATGGATCAAAGGTCAGTAAATATTCTGGCATTTCTGATTTTAAAGGGAAGTATGAAATAATTATTTAAAATGCATGGAAGAATAGAAAATCAGAAATAAGGGTGTTATATTTATGGAAGTGGGAAAATTGGAAAAAATTAAAATAGCCTGAAGCACCTTTACAGTTGCAAGGAAAGGAGGGAGAGGGAGATAAAATACTTTCTATGATATATAATGAAGAAAATCAAATATTTTTATAAAATTGTTGGTTGTTATTGTGACCAAATTATCCAATTAATTACTAAACATAAGGAGCCCAATCTACCCCATTTGGCCTTTGTTTGAACATTTACGTTATTAGAGAATTAAATTCATTATTTTTGTTTATGATTTTTTCCAGGTGTCATATTTTCTATTTGAATATTTCTTCTCTTAAAATTTTATCAATATGTTTTGGTTTTTTTAATTGGTTCAGAGAATAACATATTTTTATTTTACTGGAAGAGAGAAAATCATGTAAGCAGAAGCAAAATGTGGTTAAGGAGATAATTTGCTCCTAAAATCTATTAGCATTTAAAAAAAAAAATTAGTATTCTTTTAGTTTGGGTTTGTTTGTTTGTTTGTGGGGTGTTGTTGTTGTTTCTTGGGATTTTGCTGGGATTTTTTTGTGTTTTTTTTTTTTAATTCTGCAGCCTGCATCTTCGTGAATAAAAGTATCAGCGCATTGCTAAAAGTCTGTTTTATTTTTTAGACTGCTACAGAAAAAGAGCCATGAAGGTTTATTTGTGTTTCACCTTTAATTTCTGTGCTTCATGGACAATGGATGTGATATACAGATCTTTGACACGTCCTAACTTGGCTTCGTTTGCTGAAAAAATTTCTGTAAAATGGGTAAGTCAAGATGGGAATTAGTCAAGATGATAAGGTTCCCATTGTAGTTAGTTTTTATCCTTCTTAATACATTTAGCCTATTTTAGGGCATTTTTATCTTTCTTGTACTGAAAAAGTGGCA
Source organism: Agelaius phoeniceus (assembly GCF_051311805.1). Classification (NCBI taxonomy): domain Eukaryota; kingdom Metazoa; phylum Chordata; class Aves; order Passeriformes; family Icteridae; genus Agelaius; species Agelaius phoeniceus. The sequence goes on along the minus strand of NC_135266.1, from coordinate 110,572,311 downwards.
TTTCTCAGGCAAGTATATGTGCAATTATATGTGTATTTTTATCCCTTTTTGTGAGGTAATAAAATATGTTGGGAAGAAATCAGTATTTCCCTCTTCCTACAATTACAATACATTTAGTAGGTTACTTTTCTTAGTTATATGTAGTCCTGATGACAGTCAAGTAAAATATTTTTTTAAATTTTTTTCTAGCAGTAAAATAATCCGCAAATATGCCTTTCTAATTAAATTTTATTCTCCAAATAAGGGTCCAGATAAAACAACATTGTTCCACATTATGAATGTTGCTTGTTTGGTCTTTAATTCTCCTGATTTTTTTCAGTCTCAAACATAAGTCCAACCCCTTTGAAGGGCTGTTTATTGGCAGGGATTTCTCAGCTTTTCCAGGTAATTTATTATGGTCAAATGTCTGAAAGACTCTTTCTAGCAGTCTGTGTTCTCTTGGAGCAAAAGCTCATTACTCTTTGACAAAATCTTCCTGAATCTGGAGGAAAAACTCTTCACAGTCTCAATAAAAGCATTTTACTGACTAGAACAGTGCTATCATTAATCACATCTTCCTTCCCAGCCCTTTCTTGCATTCTTTAAACACAGTAATAGTAGAAGACTATAAAAGTAGAAACATCTATTTTTTTTAACTTTTTCTAATGTAGCATCTTTTAAATCTCATGTTTCTGTTTCTTTTCTCTATGGTCTCCTTAATTTGCCCACATTTTTCAAGCATTATCCCTAAAAGACAGACAAGCCTAAGTGGCACAGGAAATAAAGGGAGCAGAATAACAATCTTGTGCCTCTGACACCACATAAACACTTAATAGGTCACAGAATGAAGTTTGCTCACTTGTTTGCAAAACTTGCTGCTGCACAAATGGCATAGTCTGAACATTTGAAATGTGTGCTCTTTATGTGAAGCTAAGAGTTACCAGACACTATTGATGAGGCCTGAACCCAGAGCAGATCTCTGGAGAACCCTGTTTCATGTCAGACTGAGAAGACTCACCAGAGGATTGCCTCTGCATATTTTGATTATTTTTTGGTCCTTTTTTCCCCTTTATAAAACATACAATAATTTCACCATCACCATGTTTCCCCAATTTCATTAAGACTGTCATGTAGTTTATGACTTCTTCCCCTCATGCACTTAAAGTGTCAAAAGGGGAAATTCCATTGACTTTGCTTCTTGTTAACGTTATTCTTTCAAGGCTTTGTGAATGGATTGTTTAATTCTCTCCAGTATCTTTCTGGATACTGAAGTGAGGCTGACAGGTCTATGATTTTCTTGTACTCTTTTGTTTGGTTGTTTTGTTGGTTTTTTCCCCTCTGTTAAAGACTAAGTTTTATCTTCTCCTGACCTGTGCTGCATCAGCTACACTCCAAGTCACAGGAAATAATCACTAATGACTTGGAGGCTGCTTTTACTACTACTTCAAATTCTTGAGGAAGCCCTGGTTACTTAGATACTTCCATCATTCAAATATTACTTAATCTCTCCATAAATAGATGAATACTGGCTATAAATAACCATTTAAATTCTATTTTCGGTACTGTGAATGACAGGGATATATTACTGAGGAAGCAGAGACTGAGTATTAAAAGGGTGTAGGGAGGAAATAATTTAGACTTTTAGGAATTACTGGCTCAATTAAATCCTAAGTCATAAAAGAGTTATAAGCTAAGGTCATATGTAAGAAGTTCTCCTTACTTAAAAAATGAATCAGGGTCATCGGTCTGAGCCTTTTTAAAAAGTTTCATATTGGCCTTTTAATTCTTTTATAGTTCTTTTAAGTTCAGTGACAGATTTAGTTTTGTTTAACTTGTCTCTACATGTATTGAATCAAGAGCTGGTCTTTTACTGAAGAGGTATGTAAGCTGCAGATTTTTTAGAATTATTTTGTACGATTCAGTCTGGGGAAAAAATAGAGAATATTTTACTTAATTAACTGAGAATTAAATAACATCTTGCAATTTGTATATATTTTCTCCACTGAATTAATTTCTGTAGGCTTTTTCCTACCAAATCTAAAAGGATCAAATACTTAATTTGAAATTCCATCTAATTAAAGGAATTCTGTATTTTATTGATTTCTTAGCAGAAGAGAACAATTCAAAAGCAAGCAATATGACACTAGGGGAAGCAATTGCCTTTAGCATATTTGATGCTGTATTTCAGTATTTCAATTTAAGAGAGTTTTATACAATTTACCGGATGCATTTTATTCTCACGGTTTTTTTTTAATCTCAGGTTTCACTACTATGTAAATTTTAATGGGAAAGAAAGAAAACTTAGATTGCAAACACAAGGAAAAATCTTGTACAAAGTTGAAAACCAGATTAAATAAATTGGACACCCTACACAGTGCAATATATATTTTAAACACGTACCCATGATGATATTCTTAAAGGTCACAGATGATCTCAAACTGCAAGTTACCTTTTAGATAAAAATGTTGATTATAATGAAAGTGATTGTAAGTGTGGTTCAAATTGTTCTTTTATTTGAGAAGTGTCTCTTGCTCTCTCCTCTTTCCTGTTAATTACTGTGTGGAGGAGAGAAGCTTCTGCTGCAGCTGTGCAGGAGGTGACAAATAGTAAAGCAATGTATGGACAATAGGAGTGAAACCAGCTTTGCCTTATGCATTCATACCCTTGGAAAATATGTTTCACTTGTCCAAATGCAGGCTGGGCTCCCTGTCCTTGCAATGGAGCTGTTAGAAATATCCCTGGAAAGGTCTGTGGGCAGGTCACCAGTGCCTGGCCTCTGACAGGACACTGCTTCAGGCACGTGAAGAAACACAAATGTCAAAAGCAGTGATGCAATTATTGCATTTGCTGTAATTGAAGCCAGAAAGCCTCTGTCTTACAAAATACATCAAAGCTTTGGGGAAGTAAAGTAAATATTGAACGTGGCAGTCATGTATAGTAAACCCCAGACTTATTACTATGGGATTTCCACATTTTTGTGCTTTTCATATCAGTGATTAATTATGAGCCCCACTGTGACTGTGGTCACAAGGGTTTTCAGGATGAAGAAGAGACGAGAATGTTGACTCTATGATCAGAAGGTTTGATTTATTATTTTATGATATATGTTACATTAGACTATACTAAAAAGCAATAGAAAGGAAAGGTTTCTTGAGAACTTAGCTAAGTTAAGAATAGAAAAGAATGAATAACAAGGATCTGTGTCTCAGACAGAGCAAGAGCCAGCTCTGCCATGAGTGGTCAAGAAATCCAAACACCCACAGGAGACCAATCACGGGTCTACCTGTTGCATTCTACAGCAGCAGATAACCATTGTTTACTTTGGTTACTGAAACTGCAGCTTCTCACAAGGAAAACTCCTAAGAAAGGATTTTTCATGAAAGATGTCTGTGACACCCCACCTTTCATCCTAAAGGGAAAGTTATTAATTATTACAATGAGTCTTCTCCTTCTCAAAGTTACTTAAGATAGGGCTGAGACTGGAATGAGAGATTTATAATTTAACACAGCCTCATTTTAATTTTTTTTCCAGCACAGAAAGACTAAGAAACATTCATATCTGGATGTTGTTTACTCTTTTGTAATGACTTAAAAAAAAAAAAGGAAAAGAAAAGAAAAGCAGGGTACAGTTGAGAATAAATTTTCCAGTCTTCACCTGAAATTTAATATCCTAATTTGAAGCCTTGCTGTTTTGGACCAGAAAATTGGTGTCATGTTGGACTATTTCCTATTTTGAGATGGGTATTTTATGTGATTTTTGAAACTGTTCCAGGGACATAATTTTCAGAAACAAAAAAAAATTCCTTTGCTTGCCAGGTAGAGTTCTCCAGTATTTCATATATCTGTATCACCAAAGTACACTCACTACAATAAAATATGAATGAAAATAGGCATTCTATGCAAACTGACTATACTTATAATGTTTTTCATATGGTCTTTTGTACAAAGCTTCCAGGTTTTCCTATATCCATGCTATTCATTGGGAATTTCAGCTCATTTGTGCTAATGCCCTTGTATTATATCATTATTAAGGGATGGTGTAGGGTGCATCTCGCAGACCTGATGCACCAGAGGCATCCCCATTTTGGAAATAAATGAAATAAGTAGTAGTTGCTTCTCTCTGCCTTAACAGGTGGGATAATTTTGGAAAGAAAATCTAAAGTATGGAGCAGTAGTTATGCTTGTTACAGTGAATCAAAGGCACAGTAGGGGAAGGGGAAGTAGGATCTCCACAGACAGAATTTATTCATCCTGCCATAAAAAAATCCACCCAGGGTGTGCCCAACACTGCACAAAAGGTGAGTTCCCAGCATGTAAAGTTATACTTGCTATCTATGTTCTTCTTTTTATTCTTCTTTTTATTCTACCTTGTTAAAACTGGTAAAATGCAATTTATTATACCTTTCTCTCTGAGATCCAGGAAGAATCCCACTCCATCTCTCTGTTTCTTCCCTTTCTCCCACAGTGCTGGTACAAAGCACTGGAATGGTGCTAAGGTGCAGTAAGGTCCTGGTTGGATATTAGGGTTGTAGGACATGCCCTGGAGCATTCCTGAGCAATAGTGCAGACCCTGCAGACTTGGTGGTGTGGGTGTTACGAACCTGTTTAAACACAGAAGGGCAAAGAAAACCAAACTCTGTGAATGCAATGGAAAGAACTTTTAAGGTTCAAAACATTCCCCCCAAAAAACGAGATAGAAACCTAACAAGATTAAATGTTGATGCCAAAAAAATTGGTATATTTTTATTTAATAGTAAGTGAGGTGAAGAAAGAAAAAGTTAGAAAAAGCTAAGGTTACTTTAAAAATCATTGGATGGGTTGCTGCCACCCCATGCTCCCTCTTTTGTTGCTGAGTCACTGTCTGCCCCTCCCTGCAAGTTACTGCCAAATCTCCCTCCTGCAGGAACTCTGAGACATAATGAATTTGTTATGGACTCTTAACCTAATGATATTTCTGCTATGAATAAACAATGTAAGAGCTGATGGTCTGTGTGAGGCCAATGTGTGCAAATGACTGAGGAGGGTCTTAGGAGCATTTTCAACTTTTGTTTTTGTACTTGCACAGAATGGTGGAGAACTGAATTAAGTTGAATGTTGGAAAATTTGGTGTGTATATATATATATACATCCACCAAGCTACTTGAAACTAAAAGGGCTATCTCATCTTGCCTAGAAACCCAGATCCTGTTTCTCCTAAAATAAATAGCTAAGTAGTTGTAATTACATTTAGGCTTCTGGTTTTGTTTCATTCCTTAGGAGAAATGCAGAGGAAAATCAGACAGCTAGAACTAATTTAAGATGCCAAGCTTTTGCTTCTGTTCCACATTATTTTGCATTGTATTTTTTTAAATTAAGAAATCGATGAAGGATACAGCCAATATGGTGTTTCTGTAAAAACAAAAATCTCATCTGTACAATAATTAGAATATAGATAGATGTTCCAGATGGTACACATGCAAAAGAAGGCTAGCTGCAAAGCAGATGGTATTATGACCATACATAAAGCAACTGGATAATCATTGTAATATTGTGACATGTCATATTATAAGAATAAATACTTTGTTTTCCTGAGAAAAAAAGGTAAAATCATCAGTAAATTAAACCACACAAGGCAGATGTGGCACTTATCCAGGAGTTACAGTTCTAATAGGAGCTTAGAGGCTTTATTTCTTTAATTCATTCCCCTTATGAAAAGGAGGTAATTCTAATTTGAGTAAAATGTCCTTTAAATTATTTAGATTATTCTGTATTTCCAAAATGTTGCCAATTCTTTTACTCCCCCTGAGAATACTCAACCATTACAAGTAGTTTTATTCCTAAGTTATTTTTCTTTAAATGCAATAGACATTTCTATAAAAATGTACAATGAAACATCACAATATCTGGTAAAAGAATGAAAAAAATCCTGTAAAGCTGGACAATTCCTATGATAAGACACAAGATCAATATTAAAATTTTTCTGGATGTTGTTTATATGAATAACATACTCAACAACCTAGATATATTACTAAATATTCAAGTAGCCAGCACCATAACTAGAAAAAAATATTCATATGTTGGTACTGCAAAGAATTTTTAGAGCTAATGGAATTTATCCTTTGAAAGTTTTTTTAACAGCACACAAGTTATTTCACAAGCATCAGTACAGAAATATGTGTATCTATCAATCAAACTTTGTGATCTACAGCAGATCATTTTATCTATAGTTTCCCTGGGTAGACATGTAAGTTTTTTTTGAGAAGGAAAATAAAATAGTTTCAAAAGGGAACAAAACAAAGCAACACAAAGGCCTTTCTTTGTAAACATATTAAGAGGAGAGAAACTTCTTCCAGGATGTCTCCTTTTTGATTTAGAAGGACATTATGCTTTTGTACAAGAAATACATGTATTTCTGAGAAAGCAGCCATTTATAGTGGGCATGTTAAAGTTCCAGGTCTGCATGCCAAGTCCTTATTGATGAAATAGATTGATCCTTATTGATCCTTATTAATAAAGTGTTGAGCTCCAGTAGCATTCCCTGGGATGCAACACAGGCTTGTCATTCCCTTCTAAACAAGAAAAAGTATTATTCTCTCATCCTGTTTCTGGATAGCAACTTCTGCAGACATTTCCAAACTCTTGCAAAAGAGTTTTGCCTAAGAATCCTTACAAGTCCTAGGAAATCTGAAAGGCAGTATTGCCTGCTGGTAATGCAGCACCCTAAAAGATCTGCCAGGTGTTTCAACCATTGTGGTTGAACTGAGCTGCCTCTGGTCTCTGTTACAGACAGAGATTTGGGAGGAATATTTTGGGTATGGTTTTGATTTTGTTCCACAGTCTAATGAAGTCTACTTGATTATGTCCAAGCAAATTACTCAACACCTTTTGACATGAAACACTGAGCCCTTTGTTCTGTACTGTGAAAAAGTTTCAGCTCATGAGTGCAGTTTGTGGAAGCAGTCATTGACAAGACAGCACCAGTGGATTGGCCTGCACTCTTATAGCAAAACTGTGCTAAGATTTGTGCAACTTCCTGTGCAAGAGACGGGATGGTTTGACTTGGAGAAGTGCAGTGATGTCAGCATATGAGAGACAGACCAGGACGTGTTGCTAGTGTGCTATGGAGACATATTTTAGCTGTAAAATGTTTCCAGTACAAGATTCAGCTCTAGCTGAACAGGTTCTTCTGAGTTAAAAGCCAGATCACTTGTTTCTTACTGGAATTAGGTAATTCTGTTGTTTTGGGATTTTCAGTGAAAAATGAATTGCTTTATTATTAGCTCAGAAGAATCAAGTTGTAAAAGAAAAAAACAACTTAATGCGCTAAATGTGCTTTTGGTTGTGATGGAAGGACATGACAGCTACTGTAGGAAGACATTTCCATGTTTATTTGACATACCATGGTGTCTAATTGATTAATAACCCTGCAAGGTTGTAAGCTATATTTGCAGCTGTCAAAAAAGCCCTCAAGAAAACAAAACACACACAGACAAAAACTCCCACAAACCAAAACCCTCTAAAATTTAAATCAACTAAGCATAAAAGTCCCAAAACAACCAACTTCTATGCCCCCCATAAACCCTCAAAATAGATAGTGTCAGATCTTCAGGCACAGATACATCATCCAGTCTGATGTCTATATATCACTCACAACACTGACTGCAACACTTCCCTTGATAAAAGCAGCTTGGCTGGATAAAGCCTGTGCTCCAAAAGAATGTGCAGTTGTGTACTGAAAACTTTTGGAACCATGAGAAACAGCAGCTGTCTTAACTTACTGTGATGAGATGTATTATAAGTCTAGTTAAAAAAAAAAAGTCAAATTTCTCAGTTGAATTGTCTGTTTCCATGTACTTATTCTTGCTCTACCTTTCCTCACTTCATTTGCTTTCTACACTGTCTTCTAAGGATAATTGCATGCAGTATACAAGTCACCTATCTTGTTTTTGAAGCTGAAAAGAAGCTGTATTTCTAGCATTATTCATTGTTAGGAATTATCTCCTTATCTCAAAACCTTATTTCTAGACTTCTGATCTTTGTTTCAATAGCCTGGTTCACAAATTGATTCATCTCAATGTGCATGGCTTTTTCTATCCTCAGTTATCTTTCTCCTAGTTTCTGGCACCTACCAATGTTTTCAGGAGTTATTCTTCATCCTGACTTGATGAGTGATGTGGTCTAATATTGATCTGTGTGGAAGACTTTTAAACTGCACACAGCCATAGTGCCAGGGAAATGGCTTTTTATTCATGGTGTTTTTCCCCAGCATCCAGATCTTTGTGGCTACATCTGCCATGCTTTGTAGAAGTTAAAAGAGATGCCCAGATAGGGTAAGTTCAGTCCCAATTCCTGTGGTTTTGCATTTTTTACAGGATTTTACGAGATGAGTCTCACATAAAAAGTGGAAATAGTTCAGCATAGGTTTTAACCTCTGCTCCTTTTACATTCAAATATGTTGTGCCCGAGGCACCTACCTGGTATGTTCAGAAGAGTTTTTCAAAGTCTGTGTTTGCCAAAGGAAAACAACAGCAGAATTTATTAATAGCTCTGCTTGTTAATCCTAATGTTTCATTTGCACAAAAAGATAATATTTTTTTACATTTTCACTACAATACTTATTATTACTAACTTGCCAACATTTGCAAGTTGGAATGATGCATTTTTATTTTGATGTCTTTATAATGAATGTATCTGCCTATTATGATCTTTGAGGAACCTGGGCCTGTGACTTGCCTGCAGAAATGTTTATAATACAGTAACTGCTTGTAACCTGCTGATTCCTTATGTTGTAGCTCAGAATTGATGCAGACTTTACCTACACAGGCATTTAAATTTCTGTTGAACACTACTCATGTTCTGAATCAGTAGGAGACAGTAAAATATTATTTGCCAGCTATGAGAATGAAGATGAAATGGGAGCCATTTGCTACATGACAGAGGAAGTGACCATCAGTGCAGTGAGGGAATAACCATGTTTCTTTCCTTCCCATATTTCTACCAGAGTCTAGCACAAAGATCACTTCCTTTGGACACAGGATAAAATTCTTGAAATCTACAGAAGGAGAAAGATATAACTATGTATGAATTACACCTTGAGGAATTATGCCTCAGCTCTGCTGGGTTCATGATGTAAACCCGCATATACTGTAGCCAAAAAATATAACATTGAAAAAGCATTGCTTTAAAGTCAACAGCTTATTTTAAGTTAGGGAAAGAATAAACAAAACATAATTAGTGAAGACTAAGGGAGAATGGGTGATGATTTTGAAAGAACAGCAATGAAACTGTTGACCAAATGCTTCTCAGTTAATATTAGACAAATAGAGATGAACTTGCCCATCACCTACAGATAATGGCATCTTAGTGCTTTGTGTATTCAGAAAAAATTCAGTGTTACTGGTGCTTGCTCCTTCTTTATTATCAGTGATATCTAAACAAGAAAAAACCTTTGTTTTGCCTAAGTCCACTGGCAAAAGAAATTATCTGTGCCTCAGCCACCTTGCTGAGAGTTTGTTTCCTGTTTCTGCCCACTTCTCTCCATTACAAGCATTGACAATATCCTACCTTTTTATATTGGCTCCTTTTACTTACTAGGGGATTAGAAAGCAGTAGCGAACTTTTCTACAGAAATAGATATTTAAAGATTCTTTACAAACACCTTTAATGCTGAATTATCATCTAGAGAATGACTCACAAGCTGAAGTCTGGTATTGTTATGTGAAAAAAGCCCAATCTGACTCCAGAGTCAGTTAACTCTCAAGCCATAGATCAGTTGTTCTTTGTCACAGAGAAAAAGGTACTGGAAATTTTGCAGAGGATATTCAAACTGTAGTGAGAGTCATGTCTTGGGGGGCTTTGTTAGGAAGTTTTGTTTGTTTGTTTATTTCATTTGGTTTGTGTTTTGTTGGGGGCTTTTTGGGGGGGTGTTATTTTGGCTTTTTGTTTTTTTTACAGAGATAGTATGAAAAATATCCGTCCTGTACTTTCGTTGCCCTTGTGATCTCCAGCAATGCCACACAGGGCGATTTATCCCACGTTAAATGAAGATATAGCACATGGGAGATGATAAGCAGGATATGTCTTTAAAATACAAAGTAATTAGCACTGCCCCCATCCTCCCACCCTTGGTGAGTGCTGTTTTTTCCTCGTGGGAGCAGAGGAGTTGTTAGCTGTGCCCAGGCTGACACAGCTGGGCTTTGCAGGCCCTGCAGGGAAGAGCTGATTTCCAAACTGAGCAGCTGCACATCATTCTTAAGAATAATTTAGCAGTTTTCTCCTCATTTAAGCCAAGCAGGCTCCAGAGTTTACTGAGACACTCCAACTGAGGGCAGAAGCAATTTCTGTGTGTATGAACACATATCAGACAATTTAGGGCTCCCTTCATTCCTAACCTGGCCGTGAACTGCCAGTGCCAGTTCAAGAGCAGCGAGTGCAATGTGCTGCTGGCACGAAATAATCAGCCAGGCACTTACTGTAATAAGTGGAGGCTCGATGAGCTCTGTGATGGGAACTCTGCTATAGCACTCTATTGTAAGGAGGACAATGGAGCAGGAGCCAATGGAAATTTTTCAAAAATCATTTCTGTGGAAGCTTGGCTTCAACGTTTTTCTTTCAGTCCGATATTGGTAAATATTTGTTGAGCAAAATATTTTAGTTTCTAAATAAATCACTTGAACTAATTAATTTAAGCTTGAAGTAGTTACTCTTAAGACCTTTCAATAAGAAAAAAAATAATTCCCTTTTTTATAATAAGCATTTACAAGACTTCTTGCAAATGGTTGTTAATGGAGAGACTTTTCAGACTGACTTTTTTTCCTTCTGAACAGACTACCTCAATAAAGTAGTGTTTTCTAATCAAACCAAAAGTTTTATTCCTTATCAAGATTGCAACTTTAAAGTAGTGTTTCATGTACTGTACTTGTTTTCTTTAGCTGTAAACTGATGGCATAGGCATTTAGGAAAATTCCAGTGTTTTACAGATTCTGCCACTATTGCACCAGATTTGCCTGGAGTGAAACACAGACACATTGCTCTTGCCCAAAGTCTAAAGCTACTTGTTCTGCTTTTATCACTGACAAGTGCATTAGCACACTCTATCAATCAAGATTTATAATATTTTACCTGTCTTGTGAACTTCCCAATCATGGAAGGCTATTTGGAAAGAGAAAAATTTTGGTAGCCACTAAAAGTTACATGGTACTAAGAATAAAAAAGTTGTTGGTTTTTGGTTTTTTTTTTTTTGGTTGTTTGTTTGGGTTTTTTTTTTTTGTTTTTAATATTTTAATATTTTAATTAATGTTTTAATATTTATTAGAACTGAAATGCATTCCTTATCTAACTAATAATTCCTTATTAGTTAGATAAGGAATGCATTTCAGTTCTCTTTGTAGGCATCAAATGAAAAAGCTTAACAGAGAGATTACTAAAAAACACCTAAAACTATACTTTTATTAAAAGAGAGTTAAAGTATTTTTAAAATGTACTAGTAGAAGGCATTTATTTATTACTTCCCTTTAAACTCATTGACTTGTAATTATATTATTATAATCATTATAATTGCCTAATGGGTACCCTACCCCCTTCACCTTCTCACCAAAAAAAGATGTTGTCAATAAAAAATACATTAAATATATGATTACCAGCAGATGATCACCTTCTGATCCAGATTTTTTTTGAAAAATCATCACTTCCACTTTGAGGTCACCTGGGCAATACTAGAGTACCAATGATTTTAACTTCTGAGACATCTGTATTCCTGACTGTTCTTCTAAGAAGGACATTTTGAGGTATCTTTAACATTGTTGAAAATCTTACTGCAAAATTCCATTACATGAGCAGCTAACCTCTAGAAGAGCATTCTTTCCAAATTTATGTGGTTCTGAATGTAAACTTCTGAAATAATCTCCTGTTCCAGTTAAAGAATCCATCTAGAATACAAATAATGATTTTTCTATAAAAATATAAGATGAACATGAATACTTATATTTTCCAAGAAAAAAAATTGTTTTCCTGAGACTGTGTACACACACATGTTAAATAACATGGCAATAAACTGTCCTTCCTGAAATTAAATCCAAAAAATTATAGATAATATTGAGTTTTGTTCACAGTCAAATAACTTATGGACTCTAGAAGGTCTGATAGCAAGTAAAGGGATATTAGGGTACACAGTGCTTGATTTTTTTCCCCCCTTATTGTTTAAAAAGCTGAATGTAAAAGTGGAAAAAAAAATAGAAAAAGAAGGCATAAGCTCTTGACTATTTAAGTTCCAGGAGAATCAGAATGTCCTGAGACAATTGAGAGCAAGCTCCTTCTTTCGTTAAGGGATTAGTTCAGATTTTCCTTTGGAAAAAAGGAAAATCTGGAGGATTGTTCCTGGAGGAACTCAGGAAGCCTGTAACATTTTTTGCAATATGTTTCTCTGCATAAGAGGTGCTGATGCCTTCTATGAGTTATTGTTTTTGGTAAGAATAGCTTAAACTCCTCAAAAGCTGTGTATGAATGTACAGCTTGGGGGGGCTGGGAAAAAGGATGTAATTACTTGCTTTAAAGACATAGGTTAATTATTACAGATTTATTAGTAACTGTCATAGTCATAGTTATAAACACTTGTATGCATCCTCAGGGGATATTAATTTTCCCTCTTTTGCTCAGGAATGGAAAGCTTCAACAGCAAGGGTGGGAAGCAATGAATGCATGGTAATTTTAAGCATCAAATATGTGTGTTCACAGGCAAAAATACATCCCAAGCTTTTAATTTTGAACATGCATTTGCCAGTTACAGCAAACAAACAAAAAAAATCTTATTAAATTGCATCTGGAAGGCCAAGTAAAGAATAATTTTCATTTTCTTTAGAAAAAGAATAGATCATTTGTTCTTCCTCTGCAGCTTTAGTTCAGCAAGAGTTCAGCTGAAAGCTTCTGAAGAGGTTCTCAGGTGAGTGAATCATAAGGATTCAACCTCTTTAAAGCCTCTGGAAAAAAGAATATTGAAGCAGCATGACCCTCAAAAAAGTCCACATGTGTTTGTAGCAGAAACATGTGAAGTGTTATATGGCACAGAGATGAAAAACAGGTGATTTGGGAGGTTTTTATTTTTGTTGGTTCGTTTTTTGGTGTTATTTTATTTGCATGTAAATATTTCCCTGTACATTTGTAACCTCTTATAATGTCCTACTGGGGTTTTTGGTATCCCAAGCATTTTTGGTTACAGCCTCTTTTGAGCTATCCTTACCTTTTATGAAGGGAGAGAAAAGGAAAAGAGCTTGGGAAAACCTGGCATAGAGGAAGAAGCAAGTTTTACTGTTTTTCAATGGGGGGAAAAAAAAGTTACATTTTCTGTGTACTTTATCCCTTTATTTTGGCCACATAATATTGGGCAACCAAAAGATTTATTCCTTTTTCTTTACTGGATGTCTTTTAACACATCGCCCACCCAAGAAAAATGTATTAAATTCCACTTCACTGCTATTTTTCATTGCAAGGAGCTAGTACTTGTTTTTAAAAAGGTTTGTTTGACCTAACTGCATTCCAACAGCCAAGTATAATGAACAAATTTCACTGAGAATTTGTTCTCAGGACACAGAATCCTTTCACAGCTTCACTCTTGGGAGAAACAAAACTATCACCAATATCTTTGCCTGATACATTTGCCAAAGAAAAACTCTAAGGGTTTTTCAAGGGCAAGAAAACGAAATTCTCCAGAAGGATTTATTTTTTGTTTGTTTGTTTGTTTTTGGGGTTTTTGTTTGTTTGGTTGGTTTTGTTTGGTTTTTTTTTTTTTTGGTTTTTTGATCAGAGCAGGAAAGGAGACTTTGTCTAACTGGAATGGGTCTCCAAAGCAGAGGAGTACAGCAAGTAATTCTGCCTTGTTCAGTGTCCTTTAGGCTGACAGCCTCTAGGTTTTTGGGACACTGAAGTGGCAGGCAAGTTATCAGAAAAGGCAAAGGAAGTAAATTTGCTGGGTTTATGCTAAATGAAAAAATGCTTTCCAGTAAAGTATGTCATGACTGGTTTTTCCAGCTGTGTTGCACTAATAATACTGTCACATACAGCAGGGCTGGTATGGAAGTGATTCATTCCACTTAGAGCAAGGTTGCACCATGACCCTTTCCAACTCCAGCATTTTTGTTGGGAGCTACATTACCCCTACTGGTTGTGAGAAAAGCTCTTCTTCCCATTGCTGTTTGATTTCCATGGAAAAGAGGAGCAAAATGACTTGTACTAACTCTGTGTCTGACTCTTAAGCAAATTATTTTAATATTCTTTTAGCAGCTCACCCCTGCATAATAGTGACTAAGTCTTATGATGAAATATTTATAAAGTCTGAAAAACAGGCTGCTACGTGTGCTCCCATTTTCTTGATCGTTCTTTTGATGGCTGTCTCTTAGTATTCAAAATCTGGTTTTATTTACACTGATGTGTATTCAGAGTGACTTTTTTGAGGTATATGCTGCTGAAACCCATGGCATGATTTATCTGAAAGGTTGAAATAACAACAAAAAGCTGTAAATATTTGGTTAGTTGGATTATTGCAGCTGATTCTTCCTTTTCTTTGGAATGCATGTAGTGCATAATGAGGTGCAGAGGGAAGACATGGCAACTATTCCCAAGGGATTTACATAAATAAGGAGTACTGGCACTTTTCTCGGTAATATTAAGTTTCTGAGCAAAATGTTATTAAAAAAAAGTCAAGGAAATGGTGCATAAAATGTGTATGAATCAGGTCCTAACTCAGTAATCTAACTCCTGGGGAACAATTAAGGCATAACAGTCTCAAGGCATTTATCTGTCATTTTTATTGGGACACAGGGAATTTAAAAAAAAAAAAAACCCTAATGGAAATCTTAATTATACATACCTAATTATGAAAACTTCACAGAATAGAAATGCAGACAAGGAAAGCTTTCCAACACTAATAATGCTGCTTATAAAGATGCCATAAACAAGAGAAGGAGCTTGGAAGGATCCCTGATGAAATCCTTCTCTAGTATTCCACAGGATTCAAAGGCATACTTGTAAGAAAAAGGAATGCAAACCATCAAAATTCTGCAGCCATAATTTTAGTAAAAGGTAAATGTCTTTACCCATAATGGAATCAAAAACAATTTACCTTTCTTTAATTGCAGACACTTAGAAGTGTTTATATATGAAGTATTCATATTTGCAAGAAACAAAGAAGTAGAAAATTACACTATTTCCACACCCCCCAGTGTAAGATCCTGCCTCAGCTGCAATCATAATCTTAAGAATTTGTAAGGTTTTGGTTTTTCCTGCCTGTATAACCAAAAATATCTTGGGGTAGAAACTCTGGGATTGTGAGTGAGAATGCACATCTCAGAGTAAAGGAATACTGTGGATGAGGGAGGAGAGTACCAAGAATACTGAAAGTTAGATTAAAAAATATAAATCTATTAAAATGGCACGTGCCTTGGCAGGCTTCTGTTCATGCAATCAATACAGTTTCATTCTATACCACATTCCTTGCCTAAAGAATGGCCAGAAATCCTGGCTGGAATAATTAGCATGCATGGGATATATGTTTTACCTTTTTAAACTCTGCTGTCTCTTCCTGGTTTTGGGACTGGTATTGGGGAAGAAACATTTTATTAGGGCTAAGCCTCCATTTATTCCACTCAATTATCAGTGCCCAAAGGAGGCATTTGTATTAAGAACCTCTCTTGCCTCTCTGGGATGGAAGGATGTGCCCTGCACAGGCCCCTTCAGACAATGGGGTGTCCCCACCCACTGTGGGCTGAGCTGAAATGAACATCACTCTTCCCAGCTGGAGAGATGCAGGCTGGATGTCCTACAAGCTTTTTGGTACACAAAACTGTTGATTAGTTTGGCCATTTTTTATTGCCTGGCCCAGCAGGATTCTGAGTAAAGCTGTTTTAGCTCATATATTGAATTTGGAGAGAAAGACTTTTATTTTTTTTTTTTAATTTAGGGGTTTGGGTTTTTTCCTTTGTTTATTTTTTTGTTCTTGTTGTTGGGGTTTTTCCTTTTCCTTTTCCTTTTCCTTTTCCCTTTCCTTTCCTTTCCTTTCCTTTCCTTTCCTTTCCTTTCCTTTCCTTTCCTTTCCTTTCCTTTCCTTTCCTTTCCTTTCCTTTCCTTTCCTTTCCTTTCCTTTCCTTTCCTTTCCTTTCCTTTCCTTTCCTTTCCTTTCCTTTCCTTTCCTTTCCTTTCCTTTCCTTTCCTTTCCTTTCCTTTCCTTTCCTTTCCTTCCCTTCCCTTCCCTTCCCTTCCCTTCCCTTCCCTTCCCTTCCCTTCCCTTCCCTTCCCTTCCCTTCCCTTCCCTTCCCTTCCCTTCCCTTCCCTTCCCTTCCCTTCCCTTCCCTTCCCTTCCCTTCCCTTCCCTTCCCTTCCCTTTTCCCTTTCCTTATCCTTTCCTTTTCCTTTCCTTTTCCTTTTCCTTTTCCTTTCCTTTTCCTTTCCTTTCCTTTTCCTTACCTTTCTCTACTTTAATTATGAAGACCATGGGAGCATATGGTTCTGAATGTCTTTAAGTTAACTCACTGTGTCAGCTAAGCACCATCTCTCCTATTGGGAAAAGTTATCAAGCCTTTACCTGGAAGAATTTAAATGTGAAACACGTAAAGGACATTTCAGAAAACACATAAAATACTTTTGTAGATGAACTTTAAGTCTCATAAGATCTATTTAATAGTGTATGTAACAAAGGACAAAAGACTTCTGATAAAGAACAGGTTTAAGAAGCAAAATTAATACTTTTCCTAAAAGAATTGGATAAACAGTTATCCTTACTCAGGAAATCTGTGGCATGAAACCTTTATCACATCAAACAATAATGAAGGATGACATTTAAATCCTCAGACTTTCTAAACTGTGACTCTGAAAATGAAGCACTACTGATGCCTTTGACAAGAAAAATATATGAAGGAAAAGGAGATGTAGCACAGAGATAAGCTATTTATTTTTTACTGACCTCAGTCAATCTTGTCCTTGTTTTTTAAATATTTTACCAGTCAACATGATACAAAATGTGTCATTCATTAGATCTGTCAGAGGCAGCAGCTTGGGTAAATGGATGTGATGGATTAACAAAACTCTATGAAAAGCAGAAATAGTGATAATTTTGTAGAAAAAGGATAGACCAATATCTAAAAATTGCCTTTTTCTTTTTTTCAGTGTGCCAAAGATATAACAAACTCCAATATGTCTGATAAGTTTTCTATGAAGTTAAAAAAAGGTAAAAAAAAAGGACAGGAGTTGAAGAGCCTTTTTAACATGTCATACTTGAAATAAGGTGTTGGTAGGGATTTGTATGTGGGAGTGTTTTCTGAAGTAATATATATGTATGGTAAAAGTATATACCAGATGAAATTAAATTAATTTTTTTTTTTAGAATAATCTAATTGTATAACAAAATGTGTTAATGAAGATGTGTTAGGTGAGAAGTATCTTGTGTCAGTTTGATACTGCTGACCATAAAATAGTTACATATGATTTATCTGCCCAATAAATACTTAGGAATTCAAAGTTCTCAGTGCGCCAGGCACAGAACAGCACTCCTGCTTGTTTACATCATGATGAGAACACAAACTATCATCACAGAAATTACAGAATCCTCTTAAAAATGAATTAATAATTTATTATTTTATTTTAAATTTTATTTAATTTACTGAATAAGAAAAGAAAGTTTTGCTTATATTACCCAAAAGACTCTACAGTCTCTTTAGAAACATTCCTTCCCAGAACAACAAACTTATCCCAGGCCATAACCTTGTCATTTTATTTGCAGAAATGTGATGTTAGTAATTGATCTGTTGCTTAATTAAGCAATACATTGAAGTATGTGCTTAAGTGATCTCTATTTATTGGGAAGACTAAGTTGTTTTGTATTTTTATCAAAGTTAACACACATTTAGGAGCTCTGTGAAATGGGAATGCTGTTGAAGGATAAGCACCACAGTGAAATACTTCAGGTAGCACCTTATTCTAGACACTTTCAGTTCTCTGTGATGCTTTACAACAAATTCTGTGGAGTCACGCCGGGACCACTGAAGGGGAAAACATGCAAGATTTCATCTTGATCCCACCTAGTGGCCTTATTATGCCTTGTGCTATGCAGGTGAGAGGTCCAGCTCCTTTCTTATGGAAACAAGGCTCCATGGATTGAGTTGGGCTGGCCCAATGGTGGGGCACAGAGTTTTTCCATTATACAGTATAAATTCTACAGATTTAAATTTGGGTTATAGATATGAAATGGCCTGGCTTAGAAGGGACCTTAAATATTATCTATTTCCATTTTCCCTGCCATGGGCAGGGACACCTTCCACCAGACCAGAGCCCCATCTAACCTGGTTTGAACACTGCCAGAGATGAGGCATCCAGAGGTTCACCTGTGCCAGGGCCTCACAACCCTCATGGTAAGGGATTTCATCCTACTATCTAATATATATTTACCCTCTTTCAGTTTAGCAATGTCTTCTCTTATTTTGTCACCACATATATCTGTAAGCACAACAACTATTTTTGAAATTTTTCTTCATTAATGTTTTTAAATTTGTCTAGTTCACAATACCCCAGTTAGGACATTAAATACCTTTACTTACTTCAGTACTCATTTTCTACTGGAAAACAATTATTTATCTTTGTACTAAATATGTATTTTATAATGGAAATACTTATGTCTAATTATATGGCAAAGAAGGAAAAACCCAAACTGTGTAAAATGAGAAATTATTGCCTGCTCTAGAGTTTCATAGTCTTCAGGCCTCAATAATAAAAATATTTCTGAATTTCCATGTTTCTCTTGCACAGATAGCTTTAAAATCCATTATGACATCAAACAATGATAATAAAATTTCAGGGAAGGAAAATACGTAAATTAAAGTAAATTTAGAGATGACTGATCTGGCAATCAGAACAAATTCTTGGAGAAATGAAGACACTCTATTCTGCAAACAGTGTAATAGGATTATAAAGGAATTCTGAAATAAACATGGATATGTGAAGATATTTCAAGGTATTTTCAAACATTTCAGCAATTTTTTGGGGTTTCTTTTTCTATTCTGCTTGCTTTTGAAGTTTGAAAATTATTAGCTTATGAAATTTATCATGTTTTAAATGTAACTAAAGAAATGCTAGACAAATTCTTTATTGTGAAAATATATGGGTGCTCTGGTAAGCAAAGCTCAGCAGAATTATTAAAGTACGTTTAAATATAATTCTTCAAATAAGACTTCTATTCCTATCTCTTGGTGCTCATGGCAAAAAGGCAATGTCAGCATTCTGGTCATAGGCTAGCTCTTATTTGGGCTAATCTATGCTGAAAATCATTATTCTCAACTAGTACAGTTCTGGCAGTGAAGAAAATTTTAAGCTGGAAACAATGAAATATGTAAAAAAGTGAGAAATATATTAAATAGGTTAAAATATGTGGGAAGGTTTATGTAGAATCCTAGTTTGATTTTTAAGAACATCATCTTTTTAGCCAGTTGCAAATAAGAAAATTCCTTTCTTTCATTTCCTTCTCTTTAACTTTGTTATGATGAGAGCTTTGTGATGATGACATTTAGAATGTCACCATTCTAAAACATTGACAGATTGTTTTGTTGTGCTTGTATTAACTGCATTTATTTTCACTTTTCTTTAATCTTGAAAAAAAATAGTATTGTCCTTCCCTCAGTCAGGTAATCTGCTCCTACAAAGCCACTCTGTATAAGTGGGTATTTTCTGGAAGACTTTGTATTAATGTCAAAATACCTGCTGGGGGAAAGGATGTTTCCTTTATGGGCTTATTTTATTTTCTTTTAATAAGAAAAAGAATACATGATCAGTTAAGGAAATATATTAAAAAAAAAAAGGGAAGACCTAGAAGAGAGTCCTGACCTTCTGAGATATCCATTATACTGCCATACTCATGACCCATTCTTTAGTTTCTTTTCAATCAATGCACCTGAAATTCTCAGTTTTGTTGGTTTAAAATAGCTTATATTTGCATTCAGCAAAGGTATGTGAAAGGGGAATCTAAAATTTTAGATCATTTTTAACTGGGTACCAGTAGGGAAGTAGAAGAGAAGTAAAACATTATAATTTTTAAACCTTTAGAACTTTTTGTGGAACAACACTCCAATTCTAAATCTGTTCCACACTCTTTAGTGTACCAATACTCCATATATGTTCATGTGTATCACTCTAAAGTATGTAAAAATGCCATTGCTACTAGAACTATTTTGTACCTGTGTATTCAGAGACATAAATTACTATAAAAATGCAAGGATGTAGAAAATTAGACCAAATGCATACAGTTTTTCCCATCTCATTCTTGCTGTATGCCTCTGCAGTTCACCTGAAATTTTATAAAGGGCAACTACATAAGATAATTGGGGGATTTTTTTACTGAATATTTTTGAAGCATTATCATTTCTATGATCTAGTTCCAGAATTCTTTTCTGCAAAGTGAGTGCATGAGTGGTTAGTTGTTCTTTTTATTTTTCCCTCTTCATGTAGCTACAGTGAGTTGTGAGCTCCCATCCTGCCATTCACAAATCAGGAGGGCCCATTTACATTGAGGTCCAACAAAGGACAGTTCACCAGAAAGAGTCTGTGTCTTAAGATTTTTGCCTAATTTAAGGGTATTTCTTGTGATGTGGGAGGAGGAGCCTCTTTAATATCAGCACAAAATATATTGAGTTTGAGCAGATGAACTTTTTTTTATTCAGACTGAATAAGACATCACAAGTGGCAGGTAGGTTTTAGCCTTCACTAGAATGTGGAGAAAATTGTTGGGATTTTTCTCTTTTCATCTTATGCATATATATATACATATGTGATACATATATATGATACACAAACACACACACCCCTGCAGTTCAAAAATATACCTGAGTGATTATCTTTCAATTCATAAAATAAGACCAGAGAACTGAAAATGACATGAAGCTCTCCCTAAGCTTCCTCTCACTTCCTCCACCCAAGAAAAATAAGAATCCCCAAAAGATAAAGGGACTATTACCTCAAAGAGCAAACAGCAGCAGTTAGATCTGGGTTGCCTGTGCCCCCACACTGTAGGGATGTAAGTGAAACATTTGGTTTGATATCCAGGATACCTTCCCTGTTTTCCATCCCTACCCCAAATTATATCCTGTGTTCTCTTAGTTTAGCAAATGGTGGCTGAATGACTTCCCTCTGACTCAGTTTCCTGTCTGTGAAATGGAAACTGAAATGGAAGCTGAATTGTTGTCAAAGCAATTGAAACATGACTTACAACAAGAAAAAAACCTAATATTATTTACCATCTATTGACCTCCATACCATCTTGCTAGTTTTTGCTAAAGTAGCCTATTTCAGGAATGTTCAAGAACTTTGACAATTGTCAGATGTGTTAGAAAAGAGAAAGTTCTTTTTCTGAGCTTGCTGAAAACATCAGGAACATTTAAGGATAAAAACTTCTTTTTTTCAAATGATGTATTTTAATGTTCATTTATAATTAACACTGGACAAACTTAAAGAAACATGCATCTTCTTGATCTTTGAATGGATTGGTGTGGTCCTGGGTGCTGCAGTAAAATCACAGCCATTCTTCTGATTTTGGATGATCTGTAACAGGTTCCAGATTAATTGAGGATGAGAGAAACTATATATAATGATCTGGAAAAGTTTATATTATCTGGGTAACTTCTAGACTTTTTCCACCTTCATTTCTGATTCATGTCTTGTAGAGAGTAATTTTTGTAACCTGAAGTAATCAGGAGCTTCGTAATTGACTTTGGGATTTGACCCAGCTAAATTTTTGGTTTTGCTTTCTGGTATAAAATTATAAATAACTTCATGTTCAACTCTAGTAAAGAAGCCCTAAAAGAGCAGTTCCTACATTTCTTGCTCTCAGTATGACATTTCTATATTATGGTTTTATAAATAAAAAAATTATGTTCAGGCCTGCTTCTTGAGAATCCTTATCCAAGAGTCTGTAATAAGAGTATTCTTTTCTCTGTGGCACATGAAAACAGTGGCAATTGCTGCACTACTTTTAAATAAATGTGTTGTAGTGGGTCTGCCTTTCCTGGCCTTCAGCTTACCACCCTGCCAGTCTCACTCTCCTCTTCCCAACAGCAGAGGGGCTGGGAAAGCTTGAGGCTTGAGATGAATACAGCAAAGGTCACACAGAAGCAAAGCAAGATGAGCTGATTTATTCTCTTATTCCCATTAGCAGGCAATGTCCAGCCACTGGCAGTCAGGGCCTCAGTATTAGTAGTTACTGTAGAAGATAATTGGTTTATTAATTAAATCCTTGCCCCCCACACTGTTTTCCTACGTCTTTTACTGATGAGAATGATGTTGTATGGTGTGGACTATCCCTGGCCAGTTGAAGCCAGCTGTCCCAGCTGTGTCCCCTCCCAAACTTTTGCTCATCCTTGCAGCCTTCTGGCCTGAGAGAGTATCCTGATGATGTGCAACCACTGCTCAGCAGCAGCAGAAACTTTGGCACTTTATCAACACCATTTTAGCCACAAATGCAGCACATGCCACCGCATGGGCTGCTGTGAGGGAAATTAACTCCATCCCAGCCAGACCCAGCACAGCCATCATCCAAAGCTGTTCTAGTCCCTTTGCCAAGTACAGCAACGCAATAAAGATGTTTTATTGCTTGCTTTTATTGTTTGTGTCTTTAAAAGGCCATTAAAAATAACAGCCCAAATGTTTCTGTGGTTTGTGGGATCTATATGTGTCAGTATTAAAGTGAGTCATACCATCACAGTCATGATAGGTTATTGGCATTTTACTTTAACAGAAAAAGTATGGCTTGCTTGAACTGTTTTTTTTCTTTCTGCTTTAGTAGCACCTCCATCCTAGGAGCTATTATGAATGTTTATATAAGAAAATGTTCCCAAAGCAGAATTCCAGCCTTTATTAAGCACTATATTTCATTGCAAAATTGGTTTTGCTGTGAATTCTAGGAAAATATGTTCCAAGTATTACACTGTGTAAACATGTTCTTGGTAATTGCATAACTGCATTGATCTTGGTGAGTCAAATATCAAACCATTTCCTGAAGATATTCCCTTGAACCACATCTATCTGAAATGACACAAGCAGTTCCAATATTTAATGATGTCTGTGGGTTTGTTTCATAGCTGAAATTAAAGATAATTGTTTTCATGGGCTGTCAGCAGTTTATTGGTATGAGGTTACTTTTCTCCTGGAATGGAATAGTGGCTGGTACCTCCTTTAAACCTTCTATTACCACCAGGATAAGTTAAGTGATGTTATTGCCTGGTTTAACAGCTGTCCAGCTTGTCACCATTCATTTTTTTACTTACAAAGCTCACTAAAGTTTTCTGCATCCATATCCCAAAAACTGAAATGCTGTCAAGGATGGTAGAGCATGTTACCAATCCTAGCTGAAACCAGAACAAGGTCTCTGGACTGATTCTCCTTGGGATTTGTCTGGATTTGTCTTGATCTACTTAAAGATTTATTTTTGTGTAAATGATAGTTACAACTGAAGGTTTTTCTGCATGGAAAAGAAAAACATCTATAATCTTCACATACTGAAGTAATACAGAGTATGGGCATGGTATAGCAAGAGAGGTTTGAAATTTGGGACCTGGTGCAGTGTAGAGGAATGTGGGTGTAACATGGTGACCCTGGAGACCTCAGGGTCTCACTTTTATTTATTTGATGATAAGTAAAGAAAAAAAAGGCATGTGGGTTGGACAGTACAGAGTTTTAGAGTAAGTATCAGTTATATGTAAAACACTCCTTATGCAGTACATTGAACTGCAAAATGGAATTGCAGAGCAAGGAAGAAAAGCAAAGTGTGAAAAGAGATAAGATCAAAAGACATAAAAATACCCCTCATTGGACCCCAGAGTGAGGAAGATGAAGTTATCCTCCTGCCACCAAAGAGGAGAAAGAAACCCCTGCCTTCAACAAATCTTTTTCTCAAAGGACTTTTTGTCAGGCTCCTCCTGCCCCCAAAGTTTAGCCAATAACCTCAGGACAAAGAAAAATAGTAGGAGGGTGTGCCATGACAGTAGGGAATGACTTGGAACTAGGAATTCTCTGTATACCTGTTTTATCTCTATTATTATTGAGACTCTTTATCTAATAGTAATCTATTGTTAGGGAGGGTTTTTTTTTTCTTGTTTTTTGCTTGGTCTTTTTTTCCTTTTTTTTTATTCCCTCATTTGTCTATAATTATTAGATTTGGAGTTATTTGATTAGATGGCTAAAATCTCAATTTCACAAGCAATAGTTCTTGACTTTGCTCATTAGGAGTGTTTTCTTTTGCCCAAACAATTTTCTGAGCCTATCAATACCTTCCCAATTTCTATATTATCGAGTTCATCATTAAAGAAGATATTCAATACTTGTTGTAGCAAGTAAAAAGTAGCTCAAATTATTACTTATGTGTAATTACATAGCCAAGGAGAAAGTGAAATAATATTTTTCTGTCTTTTCAATAATGCCAACAACATTGACTTCTAAACAAAATTTTAACTATATGAATTCCAGATTGTATTGGTTGCTTGCAAGTGTCTCACCATGTCAATAATAATGATTAAAAAAAAATAAAAAGAAACCCACCCCCAATATTCATAACTAAAAACTTGTGTTCAAAGGTTTTCCTGGGAACTTATTGTACCAGAGCTACATCTTGAGGGATGTAGGGACACAGCCAGCAGTGGCATTTAATGAATTAGTGGCTACAGGAAGTAGAATATAACTGCATTACACTGGGCTAACCAAGCTGAACATATCCTTTCCATTAATTTACTGCAAGATGAGGATATCTATGGTAGACAATAATAAATTGAACTTCAGACTTAGCTTCCCTTTACTGTAGGGGGTGAGATAGCTCTCAAACTTTGAAGCACAGTTTAGGAGGGATTACAGCAAAGGAAGGGAAATAATTGCACTGACTGAAAACATCCCTATTTAAGCCTGTGTAGACAAACAGTTGTCATTCTGTGGCACTAAAGCTTTAGTGAGTAGCCTAATTAGAAAGGCAACTCAGCCTTCAGTGAAATCCACTGGTTTCTCAGGCCTTATTTTATTGAGTACTAGAATAACATGCATCAATCTCCATGGTTGCAGAAAATGAAATGCTGAATCTCATTCTCCTATATGTCCAGACTGAAACTGGCCCTCGAGTATTTTTTATTGTTAGGTCTCACAATGAAAAATGTGCATGATACCACTGTCACCATTCATTTTTTGATATGGTTTTGATATGGTATTGATACTGACCTATGGGATATTTTAGCATGACACCATTTTTTATATTTATTTGTATTTTATAAATCTATTGACTGACACAATATTGATGAGCATTACTAAAACCACTGAACTTTCTGTTAGGTCTGTTTGGTTTCATCACTAACTGCAATGCATGTATACAATATAGTTTATACACTTTTTCTAGTTTTGTTTCTTTATTTCTCCTGAATTATTACTGAATTAGATTGTTACCTATTTAATACCTGGAATGGAAGATGTATTATTAAAATCTAGTGCAGTGTTTACTCTCTAAAAGTTCAGCACACTTGTGGCAGCATTAGGTTGTTCTGTAGCTAAGAAAGGTAGCTAGAAAATCAGAGGCAAAGAAGATTTAAGCAAATTAAGTCCTGTGCAGATATTAAGATGATTTAGGATAGCATGAATTTGATGTGTGTAGATATGCCAATGGGGAAAAAGATTCAGGCTGTGGAAATTTTTTACATTGAAGGTTATTGCCTAGAGAAAATATTTTTTTAAACAATATCTTTTAATCCTCCTTTGACTTTTTTCCCCCACCTCCACAATTTTTATAGTTCCTACCAAAAATATCCCTTTTTCTCTTTCCTTAACAAATGCTACAAAAGAAACATGCTGGAGTCCCAGATGTACCTTCCTAGGCCAATTACATCACTTTTGGTCGTGTAAAAACTGCAGATCTGCTGAGCAGCTCCCGTGGCCCTGGAGAGGAAGGAAGGGAGGTACCCAGAGTGTGTGTGATGGTTTAGCAGAGGCTGTCACTGGGCTCCACATGGTAATGTGTGTTAACCAGTGTCAGAATTGTAGATGCTCTGCTGCTGAGTGTTTTAGAACACCACCAAATGGCATGTATTTGTCTCTCTTGTCAGCAAACAGTGCTATGTTCTAACTATATTCCAACAGTGCTATATTCTATACCTAGTACTTGTTTCCTTTTTTTTTTTTTTTTGCTCCTGCATAGGTGTGAACCAGTATTTAATCAGAAACACAGCTAACAGAGAGCATCAAATTCTAGTCTATGCAGCTTCCCATAGCAAGTGAGACTTAATTAATTAGCTAAGAATCTAATTTTGGTAATTTCTGGGATAAAGTAAGTGTCCTTTGCCCCTCTGACAAGGGCAGACTAGGTGAAACTCAAACAATGTCTTGTAATGACAAAACTGATAATTAGTAAATATCAGAAATAATCAGTATTGTTCAGACACCTTGTCTACAGGGTAATGGCAAACCAGTTCCTGTCTTTCTAACACTTCTCTGGTGTGCCATTGAAGGGCTTGTCAACGTTGCTCTGCATCAAGACATCCTTTTATATAGATGAATATGTTAGCTATTGAGTATGTAAAGGTGTTTTCCCATTCAGGTTTTAGTCAAAATCTCATTCACTCCTCTCTGCAAAAGCTTTCCCTCTGCAATCTTCGTGTTCATGGACTAGCTCTCATTGTACATGAAAAGCAGTTTTAAAAAAACCAAACAACCAGTGTGAAGGAGGCTTTGATTTGCAACTTAGAATCTGTAATCATCGCTGTTTTAATTTGCAGACTTGGGTAAAAAATATATATAAACCACTGAATTACTGAAGAGATGTGGAGATATGAGGTTTTCTAGTTTCCATATGGCCAAGTAATGGAGGAGATAATGAATTATTTATTTAGTTAAGAATTCTAAGTTATGAAGAGTTTACTGGTTAGCACCTTGAGAAGTGTAATCTCAGTGTACAAGTTCAGTACCCAATTCTAAACGAAGAAATTACTTTTTTATTCTTGCTTACTGTCTAGATGATGTTTTCCACTCTTAAACACTTAGTACATATTCTTGCTTCTTCTTCCAATTTGCTCTACATGGTCTGCCAGCATTGCCGAATTGCAAGAGTAAGGTCTGAATCTAGAATGAATGAGAGTTGGAAAATAATATTTCAGTTTTACAGAAGGACAGTAGACAGAGGATGATGAAATGACTTCCCAGAAATTCCCACCACAGAGCAGAACAGCAACCTGGGCTGCAATGGTAAGGTCCTTCAGTGCTCACTTTATAAAACATGCTCTGAGTGTCCAGCACCAAGTGCACCTGAAAAGCCTGAGCATTCATGATGATTGATTGCATCAAACTCTGCCTGCTGTGGTCACAGTGGACTTCTCTGATTTATATCACTTTGGGATCTACTCAGAGTTCTAGGAAACATTCAGTAGAAACATCAGCTTATAAACTTCATCACTTTTCTGGAGTAAAGTGTTGTAAAAGTCCTTAACGTGCCTGTTTGTGTTTCTGAGTAGTAGAGGTAATTTTTTTACCTCATGTTTGCAGCAAAATACCAGAAATTGAAAATCGGTGGGAAGGAAAATTCTGTGACTTCTGAACTCGTTTCATTATGATTCCTTGAAAAGATAATGCTAATTGAATCCAAATATTTCTTTTCAATAGATCTGATATTATTATTAATCTAATTTTTAATTTCTGTAAAGGATATGCTCTTGAAGTAAAACCATATTAAAACAGAAATCTTAATGCTTCACAATTTTTTTTCTGAATTAAATTTGTCAGAATCAGTACATTCCTGCAGAATATTTTTACTTTGGTGGAAATATGTCTTCTGACAAGAAAATATTCCATTATAAAGATTTTGACCAGCTCAAATTGGTTCTTAGTGTACCTACTGTGAAGCCAAAACACTAAGGAGTTCTTTCTGACTTCCCTTCACATTTGACATAACCAATATATGAGAGAAGTTATTAAATGCTAAGGCAAAGCTAAAG
This sequence comes from Agelaius phoeniceus, assembly GCF_051311805.1. Taxonomy (NCBI): domain Eukaryota; kingdom Metazoa; phylum Chordata; class Aves; order Passeriformes; family Icteridae; genus Agelaius; species Agelaius phoeniceus. Next base: position 110,544,376 of record NC_135266.1, on the reverse strand, counting down.
CTTGTGCTGTAGAGACATTGCCCAATTAATATAATTATTGTGTTTTCAGTGCTGCTAGTTTTGATAGCTCCTGAGACTGCAAATCAGCCCCTGCTCTTGCTGTCATGTATATCACCAGCAGATGTAGCATTAGTGCCATAGGCACAGGCCAGATAATCCTGAATTTGGAAAGCAGAGAATGTCATGTAATTATTTTGCAGCCTAACATAATGCAGTCTGTTTGCAAAGGCAAAAATACGGCGCACATCTTTCCTGTTGATGTTTTACAATAAAGCTGACAGCCAGATAGCAGCAGGGTGAGGGAGGCAAAGTGCTGTGCAGGATGTGCCTGTGCTGGAGTGACAACCCACAATACAACCTATAGATACAGCACAAAGGAGCTCTAATAGCTCTTCAAAATAGACAAGTTAAGTCAATGGCATTAATGCACACTTGAAAAATGAACAATACCGTTATCCATCCTGTCAATCTTGCAGCAGAATGGAGAAGGCAAGGAATTTCTTGAGGACAAAGAGTGGGAAAGCCTTCTTCCTCTTTGAGGAATTCCAAGGTGGCCTCGGTGGACCTGAGTTCAAAAACATTGGAGCATGACTCCAAATACCAAACTATGTATTTTCAGGTTGAGGTTAGAGTCTTATTGTGCCTTGCCACATCCTCTTTAGTCTTTAGCAGCACATTTTTATCCTTTGTTTTCCCTGTATCCCATCATATATAATTACCTTCCTGTTTCTCGGCCTTCTCCCCCATTCCCCTTATGTTCCCCTTGTTTCCAGTTTTCTCCTTTTACAAGGCCACTCACCTCACCCCATTGCTTACTTGGTGTATTGTCTACTTCACATGTAAAACCCCTTTTTTTCTGAGAAGATTAATGCATCAACCAAAATAGCTAATGACTGACTGTCCTAAATTGCTCTATTCCTTGTGTATTACTGATTCATACATAGCTAATTCAAGAATTCTTTACAGGTTGCTTTCAAGTCAAGACCATATTTAAGTGGGTGCAGTAGTTTTGTGGCTTGACACCTTGACTCATGTTTCTTCCACACTGGATCCTCTCTTGGCATCAGGGATAAATCTAATTGCCTACTTTTCAGGAAACAGTTTTGGTCTTTTATACTGTCAGTCACAGTTTGGATTCCTGAGTTGAATAAAATTGGGAAGCATAATAGTTATCAAATATGTGATGGAGATTGCAGATGAGTGACACCAGGACTCTGTATCTTGCCAGTTTTTCCTCATTTAAGTTAAAAGAAACTTAAAATCTTTTGAGCAGTTGATGATGACAATGTTGACAATGGTAACAGCTATCAGTAATCCTATTGGTGTTCTCAGGGATATTTTACAGTTGTGAATGAGAGGAAATGATAAGGGATGGCAATAAAATGAATTCAGGAAAAAATTTTCCCAGATATCACCTGAGCTCTCAAAAACATGACAATTTTTTCTGAGTTGTATGTATGGCTCAGATGTAACCTTTCTTCTTTTAAATTCTGGATTTTCTATTTCATTAGCAGCAGCAAAAGAAGACTGTTAATTAGAGGGCAAGCTGGCTTGTGCCAGAACCCAGAATAGAGGCTTTTTTGGAAAATTAATAATGTGAAGAATAAGACAGTCTTAAGTCAATAAAAATTATGAAAGAGAACCAAAAAATCAATAGTATAAAATAAAAGTTCTCCATCTTAATGAGATAAAGTTGGTGCATGGATATTGGCACAAAGTAACTTGCTGCTTTACTGCTACCAAATTTTATTTGAGGTCTATGGCTCAGGAAATAAAAGTTTAAAAACTTTTATTTTTGAAACTCTAAATTTCTCCGAAAGAAACTAATTTCTTCTGACCTGTATGAGTCACAGCAAGCTAAGTTAAATTGGTGGTATAAATTTGTAGAAGAGTTCAGATGTTATTAAAGAACCCTTGAGCTAGACACCTTTGGTTAATGTTATCATCTGGATTCCACAATGATTAAAAACATAGTAACACATTCTTCCTCATTCATTATCTTACAGATAATAACCACATATTTGATTATGTTTGATTACATTATAAGCAATATGCTCAAACTTATCATGTATACAAAAAAAAACCATAGAAAATCTTTTGAATGTAATTAAGATGTAAAACAACAACAGCACAACAAATTTATTCATAAGTTCTAGCATTTTCTGTCCAACAAAAGAAAGGGAAACCAATCTCCTGCGACAGAAATTAAAAAGGGGGGCAGGGGGAACTAGGCTTATAAAAAGTAATACAGAAACAGATGTCCTCCTTTATTGTTTATAATACACTTATAATAATGTTGGAATAAATCAGCCAAGACTCCATTTTCCTCATGCAGAAAGCCAATTCTTTATTCACAAAGCTCATATTTGTAGGAAATATCAGAAGGCACTGTGTTAAACCTAACTGGTGAGCAACACAGTGAAACTCAGTTTATTGGTCAGGAAGAGCTATTGTATATGTCTATCAAATTTTCTGTCTCTAGATATGTTTACATTTTTCCCTTGTGGGTTCTCATGGAAGAAATTTTACTGTTTACACAGGTGCATTTGTTTTGCACCCTCAGAATAGATTGTTGTGTTGAACGAACTCCTCATTTGCAAAACAGCTTCACATGGGAACTTGCAAATCGCTTGTTAGCTGCACTTAGAGGAAATGACAGGCCAGCTCTGGCAGTTTTAGCAGAGCAAGGCCTGATCTCAGAAGGCCTTTCTTTTATAATTCTTCTACCTGTCTATGACATAATAATTTATTTTTTATTTTAAGGCACCACAGAAAGATCTTGTGCTCTCTGGAAAAATCATCTGTTAGCTCCTGGTAAACAGCAGAGCTGCTGATTCACAAGTACTGTTTTGACTTTCTCTCCCAGTGTTTTTCTCAAATGTGCCTGGATATTTGTAGTACTTTGTATCTGATTTTCTCTACTTGTTATGCACATTATTTACAGATCTCCCACAGCAGAGAAGGCAGAGAGTCCTAAGATCTACACCTGCCCATAGCATCTTGAGAAACTATTCCCTTGGTAATTCCACATTCAAGACATCTGTCTCACTTTGTCTGTAATTTTCAAAGAGGCAATATCACAGTGCAGTGTCAGGGGGAAAATAAAAACACCATGTGAGATTTGAAACCACAGGAAAATCCCCAAACAGTTGGAAAAACGCTGGGAAATAGCTCAAACTCCTTTGTGAGTGTTAATATTTAAAAGGGTGTTTAGTTATCCTTTAGACTCTTCTGTTCTTTTAGGTCCACAAGTAACAGTAAGAGTGTTTTTACTGTCTGATCTGTGTTTTGCCACTCTCCATCATATTATCTAAACTACAAACTGCTAGAGTGTACAAGCATCTGAAAAGATTCTCCTGAAGAGATTCTCTTAAGCTGGGGTACTGTTTTATTTGCTGGTAGTTGTTACAGCTGCAGTTTTCTGTGGGGCAGATGAAAAAGACAGAATCTCTACAATGTTTGAATGGCATTATTCCAACAATTCAAGATCTTTCTGGTAGTGCTTGTAAAAAACTGATTTGACAAGGCCAGTGGCTATAGTGATATTTTAGCTAGAAAGGCATGCTGTAACAGGCCTTTCACAGAAAAGACATACCAAGCTCTAGCATCCATCATTTCTGTATGCAATATTTATATTTTGTGTGTCATTATGGTATCTGAGTACTGTTCAAGGATTGAAAATACAAGTTATTTCCATAGCAGGAGCATTTTAACAGCACAGACTTGGTACCTATTTACCATCTCAATAAATTCGGATGACAAAGGAAAGAGAAGTTCATGCATCATAATCCAAATCCTTAAAACAGATTTGACAGGAACCTGTGTAGTGGTGAAAGTCTGATATAAAGTATTTGTTCACTGCTTCTTCTGAAGAGTTAAATCAGAATTTCAAGATGGAAATGTTCTGTGGTTAAAAATGCTTTCAGCTAACAAATATATAGCTGAGTAACCCATAGCCTGCAGTAAGTTTGAAAAGTTGTTTATAGTTATAGGAAAATGTAGTAGATTACAAACCCATCAATTTTAATTATTTCATTAATTTTCTTGGTTTGATTAATTTTACCTAAGAGATATCTACAGTTGTATATAAACAATGCATAATTTGATAATTTCTTGTGAACTCTCAGGGAGAGAGCTCTTCCTGGTAGAACACAGTTGTGAGATGCTTGTTCTTTATTAAGAGGATTGAGTGGAGAGTCTAATCTCTGGAGAGGAAAGCTCACCAGCATTTAAAAATAAACAATATTATATCTTGCTTTTCTCTGGATTCCAAAGCAGACCACCCAGTTTTCATCCAACCCCATCCCTCTGATAAGCTCAGTGGCTGGAAATGTATAGGGAACTATGCTGCAAACCACATGTTAAAGTTGCAAAACTTTAAATGTGCCAAGAGTTGTGATGGCACTGAACCCTGAAAGATCTTGTTTGTCATTGGCACTACATGCTTAGGGTGCAAATGGTTCCTAGCATTAATTTTTGGGACAATTTCAATGAATGATTGATGGCCAGCTCAGTGTTAGCCAGAACACATTATGTATGCCACATTCAGCACTCTCCTACATGGATGTCTGGGTTTTTTGCTCCAAGGTCACACGGATAGCCAGGCTGCTTCAGCTCACGGGCAGAGTTGAGCTAACAAACCATAAAAGCATTACACTCAGTGTCTCAGGCCAGCCTGGGAAGGACAAGGAATTTCTCTAAAAACTACATAATGTCTGTAACAGGCCGATATTATCATCCAAGGAGTCCAAACAATTAAAAGGTTGTAGAGTTAGATGGGTTGAGATTAGAAAAATCTTTTGCATTTCTGAAAAATAGGAGCATAACTATATAAGCAGTTGGGTTTGAATTTATTGAAACAAATCTCCTCTTTTCTGTTCATGTCATGGAACAGTCTCCCAGAGTATGAAAGCATGAACTGGGTCCTTTTCAGCTGAAATCATGGGAACAGATGCACTCCAGGAATATACCCAGCATGCTGTAGCTGCCAAGAGCATGCAGTTCATAAAACCAGAATGGAACTGAAGTAAAAGCCCTTGAAGCACAAGAAATTTTGATGTCTCATTGTCAGCACAGTTGTTTTGCTCCTCAAAACTTCTTTATTTGTGCAGCACTACTCACTCATATAAACATATTCATTGGCTGTTTCCATATGCAGTTTATTTCTATGTATTTTCACTACCTGTATGTTTAATAGATGCCAGAGCCAGCTGCTACAGGCAGTTGGAAATCTGACAGGGCTGCCAGTGTGGACACTGCTATAAACTTTCCCAATGACTTTCAGAGCTTTTTTTAGTAGTGGGACTGGGAGAGAGTCTTGTAAGTCTTGCAAGAAGTCCTCAGGGATTCTGTGGTGTGGTTGTGACAGGCACAGAAACCTCCCATGCAGGCTTTGTCTGCACCTTTTGTTTTCAATTTCAATTCTAGTTGCCAGCATTCCCTAAACAGCTCTCTGTGTTGTGAAGAACTCCCAGAATCCTTAAGAAAATCTTTCCTTTCCAACACCCAAGACTTGACTGTGGGCTAGCTCTGAGAAAACTCCTCTTCTTTAAATTGATTCACAACACCCATGTGCTAACAACTAGTTCTCACTGTGCCTGCTCTTAAGTGCAACTAGGGAATCAGATAGTAGAGATATAACAGTTGTCACAGCAGTTTCCAGGCTTCTTCTTCAGGGAATTTCTTCCATATGTCTCTTCTGCAGGGATTGTCTTTCTTGGGGGAACTTCTGGCAGCCTGCTGCTGCAGGTGAGGGGTGGCTTCTGGAGGCTTTTGCTTCTACCAGCTCTGACAGTCAGCTTTTGTTAGCAGTTCCTGGAAGAGCCTGCACTTTTTCTTTCCAACTGGTTGCTGCCACAGATTTTTTTTTATTATTATTTTCAAGGAGTTCTAGAAACTCTGCTGAAAGCTCTTTGAGCCTGCTCATCTATGGTGCAGGCTTGCCACAAGTCAGCAGCTGTCTGGGGGTATCTGAGGCCCTGATCTGTCAGAACCCAGGAAATTCCTCTGGCTGCCCTGGAGGACTCAAGACCCTGACAGGGGGCTCAGAGACCTTGGCACAGAGTCAAAAACACCTGTGCCTTTGATTTTAGCCCTTGGAAAAAACAATTACCAACCTTATATAAGGATTCGCAAGCCAAGAAAGTTTAGGCAAAATGATAGTTTGTTACAAGGTAGAAAAGGAGAATTTTGAGTTTTTAGAATGGGAGTTCAGAAGCGAAGATGGAGGGATTTGGGTGTGCCTTGTCCTTCTTTTCTTCTTCTTAGCCCGCATCTTCTGGGTGATGGTGGCACTTTTGGATTGGTTTAGAGTAGAAACACACTGTCTAACATAGGTGATAGGTGTTGGAAAATTATTGTGAATAATGTACACGTAGTTTTTAGTATAAAAAGATAACAGCACCTCTGAGGGTGGCCAGTGTTCCTCAACCTGACCTGCCAGACAGACCTCAGCGGGTCGGAGAAAGAATGTTAGAGATAACAGCAAATAAACAACCTTGAAAACCAGAACAGAAGAATCCTGACTAATCCTGACTCCTTTGGCTGCTGGGCTGGGAAAAGAGACTCTCTAACACATCTTGGGGTCATCCTGACCACAGAGACCCCTGAGACTGACCCACAGGGAACTCTGCAGGGAGTGCCCAGGTAGTACCTGGTGCCTCTCCCTGGGGTGTGCTGAGGGTGTCCTTCCCTCTGGGAGGAGGGCTCTCCTTGAGGCACTGAGTCACCAAGTAAAGGAGCTCTGAGAGGAGATCACCAGACTGCACAGTACTGGCCTGGATGAGCAGATTATTGATGGAATTTTAGATTGCAGAAACCAGAGTCTAAGCCCCATAATGGGTGGGAAGTACTGATGATGCCTTGTGTAGGCTGACCTAGAATAGAGGCTAGATAGAGTTAAAGAATAAATTAGGTATTTATTAAAAGGCCTCTGTGGATACAGCTTGGGCAGCACAAGAGCCTGGCCAGGGCTACACCCAAGATGGACCCAAAATAGCCACAAAATGGACAACTGATCACGGGGTCTCTCACTTCCATAAGCTCTGGTCCATTTGCATATTGGAGTCAATTGTCCAATTACAGTTTTAGCTTACCATCCTTCTTGTTTTTCTGTCTTCAGTCCATCATTGTTTTGCTCTTGGGCCTGAGGTTTGGATCATTTGTCCTTGGTCCCCAGCTAGAGAAGGAATTTTTTTGTCTCCCTGCTCTGTGAAGAGAGCTCACCTAATCACCTAATATGAAGCTCAGAAGTGTACACTAAAGAATCTGAAAAGTATAAAAGCTAAAACCTGAGGCATCACTGGAAATGGCTTTGCACAGAGGAGTGGATGGACTACCATGATGAGAAAGATGGGAATGTGTGGGTTCTGGCAGCAGAGCTGCACTTACAAAACAGTCCAGGTTGGGTGGGGCTCTGAGCAACCAGGTCTAGTGGAAGGAATCCCTGCCCATGGCAGCAGGGTTGGAACTAAATGATCTTTAATGTCACTTCCAGCCCTTAACCTTCTATGAATCTATGATTAATCTGTGGTTTTTTTAGCTTTTTTTTAGTCATAACCACTCTTGTTTATGCAGTCTTTGAACTTCATATCCTTCTGTCCCAGCTCCACCTGAGCTCTGGTTTGTCTAACCCTGTCCATTCCTGAAGGCACACAGTTTGTGATGATTGGGAGTGGGGCTGTGGCTGAGCCCCATCCCCAATGAGCTACAGCTGTGAGCAGCAAGTGAGCAGCATTGAAGGGAACGAGCCATGGAGTGCCCAGGGGCACTGACCAATCGCAAAGGGAACAGAGGGCACACAGGTGCAGTGCATGAACCATGAGAATATAAAAGGCTGGGCTAAAGAACAAGAAGGGCAGTTGCTTGAAGCCTTCTGAAGTGGTAAGGTTACTCTGTGTGGGTTGAAGCTTTCTGGAATTGTATGATGATGCTCTGTGTTTTGTGGCTGTCTCAACAGCAACATGTGCTGTGATATATTCCCACTTAGATAATGTGGGAATTATCCATTACCTCTGCAATTTTCCTGGGTAACCTGTCTCCTCTTTCATTACCTTTGTGCCTCCCTGCACCCACAGAGGCCTTCCGCTCTTTTCTCTGAGTAATTTGTTCCAGTGCCTCACCACCTTCATAATGAAGGATTTCTGCCTAATACCTAAGATAGACCTGCACTCTTTCAGATTGAAGCCATCTCCCCTTGTCCTCTTACTATATGCCCTTTTAAAAAAACCCTTCTATTTTGGCTTTCTTGTGGGTCCCCTTCAGGCACTGTCAGGCTGCTGGAGGGTCTCCCAGGTGCCTTTTCTCCAGGCTGATGGGCAGCTGATCAGTTCTTAGGGCTTGAAGACATCAATGAGCACAGTTGCTCCTCCCAGCCTCATCTGTGACAGCCATACCTATGTCTTGCTCACAGGTTTGGGAGCCCAAGCTTGCTGTGAGCTGTTCCCTCTGTTAGTGCCTCTGCTGCTCTGACTTACTGACTGCATGGACTCTACACCTATGCTGTGAGTAATTGTGTTTCTTTTTTTCAAATCTTGGTCCTGTCTTCTGAATGGCTGGGAGGTATTACTCTGGTTTTGTTTCCTGCTCTTCCTGAGTGGATGTCCGGGACAGTCCCTGGGTACAACTCATGACCATGGTTTTTCTGTCTGTTGGCAGAACTTGCCGCTGCCACCATCTTGCCATAGTTAGGTACAGTGAACCAGAGAAAACTGTCACTGTTCAATGTATTTGCATAGTGTGATGAGAATTTGGGCTGTGTGGTCAGGGAGAGAGATGTGGATGCTGGTTTACCTTGACATCAACTAGTTGAATATTCATTATGTTACAGAAATTTCCTGTGACAAAGGTTTCTGTGGTACTTGCTGTGGGGTTTTCTCGTTGTTTGTTTGGTTGGGTTTTTTTGGGTTTTTTTTTGTTTCTATGCACAGGGCACGTAAAAAGATAGAGATACAAAATGATTGGTTAATTTTAATTCTTTTTGTTATTTCTATTAATTAGGAATAACTTAATCAGATTATGTTAGATGAACCAGAGTGTTGATGGATGGTAGATATGTGCAACAGTATGGCTTCCCTTTCTAAAGGAAACTGTTCTAATAAAAATTTTGTGGGTGAATTATTTTGTTCCTCTTCTGTTGATGGCAAAATGGAGCTTTGTAGTGATGGTGTGAGAGCATAAGGAAGGCTGTAGTAACAGCATCTGTGATATTCTTAAATATTTCTCACTGTGCTCTGAAGGAAGACCTTGAGGTATTGTCAGGGACAAAAATGCAGCAAATAATGTGATGGGCTTATGTGCACTGTGATTTCTGACTTAATTCTAAACAGCTGAATTATGGTAAATTAAAAGTGTGAGCAGTGTGTTTTGCTTTTGTCACTATTGAAGCTTAAATGTGATTCTCTGGAGACAATAAATAACCTTAAGTTTTTTGTGTTTGTTTAGGACCCTAGACACAACAAAACTGTACTGTGTGCCTTAGGGCTTGTTTTTTTTTTTTTGGATGTATTTTATTGTTTGAGAGCTTTTATGGAATTCCTGATTCTCTAGACACTGTTATGGCTGTATATTTTTTTGTTTTTTTAATCTAAATTTTCTGCCAGTGATCGTGGATACAGATTCTCATCTATGTTCACGTTATATATATTCACATTATTTAATGCATGAAACCAAATGTAAAAATAATGGTGATATGTGGGAGATCCAGTACATTAAAAATGCTTGCCTTTGCATCTTGGCTATCTCCCTTATTGTAGCTAGTCCAGATCTGGGCAGATTCAGAGGGAAAAAAAACAAAACAAAAAAAGTCAGAGACTTCAAGTTTTCTACTAGGTTAGGTGGAATTTTCAGTGTCTTAACTATAACAAGTAGAAGTGATTATGTGAAATTTTTAACTTCTGGGAACATTGTGTTCTTCAATGATTCCTAGATGTCTACTTTCTAAGGATTTTATGTTATAATTCAATAAAGAGTCTGGTGTTTGCCCTGTGGACTCCTGACTGCTCTCCCAGAGTTCTTGCTTTAATTTCAGAAGATGAAACTTCTAAATAGATTTGTTTCAAGAACAGATGGAGGGGGTAAGGATGAAAATGAAGATTATTTGCTACTTAAGACCTATACAGGAGAAGGGCAAGCTTTTCTTTCCTGTACTTTTCTTGTGGTACCTTACAGAAATAGTTTTGGGTGCTAATCTGTGGGAATAGAAAGTCAGGGTTGACACCACAGGACTGGAGTACTTTGACTGCAATGCAGGGATGATCGTGTCAGTGAAAAATTCCAGATCTTTGTATCTGAACAGCCTGGTCTGTAATCTCTGTTTGGTATTGGGGCACTGCCCTCTTCATCAATTTCCTTAGTTAAGGGCAGAGACTCCCATGTTGACATATTAGAGCTCTTTTTCCTCACAAAGGTGGTTGTAAGAGTTTTCTATATACACCTTGGCATCCTGTCTTTTGAATCTCAATAGTTAGCAAAAAATAGCCATTGTACCTTTCAATGAAGGAGTTTTGAGGTGTGATGCTCATCATTACTAGGGGTTTGCTGTAAACCTTAAGAATTCCATCATACACAGTCTTCATAAAAAGATTATGCCACTGTCATTTAGAAAATATTTCCTGTACAAACAAATATTTATTTTGAAAGAGTGTGGGATAAATCAGAATTTGTTCTATATTTATTTCACCTATAGAGGTGAAATGAGCTAAATGCTGGTAACCTCCAGCATTTAATTCATAATTGGGATTATATGAGCTTAAATTCACCCAAGAGAGGTTCACATTATTGTTAATTCACTTTGGTTCAGTCATTATTGTCTACTCCACAAAGAAATCCAAATTGTGGATGAATCTACTACAGAGCTAGCAATGAAACTGAAGCTGAATCATAGTAGAAAAATGTCTCTTGAAAGAGAAGTGGAATCATTTGCTTTTTGTTTCTGAAGATGGGACTTTTATTCAATGTTATTATGTTTTTACCAGTGACTGCTTTCCTTTCCTCATTGCAGAGTGCTCTTAGCTTGTGGCTCATAGAGAACTCTGTCAAATACAATATTTTCTCAACTAGTTTATTTATTGATGTGGTTTGATGCCAGCCTGGGCACTGTGGATGTGACTCATTCAAATGCTGTCTGAGTTGTAATGGTGGAAGTTTAATTTCACTAGATACTGGAAATCTGTGCTTCCCAGTCTGCTACTTCTGCTTTTTTCCCCACCTCTTTCTCCTTATATCAGTCTTGTAGCTGATGCCTCATGACGCTTAAAAAAATGAATTATTAGATGCATTAAAATTTGCAGTACAAACAGCAGAATATAAAATTAAGATGATAACCCTCCTGAGAGAGTCATATCCCCAAGCTTCCTAATTACTCTATGAAGATATCTCCTTCAGCAGCTTCCACTGGCTCCAAGAGGTCATGGGGGAATTAGCCACTGCTATTTTTAAAAGTCAGCAATTACAGACTCCATCTACATAATCATGAATTGCATCATCAGTATTCTGCCCACTGCCCACACAAGAGGGTTTTCCATCCCCAATGATATAATAGCTGTAGTAAAAGAAACTTCAAATCAGAAAGGGTCAGAGGAGCTTAAAGCCATGGCTACTTAGACCACATTATAATATCTGCCTCTGTCTGAGACTTGCTGCACCTGGAATTCCAATTTGACTCTTCTTTTTTTTTTAATTATATTTTTCAACTTTAGTTTCATATAAATTAATGCCACAGTCAACCTCTATGGAAGACCTCACCACCTGTAATTTCTGGGAATTATTATTAAGTACATGATTTCAAGGATTTATCTTGGAAGTTGTATTTATTTTCTCTTCTGACTTCTTTAAAATATATGTGCTTCATAATTTGATTTGGCATTTTACTGACAATTCTTCCTTCTACTGTTTGTGCTCTGACAGTGTCTTATGATTTGTTTGCTCAAATGATGACCTATAAAACTACCTATAAGTATTCTACTAATGTAGTATAATAATATAAACAAAAGATCTCTTAGAAGATGTCTTATATTTACTTTTATGTCTTATTTAAGATTTGCATCATGTCTTATATTTTCCCTAGTTTGATTTAAAGAAAATAGTTTATTTGGAGAAAACAAACAGACAAGCCCTTATATTGTATTCAAAGCCATTCTGCTGTTTTGTCTGGTTTTCCTTTCAGTATTTTGAATCTTTATTCATAGCATACTTAAGATGCACAGTCTGTTTAATATTTATATTGCTTACAGTCCACTAAACAGAAAATAAGCTTGTAAGATTTTTCTTCTTTTGACATCTTCACAGGGTTCAGTTGCTCATAAGAATAGTTTGAAGTGAACAGTAAAAGTTAGACAGTTCAGCATCCCTAGTTACAAAATTCTAATAGTGAAATAAATCAACAGTGCAAGCATATGGACTGACTACTAAACACAAGGTAAAGCCATGAAACACTCTAGGAAATTGTTAGGGTAGAGTTTTTTCTTTTTCTCCCTCTCTCCCCACCAGTAAAGTGATTCTCTCTTATGAAGTGTACCCTGACCTCATACAGTTTATTTAATATTGATCTTTATATCTCAAAAAAAAAAAAAAAAAAAGGGCAAAGCAAGCAAATAAACCAAAGAAATCTAGTCCCCATCATATACCACATTTATCCATTCCACCTTGATAGAGTTAAACCCAGCCAGGGAGTGTCAAGGGCAGCAAAACAAGCTCCTATAGACATGTCAGTGATAAAAGGAGGAATAGGAAAAAAATCTGGGCTCTCTTTGTAGGGACACAGGAGTCCTGGTTACTTGGGACATGGAGAAAGCTGAGTTACTTGATGCACTTTTGTGCATCCTTCTGCACTGCCAAGTGCTCCAGAAGGCAAAGGCAGGGGCTGGGAGGAGGAACAGTCACCCACTGTGGGAGAAGATCAGGTTCAAGGCCATCCTAGGACCTTGGAGGTGCACCAGTCCATGGGACCTGATGAGATACATCTGTAGGTCCTGAGGGAACTGTCAGAGGAGAGGCTAAGCCGCTTTCTACCCTCTTTAAGAAGTTGTGGCAGCCCGGGGAAATTCCCACTGTCTGAAAAAGCATTCCTTGTCTGCTGTATTCACCCAGCATTTGTTCACTTCTGTAATGCCACAGCTGCAGAAATAGTCTTCAAAGTATAAAAGTGGAATTATGTTTATTCCATTAAAGGCAAAAATATAACTTCCGAGTGGAGCTGACAAATAATGAATTATGTGGCTTTTGTTCATGCACCTCCTACTTCTTTTGGAAGAGTTTTCTTGGGCAGCTTTAATGAGTATGCTTCTAATTTGACATTTGAAATTCAAACCTTGTAGGTTTCCCTTTTCTCAGTATTCAGACCAACTTTATTTTGTATAATATGTTTGTGTTTTTTATGTTTAACTTGCTAGAATATTAATGAATATTCATATGCATGCATTAGCGTATAAACATTCTTGTCATGGTTAGAGTGGCCTGAGAAGCAATAATAGAGAAAGCTGTAAGAAAATAACCTGAAACTTCCTAATTAATGGGTTTCTGGTTTATCTAGATCACATTTTTGTGATTTTTTTTTTTCCTGTGGTTTTCTTCTGCTGATTGAACTAAGACCATTCAAGCAGGTTAATATCCCATGTAACTTGAAGGACATATTACTAATAAATAATACACCAAGACCCCTATTTTTATGGAGCAGGCACAGAAGATTTTAGAAATTCAGCTACAAATGTCTGGATAACTTTATCAACTATTTATCAGTTTAGCACAGACATTCTTACTGAAGCCCACTAAAATGGGAAATGACATAGATGATGCACCCTCAGTGGTTCAGGAAGGATCAGACTATCTTTCCCTGTGAATTTATGAAAATAATTCATCTTTTTTTCACCTTTTGCATTATGAGGAGACACAGCTTCTTTAGATTGTACTCTAGATGAGTAGCTGAAAGAAGCAGGGCTTTTTTAAGACAGAATTTTAACTTGAGGAGGTGACAAGTTTCCTTGATTTTATTTCCCTTTTTGGTGAATGACTTTCAGTGTCATTCAAGCATAAGTTTCTCACTCCTACTACAAGAGAAAGAAATTATAGAAGCTAGACTTTTTGGCTGAAGCTCAATACATTGTAATGCTTGAGGCAATAAAAATATCTGAAACAAGATTGAGAGTTAGCTGCCACATACAGCTGGACTATGTGTCTGCTTGAGCCAGACCCTGAACTTTTATTGTCTCCATAATGGACTCAGTTCAGTGTTATCCAAGAGCTGGGTTGGGTCATTTCTGAATGCCTTTTGCTCCTGCTTTGTCTGCTGTGCAATAAATTGTGTGATATCTGCTACTTTTAGCTTGTGCTAATTATAGTGAACTAGCCTCAAAAGGTTAAAAAAAAAAAAGCTTTTGTTTAAAGAAAAAGGAGGGGCAGAGGGAGCAGGAGGTGTGAACAGATGGTTCTTGGTCAGTAGGTAAAACAATTTGTATAAAGAGGAATGTGGGATTTGTGCTAGAGACAATGTGATGTTTTTCTAATATTTTTTTAGCTGAAATATATCTTTATTTTTCTGTCTTTATTGTTCAGCTGTTATAGACACAGCTATATTCTTTCAACCAAGGACTTGCTGGTGGATGGATTAATTTAATTGTTGTGAATTGGTGAAGTTCTCATAATTATGAGCCATATTTTGGTTTATGATTGGGTATCCCAGGATAGTTTTTATTATTAAATTTTGTAAAAGTATTTGATGTCTTGGATGACATGCAGATTACTTCTGAACTCTGGAAATCACAGCGAGTCACAAGAAGCTATATTGTTACGCCTGGAAAATTTCCATTTCATATCTATTTAATTCCAGAGTACATATTAGTGAACTTCTTGCTGTACATCTTCTGACATAATAAGAGTCAAGCCTGTAGTAAAGTTGGTAAATTTCTGATTTTCCTTCATGGTCTTGCTTAAAAATATAATGTAGCAAAAAATAGTGAGTGTACTTTTCAGGAATTTGGCATAAGAATTTATGAATTTTTCCTGGTGTGTTTTTTTGTGTTTTTTTTTTTTTTTTCTGCTTGCTTGGGGCTTTGTTGTTGTTGTTGATGGCTTTTTTTGGGAGGATGAGTGATTGTTCTTTTCTTTGCTTGTTTTCTTCAGTTGTGCTGCTCCTTCATGCAACTTTTATACAGACCACTTTTCTGTGAGTGACCAGGCAAACACATTCCTGCTAATGCCCTATCTAAGCACATAACAGCTTTGAGACATGGACTAAAAATAGGCTGAAAAAACCACTTTGGGATGAATTTTTTACACAAAAAGTAGTTAATCTGTGATGATTTTTCCTTAGCTATGCTTCAGCCTGTCTCCAAAAGATACCATGACTCTTCCTACCCTGGAGTGATTGCAAGGGGATAAACGTGTCAGTTCCATCTGTGTGGTTGCATGATTTGTGACTTCTGTAGCTGATGAACCTTAAAAGAGGGTGTGGAAAATGGCAGCTCAAGGAGTAGTGGCAGGAAACCTCAGCAGTGACAATGACAGCAGAATGCATCCCTGGTGATCTCGAGAAACTGGAGAAAAATTGTCCTGAGCATCACATGAAAATCATGCCCTGTTTAGAACCAGGGCTCTTGGTACCTGAAGGCTTTTCAAGGTGTTAGCATTGCAGCTAACCAACAGGTGCATCTGGTAGAATCTCCAGAAATCAAAAATATCTTGAAAAACTTTGAGAAGAAGTTTCCCCATTGTCTTCACAAACCCCTTATTTCGTTTTGCTTGCATGCTAGTGGCTTGAAATGAATCAGGTTAAATGGAAAGACATTTCTGATAAATGACAGTGTTAACTGGTCTGGGTAATAAATTTTCCAAGCAAAATAAATATGTAAGAGGATCTGTAATATATAATTTTAATTGAACTAAATATCATGTCATTGGCAGAAAGTATTTTTTTAAAGGAAAAACATATCAAAATAGTAGATCACATAAAAACTCTTTTAACTTCTTAAGTTAGAAATTAACTTGCTGAAAATTTTATTTTTTTGACCTAATTTTGGCCAACAATGACTCTTGCTTTTCAACTGTTCATTTTCTGGTTTTGAAAAAAGATCTGGAATGTGAACCCAATAGGCTGGGAAAAGTTTGAGATAGAAATTTTCTTGATAAATCTGTCGCTTTGATTATAATGTTTGACCAGAAACAAATTTCCTTAGGAACTTCAGGTACTTAAAATATTAAGGAAAAAAAAATCTTATCTGAGTTTGACTAGGAATAGTATCCCTTAAAAATATCTTTGAAATTTCTGTTCACAAGATATATTTTGGGAAGAGAAAAAAAAAGGGAGATCTTTCATTTTGGAAATGAATTACTTATTTTATTCTCTGTTTTTTCCATTTAACTTTAAAAATTAGTTGTATCTGGCTGACTTTCCAGTAGGCTTTCCATCTTTGAATTGGAGGCATTATTTACTTGTAGTGTGCCTCTCATGCTGGAGTTCTGCTCTGACCAGACTGCTATAGGAATTACTTCAGCAAGATTTCAATGAAACGGTGTTAAATAAAATATTTAAGATTAGATACTTTTATGTTTATATGTACATATATCCTGACATATTCTACTTGCAAATTATTAAATATTAACTAGCTGTGGGATGTATCTATGTAAAGAGAAGCTAAACCATTCAGTCTGTAAACACTGTATTATTTGCATGTTACATTGAGGTATACCTCTGTTTCAGCAATCATAGAAGAGATGGCAGAATTTCAAATTTTTTTAATTATTATGTCTTTGGCATAAAATAAGTAAATGACTGGTGATTGAAATTGTTATTGTGTTTGTAAGCAAGAGTTTAAGGCCTTTTCATTACCTCAGTTGGAATGTTATACCAATTATGACAGGTAAAACTCAACTGAATTGTATTCCTCCTACTCAGCCCTCCCATTCTTAGAGGAGGAAAAATTACCTGAGCTAGAGCAAGAAAAAAATTGTTCATATGAGAACTTTTTGCCAACAGAATCTTGCATTAATCTTCGTTTTCAGTCACAGATATCCATTCTAATATACACTTATCTGTGTGAGAATGGTAGCATGGAATGAAAGAACTGAATTGACCATTCAACTGATTTTTTGGTGGGTTTTTTTTGTCGTTCTTTTTTATTTATTTTATTTTATTTTGTTTTTTTTTAGCTTTCCTCTATGGGTGTGAGGTATTTGGACCATGTAGGATCAAACAAGATCAGAATATGGTTTTTATTCACTCTAGTCAGGGAAACCTACCATAAGAGAAACTTTGGACGGTGCCTTTGGCCTGATGAGTTGATGAGTTTAGCAGCAGACTTGTCAATTTTAAGCCAAGATAAAATTTAAAGTACTTTCCATATTTTTTTTGTTTCATCTTGTTGTCTTGTAATAAATACAGAAATAAAGCTATTACTTAATTTCAAGGCAAATTTTCTGTATTATATCTACAGTAAAATTCATGTATTAAAATGAACACAGCTTACACATTTAAAAATGTAACCTGCTGCCATGTCCAGGAAGATAAAAAATGCAAGCAGGAAAAATAGAGTAGGAATATTAATATTATAATACTGAGTCACAAAGTGTAGAGGGCGTGTTGGGACCTTCATTAGATCAGTTCTTTATGTAGTCCAAGGACCAAGGACTCAGCATTCCCAGAGTTATTCTGTCCTAATATTTAATATGCAAGACACATGAGCTCATTAGTAGAGCTCAAAAATCTATCACATTACCTTTAGTAAACAACTTGAGAAAGACTCTTCATCTCTCATGCCTTTGAAGGCAATTGGGTGGGGGGGGATAAGGGGAGAGGAGCACAAAGGTCTCAAAAGCTTTAGTTTTAATTAGTCCAAAGAGCAACCTTCCTGTTGAAATGTTATTGGCTATCATGGCAATCTTACTAAATAAATTACTTTAAGTTATTTCCCATGACAAGCCTCTGATAAAGCAAGATGTTAAAAATTTGTTGCCCACTGCAACAAGCTCTGTTGTGGCTAAACTGTAGAGGGAACGGAATAAATTCAAGTTCTTGTACTCCGCATACTGAGGTAGATAACTGATTTTTATGAAGATTTTAAGGCACAGGGGATGATAACAGAAACTCCTGATTATTTATTAATCTTTAAAATAAAAGCTTTTGGTTTTGCTGTAGTGTGCTACATCGTGATATGATGTGCATGGCCTCATGTGAGCTCTGTAAACCTCATACATAACTATAATTCCTTCTGGAGTAGTTTGTGTGAGATGACATGGACTGAACACATGCAGGTTTTTGATGGCACTGGGTGTCATTTGCTTCATCATTTCTAATAGAATCTTTAACCCCAGAGGTTTAGAACTTTATTCAGAGGATCAGCACCACTTTGATCCGCTGTCTCTCTATTTGTCTTTATAACACTTGGCTAGTTCCTATATTTAAGATGAGTTTCTCTGTGAGATTTGCTTGAAATTTCTCTTTTCCAGATGAAGTGATGATGAATGTGCCCATATTCATTCAAGTATAGAAAATTTCCTAACCTGAGCTATATTTTCATAAATATACCCAAGACTAGAGTGCATTGTAGGACTTATCACATTGGTAAGTGTTGGTAATATTTCTTAATTTTTTTTCCATTTATTGAAGACAGTGTGTAATCACCACACACACAACAACAACAACAATAAAAAGACCCAATGGTTGTACTTCTCACTTCAATTTTCGTAATCCTGGAGCTGCTGGGATTCTAGGATGTAAGAAAACCTGTGACCTTCTGGAGGCTTGACACTGAGGTATCTCAAGTTATATTCACCAAGATAGAACCACCAAAACAGAATTACTTAATTTCTCTATATCTTTCTTCCTGTTAGTAAACTAGTGTGTGAAAAGAAAGGCTTTGCAAAGTGTCAACTAGGCTTAGTAGTTTAACCCTCCAGTTCCCTTCAGCCTCCACTGAGGGTTCCAGGGAATGGAGATGATTGGAACTTGCCCCCTGCTTCTCCTCTGACAGCTTTTGCTGCATGGCTTGCCCCACAATGTAAAAGGCTGAATGATTTCTGTGGTAATTTCCTGCAGTAACTTATTGCTGTAGAAAGGTCTGAGCTATTCCTGCAGAATTTCAATCAACAGGATTTTTTCCTCTTAATTTTTTTTTCCTTCTTTCTTGTCAGAGCCCAGAACTATGGAATTACATTTAACGTAATTAAAATTTGTCTTAATCAAGCAGCAGCATTTTTATAGTCTTTCGATAATTTAAGCTGCAATATAGGGGATCTGGGGTGCTGAAAAAAAATATTCATGTACATATATTTGACTGGGGAGAGAGATTAGAACAGCAACAGTGTTATATAGCAAGAGTGACCAGAGGATGGTGGTGATGCAGACTGGTCCAAAGCAATAAGGCAGGAACTGATGCCCAGAATGTTCTACCTGAACACAAGGAAGGACATTTTGATTCAGGTGACCACACAGAGGAGCAGATTGCCCAGAGAGGGTGTGGAGTCTCCCTCAATGAAGATATTCAGGAACTGTGTGGTGCCAATTCTGTGCCTTGTGTTCTGGGATGATCCTGCCTGAGCAGGGAGGTTGGATCAGATGACCTGGTGACTGTGGTCCCTTTCATCCTGACCAGTTCTGTGATTCTGTGATTGTAAACAGGTTACAGAATTAAGTAAGATGAAAACACACAAGATGTCCAATTCTGGGGTTTTTTTTCATAGTTCATAGTCTTGCTTTTGTGCTTTTCCTGTAGGATTGCCTCAGTCTGCATCCTCTGATCTCTGTCATTCCTTGAAGCTCAAAAAGACAGCTGAATGGTTTCCAGGTGCTTCTCTACTATTTTAAGAGCAGCTTATTATTCTTATTCCTTTGAAATAATAGTCTGTCACTTCAAATTTTTCCTGCTCCTCCTTCTGCTGTTTATCTTTAGGTATAATGCTAATGGTGATACTCTCCTACCTCTTTATTACTTTTCAGCTTCCTTTTTTTTTTGATATTTTTAATTTAGAGACTTAGCAACTGTTCTAAGCAAGACAATGTTGAAGTACAAATAGAACCTGAGAATGTGTTGCTAATCTTAACTAAAATTAAATGTCTGGTGAGATAGCTTAGATATAAGAACAGTATTAGTCTGATAACTTGGCAGGGGAGGACAGAGATTAAAAATGGAAGTGAATAATATAAGCATAGGAAAGCTGTGGAAGAACAGCAAATACAAAGGGGTATTTTGCTAAGCAGCTAATGGCACAGGTTGATTACAGTTTGGGAAGGAAGAGAGACAGAGACAACACTTGCAGCCATTAGAGGAAGTTTGAATCTAACAATTAACATCCACTGAGGAACAGAAAATTATCTATTATATAGCAAGCTAGTTATGCTTGTTGTGGTAGGTACTTGTCTGGTGGAATATGCTTTCAGGCTAACTTATTCCCCATGGTAGGGTGTCACAATTCTGCTCAAAACCAAAGGCATGTTTCTAAAGGTTGTTATAGCAAACTTACAAATTGAACAGTTTTAACAACAGGGCTCAGGCCTTGCATTGTTTTACTGCTGTTTTCTGATCAATTTTCCCCTCAGTGATCTGTCTTGCTTTGAATCTTGTTTAAAATCTCCCTCCTCCTCCAGCTGCAGAAGATGCAGTTTTCTCATCTGTATTGCCCTACTCTCCTGCATAAGCTTTGTTCACATGAGAGTAACATTTCCCTCCATGAAATAATTCTTCTGAGCCTCTCTTTTGCTACTTGGAAAGCTATTGGTTTGCATCCTGACCACAAAGCCACCTAGGCTATGAAGTAATTTTAAACATCAAGAAATCATTCTTGGTTCAATTTTTCTAGGAAGGAATGTAGATAGTGGGGTGATTATTTGGATCCTTTGAGTAGCAGCTGGGGCACTTGCTATTTCTTTACATCTATTTAGCCCTACTGTTTGAAGGGTCAGAATATTTTAGCAGGCCAAACAATGTTCTAATTTCTGCTTCTTCTTTAGAATCATTATAATGACACCAGCTTGTAATAATCCTGTTTGGTGGGGGGGATTGTGTTTGGTTGGGTTTCATGTTTTTTTTTTTTTTTTTTGTGTTTGGTTTATTGAGGGATTTTTTTTGTGTAGAGAGGGTGTATTAAATATGCCAACCAAGAGGTTTATAGCAGCTTAATTGTAGCTTGAATATAAGCATATCAGGTATTCCTAGATCATCTGAGAATCTACACTCAGCTTTTCTTAAGGGAGATCCATTTTGGGGGCAGGAAAAAAAAAAAACAGCATACTGAAAGTGACTGTAACACACAGGATATTTATTTTAGAAGTTTGATTGACAATCTATTGTGACTTCACAAGGGAAATCTTCAGCATCTAGTGCTGCCAAAGTAGAGGAAGGGGGATAAACAAGCCAACTGAAATATTACTGCTAATTCTGCCTTTTATCAGTCCTCTTTCATATTTTTCAATAAAGTCATCACATTAGGAAAGAAATCCTAAGAGTGCTAAACATGACAAGATTTTTTTATATGATTGTTTTATATAGCAGGTTTCTAGATAAAGGTTTCTATGCAATATAGGTTCTATGCATAGGTTTCTATGCAATATAATACATTAGAAATGTTTGGTACAATAAAGGCTTTTCAGTCAAATCCACTGCAAGTCTAGCATGTGCAGTGGCAACAGAACAAGGTTGAACAAAGAAGAGCAGGTTGAAACCCTGGTTCTTTTCAGATTGATCTCTAAAATGTCTTTTTAGCAGATCAAAGCCTCCCAGTTGGATTAAACCTTTACCTCCCCCACTGGAATTCTCCTCAGATCTTAGAGATCACAGGTAGTTGATTACAAAACAACAGATACCTTCACTGCAGTTCTCTATGAAGCCACAGCACTTTGTAATTTAAAAGTTGCCTTAATGCAGCTGCATTTAAAAAATATATCATGGATTTAGGAAAAGGCCTGCTAAGGTTTGTTAACTTGATGCCATTCAGCCTTTTGTGAGACAGGCACATCCATATATAGGCTTTTAACAGTAATGCATTGATATTTTTCCAATGAAGTTGGCAAACTGTCTTGAGATGCATTGTGTGCTCAACTTTAAAGCAAGGCTTATGGCTCTGAAGGCTTTGCATATGTACTACTGTGCTGTCAACTGCTGGAGGGAATTCAAGCTCCTACTCTGCAGTGTGCTGCTGCTGCTGGGAGAATGCTGATGACTCCTGCCTGTGTAGTGAGATGTTTATGGCCTGCTCTTTAACCCTCTCCATACTAAATCTATGTTACTAAAGACACACACATCCCATAACTTGGTTGATGCGTCTCTCTTCCTTGTTTCATTTCTGTTAATCTGTGTGCATATTGTTGAGAAGGGGAAGCAAACCACTTTTA
Organism: Agelaius phoeniceus; assembly: GCF_051311805.1. Lineage (NCBI taxonomy): Eukaryota > Metazoa > Chordata > Aves > Passeriformes > Icteridae > Agelaius > Agelaius phoeniceus. The sequence goes on along the minus strand of NC_135266.1, from coordinate 110,522,061 downwards.
TAAGACAAATTTTGCAACTCTTTGAACTGATAAAAGGCACATGTTTATTAATTAATATGTCTGTAAGATCATTTAATTGCTTTTTTCAGGGTTCCTTACCACTCTGGCCACTGGGTGTTTGACTGTCAGATCATTTTGGTCTTTTCTGCTCATTCTGACAGTCGCCCTTTTGGTGAAAGAGCACACTTTGCCTTATGGGCAACTTGAATAATCATTCTTTCTTCCTCCTTCTGCTGTTAATCCAGCTCTGTCTTCCCTCCCCAGCAGCTCAGGGATTCAGGATGATGCTGGGAAGTTAGGTCATGTTTGTGACATATGAATGAGTGCTTAGAGATGCTCTGAGGAAGTGGGAACTAAAGCTGGAGCTTTAGGAGAGCTGACTTAAAACCTGTTGTGGGCACCCTTTCAGGTAGGTTAAGGGAGCTTTTGAGAAGAGAGCTCCCTTAACCTACCTGAGAGGGTGCCCACAACAGGTTGTAAGCCAGCTGTGAAAGGCTGGGCACTGAAGACAGCCTTTTATTAGGTAAAGCAATTAAAGAATGACAATTTAGGCTGAATAAGTTATTGCTGGTATTTCCCAAATGAGTTAAGTTAATAGAGTAATAGCCTAATTAAAACATTTCTTGCTTCTTACTTTTATTCTTGCATGTTTGGGACAGGTCTTCTGGGACCAGCATGAGGGAAACTTACTTGGAAACATTTCCTTCTGTGATTATGCAGTGATTTGGTTGTAATGACATTGTTAAAACATGGGCTCCTGAAAAGTCTAAATTCTGACTTGAATGCCTTCCAGCTCTGCACTTCCTTTTTCTTGGTTTTTGTAAATCCCCTACTTTTTCTGCTTTAAGATGATTTATGCTGTTCGTAACCAGCCTTCTATTTATGTGGCTTTTAAATAATAGTTATTGAATAATTTCTCATATTTATCAGTGAGAAGATTTCTTTATTATAAAGGTGAAATAGTACAAGTTGGAAGAAAAAACTTGCAGGGTGAGGGTGGTTATTAGCACATATACAGAAATAAAAATAACACTGTTATTTTTATTATATTATATTTATTTATTATATATATTTATAACAGCAAACACTGTTTGCTCTGGAATGGTAGCATTCAGTTATTAAGTCAGCCAGATGCTGCATCTTTAGAATATGCACAAAGACTGAAGTATCTGGAAAATATTGTTCTGCATTTACTCATCCATTCTGTAATGGTGGGGTGTTACTCTGTGTTCTCTTAAATGTTGCCTTTTATAATGGAGTGGACCTACCCCTTTTTTCTCAGTCTTCTGAAATATGATAGCCTTCCGTTCATCAGCAAGTGAGGGGAGAGGTTGCTCTGATTCAGAGATGAGGAGGCTCATCCCTCACTCCTGTGCTTCTTCCCTGGGTCACGTAGCCTGTCCTAACATGCTTATATCCCTCCAGCCCAGCTAGTCCTTTGGTAGCTTAGTCCCTTTTTCCTCTGACATTTTTGCTGCTGTAAGACAGAAGGAAAATGCACACAAATGTAGTAGCTGTATCGTTCTGTTCCGAGTCTTTGTCTTGAGATTTTTCTAAACATTTGAATCCCTGAATTTTTGTGTACATCAGGTGTTTGAAAGCTGTGATGAAAACAGGATAGAATGGGATTTGGCTGGATCCTAGACTTCTCTTCTCTTAAAGGAGAAAATAACCTTGTTAAGTGCAGAAATGAAACTGATATAATTAGTGCTAAGTATGACCTTTGTTTCTTTTTATGGGGAGGAAAACAAACTTCAGTCATAGGACAAAACACTATACCATAAATATTAAATCTGCCATTTTCAGAACAGTGTTAATTGTGGATGTGGCACCTGTGAACATGATTTAATGGTGAATGTGGTGGTGGTGCTGGGCTGACAGCTGGGCTTGATATTAAACATCTTTTCTAATCTCAACAGTTTTGTGATTCTATATGAAGGCAAAAGAATTTGCTAAATTATTCTGCTTTCATCTGGTGCTGTAAGTGGAAAACCAAAGTGAATGGACATTTCCTTGGTAATTGTTATGCAATACCAGGCTGATATTCTTCTGTCAGTTTTCTCATGCTTAGGGATGATTTTCTGCATGGATCTGATAACTTCAAGAACATGATAGTGATTTTTAAGTGAGAGTGGGGGAGATAAGTGCAGACACACAAACACACACAGAGCAGTAAGTTACTATCTGTTCCTTGCCAGTATTCTCTGAAGATCTTCAAGTTGCAGGTGGTTGGTAGCTGACACATCTTTAGTTGCTGCTTGTTCCATATCGGCATTCTCTTGGGGAAGAAAATATGAAAACAAAGTCTTTTTCTGCTAAACTTGTGCTAGCAAAGAATATTGGTTGTATGTAATGTAGGGCATCTCTGTTCCTCTTCCTCGTTGCTTCCTCTTTCATTTGTTTTCAGTAAATGAGAACAAGCTCTATCAACGATGTCTTACATTTTGAAGGTAATCCCTTTGGAAATGAACAAATGAGACATGCTTTCTTGGGATACAAGATCTTAAAAGCTTTTTCTCTGTCCTATTTTCAAGCACAGCACATTTTAAAGAATAAGATCAACATTTTATCTTTCACTGTTTGGCAAATACTGAGCTTCATCTTTTGTCCTCTGATTTCTGACAAGGTCTCAAGGTGACTAACTCGGGTTTCTGTTTGTGCACACTCAGGTATAATGATGTTTTCTGCACAGTTCTGAGAACAAAAGACTGTCCTTTTTAAATGGGAGTGGGGTTGCAGAGCTCCTGAGGTTAAATCTGTATTATGAGTGCAGAATGAGAAGCCATGCTTTTGCTGTTGCTAGCCAGCCACTGTAGGTAACAGCTTTAGCAGTTTCTTAGACACCTCTGTGCAACTGCTTGAGAAGGCTTGTCACATCTAAATCTCTGTAACTTGTGCTGGTGTGGACAAGTCCCCTTATTCACCAGTTGCATTACTGAAGGTGGATGTAACATTTAATAGGACCAAAAAAAAAAAACCCAACAAAAAGCCAACCTTCCACAGCAGCCCCACCTCAAAGGAGCGAGATGTTTTTAGACAAAAACAGCTTTCTAGAGAAACCTCTCCAACATTCCTTCCAAAACCTGAAATCCCTCAAAACAGATGTTGTAATTCAAAGGTGCACTCTAATAACTCACATATGCTCTTTTCTGGGAATCTGTGTGCTATGTTCCCTCTTCAATTTTTGATGCACCAAAGTATGCTATCCTGCCCCACCTGTGGTGTTTCAGCATGAAACCATCACTGGAAATAAAATCTTGCCATAGAATTTGTCTCGTAACAGAAAGAAAACAAAATCTGTGTATGAATAGTATTTTTAAAATGAGGTTTTATTTTAGCTTTTCTTGATGATGAAAGGCTGTTGGAAGTTTACAGACCTCTCTAAAAAAGGGGGGGAAAAAAACCCACAAATATTTATTTTAATTAAAAAACAAACAATCTAGAAGCCTGTAGTTTTAGATCTCAATCAGACCTTTTAGGAGTAAAGGAATGATATCTTGCAAGTTTTCCCTTTCTTGCACCAGTGCACAAACATTGGGAAAGGCAATAATGCAGAAGAACATGAAGCCAGCTATGTGTTCAGTATCCTTTTCCTTGTTGTTGAATTAAGCCCTCCACTTTTGAAAGAAGGAATTAATCAAATTGATTTCCTTAGCAATCACAGAATCACACAGAATGGGTCAGGTTGGATGAGCCCACAGAGGGTCAGCTGGTCCAACCTTTTTCCTGGGTTATAAATCCTCTCTTTTGCAGGCACTTCTGCTCTTCTCAGCAATCAAATACTTTTTTTTCTGACATATTCAAAAGATTTCTTGCAATCTTCAGAAGAGGTCAGAAAACAGTTCAGAGAATTCTGGAGAAGTTACACGCATTTCAACGAAGGGTTCGTGATTTATCCATTTTGAAGGGGGAATGCAACATAAACTCTATATTTTAAAAAATGTAGGTGTGTATACCTCAACTTTTTTGGTGTTTCATTGGCTGTGGTTTTAGCTTGGTACCACAGATGTGTATCTCGGACATTTTTTTCGTGTTGTTTTAATCAAAAATCTGGCACATGGATTACAAAATGATTGTCTTGATTCAAGATATGGGCAAGTAATTCCTTAGAATTCTGCATTTATCCTCCTTTAAAATAAGAAGCTCAGATTTGATATTCATGCTCTAATCCAGCACTATGAAAGATTGCAGCAAATTTTCCTGTGTTCTTTTGAAATTTCCACGGAGTGTGAACTGATGCCACAAGTAGTCTGTTTCTTCTTAAATGTAGGTTTATTTCTCGGGGATAAGATGCCTGAAAGTTTCAGCATGCAGCCTTGAATACATTGCTGTGAGGATTCTCCCTTTTAGTGTTTTCAGGAGCCTTAATACAGATGGCAAGCATTGCAACTTCATTTCCTTGACCAATTTCTTAAAAATAAACCATTAAGCAGCAGTTCTTTCTTGTCCCTAAGGTAATCACCAGTGAATTTATTAAATGACTTTAGATTTGCAAGTAATGCTGTTTGATGTTTTGGTGTTTCATAACAGCAGAAACTTTTGTGCAAATGAGGCAGAATGTTTTCTTACCTTCTTGGAATATTAAGTAAATGTAATTCTATTTGTTAAGAAATTCCTTCTTTCCATCATTTCTGGTTGTTTTAAGTGGATACTCCATACATCAAATCGAATTACAGCTCTGGAATAATAATTTTACTGAATGCTGCAAAAGCAGGTGGAAATGTTTTTTATACTCGTCCCCTTTCTATGGAGGTGATCTGGAAAAAGCTTTGACTAAGTGCTCACAGCTCTAAACTGCAGAACACTGTAAACTTAAACCTTGCTGTTAACTTGCAAATTACAGGCCTAAAAGCTATAGATAAATGTAAATATTTACAGGGCTAACTTGTAAACTGGCAAGTCTGGCACTTTTTCAGAGCAGACGTTTGCAAAATGATCTAAACAGGAGCTTCGTGTTGCAGCTCCTTGTCCTAATGACTCTGAACATTAATACTGATTGAACTCCCAAGCCCTGCAGTTCTTTTTTTCTTTTCCTTTCTCCCCTTCTGCTAGGAAGAGACTTTGCAGCTAGATGGGCGCCCCTAACTGTGAGGAAGAGGAACATAATGGTGGTTTATACTGTGAAAGGTTTAAAAGCTCTGTTCTCAGCCTCACTGAGAGCAGGGTGATACACATATTTACAGCCCATAGCCAGATGTGCCATCTTTGTCCTTCTGCCTTGTGATGACAGGACTTGCCTTTCTCAATGCTTTGGTTGGTTGGCTCATCCAGGAGTTTTTCCTTCTGGTATAGAGTGGTATTTGAGGAAGCCTCCATCAGCTTTTTACAGTGGGGCAGGAAGCTGGTGCAGAGGGAACGTGGGCACCACTGTGAAGTACCTGTTCCTACAATGTCATGTGGGATATAAAGGGCCCATAAAAGGCTTAGGGAAGAGGAAAACCACTGTTGGCAGAGCTGCTCTAAGTGCATGACTGGGCTGTCATTCTGTTTTTCATGCTGTGTTAAAACAATACATAACACTTTGTCAGATATGTCAGTCTTCCATCAGGCATGGATGTATTTCTGTATTTCCTTTCTCCCTTTGGCAGTGCCTCTGTCTCTCTCCTTCAGCTGAATTTGCTTGTAGGTTTTAGTATTACCTGGAAAGAAACACTGACCAATCTACTGCCTACCTTCTCTTATTTGGCCTAAAGGCTGTGGACACAGGCATCTACATCTGTGTTGGATCTCGCTGAGATGGACTCAATCTTCTCCACAGCAGTGCTCATTTAATTGTCTCCATAGCAGGACTCACAGAGCTGTGCTTTTTATTGGTATTTAGAAAGGTGTTGGTGGCCCAGCAGTGCTTTGGCTACTGCTGAGCAGCAGTGGCACAGCGTTATCACCCTCTCTTGCCTTCCCCCTCACAACTAGGCTGGGAGTCGGCAACAGCTTTGGAGGGGACCTAGGCAGAACAGCTAATCCAAACTGACCAAAGGATATTCCATCGTGTAGGGCAACAGCTTGGCGTTAGAAGTTAAGAGAAATGGAGTGGGGAGGGACATTGGATCTTAAGATGTTTGTCTTCTGGAGCAGCTATTATGTCTGTGGAAGCCTAGGATGTAGCTGGACATCACCTGCTGATAGGAAGTAGTGGAAAAATATTTTGTTTTCCTTTGCTTCTCTGTGTGGCCTTGGTTTTGCTTTATTAAGCTGTTGCTATTTTGACCTGCAAAGTTTTATTTCTTCATCTTATCCAGCCTCCTGCTGAGGAGGGGAGTGATAGAACAGCTTGATGGGCTACTGATATCCAGCCAACTTCAATCCATGGCAATATTGGATGTCAGAATAAGAAGCTCAACAGTAGCAGAAAACCTGGAACAGTCATTGTTGCTATAGTGACAAAATCAAGCTAAATAATTAAAATCCTTTTTTTTCCTCAGTATGCAAAGATCATTCCCACAACCTCTCCTTCTTCTTTGTGAGGTTTGGAGATGTCCTGTGAATTTGTATGTTATCTTTCTGTGAATAGGACACCTGTTCTTAATTTTGAGTTGTTAAGGTGATGGATGTCTCAGATGGGGCTGCATGTTCAGTAAAGCCTGGCAGTTTAGACTGTTTATGTCTCATGGAGGGGACTAAATAAATGCTAATTGACTTCCTCACTCTTTCATTAGAAGGTATTACTTTGAAATAAGTACGAAGTAAAATATCCAAAAGGACAAAGGATGAGTGGTCAAGATGTGCAAAGACTCTGCCATGCTCTGCCCTACAGGGTGCTGCTGGCCTAGGAGTGCTCTGCCAATGGGACACATAGCAAGCAGGACACAAAACACACCTCAAACCAAGTAACTTTTATATTGCCTTTCTCCTGATGTCTTCTGTATTTGAGCATGCTGGCTTTAGGCACTTGCATGTGTGAACACATTGCAATGCAGTATGGAAGAAGCAGGAGTGGCAGCCAAGGGATTGACCTGCAGAGAGAATTGCTGTTACAGATGTCACTGCACTTGGTTCTCCAGCATGCTCAAGCACAGGGTCAGAAGCCATATTGGAAGGGGATCTGATGTGGATATTCTGCCTTGGGTGCCAAAATCCAAAATGTGCTGACTAAGGTCATGAAATTTATCAAATTAGTTCTTTTTTGTGGGAATTTTTCACTAGCTTCATGACACCTGCCATGAGTCTCTTGGCAGCGTAAGTTTCCATGGCAGCAACCAAAATAATTGTTGTACTTGTGTGAAGCCTTTAAAACCAGAGTCTTAGTCTACCTCTGAGTGACAAGCTTTCAGAGGCCGTTAGCTCCCTGTTTTCTTTGAGAGGTCTCAAGTTAGCATGCTATTTCTGCACTTGTAGAGAGAGATTTTTAGGAAAGTGACTGCTGGTCATTCCCAAGTTGTTACTTGCTGTCTACACAAGTCAGTCCTGCTTTGCTGAGTTAAAAGGGAGCACCATTAAAATGAAGGCATTCCTGCTAACTGACAGCAAAAAAGGACTAAGGAACCTCTGCTCATACTGGTCAATGGGGCAGAAGACATATGACAAATGACAATACCAAGAAGGCTGAGATGGCACTGCCATGGATTGCTCTGGTAATGCAGCACCCCTGTTTTCTAAGTCTCCAGTGTTATGCCTCCAAGGGGACTTAGGAGCTGTCTGATGTCATTGCAGGACTGGTCCCTGCAAATTTTTGGGAGGTGTGGTCCAGGGAGAGGTTCCTTATTGCGGAAAGTAGGTAAACTTCACGTTTCTCTTCAAAAATCATTGTATAGCAGACCCATCCAGGAAAAGATGGCTGGGAACAGTAATAAAATCATAGAATGTCCTAAGCTGGGAGAGATCCAACAGGGATCATGGAATTCCAGCTCTTGACCCTCTAAGAAGCACACTGTGTGCCTACTTCTTGAACTCTTGTCAGGTTTGGTGCTGCAATCATTTCTAGATGTGTGTGACCACATCTAGATGAAGAAATTTTTTCTGGAATCCAGCCTAAACCTCCCCTGACTCAACCTCAGGCCATTCCCTTAGGCCCAGTCACTGGTCACAAACAGCAAGGAGCCACTCCATGGACATCACCTTTCAAAAATTAGAGTTCCATGCCTGTTATGACAGAATGATCAGGATATGTAGAACCTGTTGTTGCCTTTTTCCCCAACCTGGAAATGAAACTTGAGATAATTTTAGCAAAGAGGTAATATAAAAGGGGATCTTTATTTGAAGGCCTTCAGGATGGAAAGATTTTGACAAAAGCCCACCCCTCAGGGGTGAGTATGTTTTTATAGATTTTAGGAGATGAGCATAATTGATAAAAAGCACCAATAAGGAGGACAAGTAGTGATGCAATTCCCCCTTCAGGTCAAGCCCTTTCTCTGGAACTCCCATTCAGCGCTGGCTGTGCTTTGTGCATGAGAATGGATCTCCAAGAGTTATTCTCAGTCTTGGCTCCCAGGAAAAACCAAGGGAGCACAGGAGCCTTGTACCTCCAGACACTTGGGGCTCTGGAATTTGTTTTGTCTTTCTGCCTAAGCCAAGGCCATGAGAAATTACTGGGAAAACTAGTCCCTAATACAATAGGTGACAGAGCTACATATATGTGTGAAGAATACAGAGAACATGTAAAAGAAAAAAGGCAGAACCCAAATGGCATCATTGTCAGCAGGGCAAGCATCCCCATCTGTCTGTTGAGGGAAAAAATAAAGCAGCTGCATGTCAGATGCTTGCATGGCTTTCTCTTGTATTTTCAGGAGACTCAGAATTAGGGCTAGGAGGTATTCAAGACTTGAGATGAGGAATTTGTTTTCTCAGGATCAAATGAAGTTTAGTTGTGATTGTCATAAGGCTCAAAGAGAAATTCAAGGTATTTCCAAAGTTAATATGAATGCTAGGGACAAGATACTTGGGAGTAGATTAATCTGGGTAAGTAGGGAATAGAAGAGAGAAAACATTGCATAGAAGAGCAAAAGGGGTGCAGTGTAAACAGGTTTTTTCCTTTCTGCATGCTTTTAGACAGCAGGGAGAAGCACTTTTGATTTTTTTTTTTTTTTCTTTCCCTTTACCCTCTTCAGGTGCATTTTCTGAAGTGGTAGTTTTCAGTCTGCCTTCTTACCTGCCACTCTGATTGTCAAGGTCTCTTTTATAGCATTACTGTCAATGTGCCACTAAAACAAAATGATATTTTTGATAGAAGCATGGAGTATTTTAAGGCAAAATTTGCCTTCTGTTTGGTTCTCCTGGAGAATAATTTGCAGGAATATCATTGAACAAAGACATTCTAACTCATTATAATTACTCTGGAAGCAACATGCTTGAGGGGGACCCTGGGGAAAGCAGGAAGATGTACAGTACATGGATATGTCGGAAATCACAAGAAAAATGTAGTTCTGGCCACCAATTAATGCAGACTAATTGATTATGCTTTAGTTGACCTTGATTATCCATTAGAGAGTGTCAAATGGAAAGTCAATATAAATGACAAAATGTAAAATGCATGTGCTGTAAATCAGGTACATTAGTGACATCTGTCGAGAGTTCAAAATGCTGCTCTAGAAAAATGTTCAGGATTTTAATGCTTTTCTCTCTGAGAACTTTTTTATGCTATGTGACAAAGTGCCTCTGGCAGAGATACAAACCACATCTTACAAGGCAATTAGAGTCAATGTATATTTTTCTTTAAATAATTACTTTGAACACATGGGTGTGCTATTTTGGCCCCCACAGTGCATAATATCTTGGTGGTGCATGGAAGTTCTAAACAATGGCACCTCACAGATCCACATCCTTAGTATCAAACTTAATGCGAACTATATATTGAAATTTAATGTAGTAAAGAAGTTTTGTTGGCTCTGTGAGTTTTTATATCAAAAGTAGTCTGAGAATCAATATCTAAAAGCAGGAGAATTGGGGATGTATTGAAATAAACTCTATGCAGAAATGCAACTTGCTATGGAGGTGTTTTTCTCCCATGTTCACACCTCTGTAAAGAGAGGGAGTTGTTGATGAAGTTGTTAGACTAAGGTAACACAAATACCAGGAGGAAGGAGACTGTTTTCCAAACAGCTGACAGTCAATCTGCCACTTCTTCTCACAGCCTGGATTTCTTTCCTTCAGGTAGCAAGCCAAATTTGTGGTGTTTGCTCCTGAAACATGTCTTGAATCTGTACAAAGAAAGACCAAAAATTCACAATTTGCTCATCTTGCCTTGGGCCAAGCTTAGTGATACTGCAAACAAGCCACGGGACATGGAAGCTGATCAGAGTGGTACAACTGTGTGGTGCATCTCTTGAGCAGCCCCTATGCATCATATCTGCACAAAGCTGATAGGATTTAAATGAGTAATTATGTCCACAGAGTAGTTGTAGATAGAAGTTACCTGATGATTTAGCTGTCTCTGGGATTTTTGCCCAAAGCTGTATTTCACCCTGAGAAAACTGTGAGCCAAGATGATAGCAATCTTCCTATATATTAGGATTATATTCAGACTGTAAAACCTAGATGATTTCATGTTTCTGTAATGGAGGTGCCCAAAACTCTCATTTGTAACAAGAGGTGATGGGAAAGGAGGGAAATAATAAATAATAAAAGCAATCCTCCCTGCCCTGAATACTAAGGTGAACTCTTGCCTTTCTCAAACCAGCTGTTCTACTTTAAAAAAAAAATCTTTATCATATCTATTCTTACAGAAAATATTTAAACTGTGATTTTAAATTCATAGTATCTTCCTTGCATGTAGATTAATCAATTGCAAGTTCATGATGCTATGGTGTTCTAAAAGCATACTCATAGCATACTCATTTTCACAGCATACTCATTTTGAAGTAATATTTATATTTACAATGACTTGTTTTATTACAGCTCAACTATTCAAGTATTGCAATGGTCTAGTAAAGCACAACATTGAACAGTTGGTCAGTTGCTTCATATCTAAAATATTTTAAAATAGACTACATACCACTTTACTCTTTTCATAATCTCCAAAATATTTATTTAAAACCATTGACTAAATTTGTTGGTGCCTGTAGATTCAAGAATTTCATATATTGCTTATACGGAGATGGCATTTCCATATAATTCAATAATTAATTTGGGAATTTAAATTTACCAGCAAGCCTTAAAAGGGAAAATGTAACTACTTTGCTTCTATAGCAAACCTACACTTTTTTTTCAAGTCTACTTTTAAAGCCTCTTGTATATAATTGATTAAGATGGATATTTGTGGACAGTGCCCATTTAAATATATGATGTGCACTTCCTTTTAGAGTTTTTCTATTTATCAGGAGAGGAAAAGCCTAATTAGGCAGTACTCTAGCAAATTTCTGTAATATTCCATCATGCTTACTTGACAGAGAATAAAAATGAGCACACACCACACACCCCCCAAACAAACAGAAAAAAACTCCCCAAATAGACATGTTAGAGTGGTAAATTTAATTTACTTTATCACAATTTATAAAACAGTCTGAAAAGAACATCTATGTACTAAACTTTAATCCATTTTACAATCTTTAGCTAAATAATTAATACTCTGCAATACCTTCATAATTAGGTAAATTATTACAATACTCCTGGTTCAGCTGTTTCATGATTAAATGGCTGGTTTTCTTTCAAAAGACAGATTTTTTTTGTTGTTGTTGTTTCTTTGCATTTATTATTAATAGAATGTGCAAACAGGCTTGGATTATAAGCATTTGGATTTTAAGTGTTTATTAGGGTATATTTATATTAACCTAAATAAGACAAAGAATTATGTTAAACTATTATCACCATAGCTGCTGTCATCATTGGTGTTAAAAAGAAAATTAGATTTTTTTTCTCCTCATAACACCAAAATAAAAATGCTTATAGCTAGTTTATTCTACTCTGCTTATCCTTGAAATATAAATGTATTGAAAGTACTGTTGGATGGTAAAATGAGAGTATATATTTGCCTCTTATTAAAACTCACTTTGTTCTGAAGAATCAAAGCTAATAATTTTGGTGTTAGTTCCAAAATATTTTGTCATGCAATTGCATGCATTACTTTAAGCAGAGTTTTAATGTCAAAAGACAAAAATGTCCTAAGTGTTGCACTGGTTCTAAAAGTGCTTCTTTAAAAAAACAATGTGGTCATAAAATGGTAAACACTATGAGACATTGTATTGCAATTGCTACTTCAGTGGTCATTAATGCCATTATAGAACCTAGGAAGTTATTTATGAGACAGAATTTTGTATTGAAAGGACTCTTGCCTTCATTTGTTGAAAAATCTCTCTAGTGTTGACACAGGATTTTTTACTGCCTGCTTTGCTTTTGATCGTAGCAATGGAAATGCTTTTTTATATCTATAGGTATACATATGTATATGAGTATTTGTGCACATTTATACAGATATAAACATTTACACATGGATAGGTGTCCATGAATATTCTTTTAGCATTTTCTATCTTGAATGCTGTCAGAGTGTCAGACCTCAATACCTTTGGTTTCTGTGGTTTTACTCCTTGTAGTACAGAGCCACTTACCTTAAAAAAAATTACCACAATTGCTGCTGATATTCCCTTTTGTGTGGCTGCACATGATCCTGGCTTGGTTCAGAGAAGCTCCTGGGCTATTTTGAGAGATAAGGATAAGCTGATAAGCCTTCCAGCTGTTCTGGTACAAATTATTTGTGCAAAATGCTTTCATTCTGCCTTCTGTAACAAGGACATCCTCTTTCTGCTGCAATCCATTTAACCTATTGTAGGGACAGCTAAAAGGTAATTTGATCATCTTCTACAAGTACCTACACAGGAGGAATGTTTTTGACAGTAAAGGGACTCTTTACTAAACCCTTTTTTCCACCAGGTTTATTTCCATTACTAAAGCTAGACAAACTAAAATGCAAAGAGGTGCAACTTTAAAAAACAAAATATAATTTTTATTATTATTATTTATTTTAAGCAATTAGCAGCAAGAACACTTAACGTTTGGAATAATTTTTCAAGTGAGGTCACGCACTCATTATGTTGTGCAAACTTTACAAGACACTTGGAGAGCTTCCAAAAGGTGTGGTATAATTTTAACCACAAGGTTACAGGTTTCTCACAGACATGTCTGAGTAAGGTTCAATAGCAGGAGGTCAAACTCCTGGCTCTCGGTCATTGCTGCAAGCCCACAAATATTAATCTTTCTCTCAAATTACTCTTGACAGATGCTGTCATGAGCTTTTCCATGCGCTTACATCCTGAGGCAAAACTCACAGAAGACTTTGACATCAATGGGCTTTGGATCTAATCCACAGACAGCTAGTTTCTTCTGGAAAACCTTGAGTAAAATCTCAGTTAAAAGTTTTATATAAGTATTACTGTAGCAGCCAAGGCATATTACAGATGTGGCATTTTGACAGAATTAGGGGGACAAAATGCACATTGGAGGAAGTTAATAAAGTCATCTTTATCCCATCCTGTAGTCTCTCAAATTCAGCAAGTGAAATAGTTTGTGTTTTAAAATTTTAAAAGTCATCTCTTCAAAATGCTGTAAAGGAACAGATGCATGCTTGTCTCTTGAATTGAAACCTTCACTACATTAATGATGACATTTTGGTTTATCCAGTAATAATGAGTATTTTGAATACCTAACTGGAGCAATCTATATAGTCAAGATTAAGGTCATTTTTATATCCAAATTAGGATTTTTTTTTTAATGTAAAAGACTAAAATCTACTGGAGCAGACTTTTTAGGAAAGATGAAGTTCACCTTAGGTAAAAAAAAGAGATAAATTTAGTAAATTTAATTTAGTAAATGTAGTATCCAGACTATTTTGAAACACGTACAGTGGCATTCAGTGTCAAGAGCTCTTTGTAAGCAGATATGAACTTTGTGAGAACATTATTACCAAATATTAGTTTGTACTCCTAGCTCAAAAATGGAAGTTTTTGTGCTCTGGTAGGAATAATAGCGAATTTAAATAAGCTTGCTGAAATGCAGGATTCATGCTTGGCATCACTAGGCTAAGCTTCACATGCACTAATCACTAGAAACTCCATGAAAGTAGAAGAAAAGGCAAAGTTCCTGCTGAGCACCATGAACTTTTGAATCCCTGAAGAATCATATGCATTGCTCTATACGCACACCTGAAGTTAAATCATTTCTTTTCCTGCCTCCTCAGCTTTGTCAAAATTCTTGTGAGATTTGTTTCTCTTTTTCTACATTCAAAAGTTAATTTCTGCCTTCTTTCTCATCTGTTTAATATCTGTCACATTAAACTTTTCATTATTATTGCTATAGGTCCTAATCTCAAAGCTCAGCCTGACTGTGTCTTTCCTCACGTCTCCTTGTATTGACTGATCCTTTTTTTAGGAAGCAATTTTCTCTCTTACACTTCTCTTTTACATTTTCCTATGCCACATCTCTCAGAATCCCACCACGTGTGATATCCCTCTGATGAATGTTCTTATCTGGAATGCAGGGTGAGCTGAGAGGTTTCATTTGTGGTGGGTAGGCTGAAGTAGATGCTTCCATGGCACCATTCATGTAATTCCAAAGTAGATGGAGGGCTTGTGTGGTGTGATCCTGATCATGAGATTTCTGCTGCCCTGGTCTCTCTGATCTGCAGGAGTCTGTGTTACACAGGTCTGTGTTGGGGCTGATGAAATAAATCTTGTAATACCAAGAGCCATTCCCATGTCTTGTGCTGCTGACAGTGTTCTTATGCACCTTCATTCTCCAAAGAAACCTACTTTTTGCATAGGTGAAAGCTCTGGCCAGTGACAGCAGAGGCCCATTAAAAAGGACATGTTTTCCTTTACTCTTCATGAATTAGGTAGCTTGACTGATCATATGCTTTAAACATTCTGCTAAAAAACATGTTAGCTAGTTTTCACAGCCAAAACTCTTACTAAGCTTTGTTAATATTCCTGAAAGAATGTCCAGATCATCCATTTCTAAATGTACTTTTTTAGTCATGTTTTCACCATGGTTTCTTCAGACTTGGAGGGGGAAAGGTATTTATTCCTTCATCAAATGTTTCATTTTGGATGTTCTTGCTGAGATTGCAATTCTTTCACTCATAATCTCTTCTGATGTATGTAAAATAACTTGTCAGATTTTTAATTTTAGAACACTAATCAAGAAAAATAGTCTCTATAGCCTGAGGAAAAATAATCTATCCTTGATTGACTCTTCCAGTAGCAGCTATTCTTACTGCAACAGCAGGTGGTTTAAGATTCTTTACAAAATACAATGTCCAGAGAAAAGCACTCCTTCCATCTTCCTTCACACCACCAAACAAACCCATACAGCCAGATGACTCCAGTCCCACTGTGAAATAATTTTAGCTTGTCCACTTGTTATCACTTGAGGTTTTCCACTGATTTCACAGCTGCATTCCTTGTATCTCCTCCCTGCATGATACCTTAAGGTCTGCTCCAATTTATTTATTTAGATTTTATGCACAGGGATAAGTTACAACTCTTTGATACAAAGCATCTCATTTTCCAGGACACCCCACAGATATTAGCAATTACACTGGAATACAAAAGCTTTTCAACCAAGCAAATAATTTGTTTTCCAGTAAAGAATGTAAGATCTCACCTTTGAAAAGGATTTTTTTTATTTTTGTTTCTCTCATAACTGTGAATGACCTGTGAGACCCATCTGGTCTCTCCACAAATGAGAGAAAGAAAGCCCTTCAAGGGTAAAATATTATTTATTCTATGAGAAAACAATTTTAAATTAGAAAAAGTGTTTGACTTTATAACACTGCATGTGTCTGATTTGAATCACTCGCAGCTTGTACTAATACACCCTCTTAAAATGTTATATTGCATAATATCTATGTGGAAAGTATAAAAACCTTTCTCACCAGTAAGCAATTGCATATGGTCTGAAAATTAATCCCTCACTGCCAGAATACATAAATAGAAATCCAGATTTGTTAGTGGGCTCCAGCTGCTTTGTGCTTCTCAGACAGTGCAAAAATAACCATAGACCCAGCTTAAATGTTCAGCTAAAGTGGGTTTACGGCTGCTTTCCATTACCAAAGCAGTGGAAAGCAACTGGAGGGGGCTCGTGAATCTGGCCTGTTCTGCAACTCAGTGCCACAATCCATGTAGCACAACACTAATAGCCTAGCTAGGATGCTTCAGTACTTTGCAACTGCTGACTGCTGGGATACCTTTGTGAGCTGGGAACCTGTGATTGCGCAGATGTTAGGCGGGAGGAAAAAGAGGAGAGGCGTCGCAATGTTAATGTTCCAACACAGTGGAAGTGTGTGTCCTGAGGAAATGTGTATGAATAATGTAGTGTAGGTCAGACAATGGTCAAGTCCTAGCATGAATATACACAACTATTCTGGGAACTGGGAAGTTTTGCTTGTGTTCTGTCTTTGCTGGCTTATCTTGATCTGCTTTATGTGTTTAGAAATTGGCTCAGAATTTACAAGGTCAGTTATTATCTCACAGCTGACACACGAAAATTTCTTCAGCAGTTTATTTCATTCTCACATTGTGTTATTTATGTCTCTGGTACTTGTAATTCTGTTTGGAGACCGTTTTAGTTTTGAAGCCTATTTTTCTGTAATCCCAATATTAAGTTACATATTCAAAATAAGGAAAGAAATCCCAGTTGTCCATGTGAATCACCTATAAACGATAGCAGAAGAAATCTTTGACAGATGGAGCATTATTTTCTCCATGCAGGAAGAAATCACTTTTGGATTTCTTTCCCAACTATCTGATATAGAGATTGTGTAGAGGTGGAAGTTATCACCTACAGCAACATAAACTTGCATTAGAATTAGGGGTGTTTAAGCTAAAAGCATTCAAGCTGTGATGCTGATGTACCAGCAGTCAGGGAGGACACCATGCCAGCTGTCCAGATAAACTGTGGAGTGAGTTTGCATCAAGGACCTGACTTCAATACCTGGATCTGCATCTTTTTCTCCCTAGTCCTAAAGATAAGGCTGCCTGTGTTCAAGGTCAGCTCTCCTGTGGTGCTTTAGAAAACATCAGAATGGTGAGAGCTGTGAGAAGCCTTGTCTGAGGCCTCTCTCATGGAAGTTAGGTGGGGGAAAAACAGAAAAAAGTGGTCAAGAGACGGTGGTTGGAGCAGCCAACACCTACAGACCTGTAGCATCTCCCTGCTGTGAGCATAGGGTCACAGCACCCTTATTCTGGTTTTACAGTCTGGCTGATGCAGCATGGACTGCACTAAAATAACTTGGGTTCACTTTATCATCCCAAAAATCTCAGTACACAATAGCTTGATACAGTTGACACAAACTGTTATTTTGGATATTTTTCCACAATGGTCTATTATTTTTAATGACCAACTGTTGATGATCTTATGGATATTTCTGCATGACTGGGTACAGCTGTTGATGGAAAGTGGTTTAAGCTGAAATGCAGTACCTTGCCCCAGTCCAAGACATCATATGCAATTTCCACAGTTCAGCTGATGCAGGGAACCTTGACAATCTGTCATGCCATGAGATATATCAGAGCCTCTAGGAAACAATGAATTACAGAGTTACTGATAAAAGTACTTTGTGCCTAATTGTGTGTTCACAATCAGAATCCTACTTGTGGCACAATCTAAGGCTACTTAGAATATTGTAACGATCAATAACTTGGAAGAGAGCTTAATTTAAGTTCAAAAAGAATACTTACATTAAATGTAATCATGCATTTGCTTTCATCAGTTGCACTTTGTGTATATAGATCCTAAGGAGAGAAAGGATTATATTTTTCTCAGGACAAGCTTGTAAAATACCTCTTTTTAACTCTTTTACATGTAATAAACTCTTATCTACTTATAGTAGAAGATCAGTCATCTCTCATCTTACTTCAAATTATTATTCTCAAAATTTAAGTGATAAAAACATATTATTTGATTTTTTGGGGACGTTGGTTAGAGACCCTGTAACTCAAAGAATGATTTGTCTGTAAGGGAAAGATGCCTGAATTGCTTAGACTATACTACCTTTATATAGGTGTTAATTTCTCAAGGTACATTGTAAATTCTTTAGCACAGCCTTAACTGTTAAACTTTTTATATAGGACTAATTGGGTTAAGCTAGTGCCCTGCAGTATCCAGACTTGTGGTCTCTTTTATTCTTAAGTACTGTAAAATATTAATTCTGCTTGGAAAATTTAATCATATGTGAACGAAACAGTCAGAGTTCCAGTAGCCATACAACCACGAATCCACAATAGTAGGACTGGAACCAGAACAGCCTCAATTGGCTTTTTCTTTTTTTTTCCCCCCACACATGGCAGAGCTTGCTGATGCTTCTAATTAAGACAACTTCATCCTTTATGTATCTCTTGCCCAGCTCTTTTGACCTCTGCTCCACGAGCAGCCTGCCAGAGATGGAGAATTTGTGCCTATGTCATCATCTTAATCAGGCTAATGCATTGCAAGGAATTAAGAACTTTATCATTTCTCTGCTACTGTTCAGCTTACTGTTATCAATATTTAAGGTTACTGGAAAAACTATCAAACCCCCCCTTAGGGAAAATCACTTATTTTACTCAATTCTTTTGAGGCAAGACTTGCATATTTTCTAACCCACCAGCTCTTCCAAGACGTGTTATCAGTTTACCCTGGGGGCTTGGTTCTGGAATCATTTACGTCATTTTTAAACTGTTAAAAAATTTAGTTTAAAATGAAACTTAAAAATACCAGTCAATGCATTTACCATAAAAATCTGAATCGGTCTGTGTTTCTTACTTAGTCTTCAGGCTTCAGATTTGTTTCATTAATGCTCCCCTTCCCTTTTCTAGAGAGACCTGCTTTTGATTTACAGTCGTAACCTTCTGTCTTGCACCAGCTTAGCCTTTGAGCCATTACTTTTTCATTTTTAGCCTTGGGCCAGCTGTTTGTAACCTTTGTGTCTTGCATCAGTGGTATTCAGCCTCTTGTAGTTTACAGCAATCATGTAGCAATGACCTTATAAACTTTCTGTACCTTTCTCCTTCTTGAGTGTTCAAATTCACATCTAGCATGGCAGTGTATTGTTCAGGTACTGCTGGGCTCTCTGTTTTCAGCAAGAACAGGTTCTGCTTCAGCAGTTGCTGGCCTCTTTCACTTGGGTTTCTAAAATCTGTTGGAAATAAAATTACTGAGGTAGCTCCCTCAAACCACTGCTTTACATGCAGGCTATGCTTATCTTCTTTCTATCATGAAATGTTACAGCATTTATAGGAAACTGCATTCAAGGACGTTTTTTAATCCTTTTTTTGTTTTGGGCCTTCTCTGGTCTTTGTCAAGTAGGGAAAAAGTGGATGTTTTTATCATTTAAAAAAAAAAGGCAGTAAATAAATCCAACCTTTATAAGTTCAGTCTAGAAGAAAGCAGCAACAAACTGACTCTCTTTCACAGCTTTGCTGTCATTTTGGTAACTCCAGACTGTATCAGGTGTGGGTTTCTCCTTTTCTAACTGATGATGAATTCATTTAAATATCAGAGAACAACTCAGTACCTGTTGGACTGACACCATATGCTCCTATCTTACTGATAGATGTTAGAGAAATTGGTTTTGAAGCAGGAGCTAGAGGGATGATCCATAGAAGAAGGCCATGAGGGTGAAAATGCATTCCATGGCACGCACAGGTGAAAGAACTTGCCCGTTTTGTCCAAGAAATCTGTCAGGGATCCATCATAATGCAGGTAGGATTTTAAATTATAAACAGCATATAAGGCTTGAAGGTTATAACAGTGCATCACCCTCATGGTTTTACCACTTGCTTAAATCTAGAGATCTGTGATGAAAAAGAAATAATGAAAGGAAAAAAACTAAGGCAATGGGTTCTTTTAACATAGGTGTTATATCAACAATTCATATTTAAAGATCCTTCAAAATTTCTGTTATAAAAGAAATTATAGTAGTACATGCTTTATAAAGTTTAAAGAAATCCTTGGGGTTCCCTTTGCCTTAATAAATTTTCTTCAAAGTTATTTGTTGCTATTCTTAGTTTAGAATTTTACTTTTCTCCTAGAATTTGGAAACTGCAGAGAAGTTTTTAAATAACTTCTTGTGTTTCCTTACTGTAGTTTAGGATCACAATTCAGAAAGTTGCCTTCTTTAGGTATCTGTAGTGTAACCTACAGCTTTAGAAACCCATTATTTCTCAACTGAATAGAAATTTCCAT
Source organism: Agelaius phoeniceus (assembly GCF_051311805.1). Lineage (NCBI taxonomy): Eukaryota > Metazoa > Chordata > Aves > Passeriformes > Icteridae > Agelaius > Agelaius phoeniceus. The sequence continues at coordinate 110,501,976 of NC_135266.1, read as the reverse complement.
ATTGCTCTTCTCAGTTCGTGATTTTAAGAATACTCCAAGTGTAAAGATCCTTAACAGGATGCTGTTCATCAGATGAAAAACAGCTTGATTATAATTTTATGTAAAAAGATTAAAATAGATATCCTTCTCCCCTTACCTGTTTTGTAATGTTTTTACGAAAAATGCCCTTACTGCTAGTAGCCAGAGTGAACATTTACTCTCATGAGCTCCCAACACTTGACTTCACATTTCTTTGTTGTAATTTTATTGTGCGTTTTTGATTTCCTCAATGTATGTTCTTTAACTGTTGTACAAAACCTACTGACATTTTGCTTCATAAAGGAAGATTTTCCTTTTTAGTTACTGCTTTGTATGGTTGATAATGTGAAAAATACTGTAATTTGCTTTGGCTCTTCTTGTGTGACATTCTTATTAATGTGGGGTTTTGTTTTATTTTATTTTTCCTCGGTTTTCATTCTTTCGAAAAGGCTCTATTGTATTTCCTGGTTTCTGGGCTTTTTGGGTTAAAAAAAAAAATCACATGATCTAGCTAGTGATACTCAAATAATTGGATTTAAATGAGTTGCAGTATGTTTAGTAGCAATACCCATGATCTGAGTCTCAGGGCATGGTGAGCTGTACACAGAAGAAATCAAAAGGCTGTGGTAGAATGTTTGCAGTAATTTCTGGCTGAGCTATTGCTTTTCAGACTAAATGCCAAGAGTGGAGGGTAATGAACCAAATACCCCAAAATTTCTGGGGAAAAAAAGAAGCATTATGAATATCAAATGTTTGTGTGTGTATGCAGATATAGTTAGTCTAATTTGAAATCTTTACTAATTCTTGAAAGGGCTACTTTTAGGCATATTATGGTGACATAGTTTTAACACCTGTAGCATTTTTGGGAATGAACTGATGCTTTCCATGGTACTTACCCAGCCTATGTTCCTTCTGTATCTTAAAATGCTTGTTGCTAGTCTCCCTCCTAGTCCAGGAAGATTCATAAATCATCCTGAGTGCCTCACCAGGAGGAATATGGTCTTGAAGATGAAGAAATAATTAATTCTAGGATATACTGGGACTTATTTTATGTTTTTCCAGAACTTGTATGCTTGGCTTTTCCTGTCTCGGTCTGCAATTCCAGAGAGGCAAAATTTGCCCAACATGCAGTATTTTACATATGTTGGATGTATGTTCTTTAATATCCCTGAGCTGGTTTTGTTCAGCTCCTGAGGCAGCTTTCCTTTAATGAACAATAATTGGCCAGTGAAGAATTTATCTGGCTGAGGTCTTCTGGTTTCATCATCTGCTGGTACTTTCAGGGCCTTTATAATTATCTCTCCTGCTCATTTTTGTCTAGGGTCAGAGTTAACTCTGCACAGGAAGCCTGCTTATTACTATCTGTTAATTAGAGATAAGTATCAAAACTTAACTGTAACAGTGGGCTTCATGCAACACAACTGCTCAAAGCTAAGATAAAACTAAAAGTAATTAGGTAATATTCACCTGGTCATTAAACAATTGCTATCACAGCTAAACAAGTTTAAACAAAAGCCACAGGCAAGTCAAGCCAAATGAAACCTGACAAATCCTAGGGCTGAGACCTTGCAGGGCTCATGCAGCCCTAGAATCCTATTGTTAACCATAATAATGCTTTATTTGCTGGACTTGCAGGCTACAGTGCTGTGTGTGAAAAGAAATGGGTGTGTTCTTGGTAATAAGAAAATTCAGAGGTAGAATCTTACATACAGTCTTGTCTACAACTCTTTGGAAGGTGCAGTACGTGCACCTTGCAAATACCAAGTGATATTTACACATGCTTTAACCTGCAGTATACATTTTTCATCTTTCTGCAAGGATGCTTTCCTGTGTAAAGAAAATGCACATGATGCCAAAAATCAAATAGTGTATAATGTTCAATAAAAATGTTTGTAAACTGATTTATTTACATAATATGCATTGATTTAATCTCTAAACCTTTTGTTTTTAAACTACATTTTTGCTATAATTTAGCTTAGAATTTACTGTCATTTTAGGGAGGGAAGTCACTTCTATATAGAGATAAGTAATTATTTAATAACTTGTGCTGAGTCTTAGTCAAAATATCTTTTTTTCTGAATATTCAGAAGGAGTCTGCTGCCAGAAGAAGCACAAGGCAGTTGAGCTGCTATACAATATTGCCTTTCTTCCAAATCAAAAGTGTATGTAATAGGAGGCTTCCCACTTTCCTTGTTCCAAATCCTAGAGAGTTTTAAAGATGAAAGTTTTAGTTTTATTGTTCATGCAGTACTTACCTCCCACAGTTTTTAATCAGATGATAGAACACCAGTACTTGTAGAATGTAATTTGATAGATATGTATTTGGTTATTTCCCTGTATGTGGCATAAATATAGTGTTGTCTCACATTTATAAGTATCAAACTTACTACTCTAATGACCAGGGAGTGGCCTGTGTTTGGAAAACAAATTGCAAACAGATTATATGTGATACACAATTAAATTATATCCTTTTCCCTTCTTTTGTAGAGAGTTGAGAGTTTTGAAATCTATGTAGATGAGAGCTGAAGTGTCATCATGCTGGAGAAACTTTTGAGATTGCATAACAATCACGTGCAATGCATAAGAGCTACTGCAGGAGAAACAGTCAGTGTTAGTAGAATCTAAATCAATGTTCTTGGAGTATTATGGCAGTGAAAGTTCTGTATTCTGTAGAAGTTTTTAAAGTAAGCTGTCTGAAAAATAGCTTTTATTTCCTGCTGGATGGATATGTGGTTCTTATGCTTCAAGGGTAATGTTGCCACCACTTTGGTAACAAGCACTTGGGCTGGGAGCTCAGATGGTCATGTGTAGGTATCAAAGAGCTGTCCACCAAGCAGTCACAGCTGGTATCATTTTTCCTGGAGGAGATAGCAGCAGCAGCAGAAAGAAAAATTTGCTGGAAGCTGGTTTGTTTTGTTAGAAAATTAACTACAATTTTATCACCAAGGTCCTTTAAAGTAGATTAAGTGACACCCAGCACAGTACCATAATTTTACTCTTAGTTGTGCCTGGTAAGACATTTGTTTCCAGAAAGAGAGGTGAGCCTCATGGTGGTGATGCTTATCATCTGTGCCTCAAATGTGTGTCCTTAGTATTCTCATTAAAAGAAAGAATGGATATGAAAAGGGAGGTGCCTGGCAAGTGCATTTTTGGGGAGTTTAGACACATGCAGATCTCCTCACAGAGAATTATAGTGCCCATGCATGTTCATCAGTCTTGAAGGGGTGTTAGCTAAAGATGTCATCTTCTCCATTAGTCTAGACAAAAGAAACAGCCCATTTCTCTAATAATTAGAAGAGTTAAACTTATTCTAAATTTGTCTACAACTGAAGTACCTGTTGGTTCTTGTTTAAGGGTGGTTTGCAGACAGATATCTAATTAGTAAAACACTGAACTAACAATCTTCTAAAACAAATACAATACCTACACATGCTCATGGCTTTTTTCTTCCTGATACACACCCTTGGATATGCAGTCAGACATACCCAAGTTTCATATCTATGGATTTAATTCATAGAATACCCAAAGGACAAGTGGCTTAAAGATATTTTTTTTATCCTAACAGAGTAGATTTTTAACTAGGAACAATGATTGCTAAATTCATTCACTGTGATGAAACTAGAACAGGAACCAAGTATTTCCTGATTATCTCCTACATTGGCACTCAATTTCTTAGGTAATCTGGATTCCCAAAATCACATCAAAGCCTAATAGAACTCAGGACACCTTAAAAAGGAAAAGGACTGTGTAAGTCCATGTTAACAGGAAGAATCTAGTTAAATCAGACATTTTCTATGGGCATTTTTTATCTTTGTCATTGAAGTGATAAAAAGATGATGGTAAAAGAACATTTGGGGAATGAAGGATTTTTTCTGCCTCAAGATTAGAGCTTTCATTATGTTGCTCTAGGTGGGAGAAATTTAAATGCAGATGCCATTGCAGACTTAATCTTTGTGAAGACTAGATCAAAGGCAAATTAATCTGTTACACAAGAATCACCAGAAACTACTTGGTGCAAGGATCAGTGCTTAGGCCTCATCTAGTCAGGTTTTGAATACCTTTAAAGGGAATAATTTCCCAAGCACTCTGTGTACCTATTTTAGCATTTGACTTCCTTCATTGTGAAAATATTTTACCAAAGAGCCAGTTGGATTTACCCTGGTGGTGACCTTTGGGCTCATTGCCTCTTTTTCTCCTCCTGTGTTCCTCTGAGAAGAGTCTGTCTTCAGCTTCCTCTTGGGACGGTGCTTCCCAGGCCCATTCATGACACTTCATTGGACTCACTCAATGCCAGTCATCTTCCTGGGGAGCCCAAACTGGTGACAGTACTTCAGATGTGGCCTCACAAGTGCTCAGGAGGGGAGGGATCACACTCAGAGACCTGCTGCCTACAATTTTGGTAATGCAGCCCAAGATATGCTTGTTTCTCTTTCAGAGGGGTTTTACTAAAGACATCTTCTGTCTTTAGTAAAGACTCCAGGACCATGCTAAGATACAGCACATAGGCTGGAAAAAATCCATCGTGATTGTGTCTATTGTGTGTCATCTAGGTTGTCTTACCTTCTTTTTTTTTTTTAATGGCTAATCCTTTCTGGCTAATAAATTCACTGATAGTAGCCATTCATAACTGTGTATTCCTGTCCACCCTAGAGCAGTAATGCTCAAATAAATTATCAAGTCAGATCTTGAAAATTTCACAGAGATTATATAAATTGATGTGTGGAAGGGAAAGAGGAACATGCAAAGGAACCTTTATTACAGAAAGAGGTACTGATGCTCTGTACAGTCTAATATATTTGGGTTTGTGTTTAGCCACAGGCTTTGCAGTGGAATTTCTTGGGGTAGAACACTTCTGAAAGCCTTGTCCTTCAGAGAAGCTTAGAAGTCATGCTGCAATTAGGGGCATTTGTTATTACTCTATGTTCTTTTCCTCAGTAGTAAGGTTATCTTTTATTTGCAATCTGCTTACTTAAATCCTTTTTTGGGTATAGAGTATCACAGCCTTTCAATCATTGCTGTAATGGTTTGTATGCCCAGAAGATTTTGTCAGAACAGAAGGTTCAGTACTTTTACTAGCTGCAGGTTACTCTGAATAGCTCATGGAAAGCATATATGTGATATCTGTCTCACAATGAATAGGCTCACTCAGAATTATAAAATCATTTTCATCCATTATTTTGCATTTTTTAACCAGCATAGCAAATATGGTAATTATCCTTATAACCATATGCTGGTTAATGGCTGTTCATTCTTGAAAGGGGATGCATTTTAATGAGTGCTAAAATAATTTGTGCACATAGAGGAATTTGAAAATTTGCCTAGCTCTTTGATAGCAAAAATACTCAATAAACAGAATCACAGAATCACAAGGTTGGAAGAGACCTTCAAGATCATTGAGTCCAACCCGTTCCCTAAGACCTCAACTAAACCATGGTGCTGAGTGCCACATTCAGTCTTTTTTTGAGCACATCCAGGGATGGTGACTCCACCACCTCCCTGGGCAGACCATTCCAGTACATTATCACCCTTTCCATGAAAAACTTTTTCCTAATATCCAACCTATATTTCCCTTGATGCAGCTTCTGACTGTGTCCTCTGGTTCTGCCAGTGCTGCCTGGAGAAAGAGACCAACCCCACCTGACTGCAGCCACCTTTCAGGAAGTTGTAGAGAGTGATAAGGTCACCCCTGAGTCTCCTTTTCTCCAGGCTAAACAGCCCCAGCTCCCTCAGTGGTTCCTCACAGGATTTGTGCTCCAAGCCCCTCACCAGCCTTTTTGCCCTCATCTGGATGCACTCAAGCATCTCAACCTTCTTCCCAAACTGAGGGGTCCAGAACTGGACACAGTAACATTTGTGCTGGCTGAGGTAGAGTTAATTTTCTTCACAGTAGCTAGTAATGGGCTGTGTTTTGGATTTGGCCTGGAAACAGTGCTGTTAATAGACAGAAGCTTTCCTTAGTGTGGAGCAGGGCTTACACAGAGCCAAGGCCTTTTCTGCCACTCCTTCTCCCCACCAGGGAGTCTCCTAAGGAGCTGGGAGGGGACATGGCCAGGACAGCTGACCCCAGGGGTATTCCATACATGACAACATATTAAGTGTATGAAGCTGGAAGGAGAGCAAGTTCTGAGTCATGGTGTTTGTCTTCCCAAGTCACCACTTGGGTGTGTGATGGAGCCCTGCTGTCCTGGGGCTGGCTGGACACCTGCCCAGCCATGGGAAGTGGGGAATGAGCTCCTTTTCTTTGCCTTGCTTGCATGCCTAGGTTTTCCTTAATTGTTAAACTGTCTTTATCTCAACCCATGGGCCCTCACTGTCAGTCTCCCAGTTCTCTCCCAGAGACAAAGGAGCAGCTGTTTAAGTTTCAGGTGCTGGGTTAAACCATGACAACACTATTGGTTGGTTTTTAATGTGAGATATATGTGGTTTATTGAATTGGCTAAACAACACAGATGCTTTATTGAGTGACTCTAAGTTATTTTTATATGTTATAAAATTAAGTTTGAGGTAAGAGTAATGTGTTTAATTGAAGAAAATGGCAACGTAGGTTTTTTTCATCATGGACAGCGTAGCGTAACTATTCTTCAATGTATTAATGGAATTACCTGTGTCTTAAAGTTAAAAGGGAATCTATATATTTCACCCTGAGCTGAAATAATAAGCCACTCAACTCTAAGGAATGAGATGTAAAAGTCTAAAAATAGGCTATGCAGTAAACAACTGTTTTCTTTCTTTTCTTTTTTTTTTGGAAGGCAGAGCAATTGAATTAAGAGCTACCTCTCTAAAGCAGAGACAATAAGTTATCTATGGATTTATCCCAATTAAGAGGATTGGATGTATTAATGTGATAACCCACTAACACTCCTATATGATTTTATTTTTTAGGACAACTTTCATTTTCCTGTAGAAAAACAATTTGCTTTCATTCCTTCTGGGGATCTTCAGTCGCATTTATCACACTCAGTATCAGATTTCACATGGTGTTCTTGAATCTAATTTAATATATATTTTAGTTAATATGTTATATTTAGTTATAAAAATGTAAATTCTAAATTTGCTGCCTATTCCCTTTCAGAATTTTCTTATCTTATCTCCATGCAAGAAACAAATCAAATTCAGTTCCTCTTTCAGTGCTCATGCATTTTTTTACCTGGAATAGCACATTTTTTGTGTGTGGCTTACACTCTAAACCAGAGCATTCTGGGTTTTTTGGCTATTCCTAAATCCACGACAAATTAATCTGCTCCTAAAACCATCTACCTGATATCTGCTTTGCTGAGTCAGTCTTTGGGGCAACCATAGCTGAGAGTCCAATAAACCTTTTCAGGCTGTAAAAATTACTTTTCCCCTCATATGAGTATTTAACATATGAAAGTTGCTCGAGGCATATCCTGGAGCAGTTGCTCAAATAGAGCTGCTGTGTGTCAGAACTGTACTGGCATAAACTCCCTGCTCTCTTCCCACACATTTTCTGGTGTACAACTAGGGCAGGAATGTGACACTGACCCAAAAAAAAAAAAAAAAGCCTCATCTATTTGTTGAAGATTATTAAGTGTCATGCCTAAAGATATGTAGACCCCATCTGTCTCATATGCAAATGAGGAAAGAAAACCCAGTTGCCTTTTTTCTTCAGTGAGATAATATTAATTTGATATCATTGCTGTTTATTCTATTTTAATTTGCTCCCTCATCTTCACCAAAACCTCTTACATTCTGCTTTTTAAAGAAATAGCATATAAAAGCAAATATGCAACAGTATCAAATTCACAAGAAGCTCTTCCATATTTTCAGCCTCTATAAACTCTTCTTATAGATTGAAAGTGATCTGCAGGGGATGTGTTTGAATAGAACTGCTCAAATTTAGATTGTTTGTTGGACTGTGCATCATTCACTTGTGTCTAAGGGTTATTCTTCTATTCCCTTTTGTGTTCTCTTTAAATGCATTTCAGATGTTTACTACATTAGAACCAAGCAAACAAAGCAGAAAAACAAGGTTTGCAGTCTTTTCACTTGTGTGGTTATTTTTTTATTATTTCTATTTTTCTTTTTTTTTAGTACATTATACTCAAAACTGAATGTGCATGGAAATGGCTGCTTTCTCACTGGATGTGCTCTTTCTGTCCAGCATGTTCATTGATTTCAGTCTCCAGCATAAGTTAGATAGACACAAAATTCCTGTCATTTTTTTCTCCTTCTTGGTATTATTGTCCTCAGGGAAATTTAATCCTCTTTTTAAATAGCACTAAAAAATATGAATGAAGGAGTGAAATATGTAAATTCTTAATCTGCAGAAAACCATTGTAAATAATGTGAAAATACTTAGACCCAGAAAGTTGCATAAAATAAGAAGTTATGTTGAGGGTGATGAACTGCTGATCTAGATCAAAGAAAATGATGTGGAAATTATTGTTCTGAGCAAAAAGGAAAATGGAATGAATTTATCCTACAGACATAATTTTGATTTTGTTCTTGTTAGCAAGCTGAAACTGACAGTTCTCATGACAAAGGTATGATTTTTTTTTTTTTTTTTTTTTTTTTTGCATTCCAATATTCCATCTAGAATTTTTGAACTGCTTTGAGGATTTTTAGCGTTGTTTTTCTTCCCCAATCTCGTTCGATCCTGTTTTGGTTTTAGGTTTTTTTTATGGGTTTGGGTTGGGTTTTTTTCCCTTCCAAAGTTTCAGGGGGAAATACTCTTAGCGTCTTCAATTTCCTGGAATGATATTGTCCTGATGTTTGAGAGACTTCTACTCAAACTTAGTATCACTAAGGTGAAATTTCCTCACTGCCTTGCTTTGGCTTTCATGAATGTTAAGATTTGGGCCTGAGAGAGAGAAGAGGTCACCAAGAATTATTTGTTCAGAACCTCATCCAGGGGGCTTTCAAGTATCTCCAAGCCTTAAAGCACTGGAGGCTGAAAGAACACTAATCACATATTTTTGAAACAGCAATGAAAACAAAACCCACAAAAAATAAACTGAGGAATTGATAACTGCCAAGATGAGTTTCATTAGCAAAATATATTCTCCTTCACACTCCTTGTTATTTTCTGCTAGCTTCCAAAGCAACTGAAGTAGGTCAAAAAATGCTGAAAAAATGCTAGGCAATAAAAACCAAAACAACCAATCCATGACTTGATAAATAGGCTGGGGAAAAAGAAATTACTTGAAAAATAAGTAAAAAAATGATAATGCTCCAGCATTATCAGATTCAGGAATTGTTCTCCTGGATTATATTCTGCTTCTCTCAGACAGTGTGGAATTTTTGGTTTATTTTATTTTTCATGTATAGTTTTATATTTAGGAAATAATGGAAAGTGCTAAATATCCCAAAGGTGAATGCCTTTCAGTAGATATGTAGTGTGCTTTCATGGTTAAATCAGTTTGTAGGTTGTATGTAGAAAACCTTTTAATATCAATTTCCTCATTTGCATTCTTGGTGAAGTGTGCTGCTCATGTTTCTGTATTTATTAAGGTTTACTAGTGTTTGTTATGATTTACAGGAGGGAAAAATCCTCTGACATAGGAATGCTGGAATAGGTAGTGTTGTGTCCCTGTGTGTAATCAGGGCTCAAGTTAATTGAAGAAAAACTAACAAAACCCCCCTAAAACTAGTAGTTGTAAATAAAATATCTGCAATATTGCCAGGGTACTTTTGTGGGGAATGAAACTTTGAGCTAGGGATAGGGTAAAACACCTTTTGGTGAGAACTAACAGATGTTTAATTTGTTTCATTATTTTATGCAGACCTTTATATTCAGGACAACACACTATCTGAGCCTATCATGGAAGGACTAATCAGTAGTTATTTCAGAGGGAGGTATTGATTATTTTGTAATAAGTGAACTTCTGGGTGGTTTGTATTGTGGTTTTGATCTGTTTTAAATTTGTTGTATGATTGGTATTGGTACTGCTAAAGGAAGAACCTGCTAACCCACATACTGGTCACTTAACACTGCTATTTGCTTTTTCCTGCTTACTGTAACTCCAGGCTCATATCTCCAGATTTAAACACTGCAATGATATTAGTTTAGCTCTCTGTACTGCCCAAATACATTTAACAGTCACAACTGAAAAAAAGAAATGAAAAATTATGACTGTATGAGTTTCTAGTATGCGTGAAAAGAAAAAAAAGCAAAATATTTTCAAGTGGGCCACATGCCTATACCAATTCTATCCCATCTGAGTGGGAAAGATTTGGAGAACTGTAATTAGTGAACTCTCAGCATACTTAATTTTCCCTTTGCAAAGATAAATACCAAACCAAGCAACAAACCAACAAAACCCCCTCAAAATAGAAAACATTTTTCTCATCGCTGAAATAATTTTGTGTAATATTGCCACTCTGATGTATCTGTAGCCCTTATCTGAAATGTTTTAGGGGGGAGAAAAAGAGGCCAGCACAGTTAAAAATGAACTTAAACAGATAAATTGGGCACAACTGTGATGTACCGACAACTTTAAGTGGCTGATTACAGCTTGCTTGCCTAATAAGTGCAGCAGCTGTGCTAGGATAGAAAGAGGCTGTGATGATGCTGCCACTATTAAAATAACAGTAAATAAACTAGTTTCTCACTTGATTACTATTCTCAATTTCTACCTTATTCACTTCCCAAATAAGGGTTTATAACATTTGTGTTACAATAGTGCCTGAGTGTACAGTTAGGAGGAGTGTGGTTTTTTTTAATGCACAGTGTATTAACCTTTCCAGTATTTTACATCCTAAAGAAACAAAATTGCTAAATTAGACCAAAGCACAGAGCAACCAGGTGACTTACACAATGTCAAACCAAAAGTCATCCCAGAATAAGGAATTCGGCTTAAATCTCTCATCCTTTTCCTTTACTTTAAGTATATCCAGCAACTGGCCTCTCTCTAAAAGCTTGGGTAAATTAAAGAGGTATTGTAAAGCTGCTAGACTCCCATTTGAATGACTTTTTTCTTATATCTATCTATAACCTCAGTGTAATCCTTTATTAAAAATAATTCATTTTCTCCCAGATCATTATATGAACCATTATCAGCATAGAAAGGCTCATGAGGTTACTGACAATAACAAAGCAGAACATGTGAGTTATGAAAGAAAATGCTCCAGAGCTCAAACAGATTTCCCTTTCAAGCTTCTCAGGAGGCATTAGAAACAATGGGAAAATACTGTAGAAGTCTTATTTTAAGAGGTTTTGAACTGCCACATCTGTTGGAGATCAGTGTGAGTTACAGATGCTGTGTGACTCAGTACATCAAGCCAATAATTTTAAATATAGTCCAATCATTGTCATCTTTAAGATAATAAGAATAAGGCAAATTGTATCCTCCTTTCCCTAAGCATTCCATTAACCAAAGAACATCATCTTTCTCAGGGTGCAGTATTCAGAGGTGACATTAGTTATAGCCAGAGTAGCAATTTAGATGGGAGGAAACCCCTGAATCCAGCCTGTGATGCAAAGGTTCAAATGTCAGGAGCTCCAGAGAGAAACGTGAGGCACATGACAGTATGTATGAACACTGACATTTAGGAGCACTTTGATCTTTTAAAGCAGCAGCAGCTGAAACTTGAGCTGTCCACCTGGGCAATGTGTGTTGATGTTGAAGCATGAGTAAAAATGTCTGGCGTGTTACAGGTGGAACTGCCTTGGAGCTGGAGCAGACTTTGTCTGAAAAAAATTCTTTACATCTGTTGCTGTTTTCCTTTGGGATCCTTTTACTTTTTGGCAGAACCAAGCAGTGGATGAATACATCTTCACAATCTCCCTCTTGAAAAGAGGTGTGATGACTCTTCTATTGTAGCATTTCCAAAGTGGTTCACTTGGAACTCTTTTGTAGCTACTACACAGTATTTGCTTTGCATGACTTTTTGTTTTGTAGGTGCAAACATCAGCATATTCAAGCTCTGAGGGATTTGTTTGGAGAGCTTTGAAAGACAGGATTTCTTTGTCACCTCTCTCTCTCCTTTCCCAGCAGAGTTAGATATTTGTGTGCATGTCCTGCAGCTCTGTTGGGGGGAGAATATATTCCCATGATGGTGCAACAATTTTCCTTCCTCTCCATCACCCTTTTCCTTGTGCTAGTTTTATCAGCAACATCAAACTATTAAATAGCTTCATCACCAAATGACATGAAGAGCAATTTGTTATTAGTAGTTCTACATGTACAAAGGTATTATCTTCAGACCTGCAATGTGTACTTGAATTTATCCTCTTAAACAGCTTCACAGCAGTTTTCACCATTTCGACCATAATCTTTGTTTTCTTCCTACCAGTAACTTTTGGAGACAAAAGTACGAGCAATTGCTTATGTCTAGAAGTACTCTCAAGTTTTCAACAGACTTATTATTTTGGCATTTAATGAAAAGAATATAAAGCTCAAATCCATGAGAGGAGTGACTTAGAGCATGAGGCAGGAGGCTTGAGTAATCTGGTGGTAAAGGGAACCAAAGAAAAAGGCTGCTACTTTGCACACCAAAGTTCTGAAAAACTGCATTCTGCATAAACATTCTTTCCTGTGTCCCTCACCTATCATTTCTCAATTGCTTAAGCCTAATTATGCTTTTGAAATGTCTGAAAAAGGGAAGCTATAAAACGTTATTGTGAGTAGAACAGAATGTATTCTGCTCTTGAGTTAAGAATTATCATCAGCAAAGGCACTTGTCACAGAATCAGGGTTAGGACCTTAGAAACCCATTCAGTAGGAGGGTTAAGAACTAGATGGGTGCTTGAAGCAGGTGCTCTTCTTAAAGAAAGCACTCCAGTCTACAAGTCCCTCTCTAGGCATTGAGAAGATTTAGCCATTACCTCCAGTTAATATTCCCTTTTGTGATGAACCTTTTCAATGTTCTTTTTTTTTTCTTTTGACATGTAAAGTACAGTTTGAGTTTTGTTTGTTTAATGTTAAAAATATTTGTTTTGTTATTTGTCAGACATGTCTACAAGAATCGTGGAGCTTGACATTGAGAAATTGATCTGTTTTTAGAGTGTGAAAGTTGAGGGTTTCCATTCTCTACATATTTGAGTAACAAATTCTTACAACAAAAAGTCTTTGAGAGGTCTCGTAAGGGAAAGTTGCCATGGAAACCAAAAAAAAATTGTTCATTTTTATTCATGAGTTATAGTAAGGGAGGGATAGGCCTAATTAAAGCTGCTTCACTCCTATTTATCCACAAATATCTACATGAAAAAAATCTTGCCTCAAGCGAAGTCCATTCCTCAAAAGCATACTGGTTTTCCCATGCACTCCAAAGTAGTAGTCTGTAGTTTTCCACGACAGCAGTGAATACTAAATATTCTAAATTAATTAGCCAATCTTTGCTGTATATTTGGTGAAAAAAGATTAATCACTGTTTCCCATGAAACAGTGTTTCTGAATACACCATGGAGAATATGTACCACATATGAGATAGTAAAATAGTTCATATAAATGAAAAGAATGAGACACAGTACTTCCTTTTTGTGCAGGTGTACATGTGTAAAATAGCAGCCTAGGGTTAATGTGACTTGTGTTTCGAATTACTGAATAATTGATGCTGCCATCCTGTTTTTTTTTCTAAAGATTGCTTAAAGCTCTGCTGTTTCTATCTGTGTGCAAGATGTTAGTTCCAGCTTTTGTCTTTATCTACTCCATATCTAGTCTGTTCATATCTAGTCTGTTTTCTCTTTGTCATCTCTAATCCAGCACTGAAGCACGTGTACCTCAGCCCATTCTGTGTTGGGTAAATAATATCCCTATTGTTTAGGTGCCACATTGCACTATCAAATATTTCATTACAAATATGGATTGTTCTTCTGCCACCTGAAGTTTGCACTGAGGTTTGTTTCCCCTTCTGCTTCATGTTTTGTTCTCTGATAGGCAATGGGATTGTACATGTGGCCTTATTCTGCCACTTGGACACACTGTCAGTGATATTTTGTTCCTCTAACAGAGTTCAGCTACATTTAAACCTGAGTACTGTACAGAATCTTGTTCCCATACTCATCTCCCTTTATTGTGTCCAAGAGAGCTTCAATTTCTCATTTCTGAATTAATTTATTTGAATATGTTGTAGTTCACAGTGGGGCTCTAATGGGTTGCAAATTTAGTTTAAGACATAAAGTTATATTGGGGTTTAATGGATTGCATGAGATCATTATTGCTATCTAGATAACAACTTTTTTTTTTTCCTGAAATAGCATTTGCCACTTGCACTAAGCAGTAATTCTCTGAGATTTCCTTCAGATTATACACCTTTTTGACATCTGAATGGAACAGCCAAGTCAAAAATGTCCTTCCTATTGAGAGATTTTTTTCGTAAGACTCACAAAACTGGACATGTCAACAAGGCATTCAGCACTCACTCAAATTTGATCTAGAATATATCAAAGTTGGTTTGCAGAACCAGACATCACCTAAAAAAAAAAAAAAAACTTGTCACTTTTTTTTCCCCAAATCCTTTATTTATTTTAAAAATTCTGTCAGCTTTGTCCTGCATGGAAACAGACAAAAAAGAAGTACCAAGTGTTCCTTGTACTATAGTCTGTTTAGAGAATAACAAATTTAAAAAAATTGTATGGGGGATACATCTAAGGCCCTGGATTAATATAATTTGTATTGTGAGGTCTTTCTTTTCACCTTTGATAACTTCTGCTTCTACTGTCTCAGCCTGGGACTTGCGTTGTATTTCATATTCTGGTGAGCTGACTTTCAGACTGACCTAATTCCTTAAACATAAGAAAAGCAGAACAGATCACTGGGGCTTGTGTTTCTTTGCTATAAGCATAACTTCACTTTTCAGACAAAAATAAAGTGCCAGGAGTGCAGAGCTAGCCAAAATCACAATAGTTTTCAAGCATATCCTCTCAAACTGCATATTCTTTGTACTATGAACTTCATAGATTATAATGCTTCAATTTTTTACATTTACATAAGCCTATTTTAGTACAGCTTTCTGTTTCTGCATTATTTCTGCTCAATTGCTATGATATTTGGCCAAAAATACAATGTGCATTTTGACTTTTATGTAGGAATTATTATTATTAGTATGATTGCTATTGAGTGGAATGTAAGTAATCCACAGGTGAATAAATCAAAGGGGAGGAGGAAAAAAAAAGTCTCTTCATGAATCTGCATGGGTTTTGAAGCATCACTAACATAACACCCACTAATATTTACAATACCTTGTACATAATTGCACTGCAATCATGTTCTATTATAGGGAGAGTGCTTGCATATTTCTTTTTGCTCTCCTGTTGCTTTGCAAGCAAGCAAGATGAATGCTACTGCTTTTAGCTGGAGTTTAGCCCCTAGACATATCCAATAGCAACATATAATTCTGGATCTTAACCTGAGTAGGGACATTCAGAATATTTCTGTGTTGAGGGAAATTGTAATGGACACAATAACTAACTTCACAAAAGCAGAATTACAGTCAATGTTTAGTCAAGATCTAAAATAACAGAGGGAGTTTATTTCTTGAATAGCTTCTCTGACTTCAGTGAGACTGCATGAAAAGTAAACAGTTGCTTTTTTGAGAATTAGAAGTGTCTTCCTTCTTCCTGTCTCATCCACTAACTGGGAAACTGTGGGAATCTTACTTCAGTGAGCTTGATACCAAATCTACAGCAAAGAAAAATAGAGAAAATCAATTTGCAAGATTTTTTTTTTAATTGCTATTGATGAAACATCATCAGCTAAATGAGCCTTAAGATGAGCTTCCTGTTTCTGGTCTAAGGCTAATTTGGAATTGTCCAATTGCATAAGTAACTCTCAAAGAAAAGAAGGGTAACTTTGTGTGTATGCCAGATGAAGCTGCAATTAGTGTTCCATGTCTTTGCAGTACTGCTCAAGGGATAAAAGGGAACTGCACCCCTGGCTTTCAAACTTTAGGAAAACACCATAAAGGCCATGTATATTTAGATCTTGATTACTCCAGAAGTAAACCAGAAGAACAACGCAGCCCTCCTATTAACCAGGCAAAGATGATTTTATTAATTATGCAAATGTTAATTAGGTGTAGGAAAAATGAATATGTGTATTAAGCAATGTATCTCTCACCTAGTGTAAACTCACACAACTTGAAATGAACTCTGCAGCACTATTGAAATCCAGTGTAAATTTAATATTTTGTTTTTGCCCCGTGTCATAAGAAGTATTGATCAAAAGAAGACATGATTCAGGAAAAAATAAAAAGTGGCTCAGTGCCATATAGAAATTCATAGTTCCCCTCCATTTTATTCTTTCAAATTCTCTCCATGGCTTTCTCCTAACTATTGTGTGGTTCTCCTCCATTTTCATGAATTTTATCTACTTCCATTCTTCAGGTGCAAAGCTTCATAGGACTGATATGTTGTTTCACTTTTCCTAAGGGAGAACATTTGGAATCCTATTCCATCTCTGGTAGCACTACAGTGTGCTGAGTCATATTCTCCCTCCACCAAAACACACACAAAGACTTTCAGGTTAGTCTCACTTTTGCCTTGGTTAACATGCCAGAGAATAGTTGAAATCTAGCTTAATGCAAACATTTCAAGAAAATTAATAAAGAAATGGTGTAAGTAGCTATAGTAATTAAAATAATAATAATAATCTCCATTCAAACAAAAGCAGTAATGCCCAAAACACATGCATCTCACACATGGCATGTTTGTTACCTACAGCCACAGCTGAGAATTCCTGCCCACAGTTGCATGGTGCACATGCCTTGAAAGCTCCCTGAGAAGGGCTCAGATCACTGATAAGGAGGACACTGGCTCTATCACAATCCAAATCATGTGTAGCATGTACCTTATCTTATCCCAGACTCCAGTGCTTCCTCCCAGGAGCCCTCAATTCTTTTTGCACACCAGCTGAACCCACAGGCAGGTGATGCTCTGGGATCTTCTGAGGGTCCTTCTAATGAATAGCAAATTCTCATTTTCGTGCTGTATTTCTCTCATCTCTCCCCTGCTTTGAACAAAAAAATTTCAATTATTTAATCCAATCATCATCCTTTTCTTTTCCTGTTGCTGATTGTTTCCTCCAGGCAGGGTTGTTTGTCTCTTCATCTTACTTTTGGGTCATTAGCATCAGTCATCTCCAGTCAATTCCCCTCCTTGCACCAGTGTACATTACTATTTCTTTTAGTCAGAAGCCTTAAAGTCCTTTTGAAAAATCCCTTATTCTCTTTACTGTTTTCCACATATCTTCATTCCAGCTTGTTCATAATCAGGTAGCTCTTTTTGCCATTAAAATCTTTCCTGCTCAGGAAAGGGCAGTGCACTTGGAATTACCTTTAAAAGTCTCGTCGTGTTAAGGGGATTTTGTGGGGTTTTTAAAATCATTATTGTTAGTTTCTTTTTTCCAGAAGCTTTCAAAACTTAGCTGAAATTTTGGAATCAGGCTGAATTCTGAGTAAAGTTGAGAGTTCTGGTTGTGTTCCTCAGTTTGCTGCAGTTGGTGCTTGCACTGTCAGGTCTGCAACATGAAATGCCAGTACTTCTTTGGAATCATACATTTCTGTAATTCTTGTTTCATTCAGCTCACAGCAGTGCTGGGAGGCCTTTATGCTTCTCCTGACCAATACCTTTCATATTCCACCTTTGGCAGAGTGGATGTGAAGTAAAGGCACGATTCCATTAGCTCTCTGAACTCATACACCCTTCTCTGTCTGAAAAACCTATTTTTTCCCATTTCTGGATTCAGATTCCTGACAGGACAGCTGGAAGAAAATGGGGGTTCTTGGTTCAGGTGGGTTTTTTTGTTTGTTTTTGAGTTTTTTGTTGTTGTTGTTTTGTTTTTCTTTTTTCCTAAGTAACTATATAATTTATTTCAGTCTTCCAGAATATGAAAATTAGCTTTAAATGCTTCAACTTTCTCAGGCACCATTTCCTAAGGGAGGAGGACAGGGGTGTACAAAGAAAAAAAAATATAAACAAATTAACAAGAAAAAAATGAAAACCCTAAAAACAACAACAACAAAAACCCCAACAAAACAGGAAACGTACAATGAAAAACAAAACCAAACAAAAAGACCCAAACCAAGATGGAAAATTTCTTGACTAGGAATTCTGGGCAGGAAAGGAAGGGAATGTTTCTCCAGTGGTTACTCTTGAAAATATTGCATAGAATTCAAAATGGGTAAAGAATGATATGTGCAAAAGTACTTTTAAAGATCTAGCATGTTTAACTTGGTTTTCGAAAGTTACAAAATCTTTTCTCACTACCTTGCTGAAGACCACTGTCTTAACTGAATCTGTTAATCCAGTCTGGGATCTGAGTGAGACACAAGTCATCCAAGACACAGAGCTGGTCAGTTCTTACTGCATTCTCTTCAGTTTAAGCATCTAAACATCCTTTGGTGCCTTGGGCGTTTCTGAAACCAAGCAACTACTAAGTTTTTTTTTTTTTTGTAGAATACTCCAAATGCACTTGGAATGAAATGGAATGGAATAACATAAATTCTATGTAAATGGAATAATGAATTTGTTTTGTATTACTTCCACCATAACATCCTAAAAGACAACAAATTTTATCACAGTTTTTAGATGCATGGAGAAGTTCTTTTACACAATATGGTGGTCTAAAAGGAGCTTGCCACTAACTAAGATTTATTAAATCCTTCTTCATTAGGTACAAGGTTGGAAGAGCTAATCAGTATATAATGCAGAGTTTGCTTTTTGATTGAGGTTTTCTTTTTTTTTGTATTCTGCACAAAGCAAAAGGAAGAAGTGTAATCTGATAATTTAACTCAAAATATAGTAGAGGAGAATAGCCCTGAAAAATTGTCCCTTCTTCCCTTCCTTCAGTCACCTTCTGCATATCCTCTTTCAAAGAACAGATTGTTTTGTTAAATTTAAAACTATTATCGAGGGAGAAAAAAATAAACCAGCATCAAGAAATTTATAGCTTTAAATAGTCAGGTTTCTTGTGTGATGGTAATCTAATGCCCAGAGCTATTAACAACAGAGAAACAGTCCCTGATTTACTGGTTTCTTTCCTAAGGGAGAAAAAATTCAAACTTGCTTTAACTGTAGCTTAAATTTTAGTATCTGACAAAAACCACAGATTTTGCGTATGCTGCGTACATATAGTATAGTTAGCTACACCATGAAATAGAAATCAGCAGATATGTGGAAAATGGAAAAAGAATTTTGAAAAGCTTACTCTGATAACACCACCTGATAGGAGTGTGCAAATGGTACTATGACTTCTTTTTATGGTGACAGGAAATGGTTTTCAGGCTGCGTCAGATAATAAAGCATAAAAACAAAAGTCATCCTTTACTCAGTGGATTTTTAGTACTTTATTGTTCTGGTAAGGAAAGTATCCTTAAAAAAAAGCAGCACACATTTTCAAAAATATGCTATTGATTAAAAAACAGTAGTATAACAATAGGTTGCATATTCTGTGAATGTAAATCATAGACTTTCTATGAAATGATTTGTCAGTGCATTCAGAGATCACACATAACATAAAAAGGGCCAGGATCCATAAACCTCTTATAATATGGAGGGTGAAGAGAAAAAAATGGTTTAATTTTACCCAGAATTTTGTACAGAGAGAGTTTGACAAGAGCAGTAAAAGAATTTAAGTAGTCAAGAAAAATGAGGTTTTAGGTGAAGCTCAAATGAGGGAGTCACTGAATAATATGTGCATCTCAAACCTCTGTGTCTTGGCTGCATGTTCTGATGTCAATTGAACTTTGAACAAAAATACCACTTTTTTTTCCCTTTTTTTTTCCTTTCACTTCTGTCCTCCTGCAACATAAAAACAGTAAAATCCCTTGTCTTTTTTAACTTGAGGGCATCTTTCAGGGTCTCATTTCTAGATTTATTTTTTAAAGTAAATCTAAAAATTTGTGTTTGGACAATATTGGAAAAAATAATGACAATAAAGCAAGTCAAATCTGACTTGATGTTTTGGTCATGTTCAACCTGTTTTCATTAAAAGTTTTCTCTTCATGAGGGATGGGATTTTGTTCTCAGAGTGTTAAGGAAACAGGAGAGAATGGCATTTCAAATACCAAGAATGCAATCAGTTCAAAATATTGGAGTTCTTTAGTGCAACCTCCTGTTGCATCAGGAAGTATTGCTATGTATTTTTTACAGCATATAGCTTCAGCTGACAATACAGTTTCAATTTCAAATAATACAAAAATCTATTAATTTGGTTCTTGTAGTGCAGTATAGTTTGTTGTTGGTTTGTTTTTTTTTTAGGAAATGAGGGAATTTTTGTACTCAACATTCTCCTCCTCCAAATACATATTTATAACGGGCAATCATTGTGTTCTCCCTAAGACAATTCCATGTTCTGTAAGACAATTTCTGGGCCTTTAGACACCTGACTTGGTCTTTCCAGCTGCCAGGTTTCCAGTTTCCTATTAAGGATTCTCTCTGAGGAGTGGAGCTTCCTCTTCACAGGAGATGATTGAATCCCCCAGGGCCAGCTGTAACTTCAGTGTTTGGGGCTGTGCTCCAGCTTGTTTCCCTCCTTGCAATATTTCCTGCTCTTGGTTGTGCCCAGCAGGATTTACATCCTCAACTGATTGCCAGAACATCTAACCTGGTTTATATGGAGCCTTGAGCACTTTACAGCCTGAGAGTGACAAAGTGGATTCCAAAACATTAAAAAAGTTTATTGACTGGTTTTGGGTTTTTTTTCCTACAAAAGGAACAAAAACCCCCAGGTTTTTTACTTAGTGGTTTTCCTAACTTTGTGGCAAAATGCTATTGCATGTCTGGTTAAAACCACACATTTATAAGCAAGATAAAAAAACCTGACTAACTTGACATTTCACTGACTACTCTCTCTCTCTCTTGTACTTCCTCCTGCTGTACAGGCAGAGTTCCACAGCTCAGTGAAAAACGTGGAATCAGTTGAATTTCTTACATGAAGAATACAGCAGGGAAAAAAAAGAAAAGGTGAAGGATCATGGTTAGTTTATACTGATTTACCTAAGAGAAAAAAATAAATTATTTCTTTTATAACTGAGAAAAAGAAAACACAGTGATTAGATGTCTCTTTTTTATTTTTTTCTAATTTTTTTTATCTCTTGTATGTTGAATGGATCTCTTTTTTTTTTTTTTACTTCCTTGAAGTGCTCAGATATATTACAACTTATCAATGTGTAATAGAAGAAATCTTTTGAATATGCAAGCTGATAATGCACTGCAACAAAGAATTTCTTAATAGTTCTTGGTCTATTTACAGAATATATTACAGAGGTTTGGAGTTTGGAGTAGTCCCTTAACAAGTTCCTCTTTTATAGCCCAGGTTCTTTTTATCTCTTAACATTCTGTGTGACATCACTTGTTTTTAGCAAGATGATTTCATCACCATTTTTACTCATCTAAAATATTTCACAGCTTTCCTCTCTGTTTTGGTTTGTTGTATTCTCTATATTCTCACTTTAGTGCATTGTTTTAGAAGGATCATCTCTTCAGATGTCAGCAAATTTAAAACAAACAAAAAAACCCAACAGAAAATAAAAGTACCTTTTCAGTTGGGAGACACAGTATAAATACAAGCAGCCAGTTGAGCTACCTTCTATTGAAGGTTTCACACAAAAAAAAAAAAAAAACTGGATGATGACTTGGACTGTAAATAAAGACAAGGTATAACTTTACCTCTCTGTCAGGCAAGACCTGAAAATACATAACCTGAAAATCCCTGAGTCATTCCTCAGGAGTTTTCAAGGGATTTGTTGGGAAAAGGAGGATGTTTTTGAGGTTTGGTTTGGGATTTTTGGCAGGGAAGGTGGGTGAAAAATCAAGATCAGAAAGATGCAAAGCTGTCACACAATTAATTTAAATATGAAAAACACTAATTCTCCTTCTGGTTCTTATGAGTAAAGATTTTGGCAATGCTCAATCTCCAATAATGTGCCAGTAAGAAAATAATTGAAAAAACAGCCACTATATACAGTGAAGTCTAATTTAACAGTAAAATAATATGGGGGTGATGTGTACTACTACAGTACTGTAGCTGTGGTCTTACAACATTTTTGATCATATACCTCTATCAGATAAATATTTTTAAACACACACACTGAGTTGCATATATATATATATGTTCTTAGTTATTTGTATATTATGCATGTATCTAATTGCAATAATTATGTATATTGTAAGCACAACTCAAAAATAGGAGTTTAAAAGACATGAGGTAAAGATTAAGGATATATTAATGATTCTATTAACAGTGCAAAAAAAACTAATTGAAAAAATATTTAATAATCAGTGTTGTAAACAATATGGTTTAATATGCTTAATTATTTTTTGAGTTCTGGTGTAACATCTTGCTGGAGCAATTCAAAGCTCTGTTTCTAAATTTTGATACTTGGTAATGACTGTCATAGCTGAGAAAAGATAGCTCAAAATTACATGG
Organism: Agelaius phoeniceus; assembly: GCF_051311805.1. Classification (NCBI taxonomy): domain Eukaryota; kingdom Metazoa; phylum Chordata; class Aves; order Passeriformes; family Icteridae; genus Agelaius; species Agelaius phoeniceus. The sequence continues at coordinate 110,479,630 of NC_135266.1, read as the reverse complement.
ATGCATCATTTTTCCATGCTTGCTAAATAATGACACTCATTTTTCAATCTTATTCACAAATTAATCAAGTTTTTTATAGAATTTCAGCTAGTAAGTGTTTATCCACCCCAATGTGATGCAGTTTTCCTTGCAATTTAACTGAAAGGTAGTGCATTTTTATATTTTTAACACATGGCTTCTAAACCCATTGACACTGTTCTCTTTGAGAAACTTTAAACTGGTAGAAAATTCTGTTTCCAACTTTTCATGTGTACAGACATGAGAGTTTTCATAAATGACACATTATTTTCAGCAATAAAATCCCTTAACAATGAAATTATTTCCAAACCTCACTTGTCAAAATGCTCTCTCCATAGCATGAAGTTCTTTGGAAAACCACTTTAATTTTTCACTCATTGTTAAGACATCCCCTTTACTTTGAAGGTATACATTAAGTCTGTTTATTTTTTTTTAAATATCTGCTATGTAGCAACCTGCTGACAACCACTAGTCAACACAGAAAAGCTCAGCAAATGCAGAACACTTGTCCTTTTTAGAAGAAAAAATGAATAACTTGCCTTTAATCTTGACAACTCTTTTAAGCACTCTGACCTGAGATGACCAGGAAACCATTGTGTGGTACAAAAGATTTTCATGGTCACTCCCCACCTCAATACAAATATTGTAAAGATTTTACTATTTAAATCTCTTTGTAAAATTCACCACACTGGTGACATACTGTAGAATTTCGTGCACTTCTGGCTACTATTTGTTTGCTGCAGCAATTTCTCTATAAATTATGTGGTGAATGAATTCTATGGGTGGTGCTCTCTCTGTAACCTTACTCTGGGAACCTTTTTATTCTAGTAAAACCAGCCATTCCATCAGTGGTTTCATTTACAAAGTTTATTTTCCATAGAACATTATTTTTGTTAAAGAAGTCACCATTGAGAATATATTTTATTCTCTTTAGTGGCTCATGAAGCAGTGGCTTTTAATGTACTTCATTACTGAACCAGCATCTAGTAAATACCATAAACTGAAATGTGTTAGGAACATGTGAGCTTTCAGCCAATTGTATAGCAAACTTATTTAAAAATTCAGCAATATTTTGCAATATTTTTCACCAGTATATTCTGAAAAAAGGGAATGCTTCATAGTTTGTTGCCATATTGTTTTCTGCATATTTCCACCATGGAAGATTTTTGCCTTTTACTCTTAAGAAGAGGCCTCTGAACGTTTATTATTAAGTTTAGGGAAGTACAGAGTTAAAAATCACATGACTTAAGACTTTGTTGATTACTTCATTGTTGCCTTACAGAATGACTGAGAAAAATCTTGTCAGCTACTAGGAGTAGGAGAAATGACACCTCTGCCATTTTCTTGTTGTTTGCTTGTCATAACATTATTTTCATTGTGAGAAATGTGTCCATTTTGTGAGAGTTGGTTAGTTAAAGCAAGATAATACAGTCTGTAAATCTGCTTAAACAAGGGCATGTGAACTGCAGCCTGTCACAATATGCTGAGAGCATTGTTAATTAACATATTCCCTACTTCAAGTTCCAAATTGCAAAACCTATTGGATCCTGTGGTGACAGAAAAAGGGTGAAGTGTTAAAAATAGCAAATTACCTCTACTTTTTAAAAAATTATTTCTTTATTTATAAATTTTTTGCCTCTGGTTTTGAGCTGTGAGGCTGACCTTGAGCCGTGAATTTTCAGATTTTCTTCCTTCCTATGGGGATTAGAGAAAAAACAAAAATATATAATTATATATAAAAATTTTATATATATATATAAAATTATATATAAATTCTATATAATTATATACAAATTTTACATAGATATAATTATATAAAAATTCTATATAATTATATGTATAAATTTTAAATAGATATAATTATATATAAATTTTATATAATTATATGTATAAATTTTATATAGATATAATTATATATACATTCTATATAATTATATGTATAAATTTTATATATATAATTATATAAAAACTATATATATAACTATTAGTATACACTATATAAAATATATGTACTGCATATATATACACATATGTGTGTGCATATATGTGTATCTATATCCCTATAATTTTAGAGATTTGTATATACATACATAGATAGAGGGAAGGAAAGCATTCATAAAATACCTGTTTCAGAGACTTGAGGCTTTTAAGAAAATCAGACTCATGACAAAATCTTGATAGCTGTCAAGACTGTGTTTTGTTTCTTTACATGGGAGAGCACAAAGAGTTTCTTTTCCCTCGTGTGGAATGTGAGGAGATCCTTAATGAATCTTGTCTAATTTAGTGATTTATGCTCTTCTGAACTTGCTGTGAGTTGTGGTTCTGGCAGCCCCCAGTGCCTGTGCAGACCCCCAGGAGTGGTTTCCCTGTGCAAGAGGATTTAGGTGCCCTGTTGGGTGCACAGGACACCTCGTGCTCTGCCAAGCTCTCTCCAGATGTGCCTGAGGTGGCATTTACAAGTGTCAGTCAGTCTCCTAAGGATGGTGGGTCTGGCTTTAAAAGCAGTTTCAGGAGACTGCATCAGCTCTGTCTGAGCACAGTGTTGCTTACAGGAGGTCAGTGCAGAATTTAGGATCTAAAATTCATTCAAAGCTGATTGTAAAGGCACTGTCAAAACTGCCACAGTTGTTCAGTGTGCAGTGATATGAACTTCTTTTAGTCCTTTGCCCTTTATCTAGTAATGGAGAAAGAATGTTATTAACTCTGAATATCTTTTTAAGGTTATATATGCAGCTATCAGATTTGGATTTGAATGCTTTAAACTCATTGGTCTGTATCTGAGGATTTTTTTTTTTTTTTTTTTTTTTAGTAGGGGAAAAAATTGTTTGGGCTGTTAAGAAATTCCACATATAAGGGTTTTAGAAATGACAAGGCTATTGGAACTCTAAGGAGAAACAGAGAGCTGAGATTCTTTAGTTTGGAGAACACTCAGAAGCCTCTTAGCCATGTGGTAAATATCTGACAGGAGTGAACTAATAGGAGGGAGAGATTCTCTTCCCACTGACTCCCAGTGACAGAACAAGAGGCAAAGGACCCAATTTAAATGATATGAAATTCTGTCCAGCACAGAAAAACTGCAACTGGGAGGTTGGTCACACATGGCCTAGAGAGGTGGTGGAGTCTCCACCCTTGAGGGTATTCAAAACTCAGCTGCATGTTATCCTGGACACCCTGATCCATCTGACCCTGCTTGAGCAAAGGATTTTTGTACTTGATGATTTCAAAAGGTCCCTTCCAACCTAAGTGATTCTGTAAATTATTCCTCTCTGCCCCAGGCAAAATGTTAGAAGGCTGTCAGATATTCAAATATTAGCTAATGAAACTCTGTAACCTCCCCCTAAAAAAAATAAAAATCGCTTGGAGTAAGAAGTGAAGAAATGCTGAATTTTCACATTGCTGTTGTCTGGCTCCAATATCCCGAATGGTCACCTGCAGTACAATTTTTAGCAATCACTGGTAATAAACTTACACTTTTGTGACATAAACACAAGCATTTAAAAGCAAGTTTACCACACTTAAGCTAACCTGCTCCACAAAATGAAGGAGAACAAATCCTGAAAAATCTTTGTCAGAACATGGTGACACAGGGAGCAGACATCATTTCTATTCATTGCTTTAATCTGAGGTACAGAGGGCTGACACATGCTGATTTCTTTAGGGAAAAAGATATATCAGGAAACAGAGTGATAAACGTGGGTATTGAGATGTAAAAGGGTCTTTTTTCAGACAATATCACCATTTTACATTTTGAGATACTTTGCAACCCTTTTTTATCAACATGAATAATACATTGCAGTGATGAATTTCTCCTAGGCCGATTCACATTAGAAGAAACATTGTGGTGAGAGCAGATGCTGTAGTCATGATGGCACATGGAGAAATTGTCCATCAGATGGCATGGTAACAAACAGCTTTTGCAAACAATCCAAAATATATCTACAAAACAAAAACCATCCCACAGCCCACCTGCTCAACAGAAAATTCAGGGAAAAGCTTTCAATATGTCTTTTTAGAGATACCCTCCTAGGAAGATGTTGATGAACTGGGGAAAGTCTGCAACAGATTGTTTTATGGAGGAGGAAGATAGAAATATTGGTTGTTTCAGCACTCCCAGAAGTGGAATTATCCTAGTTTGCAAAACAATTCAGTCTTGATTACTTAGCAGGCTTTAAAAATGTTTTAAAATACGTCTGTCATAGCTACTGATAAGGAAACTATCAAGGACCCTGTTATGTTATCCTGAATCTTTCCCCTAACCCAGAATTTCCCTTAAACTTTTTTTTATGAATTCCTGTTTTTAAGGGAACTGATGTAATGTAGCATAAGTTTCTCTCAGCTGTATTATTTAGTGTATTCACTAATTTGGTCTGAAAGCTACTGTTTGGTTTTGCTGATGAGTGGTAGTAAGGGGGGAAAAAATGCTTTGGGATGGTGGAAATGTGGGTAACAAAAAGAGCACAATCAATAAAAATTGAAAGTGTGTGGGAAGTGAGAAGCACTCACAGTAAAATAAAAAAGAATGGAAGCAAAAAATAAAACCTATTTCTCTCAAAGTATACAGGCATGGAAACTCAGGGGAAAAAAAAGGGGCAACATACTGAGGCATGAAAGGGCTGAAAAATAAATGTCAAGACAGAAAAAAAATTCAAATAAAAAAAAACCTGCGAACAACACCCTTGCAGAATTGTAAGCTTACCAGAAGGTAGATATTTTATCAACAAAAAAAAGAGCATCAAACACAAGGAGCCAGAAGAGTGTGTGCTGCCACACACTGTAGTGCTGGTGGGTCTGAGAGGTACATGTGCCTCTCGTGACCTGAAGCAACACTCTCACCTTCATTGCTTGAAGTCTGCCTCATTGTGTGTGGAATAAAAGTAGTCTGAAGGAAAGCTGGAAAAAATAGACATACACTGTAAGATTTTATTTATTTATGTCAGCAGAAGAAGATGATATTGAAGCTTGAATAACAACTCTACCTTTCATGCAGGGTTAGTAACACATTCAGCTGTTGGAATACAATGCAGAACCATTGCAACATCTGAGCACTGTCACAACCCTGAATCAGCCAGAAATCTCTGTAGCAGCTCCTGAACCATCTCTTACAAATGAATATTTTTTGAGGTAATGTTTCTTGGGGGAGGCTAAGAGTTTTATTTTAGAACAAAGAGAAACTTTCTCATGCTCTAAATAAGAGCTTTGCTGGTGTGAGATTTTACTTTAGATTAAAAAAATGCATTCATGAGGAACTTTAAAGGCAGCACATCAGCATTTGCCACATGGATGAACTCATGAGAATCATTTGCAAATATAAATCAGATAATATTTAATGTGTGTCTTCAGAACTCCCTTGCTCTGCCTGTCACTTTATATTCTCACTTTCCCCTAAGACTTTTTTCCTTTTTTCCTTTTTTTTTCTTTTTTCTTTTTTTCCTCTTTTTTTTCCTCTTTTTTTCCTTTTTTTCCTCTTTTTTTCCTCTTTTTTTCCTCTTTTTTCCTCTTTTTTTCCTCTTTTTTTCCTCTTTTTTTCCTCTTTTTTTCCTCTTTTTTTCCTCTTTTTTTCCTCTTTTTTTCCTCTTTTTTTCCTCTTTTTTTCCTCTTTTTTTCCTCTTTTTTTCCTCTTTTTTTCCTCTTTTTTTCCTCTTTTTTTCCTCTTTTTTTCCTCTTTTTTTCCTCTTTTTTTCCTCTTTTTTTCCTCTTTTTTTCCTCTTTTTTTCCTCTTTTTTTCCTCTTTTTTTCCTCTTTTTTTCCTCTTTTTTTCCTCTTTTTTTCCTCTTTTTTTCCTCTTTTTTTCCTCTTTTTTTCCTCTTTTTTTCCTCTTTTTTTCCTCTTTTTTTCCTCTTTTTTTTCCTCTTTTTTTTTCCTTTTTTTTTCCTCTTTTTTATTTCCTCTTTTTTTATTTCCTCTTTTTTTATTTCCTCTTTTTTTATTTCCTCTTTTTTATTTCCTCTTTTTTATTTCCTCTTTTTTATTTCCTCTTTTTTATTTCCTCTTTTTTATTTCCTCTTTTTTATTTCCTCTTTTTTATTTCCTCTTTTTTTATTTCCTCTTTTTTAAATTTCCTCTTTTTTTTATTTCCTCTTTTTTTTTTTCTTTCCTGATCATGCAAAATTTAGGGATTTATCATGTTCCAAGTCTCAGCTGCAGACAGGTGCCAACACAAGTAAGTAAGCACCATTTTCAATTCAGCACTGCTAGCAGCTTTATGAAAGCTTTGTGATGCTCTTTGCTTCAAATTGAAAGCACTGAACCCAGCCATATATTTCAGAGGGGAAAGTGCATTTCAATCTTGGTTCTGGCTGGGATGGAGTTAATTTTCCCCATAGCAGCACTCATGGTGCTGTGCTTTGCTTTGGCAGCTGGAAAGGTTTTGGTGACACACCAATGTTTGGTGCTGCTGTCCATTATTATGACATTTGTCTTCCAAAGTCCAGCTTCCTTGGAAGTGGCTGGGCATACCTGCTGGTGGGACATAGAGAATAAATACCTGTAACTGGGAACCTGCAACTGAATTGGAATCAAATTGGAATGGGACTTCTGAGTCAGGATGGTATGTTTATTTAAAACCAAATTTAAAAGTTGGGATGCATCATATTTGTATCCTACCTCCTGAACCTGAAACAGACAGCATGGGAAAACAAGGTTTACTGGTTAACACAGAGGTTCAAGTCTTATTTTTAATGCTTATGTGTATACATATATATGTATGTGTGTGCTTAATGCACACATTAAAAAGGCATTAAAGAAAAAAAGGGGAAATCCAAACCAGTAACAATAAAGTCTTACACTCTCTTCATATTTTCCTACAACACTATGGCTTCATTTAGCAAATGGGAGAAAATGCTGAAGTTATTAGATTTGTTTAAGCAAATAATCCTCAATAAAATAGTACATTTGCAAAAGGCTTTTTTAAATTTAAAAGTATAGGAATAAAATATGAGTCTTCATTTGAAATACATATTTTGCATTATTGTGTCCCCTTTGGTTAAATCTCAAAGCAGATTTGAGCAAGGCTTGTGATTACAAAAGCATCCAACTGATCATCTTTTATTTATCAATTGATGTTTCCATGATAACTGATGTAAAGGACATAGAATGCAACTGAACTGGGAATTGATTTAACCTATGTGCCTTGGTATGCTCAGTGGACAGGTTAGCAGTTGTGTTGGGTTTCCCATATTCCTTAAATATATGATTTGAATTGCCTGCAAATAAGAGCTGTGAGGATCTCTGAGGCCTTAGAAGAGGATCTCTCATGAGCATTTTTAAATAGATATGTTGTGTGGAAGCTCACATTTATACAAGGCTCAGAGTCAGTGTTTTAGGAATTTTGCTTCAAAAAGAAAATATATCCCATTGAAATTTCATTCTACTCTTAAAAAAAAAAGGACTTGAAAGAATGATCTGGAGTTGTTACCAGCTAGTCTGGTTTCCTTTGTGGCAAAAACTTTGCAATTTTATTCATCATTTCCTATGGTTGAAGTTACTTTTTCTTTATTAGCATGTTGTCTTTGTGGTGTCAAGTCAAATTAAGGATTTTTTAACACTTATCTTGAGTTTTATAGAACTTCTGATTTAATCTATTTTCTGATTTCTGTTATATATTGGTTTGCAGCTTCTTTAGTCAAATATATGGATTCCCTTCTCTCCATGGTAGCAAAAGTTACTTACAGAAAAAAAAATTATATATGTGTGCGTGTCAGCATTCTAAATATTTTATATTTCAGGATCATCAGAGTATAAAATCCTTAGATGTTCTTCTCTATCATGTTGTGTTGTTGCTTAATTTTTTTTGTTTGGTTTTTTGGGGTTTTTTTGGTTTCAGCTTTTGGTTTTTTTGTGGTTTTTTTTTTTTTTTTAATTTTAATTCTATATCAAGTATTCAGTGGCAAAGGAATCCAGAACTAGCACCAACCACAGCTAAGAGGGAAATTCTTGTTGCCAATAGTGAATTTCATTTGAGACCAAATGAGTGCCCTTCTGGGTATGTTCTATGGATGGGGCAAAACTGTAAGTGGAAGGCTTCAGGTGCTGGAGTGGTTGGTATGGAAAGAATTATAAAAGACCTCTCAGTTCAGCTCTTTGTGCTGCCTTCAGTAAAAGTGATCAGAAAAACAATCTCAGAAGAAATTGTGTGGGTTTTTGTTTTGGTTTGGGTTTTTTTCTGACAGGAAAACGGAAATCATTTTCGTAAATATACAGCAATTCAAGCCACAAAACAGCAAATGAAATAAAACCATGAGTGAACTGCAGACACAACATTCTGCAGGACAAATTATGTCTCAAATATAGATTAAATCAATTTCATGCACAATTTATTAGGGTTGTCACGGATGGCCTGCTCTAAGTCAGGGCCTAGGTGAATTGAGTTGTTCACCTAAAGCAGTATTTTGTGGTCCTTTAGAGTAGAAATGAATTGCCATAGCAAAAAAAAAAAAAAAAAACAAAAGGTAGGTTAGTGAGAAAAGGGAGAAAAATATGGAACTTGAGGAGGCCTTTTGTATTTTGCAAACTGCTGATTAGTTGCCTATAGATAAACACATCACCACTCATTCTGAAACACTGATGGTAAATATTATTCACAGCTTGCAAATGTGGTTGTTGTAGCAAGCCTGTTTCCTAAAAAGACCATCTACTATATTTTGAAAACCTCAAATTTGTTGTTTGAAATTATTTTTAATTAATTCCTGCTTAATCCTTTCACATAGCAGAGTTCAAAAGTATTACAGAAAAGAAACAGAGGTTTGAACTGTCTTGAACCACAAATCAATATAATTTGTTATATACCATCATGCTTTTACCACAACAGAAACAATTCTGTGAACATTACATACAGCACTGATTTTGCATTTTATGTCATAGCTAAAGTGAATTTTGCTGGTATCAGTCCACTCTTTATCCATTTCATATGGACCCCTCCAGGCCCAGAATTAGATGTGGCAGGGAGCCTCACCACTAATGGCACAGAATATGTATCACTGTATGTCAGCACCAAAACAAAGCTGGCACAGACATTACAATAAATTTAAAAATAACTGCTATGCTAGTACTCATATGCTGGAAAAATTATACTAAATTTACTCTCATCATTTTAAAGTTCTAAAAAGCATGCAAAAGTAATAGAGGGCAAAGAGAGAATGATGGAGGAGTCTTTTGATTTCAGAGATCCTCATCTTCTCCTCAGTGGGCAGGTGCAGCTTCAGTTCATGCACCCAGCAGCAGTTTTTTATCCCAGGGTGTGTACATAAAAGACTTCACTTTCCAAGATTGACTTCACTCTCCTGAGCACTCAAATCTAGCAAGAAAGGGTTTATTCAAGGTAAACAAAAAAGCACTTGACTGAAAATAAAAACTGGAATCTAACTCTTTCTGTTCTTTATTCTCAATTCATTCCTTGTGAAGGTAAGTGCCTCAGTGTGTTGAGTGGTTTGGTTTTTGTTGTTTTTTTTTTTCATTGCTGCTGCCCTACTTCACTTAGTGTATTTCATGATTAGAAGCTATTGAGGCAGCCACCAGGACCTGCTGTCATCTGCTGGCAACCTAGGGCATAATACTGAAGCAAAACTTGTTGTTTTGCTGAATTACTTTCATCTGTCCTTTAGATAAGACAGTCAATTACATCCATACTTCTTCAGGTAGCCCTCTGTGCCATGTTTAATGCTACTGACTGCTATTGCATCCATCTTCACTCTGCCAGGCCTCCTTCCAGCCTGGATGTGCTTGAGCCACATGGTGTTGTGACCTGTGGTCCTGACCATGCCTGACTGTCAGCACAGAGAATGGCAAATCCTGTTCAGCATGGTTCTTGTCTTGGTTTTTGTTCAGCTCTGACACCAGGCTCTCCTCCAGAACCACCTCAGAGGGTACATTGTGTCTGGGGTTGGCCTGGTGGGGTCTGGAGGGCCATGGGCCATGGGGAGCTGCAGTGTCACTGTAGGACACGAAAGAACACAAGTGCATGCACCGCTGCTCTCAAGGTGAAGAAGAAAAAGTTTATTTTCTGACTCTAACATTTATAGTTTTCCAAAAGTGACAGTGGATTGGAGGGTGACAGTGCCACCTCTCCGATGACACTGGACAAACCAATAGTCCATCAAATTCTTCCTCTTCCATAAAAGAACGCAAACCAATGAGTTATTTACAGAAAGTGTGTGAGAAAGTTCACTACAAGAATGTCAACATCAGAAGGCTTAGAAAATCTTAAAAAATCAGGGCAACAGTGTAGTGCCCTCCCTTCCTGACCAAACCATTCCCTCAGCCATGATCAAGGAGAGCCAGGCTGGACTGGGGGTATTAATGGGGGTCAGGCACAGCCTGGCACCTTCAAAGCACCTCCAAAGTCTCAGATCCTACTGGGAACGGGAACAAGGAGATGTTTGCTGTTAAGGCCAGGTCCTGGCAAGTATTCTGATTATTTAGCTCCCTTCCAGGCTCCTGCTTGCCTTTTATTTAGAGGCATTCTTATTGGTTTGGGAACTGGTGGATATATTCAAGGAAGGAATTCAGAGTTGAGGAGCACATCCTGAGCTCGGGGTGCACGACCTGGAGCTGCAGGTTGAGACAGGAGGCTGTGAACTGCTGCTGACCCTTTGCACAACAAAGGGCACAGGGATTTGTGGCACAGCCAGGTGAGGGATACTGAGAAACAGCAGGAGCTGATGGCTCCAGATGTTCCCACACTTAGACTCTGAAGTTATAAAAACCCAAGGGTTCCTTTGTTCTTGGTCCTCCTCGGAGACACCAACTCAGGCTGTCATTTATTTATTTATTTATGTATTTATTTATTGCACCAATAGTAAATTATTTTAAGGATCTGGATTTCTGAGACTCTTCTGTGGGACAACTGGTGTTGAGCTGGTGAGGAAATCTGGACTGACTGTGAGTGCCATCTCAGGTGGTAGGGATTTGGCTGCCACAGTGGCTCCTGGATGTTCCAAAAGGAGAGTTTACCCAACAGTATCCAGCTGTGAGAAATTGTGCCTTCGTTCTGGCAATACTTAATACTTTCTGTATTTCAAAATTTATAATAACTTAAAGAATTAATTCTTTTGGTTCTTTTGAAGTTGTAGACTAAATGTATCTTGGTCCCCATCATGGATTTGCGGAATATTCTGTTCTGCAAATCCCCATTGGCATAGAAAGGATTTTTATGCTGATATATGATGATCTTATTTTTATTTTATATGTGTGTTTTTTTATTTTTTAGGATTTATTTATAAGTGTAATGACTTTTGTAGGGGCTAATCTACTCCTGAAGATTGTGGGGCTGGATGTTCCTTCCTTAGGGTATAGTCAGGCAATACTTTTCCTACTGCAAATGGCTACTTTTACTTCACAGACATTATTAGACTTTTTTTACAGTTAATGAAAATGGCAGTCAGGTATTGCTGGACTGCCAAGGCAGCCTAAGCAAGTCCTGGAAGAAATGAACTTGTTTAATTACAATCATCAGGAGCTTTCTTATTTGCCTTTGTGAGTCTGAGCTTGCCTTTTTTTTTTTTTAATATGGTAAGGTATTACTACAGCCACAGTGAATATCAATTAAAAAAACTCCTGGTAGTATAATTTATGAGAAATGTCATGAACAGAAAGCTCTGGTAAGCAGTAGATAAGTAGTGTCATTTTCTCTCTGAACTTCTAGATGAATAATTTGATAATGAGAATAACAGCTATAACCACCTACACTAATCACAAAATAATGGCATAAAAATTATACATAGAATTCTATTTTCCTGCCACAAATTTTTTTTGCATCCTCACCTCTCAGTGAGAATGCATCACCTTTAATTCCTGTTAAAAAATTTACTCTCCGTTGAGGAAAAGAATGAAGGCAGAAAGATATCCAGTGAACTTGTTTATTCATGCCTACATTTGCGTAGCCTTTCAAGATTCCAACTTCTGTCTTATTAATACTTTCAATTTCTATAAGTCATCAAATTTTTATTTGATGATAGCAGTACTGAGACAGACTGTCAGGGGAGAGCAGCCAGTTTGTTCTAAAAACAAGAATACAAAAAACCTGTGTGAAAGCCTTGTGGTTCTCCTTCCTGAAGTACAAATAAAAAAAAAGTCCATAAGGACACAAACAAAACTACCAAAACAGAAAGAAACAAAAAAAATCCCCAAACAAACAAGAAACCACCAAAAGGTCAAAATATCTCTGTTACCAAATAAAGTTCCAGCACACAGAAGAGTTTAGAGATTGGAAAAACTAAGAACACAAAATAAACTTCTCACAGTTCACTTACAGCAACCAATTTTCGTGTGACAGATTCATTTTTTGTCACCAGATTTTGCAAGCCAGAAATAACTGGGTGAGAATGAGGCCCTTGTGCTTCTGCATTTTTTTAAAGGCAGATGGGGTTTTTTTAGTACTGTTCATAATTTTTCAATTTAACCAATAAATAATAGCCACAGTTGAATTTTACTCAGAAAGTATTTTCATTGAGTAAAGGTTTTAAGACAAAAACAGTCTGAAAGCAGCATTCTAGTTATAAAATAGTTCTCTAATTTTGTTATGGCATATTACAGAAAGGGAATGTATCAATGCATTCCAGATAAACTGTACATAAAGATACAGGCATAAGAGGCACTTGTTTAACACTTTGCTATCTATAGGTAACATAATGAAAATTATCAGAAAGGAAAAGAAACAGTAAAATTACTCTGTGCTTATGAATTTCCTTTTAATTTGGATTTTTTGCTCCAAATTTACAGCACCTGGCTTGGTGAGATTGAGTGAGAGAAGGCAGTTTTTACTTTAGTATGTGTTTTTGCAGAAACAGATTGATTTTCTACCGTTTTCAACATTTCTGCTCCAAGTCAAGTGTGATACTTGAGGAGTTGTAGAGTTTGAACATTGCATTTTTGAAACTTCAGCTTCTGTCTTTTTTTTTTTTTTTTTAAATTTGCAAATCATGAAAAAGCAGTTCAGTTTGAGCTCCTGTGAACTGAGCAGCACCTCCTCTACTGGTGAAAACTCACACAGCTACAAGGACTTCAAGCTCGATCAAACTCTTCTGTAAAGTTACTGGGTTAATTTTGTGAATTCAGCAAAAACTGAGCTTTGCACATTCACAGACAGAATATTAATGCTTCAGGTCTGTTCCTCGAACCCTTGAGATCAAGAGGAAGTCTAAACATGCCAATCTCAACTTGCATGGCTGTGCTTTTTATGCTTCTCTTTCACAGTGATATATTGCAAGTTACAGTTACAAGGCCAGCTTGGATTTTTAATCTAAAACCAGCCCAGGCAGAGCATTAGAAATTTAGGATGCTTGTAGAAACGTACTCTTAAACTTGGGAGAAGTGTTTGCTCTTCCTCAAAACAAAATCACTCTGTGACAAAAAAAGGATAAATGTTAAAAACACAAGCTATAACATGCTATTTTTTTTTTATTTCTTAAGTTGTCCAAAGATCTTAAAGCAGTCTTTCTATTCTGAAAAGGGGACTGCTATAATGGATTATTTTGCTTTGTGGGTATCTGAATTGATGCACTTGTATATGTGTGAATGGCTGTGTGTATATACACACACAGATTAAGTCTACAAAGTACCCTTTAGAATTAGTGGCATTTTTGCAGTGCTTTAAAGGGAATTGGAAAACAGTTTCAGTTTCCAGATTTTGTTTTATTCCCGTGGAGAGAGTAAGAATATTTCTTTTAATAATAGTTATTATTTTTATGACAAATTAGAAAGGGGAAGATGCCAGGGACCACTGTTATATTTAATTTTTGATTTTTCAGCCCTGAAATTTCCATCAATTTTTTCTTCCTTCATTTAGCTGTCATGAATAGTGCTGTTACTACTTGCAAGAAGCATCCTGAGTTTTAAAGTCATTGCCTTTCTCTGCTTCTTTATCACAGCACAAAACCTGCAATGATGATGAGTCTTGTATAGGCATCTTCTTATTTTTACTTTTTTATGATAAAATTATAAATCTCTTTTTTTTGCCTTGTCTTAGAATCCAGAGTAATGCCACTTGGGCCTCAGGGGCTGTTGAGCAGCAGCAGCAGCTCTAAGCTGAGCAAGTCAAGGTAGCATTAGCAGTCGTGCCTGGCTTTATAATAGCAGTTTCTTCCTCCAGGATTTGTCAGTTTTGCTTTTGCAGTTCAGGCAGCAATGGCATGTGCTGTTTGCCTCCTGTCTGTCCAGCAAAATAAAGGGAATCATTTTCTCTTTCAGGTGACAAGGCTGAAAAGGAAAGCTCAATAGTCTGTTTTGGCTGGCTGTGCAAAGCTGGATTTGTTGCCCTACAGCTGTGATGACCTTTAGTGTTTAGGAATAATTTGAGTCCTCTGGATAATTCAATAATGAGCAAATCCTACTCCAACCTACTTTTCTTTATAAAAGTTGCATTCTTTCTGAACTTTGCTGTTTTCTTTTCACTCACTGTGAAGAATAGTCTGAAGGAAAGAAAAGCAGGGAGAGAATAGGAGAAATGACAGATCTCATTTCAGACTTCAGGGAGAAGTCAGTAAAGAAGAATGAGTTGGAGGATACAGATGATTTTCCTGAGATCCAGATCACTAGACAATTCTCTTGTCATAAAAGGGAATGGAAGGTTAAAACAGAAAGCCACCACAGCCCAGAAAAAAACCCAGTTGGTAAATTCCAAAGTTGCAGTACAAGAATGTGAAGAAATTGTTGATTCCTGAACCAGAGCTTGGAGAGAAAATAGACCCTGGTACCAAAATCTGTCACCCATTGTGAATCTTGAAAGTTCTGTATGCCACAACATGTCAGCACAGCTTTGCTTTTAATCACTGCACCTTTTCCAGGGAGCTTGCAACAAATGAACTCAGTTATTTAGCCATGGGATTTCAGTCAGAGCTTGTTTTGAATCCTCCTTGTGCAAACAGACTGTAAATGCATGCCAGATACTTTTGGCTGACTGAAGATGTTTCAAAGATGTGAATAGTTTGCCTGAGCTGCAGGGAGTTTGGTGAGGGATTTTTTCTTCAGTATCCATGATACAAATTAGCTGCAGAACACTTGCCCTGAGAATGCAAATTGTAATTTTAGTTCTGAGAGTATTTTCATGTTTGCCACTTCACACTGTGTGCAATGACTCATCAAAAATGAATTGTACTAGTAATTTGATGCTTCAGTTAACAAATATGAGAAAACATGGATTATTTTAACAATGGTTAAACGAACATGCCTAAGCTTTTCTGTAGGAAAAAGAAAGTTTAAAAATATCTTTTTATATTCCTTTTTGCATAGGCAGTATAAGACGTTATGGCACTAGAGAGAGACCTAATTCTGTGGGAGAACTACAAAATAATTTGACACTGTCCTCAAATTTTTTTTCTATTCTTGCAATATAATCTATTAATTCTTTATGCATTTTCTTTTCTCAAAACTTCTTGTATTTTATTGTGTATATGAAATTTCTTACAGGAGGATAAATACTTGCCTCCCTGTAGAGTTCTGGCAAAAATATCAGTACAAAGGTTGGATATTACTTGTTATTAATAGTAAATTATTGCCTCATCTTTGTCTGTCTCTGTATTACAAGCTAAATTCTCCATAAATTTATATCTTTAGTATACTTTTTATATTGTGCAAATACTTTGAAATTTGGGGGAAAAGTACATGAAAAGCTAAGATTGTTTATAAGATGAAGTTTCATACAGGGAAATCTTCAGTCCTCACACAAAGCCATGGCTGAGTTCCAGGGTAAGCTGGATGGCACCATGCTTTTAGAAAAGTTAAAAGGGATTTGAATCAAACCAGTGCCTGTAGGGCTTTGTCTGTATTGAAAATTAAAAAACCCAAAAAGTTATATGGTATATTTCCCAGGGCAGATTTATTTCAATAGACCACCTGCATTTTGCTCTGAGAAATGTGTGGCAGATGTAAGATAGAAACAATCAAATTCTAATCCAAAATGCATCGGTGTAGGTCCACATAGTTCTAAAATAAAGAAATGCCTTTCATTTTGTAACAACTGAAACCATAATGTGGCCTTTTGACTGTAGGAGTTAATTAAACCTACTTGATAAACTAATCCATCACCAGAAGAGCTCTGAATTGCTCTGTAGTAGAATTAAGACTTGTCACTTTCAAAAAGAGCTAAATCCTTCCTGGCTCTGAGATGGAAATAAGTAAAGAAATATCTGAGAGGTACCAGCATGGATGTGTTTGTACATCTACAAAGCATTACAACTTTCTGCCCAAAAAGGGGTGAGCACACTGGGGAGGTGTCCAAGGTGCTGGGAAATAATAAAAAGGTATGTTTATGAAATCCCAGAGATTTCTGTAAGGATTGTTCCTAAGACAATGGTGTTGACCTAAAAGTGTGCATGTAGAAAACAAAATCTATACTGTTACAGCACACACTATAAAAATGTAAATGCAGCTTGGAGCATGCTTTATTCATCAATGTTTCAAACTACTGAGACCTTAAAGGAAAAAATAGATGAAATAGTTTCCTCTTTAAAAAGCTTGAAGATAAAATATGTATTTAAAATAATAAATTATGCATAAATCTGATTTATATTTCATTGGCTATTAAAGTTTTATCACAGAAACAAGGAGAATGGGATATATGTAAATACAAAAATAAGTTAACATAAAGCTGGATGCTTGTGTGAGGAAAGAGTGAAGTTTTGGGTTTATTTTGTTTTTTTTTTTAAAATACAACTGTAGTCTGAAGGAAAAATTTCTAAGACTGCCATAGAATACTACAACTCAGAGTATTTTTCCATAAGAAATATTATTTTTTCTGTTTTGGTTGTAAACCCCGATGCTCCCTGGCATGCAGGGCTGGTGTTTATCCAGGGTAGCAATCTTCTGTAAGGTAAGGCAATAGGGACATGTCTAAAATAGTCAGTTCCCATATTTGTTGCAGTCAGTTAGCCAAGGAATCCTGATTTCACCCTGTGATTTTTATAATGTGTCTACCTGAGCTGCATGTCAGGGGCTTGACAGAGCTGCATATTTAATAAAAACGGATGTGAGAATCAGAGGCCATAAAAGAAGAAACATTTCAAGCTTTCTAAACTAATCCTGCAAACCTGAGCAGGGCTCATGCACAGTCTTAACATCACTCAATGTCTTCCCCCTACTTCAATACAGTGAAAATATGGGCTACATCTAGGCCTATTTAAATGTATGTACATATGTATAATTAGGAATTTAATGGGCTGTGTTGTTCTGATTCATTCAGGATTAGTTGCTAACTGTAAGAAATTGGTTCCAGTCATGTCTGTACTACAAATTGGTTTGGCAGTGGGTGTAGAAAACAGACCTAGCAAGCTTGTTAATAATGCTATCAACTGCTTTCCAGAAATATTCTGATTGCTCTACTTTATGAAACCTTCCTGTGCTGTGCAGCTGCCAAGGCCACACAGAATGAAGGTAATAAATAAGGGTTTCCACTTGGAAATTTTGCTGTTGAGCTCATGGCTGTTTGAGACTCATACCAAGACTGCCAGGTTTTCCCTGCTTGCTCACTATTCCGTAAACCTATTAGAAAACAGGTTACTAGGCTTTTTGGGGGGTGAGTAATATGAATTACTTAAAAAAAAAATTCCCAAAACTTGATGTTCAGACTTAGAAGAAAACAAAAAGACCCATAATACTTGATTTTATATTCAAATTTTTAATAGATATTTTAGATGGTAGGTTAAAAGAGGAAATACTTGTACTTCTTCACTACATCGAGGTGATCATTTTTACCAAAACAATGAATTGATGATAAAATATCTTGAAAGCACCCTTTTATTTTAATTATCTTAAAATTTAGTGTAATTTGGCATTTAGTAATGAGTTTAGTAAAAAAAAATTGGGGGAAAGTAATAAAGCAGTAGAGCTTGAAGTAGTTATTTTTATGATCCTCTAAGGTATTAGAGTCCAAAAGAAAGCAAGCATCTTACTAAAATATCATTGAAAATAAGTTGAATGCTACTAAAGACTACTTGTCTTTTAGACAAGGGGTAAATTACAGCAGTGATCTTTCTGTTTTTCACTGTATCAGCTTTTTCCTTTTTTTTTATTTTTTTCTTTCTGTGGCTGAACCAGAGGGAAGTATTTTGTATGCAGGACAGCTTGATTAAGGCTAAACTACTGGTAAATCATGAGAGTACTTGAAATATTTTGTCCTTTTCAAATCACAATGGCACAAAAAAGAAAATCACTTAGCAACATCTAAGGATGTGAGGCCAGGCCCTGAGAGATCATTGGAATGTCTGCACTGCTTTTGTAATTTGGCCAGTTCTTTCATAAGTCTGGTCTCTTTTTAGCTATCTAATATTTTCCCATTAGTGTTGCTAAACAACCTTTTTTCCTGATGCACTCTTTAGATGCTTGTCTCAGACTGTATTTAATTTCATTCTTTCTTTGAAAGGCTGTAATCTTGTTTCTCTTTACTCTGTTACAGCTGTGTAAATTTAATTTAAATTTATTTTCTTCTTAGGTTTATACAGCCAACAAAAGAATTCCATCACTCTGAGATGCTCTCTGTCAAATATTTGAGTGTGGCAGCCATAAAATGTGGATGAATTCTAGGTAATCCTTGGTACCTGGATCTTTTGTTTATGCTCTTGAATAGGAGTGGAGCTTTTTGTAAAATTTGGTGACTATAGCTAGGACTGGTGGCATTGCCAGTATAAGTTGCAATTACCCTTGGAACTTTCCTACTTTAATTGTTATAGATAATCCTCTCAGGAAAGCTTAGTCCCTCAAGAAGAATATGAGTTTTAAGTGTCTAAACTGTGCCTTCAGTGAAACACCATGTGAAGTATTTTTGTTTTCTGCCAAATTGTAGGCCTGTCAAGGAAAAATCCTCCAGAATCTTTCCAAATTTTCTTCAATTTATTGTGTGTTTTTTATTAAGGAAGAGAACCTGGGGTTTTTGAATTTACAGTAAAACTACAATTCCAACAGCTTTCCTATGAGGAAAAAATGAGGGCGACTTTAAACTTATCCCAATCATAGCTTAGGATTAATATAGGAATTACTGAATCTTCACATTTCTTTATATGCTAAAAATAACTTAATTTCTATAAGAAAATATTTGTCTCTTCCCTCTGTTGACATTTGCTGTGCTCCTGGCTGTTGTTGTTACCATTTACCAAGGTAACAAAAGTCTCTTGTTTGTGAGGCTCTGATCCTTCAAATTGGTAACAGAAAAATAAAGGAGATAGATTTTTAATTTTAGAATTTCTCTGGTTTCATCTTATTCAGTTTATTGAGAAGTTAATACTTTCAGAATTAGATAATGAAGTGCCAAGGCTGAAAAGGCAAGTGATTCTAATTAATAAGTTAGAAGCATGACACTTGTTCTGTGTTCTTTGTTTGGCTGTATGTTCACAGTACCTAAACAATATCCATGTTGTTATATATATATATTGTTATATGTATTATTATAATTATTGCTCATTCTCTGGTATTTTAAGGTACTTTTTTCAGAGATTGCTGTCATTTAATGAGGCATATTTAGGGCTAGATTTTTGTGAATTGATGCTTAATTTTGGAGTGCATTTCATGCAGGCCTTGTGATATTCTGAGGACTACATGAAAAAGACAAAGAAGACTTTTTTATGAACTGAGATTTACTAAAATAAGTGTTTAAAAAATATATATATTACTCTTTAGACACACCCTTTAAATCTGTGAGGCAAATATATTTGTATTGAAAGCAGGTAATTGATGTTTAACAAGTTTTTCTAATGACTTTTTATTTCTTTCCGTTTCAATCCGCTTGTATAAAATTTCTAGATTTCATGATTCTCTATTTTGTAAGCACCTCATCTTCCAAATCTCCAGTCAGGCAGTACTTGCCATGCCAGAAACACTATTCTAACATCCATGCTGATTTCTCTTTCCTTGTGTTTTATGAAACATGATTGGATACTTTAACCAAGCTAAGTTATGTTCAGAATTACTAATGCAATTCTGTGATCTAGTTTACTCATAATTAAAGCTGCTGTACAATATTACCTCTTCAGACTTGCCACAAGGCTCTGCCAGAGAAGCTAATTGTTTGGATTAACTTAAAGTCTAGCTTATGATCATAAATGTGCCCCACAGGAATTTAGTTACCTGGGCTGGGGCACATTACAAACTGTGGTTGAAGAACATGCACTTAAATGCACCTATTAAGGCTCATTCTTTTCCCATTTACGCTGGTATAAATCACATTGGAATTGCTAGAACTACACTGCTTTTACAGCATTATACTGGGAGCAGAGGAAGGCTGATTAAATTTATGTTAATTGACACTAATTGGCAGTAAGGACTTGAAGAGGATAAAGTTTTTAATAAAGCATTAAATAGACAGATGATCTGTCTAAACCAAGCAAAGGCATTTTCTTAATCTAAAAGTCCTACTGCCTTATTATTCATGTCCTAAAGCTAATTTCTGAACCAAAAATCAGCTTACCAGTCCTGGACTACATGTAGTCCTGGAGCATTGTCATAATTAATGCTGGTTTTGCTGTCCTATGCTCAAATAATTTTCCTGTTGGTGACCTACCCCTCCAGTGTCAGGGCTAATTCAACACAAAACTTCAAGGAACATTTTCCTTCCCAGTTCTGTAGCCTTACTCCGTTGCTCTTGACTTGAAGCATCTACTGAATATTCTATTCCTTTCTTCAACTGCAAACCTGTTTGCCAGGTTACACTTGCAAGAACTTTCTTCCTAATTCTCTGTCCTCAAAGCCTCCTCGAAGTGATGTCAAACTTCCTCAAAAGTTGAAGGGAAAAAAAAAAAGACAGCAATGACAGAAGCTGTTGAAGAAAATAATGGCTCCTTGTAGCCCACACAGCCTTCTGCATTTCCTTCTTCCTGTGGATGTTACAGAATCCTGCTGAATTGATATTCAGTGTTTTTTCTGTGTCTATGTAGTGTATCAAGTATTTAAGAGGAGGCAATGTACCCATGTGTGCATAATATATATATATATATGTATGTATGAAATGTAGTGAAACAATATACACAAAATACATATATATATATATTTGTGGTATGTATAGAATACTTATATATAGACACCATATATCTGTGTATAGATTTGGGCTCACTACTGATATCTGGTGCTACTGATACCTTGTTCAAAACAGCATTGATGATGTCCAGATGTGTGGTGTGTGTGTTACTGCTCTGTCCAGTCAGTGATCATCAGAACTTCCCTGTCCTTCATATGGGAATTCTTAGGAGCTCTTTACTGGAGTCCAGTGAAAATAAAAATTGAGTTATTCTGAGAACAGTCCATTCCAAACCCTGGAAGTGTGGTTAGTCCTAATCATGTAGAGTAGAGGTAGCCAGTAGAGGCTGTGTTGGAACCTGAGGCTCTCAGGTTTGTGGTGTGATCCTTTGATTACTCTCTATAGGATCTGGCTAGACTAGATACTTAGAATACTGAACAGTGACTCTTATTCTGTGTTCCACACTGCTGAAAACATTCATTTTCAATTTAAATTGGGACTATGGGTTTGCAGATGTAATATTTAAGATGTAATTAAACACAGATTAAAAATTTGATTGCAATTTGCTGTAATTTAAACACCTAAGTCCCTGATCATGACCGCTTATTAAGGATTTAGATGTGTGCATACAAATTATACCAAATTCTGTCATAATTTTTCAGAGTTGAGTCTCCCCAGGGCTAACTAGTGCATGAAAACTAATGCTTAACATAGTCACTTGGTGATCTGAATATTTTTTTATGGTTATTGGATTAGTACTGATATTATTTAGATATTTAAAAATCCAAAGATGGAAGGAAGAGGGAAAAAAAAAAAAAAACCCTGTTGAGCTGTGGCTTCTTATTTATTCTTTAATATTTATATGCATCTTCTATTTCTGCATTGAATCAAATCCATCAGCTCCTGACTAGAAGTTTTAGAATAAAGTTTGTCACAAAGCAACTTTTTCCTTTAGTTTAATCACACACTTTAGATTTACATCCTTTGGAAGATGACTGATAAAGAAACCCTGACGAGCATACTCTCGTATCTGCAGCAACATGAAGATATTGCCCTACTAATGAAATTCCATCATTTTCTTATTAAGTGAACATTCATCCTTCTAATTCAACAGCTTATTCTCAGTGGATCCTTGCTAATAGTAACCACAGGAAAGGGGACCTGCAGGCAAGTGCTGTATTTCTTTTTCACATTCAGCTCCTGAGTTCTGAATATGTTACTTTTCAGAAAAAATGAAGCAATTTCTCCCTGGTGAGATTTTTAGCTTCATCCTCTGTAAAATCTGTATCAAGCAGCCAGGTAGAAAGAAGTATCAGTAATTTACATTACTGCTATGTGTCAAGCAATGCTGCTCCAAATTTAGGAAACAAAGCTCTGTGAAAGAGAGGAGAGAGGTAATACAGGTTTTTAAAAAGCATTGATTCCCTTGGATGTTGGTTATGCATCACTTGTCTTACTGTTTCCACCATTGCTTTCCCTATTGTCAGCCTTCTCAGCCTTTCTGCACATTTTCTCTGCCATTTATTCTCCAGAAATTACATGACACTTAATACTGTCTGATCTGGAGTATAACTCTTCATTTTCTTCATGGACCACTTCAGACTGTCTGCACACTTTACCACGCAAAGGAAAATTCCCTGGTGTATATCAGACATAAATTTTTACAAATCTGTAGAGAGAAAAAATTTTGGAAGTAAATTAGTTTTCTACTGCAATTCCAGGATCAACAACAGCTACATGTACTTGGATTGGGCAAACATCCAGTACAATGAATGAGTGAAGTCTGAGTTGCAGCACCTGCAGACTGAGAAATATTGGTTTTTTGAGGTATACTTGTAATGTTTCATGATTTATCTTTTTCTGGACTGATTCCAGGAATAATCTGCTTTTTCTCTGTTGCTTGTTTTCATATTTGTTCACAGACTGCTGTTCTGTGAATAAGTTAAATAAGGACTTGCTGTCCTTTCCATCAATCTTGACTTCCATAAGTCAAGTTCTATGGTCTCTTCAGTATCCAAAAGATCTCAGGGATCAATTCAGCAGATAACAAAGTCCATTTACTT
Source organism: Agelaius phoeniceus (assembly GCF_051311805.1). Classification (NCBI taxonomy): domain Eukaryota; kingdom Metazoa; phylum Chordata; class Aves; order Passeriformes; family Icteridae; genus Agelaius; species Agelaius phoeniceus. Next base: position 110,456,617 of record NC_135266.1, on the reverse strand, counting down.
CTCCATAACAAACTCTTCTCCCTGATTTTCCCTGCTATTACTTATGCAGGAAAATTTCTAATTATCAATGAAAATGATTTGTAGATCAAATTCTTTAAAAAGACCTCTGTACTTTGAACCAGGCCATTCACAGTATATTGTTCTGTTACCTTAAAAATCTTTACTAATTATTGATGGAATCTCTTCCTTGGCCTGATTTAAGAGAAAAAAAAATAGAGATATCCCCAGGATCTAGAATGCCACTTCCAATTTAGAATTATCCCATATCTAAGTCTGTGACAAAGATGGATAACCCCACTTAAATTTGAATGGATTTGTATCTTTTTAATTAAAAAAACCCAGGCAAGAAAAACACCAAAACGAAACCAATACCTAGCATATACCACAATTTCTGTAGCTGCCTTGTGTACCTACACGCCTTGATTGTTGGTTGTTCTTCACCAACAATCATTAAAAAAATTAGAATATCGCAATTGTTCAATTTCATGCAAAAATCAAGTGACAGCTTTGTATAAATTATATAGGTAGATTTCACTCACTTGAACCTAATTATTTTTTATTTATTTAACATCTTTTCAGATAATTCTAAATTGGGAAAGATCCAGACATGAGACCTCAGCATCCAGAAAATCCAGATGAAAGGAAAACCAGAATGAGCACGATTTTTGTTTAGTAATAAGGATTTGAATAAAGAGCACAGAATTAAGAATATGCTAAAACAGCATTTTTTTAGAGTTCTCTAGAATAGAAAAAACAAAATTACAAAGTAGGACTAGCAGTCTCTGTGAACTGTAGTCATTAATGTCTGAACAGGTTTCAAAATATTCTGAAATATTTTATGCTGGCACAAGCATCTGTGCAAATAAAAACCCCTGATCCAAAGACATCAGGTGAAATTACAAAACTTCCCTTTTGTGAAATATATGAACTTCCCTTTCCTAGCCCCTGGCAGTTTCAAACTCAGGGAGAGAGAAGTGATGTCTGCATTCCTTTGTGATAACAGGATGGAGATTTCAGCAGGAGCCCAGACTTTTCCCATGCAGAAGAAAATTGATGCCAAATCTGAATTCCGGAGCCTGCACGGATTCTGAGTTGCTGCTTTTCAGAGAGGAGTTCAGCAGAAGGTGGTAGCAGGTAGGAACTGCTTTCCCAGAAATTATATTGCATTTTTGAGAGATATGGGCATAAGGCTCTCACAGGAGAGAAACCACAGGAATCTCTTCAGACCTGCAAATTTCACTGGGTTTTGAATGTCAGGTGATGGCAACTACAGATACAACTTTGCTTTCTATCTCCCTAAATTGCCTTCTCTATAGAGTATCTTGAGGTTGTTCACATGAAATTAAGTACAGTGTTGTCAACTCTAAAAAAATCCCATAAAATCTCCACTCCTTGCATTTTTGGGTGAAAGTTTCTCTATCACAATCTTAATAATTTTATTTTTTTTTCTTGAGATATGTAATTACTCCTTTAGAGAGATATAAAGGAAGTGGAAGAATAGATTTGCAGGAAGTTGTTTCAAGGTCTGGGTTTGTATCTATGTTCTGGGGGGGCAGGAGGAGAAGAGTCTTACTGGTAATAGAGAGAATTTTCAATTGAGGCAGTATCAAAGAGTGTCTTCAAAAACCTCATTCTGAATTAATGATTCAAAATGTGGCTGTCATATTTATCAAGAAGGTAAGATATGCCTATTATTCCTCTAATCACCAAAGAATATATTCAATGTGAGAAAGTATTACTGCATTATTTATAATGCTGTGTGTGGAACAACTTGTGTGGAACTACCATTCCATTTTTGTAACATCATGTTTTGGAGATTGAACATCATGGGTTTTATTGGTAAAGTACAAAGTGAATTAGAAATGTAAATTATACTTTATGACAGAAAAAGAGTTCCATGATATATTTTTGACCTGCCTTTATGTATGTTTGAAGTTTTAATGATCATAAAGTATATATTGATCCCTATTTATACTTTCCTGCCTGGTATTTAAAATATCAAGCATGAACCTAATTTCATTGTGATAAATACAGACTTTGAGTAGCATAAATTAAACAGCAACAGCCATTCAGTATATAAAAGTACTTTTTAAAGGCAAAATCACTGATGAGTTAAAAATTACAGAGTGAAGAAGTTTTAGTTTTGAGATGATTTCTTCTGTACTGTTATTGTTTTTCTTGTGTTCCCCTCTGTTACTACAGTAGTATATTTATTTCCCAAAACAGATCTGCCAATTAGGGAAGATTTAGCCACCACTGAGCAAAAATCCACCCTACTGAGCTACAGTGGTATTTCTGTTGTCATAATATATCAAATATGCATTTAAACAATTAGTAAAAATTGCAGTAAACATTTTCACTCTTTTAGTTTATTAGACGTAAATTAAGAATACACTGGAGTAGCAAAGCAATATATTCAGAAGTTGAGAACCACAAAAATAGGTTGTACATTAAAGCCTTTCTCTTTTTCTTTTGAAAATAAGTTGTTAAAAACTAAAGACTAGAAGAAGAGAGTTTGCAGTGTACTAGAAGACAATATATTAGTTTAGATTTTTTTTCTGTGTTTTGTGTACTTTTTTTTTTCCTGTTCAACCCATCAGACAAAAAGACAATAAAATGATACAAACCTGCTGCTTCAGGTCAGCCCATCAGATGAAAATTAAGCTCAGGGCATTAAGAGGAATTTCTGAATATGTTTTTGTACATCCACTCAAATTATAGCTTTTGTACTGAAGGTGGAAGTGGCCAAGAGTACCGGTTAAAAAAGCAAGCTAGGACCAAACATGGGAGAGTTAAAAGTTTTCCCTGCTGTTTGAGAGCTGTGAGTGTGTGATTGAGAGGTGATTGATATAAACTTGGTGTTCTTCTTCCTTTTCTGAGTGCCTGCCCTTCTGCAGAAATTTTCACCTTTTTCAATCTTACAGAGCAGCCAATCTCCTCTTTTCAGATGTTTACTGAATAATGGTTATAAATACCTACACAAGCTTATTCTACAGTATAAAGTTTTCTTCTTTTTTTTTTTTTTTTCCCCTTGGGAAAGACTCACCTTGGAACCACAGAAGCTGTACCCAGTTATCAGCAGAATTCTCTCATGGACATGTGTATAACTCTGTGATGGTTTAAACCCAGCTGGCAACTTAGCACAACATTCCCCCACCAGTGGGGAATCAGAAGGGTGAAAGATAGAAAATTCATGTATTATGATAAAGACACTTTAATAGGGAAAGCAAAAGCTGCACACGCAAGCAGAGCAAAACAAAGAAGGGATTTACTGCTTTCCATGGTTGGGCAGGTATTCAGCCATCTCCAGGAAAGCAGGGCTCCATCACACTTAACAGTGACTTGGGAAGAAAAATCACTCCACATGTGCCCCCTTCCTCCTTTTTCCCCCACTTTATATCCTGAGCATGATGTCAAATGGTCTGAAATATTCCTGGGGTCAATTCTGGCCATGTGTCCTGGCTGTGTCTTCTCCCAGCTTCTTGTGCCCTTCCAGCTCACTCCCTGGTGAGGTGTGTGAGAGGCAGAAAAGGCCTTGACTCTGAGTAAGGCCTGCTCAGCACCAACAAAAACATCTCTATATTGTCTACAGCCATGTCAGTACAAACCCAAAACACAGCTGCTGTGAAGTAAATTAACTGTACCCTAAATCAGCACAAACAAATAGAAGCATTTCTCTGATGCTTTAGTAATTGCAGCTCTTAATCATTCCCCCCGCCCTTTTTAATACAGGGGGCATGTAGCCTCAAAAAAAAAACAAACCAAAAAAACCAACCAACCAAAATCAACCCAAACAAATGAACACAAAAATCAATCCCTAAAACAAAAACAAGAAACCTGGCTGAGCATCCAGAGTGCTAGTCATTAATTAGAGGAACTCAGAGCAGAGCAGTTAAAACGCACCTGTGCCACACATGTGGCCTGGGCACGCTGGGTACATTTTTTTAAACAATTACAACCTTAATTCTTAACAAAACAGCAGACATCTGGTCCACTCTGAACAAAGGATCATAGAAAAAAGCCAGATTGAAACAGACTATCAAGTCCATTACACTCTATTTGGAGGTAATCTAAACCTGTTGCTTCTAGAGAAGCCAGGCATGATCTCTCGTGTGTTATGGCAAACAAACAACTGCTCCACTCTCTGCTTGCCCTAGGATTTCTGTCAGAAAATTAATTTTAAATGCCAGGCAGGAAAGTATAAATAATAGGGATCAATATATACTTTATGATCATTTAAACTTGAAACATGTATAAAGGCAGGTCAAAAATACATACCATGGAGCTCTTTTTCTGTCATAACAAAGTGTAATTTACATTTCTAATTCACTTTGAACATCCTAGGTTTTCTTGGTCAAGTATGATCTCCAAAGCATGATGTTACAAAAATGGAATGGTAGTTCCACACAAGTTGTTCAACACACATTAGTATAAATAATGCAGTAATACTTTCTCACATTGAATATATTCTTTGGTGATTAGAGGGATAATAGGAAGGCTTACCTTCTTGACATATATGACAGCCACATTTTATATAACTAATTCAGAATGAGGTTTATGAAGATATTCTTTGATACTGCCTCAATTGAAAATTCTCTCTATTACCAGTAAGACCCTTCTCCTTATCCTCCCCACAACACAGAAACAAACCCAGACCTTGAAACAACTTCCTGAAAATCTATTCTTCCACTTCCTTTACATCTCTCTAAAGGAGCAACTACACATCTTAAGAAAGAAGTAAAATTATTAATATTGTGATAGAGAAGCTTTCACCCAAAAATGAAAGGAGCTGGACATTTTATGGATTTTTTTAGCGTTGACTGTGGCTGGTGATCATCAGAACAAGATGAACTATGCATTAAAGAAATGTTGATATTTTTGATATGATTTTTTTCTTTCAATTAATAATTTCTGCAGGTGTGGTGGCTATTTCTGACAATATGAACATGAGACTTCAACAAGCATCAGCTTGTGAGTTCGTCATATACTCTTCAGACATTTATTGTTGACATTACTCATGGCTTGATTTCTTTTTGTGTGCATAGTAGAGCTTGAATTGCTTCCAGGAATAAGAGATGTTATGTCTGTACCTTCAAATTCTTGTGATTTCAGATGTAGGATGGTACTCTGGAGTCCTTGACTGTTCAGGTAGGGACACAGAGTGGGTTGACCCTGGCTGGATGTCAGGCACCCACCAAAGTTTCTCACATTACCCCCTGCAAGTGGAGAAGGAAGAGAAAATATACCAAAGTGTTCATGAGTAGAGATATGGACAGAGAGGGAGCACTCAGCAAATACTGTCATGGACAAAAGAGACTAGAATTAGAGAGATTAACTGAGTTTATTCTTAGCAAAATCAGAGTAGGCCAATGAGAAGTAAAAAAGACCTTAAAAACCCTTCCCCCACCATCCCTTTTTTCCCAGCTCTACCTCCTCACCTCCAACAGCACAGGGAAACAGGGATTATGATCTGTTCCCACCCATTGTTTCTATTGCTGCTCAGGGAGAGGAGTCCTTCCCTTGCTCCAGCGTGGGGTCCCTCCCAGAGGAGACCGTTCTCCATGAACTTCTCCAAGTTGTGAATCCTTCCCACAGGCAACAGTTCTCTACAAACTTCTGCAATGTGGGTCACCCTTCCAAGGGCTCAGTCCTCCAGGCAGAGCCTGTTCCAGCCTGGGTTCCCTGCAGGGTCACAGGTCCTACCTGCTCCTCTGTGGGCTCCTCTCTCCATGGGTCTGCAGGTCCCTGCCAGGACCCTGCTCCAGCACAGGACTCCCACAGGGTCACAGCCTCATCTCAGACATCCCCTTGCTCTGGAATGGGCTCCTCCATGGGCTGTGGATGGATCTCTGCATCCCCATGTGCTGCGGATGGATCTCTGCATCCCCATGTGCCTGCAGGGGCACAGCTGCCTCACCTTGGTGTCACCAGGGCAATCTCAGCTCCAGTGCCTGGAGCAACTCCTGCCCCTCCTTCTGCACCAACCTTGGTGTCTGCAGGGCTGTTCCTTTCACATGTTCTCACCCCACTCTTCTCTGGCCACAATTACAGTTGAGACAGACCTTTTCTTTTTTTTTTCCCCTCTTAAATGTGTTATCACAGAGGCATTTCCACCATTTCTGATTGGCTCAGCCTTGGCCAGCAGCAGTTCCATCTTCGAGCCACCTGGCATTGTCTCAGCTAGACAGGGAGGAAGATTCACAGCTACTACCAAAACCTGGTCATGCAAACCAAATACAAGATTCTAGTCAGCTATTACATTGTAACACCAGTTTGAGAAAGTTTCTGCAAAGAAATTTCTTCATGTGGAATTATTTGGTTTTTTCCTTCTCATAAATGTTGATGATTAGTTTAAAAATATTGATGGTTGCATAAAAACATGAGGGTTTTCAACATATGCAATCTTCCCATGTCTTTGGAAGCTTCATTGATGTTAAAAGAAAAAAAATGCAATTAATGTATTACTTCATTTTTGATTCCATGTCCTTACATTAATGCAATATTACTTTCATCCAGATTTCTTCAACTCACTTAGAAGCAAATAATTTCCTTACTACCTCTGTATAATCCTACATAACTCAATCTTTAGATTAAGATCTCTTTTCAAGGAGTAATAATGAAGAATAGAGTGAAAAAGAGATGGTTCTGGTCTATCTTCAGCTTGCTTTCTGTCTTAACATTTTCCATTGGCAGAGTTTTAAAAAGACTCAAGTGTTTATATTTTCTTCTGTCAAGACAGAGTAGATGAAAATGTTTTCTCTCAGACAAGTAGAGAGACATATTCAGTTGGCTGTTTCCCACTTAACAGTGAAAAGGAAATTAAAAGAAGAACTGGAAACTCTATTTATTTAAGGTCTGGAAATGCCTAATAAGAAAAAACATTAGCTCAATATTCTATAGTACATGTACAGTGCCTTCTAAATAATAGCTAATTGCATCATTTACCCAAGATATTATTAACAAAACATTTTGAAGCTCATTTTCTCTAAACTGCAGAGTGAAATATATGGGTATCTACACATGCCAGCAAAATGTATGTATTGTCAGTATCTCTATAGATTTTGCTCTCATTTTCAAAGTAATCAGCTAAGCTTTTGCCACACAAGGCAATTTTGGGAGCTTTATGTAGAAGTCCATGAAAAGGAGAAAAAAAGATCATATAATGAAATAAAAGTATTAGTAAAGCTCTGTGAAGTACAGAGTAGTAGCCTCATCATGCTCCATGCATCCTTCTGGCCCACACATTACTCAATATAATGGAAAAAGTCCAAAGAAATATTAACTGGGAGAAAAACAAAATTGAAAAACAGCCTGCAGCTGATGGCAGAGGTAGCTGTGGATGGCAGCATATAGTTCATTCACCAGTGTCTTTGAAGGAAGGAGTAAAAGTGAAATTTTAGCACAGAGGTAATTGTCAAGGAGAAGAAGAAATTTCCGTTAATGGAGAGCTGAAAATTTAGCCTCAATCTCTGAACCTTTTCTTTAATAGAAATGGAGTTAAATATGCATTTATGTCTCACTGAAAAAAAAAAAATTCTAGGCTCTTGTTCTGATATCTTTGCTGTCCCCATTCCCTGTGCAATTGGGACTACAGATATGCTGCATGTTTTGAACTGAAGCCTACCCAACAGTCTGGTGACTTCTGCTTCCAAAAGCAAGGGCAAACTATAAAGGATATTCTCAGATCAAATGGATTCCTTCCCTACCGTAGACTTCGAAAATGGCTAGGGGCTTCAATGGTCCTATGAATGTGTTCTAATGTTATATCTGAAAAAGCATTTTGAATATTTCTCTCTTTTCCTTTTGGCCCCTCAGGGGTAAAAGAAAAAAAAAGTATTACTCAATCTTTTACCTTTCTGTTGTTTTGGTGGTTTTGGGTTTTTTTTTCCTATGTCGTCCTTATGATGCAGATTTCTGCTGTGATAGGTGTGTGCCATGATCAGGTAATTTGGTTATCAGCCATGTAATGACAACATGATTCTTTTCACACACCATTCACAGCAGTGTAACTCAAGATAGTTTATTTCTCCTCCTGTTTTATTGGGGAGATCACAGTCATTTCTGTGTCATTTGCCAGGTACCTCTGATCAGGTATATCCCAAGACTGATATGAAAATTCTAATTTCCCTGTAATATTTTCCCTCTGAATGCTGCTTCTCCATTGTATTTGCTTTAAGTCAGATTCAGCATCTGGCAGCCTTACTTTGTATTCCAGCTCAGACTGTAAATGTGGATAGAATTTATTTAATTGAAAATGAAGTTAATGGTAGACCACTAAATTCTATCATATGTCCCTGAATGTTGAAATTATTTACTATTGCTAATGTAGACCATAAACCCAAATTCCTCTACAGTCATCAATTGTGGTTAGAAATTTATTCAGGGTGTCATCCTCTCCTCTTCACTGCTTGATTAATGTGCTCTCATGTGGTATGTTTAAAGAATGTAGAATGGCTTAGTTGGTTGAGTCCTATGGGGTCTTTGCCTTTTCAATTCTTTCCATCTCTTTCAAATTCCAGAGCATTCTTGTACCACATGCCTTTTGTTTGTTCAGAACAAAACTTCTCCTGCACAATCACCCAGGAAAGGTCTAATGCAGAGAGTAAAATTCATAAAAGCCTCTGAGATTCTTGTTTGCCAAGCACAGGAAGAAACCCAAACCATTGGATAATCTCTCAAACCACTCAGTATTTCTTTCCTTCTATTCTTCCCTCTTTACCATCCCATGCTCAGATCCTGTTTGAGTCATGAAGAAGTGTGTTTTAAAAGCATGTTCAGAGATGCATGTGCAAATGAACAGTATGAACATTTGCATTCTGCTTCCAAATACATGCTTTATGCTCTTCTACCATTTTACAGACATGAGAGTGGTTTGAGCCTTGAGAAATTAAAAGGACAGATTACATGTGCCAGTGTGCAGAATGGATTATAATGACCTTATCAACCGCAACAAAACAGAGAAATCTCTGAGAAGACAGAAAAATAAATCTACTTCACCAACCTTCTGCAAGTTGTGATTTGCATCCTCTGAGCACATTCATGCCTGTTCTCATCACAGGTTTTTTTTTCAGTTGAAGGAAATTTTAGTTCTCACTATGCACTCTTCTCTTGGCAAGAACAAGGCTTTGCACAGTGGGCACTGTGGTAGATTATCTGGTGGGGTCTTTGCCATATTCACAGATCTTGAAAAGTGTGTAGGTATCTCTGGGTTCACAGAAAATGTATATTTATCTCATTAATGAGCTGTCAACACTTTCTGTTTCTGCAATAAATATTCGGGTGCTCATCTTTGCAGCGTTTCCCAAGGTACAGCACAACCAGCGAATGTATTCTCAAGGTTCCACGGCAGAGACATTGCTCAGTGTTTCATACAGGACTAGTAGCAGGTCAATTAACAAGTGATTACCTGCTTTACATGGTTCTTTTTTGGGTCATTAACTTCTTGAGGAATGTTTAGGGAAAGTACTACCTCTTGCCATTTAAACTGCTAAAAAAACCTAGTCCATTAGTATGTAAATCACTCATTCTAAGTAACTTGGTGTTACTGAGATTCTAATGGAGATGCTCATTACTGGTTTTGACTCTCAATAGTTGAATATAGAAACATACATTATACATAGAAGTATGTTTTGCTCTGTATGATTTATTGTAAACAGTAAAAATTGCTGGCAAGTGATCAGTCCTGCAGTGAAATCATATGTTTTAACTTTAACTACTTTTTTTTTCATTTACATTTACTATCCTTTATTTATTACATAAAGGAAAACATAAAGGATTTGGGTTAACAAATGGAATCTCCATTCATATGGGTGAGTCTCAGTAAATATCTGCATTTAAAAATGTAAATCTGGACACACCCTGGCTTTTGGTCTATTTCGTGGGGTTTTTTTAGTTATCTGATTTGGTTTCCCTTATAAGATCAAGACACCAACAGATGAATCTGAATGATTCCATTTTGGATAGGTGACCCAAATAATTATGTGTAATTTTGATTACAGTGGGCTATGTGATCAATATGTGAGAACTCAGAGCATTTTTAAACACTTGAGCCTTGGCTACCAAAAAGTAGACTTTAACATGAAAAATTTAGAATTAAAAGGATGCTAAAGGAGACCACTACCATTAGTTAAAATATAACATACTTGGTGCATATATATTGCTGCCAACACACTCTTAAAACCTCAGATTAGTTATCATTTGGATATCTTTGCTAAGCAATATATCTTTGATTGCAGTTAGGCTGTTACAGCTAATATTTCATTTAAATCACACTCATGGCAAATTAAACTGATTCTTCTTTCTCTACACCTGATAGAAATGGTGAAAAGTACCCTGCCCCTTTTTGTGCATGTTTGTTTCCTTTTCAAAAACTAATGACTTTATCTTTCATTTTCAACCTTAAATTGTTTGTTTAAAATTTCCTCCTAGATATGCCTTCTAAAATATCATCACTCTTGCTGCTTTTCCTTGGATTCTCTTCAGGGCATCTATTAGTTACTAGCTATCCTATATATGTATATATTTAAAGTGATATCATGGTTTGGACTAGAATGAACAGTAATTGCTCGGAAGGCACTCGGGAAAGGCAGGACCTGCTACTATCCATGGTGCTGAAAAGGCTCAAGTAACAGGGAATAATTTATACAAAACCATCTACCACAGAACTGCAGTAAATTTTGGAATTCAGAGATAGTAGTAGCTCCTATAGATAGTGTGAGTGTGATATATTGCAGCACAAGCATCTGGTTTGAAACAGTTATTGGTGGGCTACAAACTAATTCTCTCTCCGAAACTCACCTTTTTGTGCCGCTTTACCATAAATTGCTCGTGACCCAAAGGGACATTTTGTTCTTGTATGTTTTGCAATGTCTGTTGTCTACTAAGCTAGAATTTCAATTAGCATGAGATGACATCTACAGCACGAAGAAAACATCAAACATTTTTGAGTGCAATCCAAGAGTGATGGGTTTTATTAAAATTACTGCTTCTGCCCATTGCTACCAAATAATAAAACCAGATTGGAGGGAGGGGAGATGCTTCGCAATTGTTTGGTTTGTTTTTTTGGGTTTTTCTTTGGGGGGGGGTGGGGTCGGGAGGTGAGTTTGTTTGTTAGTTTGTTTTAAAAAAATACTTTGAATCAAAGGTTTGGTCCAGAATTCCAATGACCTGATTTTAATCTATAGCAGATTCCTCTGTAAAACTCACTGTGCCAGTTTATTCCCATGTCTCTTATTTTGGATAAATGTATAAGTGGATATTTGTTAACATACCAGATAAATTTAGACTTAAACCTTATCTTTATAGGTAAAAATCGAATTCAATGTATTTTTATTTGCTTTATGATTACCAGTATGGTACATCAATTACCATTTTAGCATTTTTCATGTCAAATCCAATGCAAATTAACTAAGTTGTGCGTATTGCTTGCACTTTAAGAAATGATGCACTGTGATAAATTGAGTGAAGAGCAGAAAATATAGCTGGCAAATCTTTTTTAGAATTCTATCTTTAGTTAATCAGCTTTATTAAAATGCCAATGAAAACACATCACTGTAAAGTGAAAATTGTTCTGTAGTAACTTATAGCTGTAAAACACTGATGCAATCATTTGCATTTACAGCATCACATCCTAAATGATGGGTCTCTGATAAAAACATAACTTAAACCAAGCCCCCAAAACACTTTGCCTTACCATGTAGCATGGCATATTAAAATTAATTACAGTGACTTTACCAGGTGGAAAACCTCCACTTTAAAATGCAAAATAACTCCAAACTATTTTGCAAGGTAATGAAGCCAGAACTTGAAGGGATACAGCAATATGATTATCCCTTATAAATTCCCACAGGTAGACCTCTTTTGCAAACTATGAAGATTTCTGTCGATTTCTGTGGGGCCAGAAATTTAATTAAATTTGCCTTGAAAGAGGTGAGGTTAATCTGCTATATGTACGCCCTTTGTAGATTTGCTGATTAAATGCCCACTTTGTTATAATGAAGGATAAGCTTATGTATGGTTGTAAACTGCAAATTAAACATGTACCAAATTAGATAATGGTGTAACTGTATATTAGTTTGTCATGAGGACACACGTTACGTATTCCCCTTTGAAATGTTACCTACTTATGTTGTTGAGATTTGGAAATTATGTATTGAGTTTCAGAGCAATGAGTTTCTCTTAGTTTTGTTTTGCTTATGCTACAGGTCACCTTGCATTCTTAACTTGTTATTTTGCATCTACAGAGAACAAAACATTTAAAGTATCATGAAGGCACTGGGGGAAAAAAACCAAAAACAAAACCACCAGTAGTTTAAATAGAAGCTTGAAAGCATCTGGAGATGGAAAAAGGATGAATGTGTCAGGAAGGAAAAAAAAAAAAAGTGAAATGAGAGAATTACAATAGGGGAACTTTCTGGTCTCTGACCATTGCAAATTTTCCTATGCACTCACATAAATCACAGAGAAAGGAAGAAAGAAATATTCAACCAAAGAAAATTCCCCATTATATCACATGCACATCTTTGCTCTTTTCCTTTTCAAAGTAGGCTTAGAAAGAACAAAGGGCTTAGAACTGCTCAATGATATGATGCCAGGGAGGTACTGTACTTGGGGTTCCATTTTTTCACCTCAAAGAGGATTTAATTCAGCTGTCAGAGAGGGCTTTTTAGTTTGTAGACAGAGTATGGACAGGCAGAGTTCTGTTTGTTCTTTAAAAATAGTCCAAAATATTTCAGTCTTTGTGAAAAATTCTTGAAGCTTGAATAGGAAATAAATTCAAAGTCAAATTCCCTATTAAGTTAACCATGATGCTTGTTTCTTATTCCTCAGAGAACAGTATATCACTGTTCTACTGAGCCTAAAAATAAGCTTCATATAAAAGTGAGTGCTCACTTTATCGAAGATTTTTTTTTTGTTTTATCTGAAAGTCAGACAGGTCTTAAAGTTATAACAGGTCAGTTATTATTCTAATTTAATTTTTTTCACTGGTGCTATTATTTTTTGATCTCTCTTAGGCTGAAGTTGCATACCTGGGCTGTGATAGACAGGTACAATAGGAATTGAACTGACCCAGTAATGCTTCCTCCTTTTTTAAAGCAGTGATAACACAGACAAAGACTACCAAGACAAACATCTTTCTGTAAGTCCTTTTTCTTTGATAATTTAGGAGAAAGACAGTCTATGATACTTTCTAAATTATTGTTATGGTGACCAAGAACCTTTGTTTAATTTTTCTATCTTCACCTTCCTACAGTGGGGAAAGAATAATTTTTTTGTACCATCCTGCTAGGAATTGTACGTATCTATATAATTGAGTATAGCTAGACCTGTACAAATACTGTATTTTTGGTTTTGTAAAGAAAGGCTAGATTTTAACCTGTATCTTCCATCTATTTGTGTTTCAAAATTTGTGGAAAAAAAAAAACATTTCAAGGACAGAAAAAAAAAAAAGGAAGATTTGTATAAAAGAGTGGTTTTTTATGTTACACAAAAAAAAAATCATTAAAGACCTTGGGTCATCAGTTTGGTTTACAGAACTTCACTGCTGGCGATGGCAAATTCAACCAAGTTCTCACTATGAAAACAGTTTTTAGAAACCATGATTTAACAGTAAACTTAAAAATGGTATCTGTGGGCTTGGACTTCATGAAATACAAGCAATTTCCTATATGTACATTTCTATTTTTACTATGGTTGATGACACCATATCAGGCTAAGCTCACTTTAACATCCTGCTTCCAGCTAAGATAAAGACTGAGCAACTCTTTACACATCACCAAGAATGACTAATATACAAGGAAGTCTCACAGTAAACTTTGTTACACCACAGGTTTTACCTATTTTGGAAGGAATTAAATCGTTGCCTTATTTGTTCTGTCTCTTTATATTGTTTTAAAAAGAAAAATTGTCACATAAAAAATAGGCTTTCTTATGTAGGAAGCAGAAGCAGGCACCAAGGCCATCAGTGGTGACAAGGAAGGTGTACTCAGCAGGACATTTATAGCTTGGACTCTGTTGAATGAATGTGCTAAACTGGATCCTTCACTGGTGTAAATGGAATGCAGTTCCCACTGATGCTGAAAGAAATCACATCATCTGAGAATCCCACATGAGAATTATCTGAAATCCTGTAGGGGAAAAGATTCGGATGTGACCCAGCACTTTCTTCATAATACAGGAGCAATTTAATTCCAGGAATTCTTACTATGCAATTTTGGAGTTGTAAATATTAAGGTGTTTTTTATTGTGTTTATGTGCAGGTTAAAAAAAATTACAATTTATTCCTTCCACTAGGTAATACTCACACACACACATATAACACATATGTGTGTTATATGATGTATGATTTCATGTCCAGCTCTAATCCTAGGCTTGCAATAATATTGGGGTAAGACTTTTATGTAATTATATTCAAATTAATGCATTATTACATTAATTTTACAGTGGCTTAACTAAAAAATCTGGGCATCAGTCTACTGTTCATGTAGAGCAGAATAACTAATCTGATTTATTCCTAATAAGAGCCTGGTTCTGTACCTTATTGCTGATTTTGTTGAGGGTTTTTTTTTCCTCTCCCAAAAGACAAAATTCTTGTTTGTTTGGAAGGGTTTTTTAACCTCTTGGCTGAGTGATACATTTCTGTTTATCAGCCACCTGCATCTCCTCAATGCATTCTGAGGCAAAAATCAAGGCATAAGAAAGTCCAATTTTAAATTCAATCAGTTCCCAAGTTGTCTGATGCAATGGTTTCCATTTCAACAGCTGCCTCTGTCTACTTCACCCACACGGAGGAACCAGCTTCCTCTGGAGATCTGAAAATGTACAGTTGGCAGCTAAAATTCAATTTAAGCCTGGCCAGGTACAATTTTATTGGCACTGGTCCCAGGTCTTGCAATTGACTTTTAACCCCCTCAGAGCTTTCCTCGTGTGCCTGATAGAGCTGTGCTCTGCGTGACAACTTCAGTGAAGTCCAACTGCTGCCTTTTGTTGCTCTGTGCAGCAAAATATTTTGAGCTCATAAAGCAACAGCTCTGCATTTGAGTGGCATTTGTAAGAAGCCTTCATGTTAATTATCCTCACAGAAAATAGCAAGTAGTATATGCTGTTATAAACAACTGCTTTCTAAAAGCTACACTAGAGAACACTGCTCATTTTCTTGAATGCCAGTGTTTCATGATCCCTAATGTTCAACTTTTTTGACTTTGAAAATACTTTTCTTACTTTATAAACAATTTTCAACACTTCCAGTTTCTCTGGTCATTGCTCCCATAACTGAGCATTCAAAATTATTCATAGGAATAACAGGTTAAAGAGTTTATCCCTTAGCAGAAGAAAAGAGTAAAGGGATTCCTTTTGTCCCTAGAGTTTGTTGTTCTAATAGGTAGCAAATTCTGATTACTGTGGACTAATGTGGAGTAGTAAAAAATTTCTCTCCCAGAGTCCTTCCTCATGTTAGGGCTGTGCTTCACCATTTTTTTTTAGGCAATTCAGCAAAAGAAGCAGTGAATCAAATGAAACTGAGGGCAAAACACTGGCCTTCAGAAATTCAAACTGGAAACATCACAGCAGAACAGAATTTTTAAATTTTTATTCCCTAGTCTTTGCAATAGAGTTCAAAATAACCATAACATCTGGGTACTAGAAACCATGAAATCATTAACTAGGGTCACATGTTTATTTGATTGGTAAAAAAAAGGATTGGTCTGTGCATCATGTGTGACAGTAACCTTCTAGATTAAAGGGTAAAAATTTGATATACGAGAAATCTTTTATGCCTACACATGGTGTTTGGTTCATCCTTTCACAGCAGGCTACCAGCTAGCCACAGGTAATGCAAGCAGTTTAAGCTCACAAAGGTATTTTAGCTGCCCAAACCTATCTCTGCCTAGAGAGCTACTCCTCACATCCACTAGTATTCTGCAATGTGGAACAAGAAGGGAATAAAGCAACAGGAGGAAGTTACTAGCAGTAATTATTCATCACAGCCCTTCCCATTCTGTCTTCTGTGACTTAGAGATGGAGAACTGGCAGGTTTAAAGGTGGGAGAGAGGGGAAATCTGTTTTCTCAGGTGATGTTCACGGGTCTTTGCCTCCTTACTTCTCACTGCATAGTACTATTACCCTGGTGGTCTGAGGTATTTCATCAGATAAAAGAAAAGAGGGAGCTTTGAGTAGCTAACTGAATTCCAGATCACTTGTTTTTCAAGAAAACAGTGGGCACAAATGTATAAAATATGAGTATCTGGGAACAAGTGAAATGAAAGAAGCTCCTTTAGATTATTTTTCACTGTGAAACTGAGGTCAAAGATTGAGGCTTTGGTTTGAAGACCAAGCACGGCTGAGTCAGTTTGGATAAAACACGAGCATTAGGAGTTTTTGTTGTTTCTCACATTGCCATGGTTTTGACTGAAATATCAATACAATCTGATCTCACTTTTTGTTCTTAACATTGCAAAATACTATGTTTTCTTAATCCTGTCTAGCACTGAAGAAGAAAGTGAGGAGTCTCTCTAGGTTTTAGGCTGGAGAAAATTAAATCTTAATCTTTGGCCACCTCTGACTCATTTTCAGTGAAACTGAAAGAGTTCAAATCAGTGTTAGAAAGGATCAGAATTTAGAGGCACTTGTTTTGCCCAAACATCCATATTTTCTGAACTTTTAAAATCTTTCCTGACAACAGTAAATGGGAGCAGAAATAGTGGTTTGTTTATTTTTAAATGGGAGAGGGGAAAAGAAATAGAGAAATTAGTTATATCAGTAAGTTATTGAGAACTGGGAAGTTACATTTCTTGTCAGAGGAACTGTGGTGTAATTGAAACTCAGCTCAGGGACCCAGCGGAAGTGGGTGCCAAGGAGCCACAAACTCCTGTTAAGTAAAAAGGAAGCAAAGTCAGCTTTAACTGTTTATTTATGCAAACAGCCATCTCTTGTACTGCTTGAGGTTAATTTCTCATTACTCATGATTCAGCAAATTCTTTGTGCAGTGTTCTCATTGAGACATTCAGTGATAAAAGCAAATTGTATTTTCTAACGTCAGGAATATTTTTCTATTGTCTTGGGTTTTTCCATGCTGTGTTTGAGAACAAACTTCACATCCAGAAAATGGCAATGGCCAGCCAAGGTTGTGACTGATAAAACCTGAGCTTAATGAAGTTCATTTGCTAAAATTGTCCTTCAGGATAATTGAGATACAGCACCTTGAGCAGTGGGCCATATCTTCTGCATCAATTTGGAAACAGAATTCTGTTTGTATGGCAGTTGCTTTTAGATAATGTGTGCAATTGGCTATGAAGAGCAGCTAGATAATTCCTGTGAGTCATTGTGTAGTTGCATTCAAATAAGTACTGTAATAAACCTTAAGATTGTTTTCTTCAGCGATTCATCAATAATTTACTGTATACAAAAAAGTCAGTACTGCTCTGGAAATTTCTACAGATAATTTTCCCATCTAAAACACTATCATAATCATGCTGAAGGGTGTATTGAGGTATCTGGAATTTATGCATGCAGATTCCATTTACAATAATGTAGGTTAGGTGACGCATCACTGCTGGGTTGAGAAAGATATGGGTAAATATGCTGGTGAGTGTCTAGAACTTGGGGAATAGAATAACAAGAGGAAGGAGAAAATATGTAACCAAAAGAGGTATTACCTAAGTAGGAAAGTAGAAACTCTGAAACCATGTGATCTTCATCTACTGCCAAAGTGAGATGTGTGTGTACTCACCAGCTTTAATAGCAAGCTCTCTTACTGGGTTATCAGTGACAAACCCTCAGTGGTTGAGGAATGCTGTTTGGTTGTATAAAAGCAGTAATTGCAGGTTCCAGGTAGAAGTGCAATTGAAGAAATGAGCACAAATGCTGTGTATTTCATGGGCTGGCTAAAAGAGAAGGAGGTGGCTTCACAGATGGGAACATTTAACTGCCAGAATTGGTATCACCATAATTTTGAATCACCCAGGAGAAGACACACATGTGCAGGGAAAAAGAGGAGAAGAGCAATTCTCCAGGCAGAATACTGTGGACAAGGAATAGGCTTGACATTGCTTTGTTTTCAGGGACTTTTTTGCTCTACTTTGATTTCATTTATTAGAATCATAAGTTTGAAACTGTATAGTTATGCAGAGAGATGTGTGTTTGTTTCTGAAAGAGAAGCTGGCTATATGTGGTGTGTCACATGCTATGCAGAGACTTTCTCTGCTAATTTTCTCCTCAGATAACAATTACCAAGTGCTTTTGTTACAAAAATTTCCAATAGTCTTTATAATTTCATTGTTCACAGGTTCTTAACTATGCCGTTGTACAGTACAGCACAGTGAAATTTATTCATAAAAGTGGCTCCAGTTTCCCCATGATTATCATTGTCTTCAAAAGCAAAGGCTTCAAATTGTTCTAAAACATCAGCAGTAAATATTGTACTATTGAACTCAACTCACTGTGATTAAAGAGATTAGTATCACTGAGTAAAGTAGTCGTCTCAAAGTTTGAGTTTCACAAAAAATAATGAGAAGCCCTTGATCTCTCTTGCCCAGTGATAGAGCTTGTGGGAGTAAACAGAGCTAACTTTCTATGCTGAAAATGGGGAATAAAGTGTATTACTTCAGGCTGAAATGAATCTAGGATTTGTTGTTGGATAGCTTCTTAAAATTTGGATATAGCTAATTGCAACACTGCCTGTAAACTCTATTAAAATCTTGTGGTCTCAACCTTACCTCCCTAGATGTTGTGTCTGGCAGTTTGCCTGGCTTGCCTACGGAGTGAAAAAACAGAAATATTATGTGCAAGAAAATACAGAGGATTTAACACAGACTATCGCAGGCAATGTCTTCTGTGTCATCCAAAAGTTTTATTAATTGTTCAAAATGTTACCTGGAATTTTTTGCTGCGCTGACTTTCCTGAGAAGGTTCTTTTTTTATTGAAGCTAAACTTATTTTGCACTCTAGTGAAATATAATGGCTTGCAATTCCTTTTGCTTACCCTGTCTACAGGGTATCCTGCCTCAGTGAATCCTGTGGAAGCTTATCAACCAATGTGTGCCCCTTCAGAAGATTACCTCCATGAATATTTAAGGAAATAATTCTGTAGAGATCCATCACATTGTTACTGCTTTAAATATTCCTTTGTAAATAAGCCTATAGGTCCCAGAGGAAGAAAGCATGCTCAATTACCTTCTAAAGTGCATTTTTACTAAATGCCAGGGTGAACAAAATGATGGTCAAGAACAGGCAAGACTTTTATTATAAATGGGTCTCAGTAGAATTTAATATGATTTTTAGCAGATTAGGCACTTATGGTTGCATTCTGCATTTGAGCACTTAAATTTCTGTGCATATTCTTTACATATATTTCCTTCCCTTCCTAATGGTGATCCAAACTGCAGTTTTGGGTTTGGGGCTTTCATGTATTTTTCATTTTTCTCCTAAAATGTTCTGTTCTGACAGTTCTGGTGCACAGTGATTCACGAAGTTTTCTTATCCAATTCTCAGCTACCCATAGATATAACACATTTAGTCTTCTCCATCATTCTTTGCTCAGTCCCATTGAAGCTGCTGTCACTGCAACGTTTTACTTTCTTCTATCAAGGCAGGCATGAAATTTCCAGTGGAGCGAATGCGAATGCTAAGGCAGCTGCATGGGTCAGTAGGCAGATGGAAGGGGGGAGGGTTTGGGAAAGCTAAACAGTTTGCATCCTTCTCTAAAAGACAGCAAACCACAGGGCAGGGATCTGCAAGCTGATGATTTGACAGTGCAATGCCCTTTAATTGTTTGACTGGATTTACAAGTTCTGTTTAGCTGACAGATATTTTGGCTAATACCCTTCCCTAGTTTTTTTTTCCTTTTGACTATCAGAAGTTCTGTTTAAAAATTTAAGCAAGCTCTTGTTGTACAGCAAAATAAACAGATTTCTCTTACAGATAGGAGACACTCTCTAAGATTTTTGTTTCCATGAATACCCCAGTGAATACCAAATATTGACCTAAACAAATACAGTTTACTGAGAGTGCCAGTAAACAATCTGGAAAATAATTCAGAGGATGCAGCTTTATTTTGTTTGGAAACTGCTATTCCAAGCTTACAGCACACAGTCGCCAATATATTTTTCTCCTCTGTTTATTTTTGTAATTAGTCACTCTCCTGACTAAAAATCAAATAATTAGCTTTTAAAGACACCAAATTGAAACCAAGCTAAGTAAGAAAAGTGTGGAAATACAAAGGAATTTGCAGTAAATGAAATTTTAGTGATTAAATATTTTTGAGTTCCTGAGGTAATTGTTAGTAAATATTTTGAGTTTCTGAGGTAACATAGTTTTAAATATACTGTGTCTAAAATCCATGTGAGAATCAAAAGGTAACAGTTTTAAAACAATAGAATCAGTGGTCCTGGACAGAGATAGACAGAGATGTTTGTAATGGTAATTACTATAATCAAAGAATAGAAAAAGAACTTTTGCTGAGATCACATGTTGACTGTACACTGAATTATGCCTTGCAATCATGTGCAAAAATAATTGTTTCCTTTACCCAAAGTCTCCCCTTGAAGCTTTTGAGACTGGACCAGCAGTCCTGTGTATTGCCAGAAGTGGCCAGGGATGAAGCACTGAGAACACAAACTGTCCATTCCCTCTCCCCCCGCTTTTTAGTGTAAATCTCAGGTGTCTGATGCTATCTGTGGGAATGTGGTTATGAATATCTCAAACTCCAAAACACTGAGCAGCAGGAAGTGTGTGGGATGAACCACAGATGGAGAGGATGAAACCAGGAACAGTGGCTGTCAAGACGAAAGCAAACAGTGACTTTATTACATTTTGGGTGTCCTACATTCCAGCTAAATGTTTCACCAGGTATGCCTGCATTAGCATAGGATTTGAAGTTCATCTCCTTACTGCCCTTCCTTCTGTGCTCTGGTTTCATCATAGAGCAGCCTGATGGCATGCAAATGAGATTCCTTTTGGGTTAAAGTAAGCCAGAAGCCGTGATCCAGGAATATGTCTATTTGCTCCAGGCATTAATGTGCATGAGCCTTCAAACTACAGTTATTTTGAACTAAAACTCCCCTATGCATGTCATAAATGTATTTCAGGTCCTTTAACAGCAACTTTTTTTTTTCTCAACAGACCCATTCCTATTTGTTCAGACTTTGTCATTGAACCTTGGACTGTATGTCACTAGCAGAGAGCAGAGGAAGGACAAGTTGACATAGTTATTCTCTGTCTAAATTCTCTGAATATATGAAGCCTTCTATGAATTCACATAAAGCTTAGTGCAATAGAGAGGCTTCAAGGATTTAGGTTTTGACAGCAGTTACTGAGGTTAAAGGTGAGAGAGAGAGGGTTTGCTTGCCAAAACTTTCTAGGTATCCTGTTATTTTCTCTACTGCTGAATTTGAACAGTCCTTAAGATAATGTTAACTGAAACGCTGACGAAATGTGCTAAATATGCACAGTGTAAAACCCTGCTTCTGCTAGACCTGTCTGGCTTGCATAATCCCAAATTCTCAGCAGTGCAACTGTGCACAACAGAAGCTGTTTATAATTAATGCCTGCAATCCCCCCTAACCACGCTGCTGCCCTGGCGGCTCCGGACCAACCTCACGCGCAGTTTCAGAAGCTGAATCCAGTGTGCACAGATCCAATGGCACCAGGAGCTGCTGGGATGGCTGTGCTCCCAGACCTCCTGCAAGGGCTTTTCAGCTGCAGCTACTCATCACTTCTCAGAGCAGCAGCTGTAGATGATGCAGTGTTGTGTATACATTTCAGGGTTTCCTCTATGGGTGTGGGTGTGTACACTGCTGCACTGGAGGGATATTTCAATGCTTAATAAATGGGATGATAAGACAAGGTCAATCTGTTGTGGAAAAAAAATTATATGTTACTGCTCATAGGAAACCACAGCAGTGTGAATGAGGAAGACTACTGCAGCTGTAAAAAGCAAAATATGTCTATGTCTAGATTTCTATCACAGGAGATTACTGATGTCGTGATGTAGCCATTTGGGCCCTTGGACCGGGAGAAATTTATCAGACTTAAGAAGCCTGATTAATGAAACATGGTAGAAATGCTGATTGCCCTAACTAAAACCAACTTCAACCCTTTGCATCTCTATAATATGTTCTTTATTAGTCATTGAAGAGCCTAAATGATGCCTAAGCAGCTGCCACTCTGCAGCACAGGCACACAATGACAAGCAAAAGCTTTGGTATTGACAAAATGACTTAGGGATAACAGTATTTGTTACCTGTGTCCAAAAATATTCCATATCTATGTCTATAATGCCTGCCTATACGTATTTATCCAGAATCCATTCATCCATTCTTTTTATCTAGCATAGTGAATAAAGTTCCTTTTCAGCTGTGAATACAAGATAAAATTGATGTAAAGCTTCAAAATCCACTGTACAATTTAGAGGAGCTGTCTGATTAAATGGCAGATTAAAACTGAAATCAAAATCTAATTACTAGGCCTTCATTTTCCATTAAATATATACTGTTGATGTCAGATACCCCATATAGAAAATAAGTCAAGGACACAAGCTGTTTTTTTTCTCTGTATAATTACTGTTCTGATATCAGTTCTCAAATAGATTTAGTCAGAAGAAAAACTCCAATTAATGAAACTGTTTTCCTCCTTCACACACCAGGTCTGAGTACAATGTACCCTAAATGCCCATAATCTGAACTTCTTTGGGCAATGCTATTGCTAAGGGTGTAGGAACTAAATGTCCTAACCTGTCATCTTCCTCTATTGTATCCAGGGGAAATAAATAAAAACCATTGTGTAGTAGGTCTAGAACAGAAATCTCTGCAATACGTGTCTGTTAAAAATTTGTTCTGTTATTTAGGAACATGCTTATGAGTGTAAGTGCTCATCGTCTCAGTTATAATGAGAAGTAAATGGAGGAATAAAAAACTAGGATGGTTTGGTCATGATTATAAAATGTTGCTGGTTTAGATAAGAAAATAACAAGGATTATTATCACACACTATTGCACACAAAACAACCCCTGCATCAGAGCTATTATTCTATTAATAAATTAAAATCATGACTAAATTACCTCAGCTATGATATTTTAAATAATACAATGCGATGTAACCACATACATTTGATATTTTATAGTTGGTATAATGAATTACAAGTCAGCTGTTCAATTTTTCACCAGAAAAAAATAGGGGTTGAGAATGCTGACAATTCATTTAATATGTATTAATTTATATGATGTTAATTACTTTAACTCAGATTGCTAGACGTTATAACAACAATAAGTAAACCATCTGCTGATGACACAGAGAAGGAACTTGAAATTGTATAAATTAAAATGTTTCTGATTATACAAACGTAGGGCCTTTATCTGCAAGTTTATGCACTTTCAGCAAAGACCAGTCTTTGGATGTGTTCTTGCTCAGGATTTCTTGTCATTAAACCCTTCCTAGGGAAAGGAAGAGGACTAGAAGAAGATATTCCTTGCACACAGAGAAATAGTCAAGGGACAGAGAAGCAGAAAGATTTCTTTATTATTCTAGATTGAATCCTATGGATTGTTCTAGCATGTTAGAGGAGTGGCCTAGGCATTAACATAACTCATGCACCAAGCTTTAAATTACCTACAGGTAGTGACAAGCACATCTGTTCTGGGTTTGATAGTGAGATACTCCCAAAATTATCTTTTCTGATTGATCATTGTGGGCTTCTTTGTCATACCATGGTCTAAGTGGTGGTCCTTAATGGTTTGAGTGATTGATGTCATCAAAATTATCATGGGGAAGAGAAAAATTCTCTTCCTCACTGGAGCTTTTTCTTAGGGACTTAAAAAAAAATTGGCAAAAGAGGACTGGTGACAATGCCAGTGTGTCTTTGAAGAAACCTGAATAAGAGTGTGGATCCTTACACAGAAACTTTCTTACTTCTATGGATCAAAAAGAATGATGGGGTAATCAAGGGGCAGGTTTGAGTAGGGGTGCATGTGTGAATGTGGCCACAGGCTCTGAAAGCAAATTTTTGGGCTTTACATCCTTCTCCATAATGACACCAGAAATGAAGGTGTCATTTAGCTCCTGTTAATGTTGACAATAATATTTGCATTCAATAGAGAGGCCAGAGGAGTCATTAATCTCCTATTCTATGGAGAACATCTGTTTAGTGAGAAAGGCAGGTGTACTTGCTGACAAACAGAAGCAGCATTTTGGTACCAAAAGTACAAGCCAAGGAAGTCAACCCCAAGCTGCAGGCACATGAAAAAAAATACATTTTCTTTCCTGTCTCAGGCAGCAGAACATAAGCCTCCCAGACCAATATATATATATATATATATATATGTGTGTGTGTGTGTGTATATATATATATATATACTTCAAAATTTCTTGTCATTTACTTAATCTTTTAATTTTCTGGCTACATTGTCATTAATAGAGAAAAATATATATATTTGTTATATATATTTGTTTTTTTATATATATATAAATGTTGTAATTGTTTCTTAATGAATGAAGCAGCTAAACCTAAATGTTCAGAAATCTTATACCTTTATATCTTCCATGATAGATTTTTAACGGCCAGATATAATTTCAAATAATAATTATTGACTAGCCTCTATAAATAATATTAGAATTTTGCAAGATAGTCTAGTTATTTTTATAAATATATATATTTTATATATATATTTATTTATATAAATTTTAATATATTTTTATATATTATTAATTTATAATTTATTATATATCTATATATCTTTATTATTAATATTTAGATATTTATTTATATATCTATTTATTTTCCATTTGAATGGTTATACCTATTTAGGCTCTGCAGGAATTAGGACAGGAGGGAAGAAAACTGTCTTACAGAATATAACTGTGCTGCTCAACGTCTAAATGTTAAGGAAAGTTTTGATAATGTGGAATGCCAAAACACTCAGTAGGAGTCAGGTACTTCAATGCCACAGTCAGTAAATAAATAAATTAATAATGCTAAAACTTTTTTTTTTCTTCTTCTTCTTTAGGAAAAGCTTACAGGAAATGCATGCACTTAAATATTCAGGTTGCCATATGTCTGCTTATGGGAGGTAGGCAAAATTTAGAGGCTTCAAACAGTTTGTCTTGGAAGCTGATCAACTCTCTGCTCTCCTTTGTTATCACAGAGGCACTTTAGAAACGGGCTGACAGTTTTGTGCTTGATAGGCACCTTTGGTTACACACACAAACCAGAGCTTTTCTGGAGGAATTTTGGGGGCAGTTTGAATGCCAGTGGTGGGATCATCGCTTTCCTCTGGCCCATGAAATGTGTTTGAATGCTGTTCATGATTTGGATGTACTCAGCTCATGTTTTCTTTGAAAATGGGAAGAACGAATTACACACAAGCGGTTCTTTTCCTGACAGATCTCCTGCACTGGTGTCTTCTTTTTCCTTCCTTCTTTCCCCTCTCTCCCTTTGGTGCAAGCCCTTATCAGTGTAAACACTCTCCTGATAAGTGCTGACATATAAACCTGTGTTCATAATGTTGCCCCATGCTGCCCATCGTCAAGCCTCTAAAAAAAGTGTATCTTTTCTCCCTCCTCCCTCATGGATTTTGGATTTCATTTATTTATTGGTCAAATAGCTAAAATTAAACACATTTACGAGATTGGCCACTCAATGAAGTTATATTTTATTCCCATAAAAACTCAGGCATCTAGTTCATGCCAAAAAGCTGGTAAAGATAAAGTCTTGTAGTTTTATGTTAAATGCTAGGAGTAAAACTAGATTGCTTGTAATCATCAAATTAAAGTAAAACTGCCTTATATTTACCGGGTTTCTACCATAGGATGATTCAATGTAATATTTTTGTTGCTAACTTAGCAGTGGAACCATTTGTAAGGTGATAAAAAGTGGGTGGTCTCATGTTTCTCTGGTTTGAAGAAGCTAGTTCAGTTGAAAACATTCACTTTTTTCCACTTGTACTAAAGATAAAGCATGAGGGATTTGCTTGGGGCCAGCCAGTTTATAGGTGGAACTGAACTGGAGTTGTGGTCAGAAGAAATTACCTGGGTGGGTTTGCTGTATTTTTCACCATGTTAGCAAGTATCTTAATTTAATTGGAAAGCATTAAATGATTGAGTTGTATTTTGCAGTACAGAGTTTGTCAGCACAGTTGCAGTGGGGTTATGACAGCCCCACTGTGTTGCTTGATAAATCGTTGTCTGCTAGGATTCAGAATAAACTGATTTAAAATCTGCCACAGTCAAAAAGCATAACAACTTTGTGTCTGTGGATTTTAGTGCAGATGAAAGAGTTATAAATATAAATTGGGTTTTTTTTTCTGATCTTCCAAGAAGTAATATATTCAAAAAATGCACAAAAATTGAATCCTATAATAAAAGCAAACTGATCTTTAAAAAAACTTTAAACACCTACTCAGAACAGAAATATTTCTCTCCAGATTAGAGGGTGTTATTTGCTATTCTTGCTTGAGCTAGTTGCAAGAAAACTGTCCCTCATAGCAGTCCTTTATTATTTATACAAAATCAGGAAGGAAATCATCATCTTCCAGTATCATTGCAATAGGAATTTATATTACCTAGTTATAGATAGACTTTTTTCAGTAGGTTAGAATAGAGAAACACCTTCCCATGTGTTTGAATGATTATTTAAAATGCTATATAACTCTAAGGTTTGGAAGAAAATGCATATAGGTTTTTCTTTTCCATTTTCTCAGTCTCATTGCCTCCTCATTCTTTCATTTTGAAAATCAGTTTATTCATATAAGTTGCCAAAAGAATTTAAAGAAAGTTTGGATAAATTATGCAGTTAGTAGAATTGTGTGTGCTTGTGTTTGTGTGCAAATTTCATGCTCCTTAAAGGATTTATTGAAAAATTCAGGGCTGCTAATTCCCATGGAAGTTTCAGACAATAAGGACATGACATTTTGGTTGTTTTCTTAATTCATTCTGGTCATGGGACCACAGAGTCATTACAAAATATGATAGCATCAATAGGTTGTTTTGCTCAAGTAGCTCCATTTTAGAATACAAATAAAATTTTCTAGGTACGTCAGCTAAAACTGAACAAACTATAAAAGAAAATTCTGTTTACTTGAATTCTCAACAAAAGCTGATATTAATAAAAGTATCCCCAGGGAGATAGTTTTTTTGTGCAATTTCTTGTCTCTGGGTGTTCCAGCTTATTAAAAGTAATTATTTCAGATTTTCTTTCCTTCTGTAGATTTGTGCTCTAAAATATACAACGATACAGTATTTTTTGGTTTAAATAATAGTTATTTTCAGAGAGTGAAAGAAAGTATCTTTTTCATGCTAAATATTACTATTTTTTCTCATCCTTTGAGTTTTCCTTTTTTTTAATGCCAAAGATCATCACAGAATTTTCTCTTTACATTTCTACATGCTCTTAAAGTCAGCCAGTCTGTTATCTGCAGTTGATCAAGCCAGACATTTTTCAATAGGAAATAAAAAACAAAATCAAAAAGCTGTTTAATATGCACATTTCAGAATTTTCATTAAGCAAAATAATAATCAGGGGAGGGTCTGTAATACTGGCATTGTTGCAAACAAATACTGTGGTCCTAATTCTTTCTGTTTGACACTAAAATTGCTAAAGTCAATGAAGACATTAGGAAATAATTAAGCATTAATTATGTTTTCCCTTCTAATTTAAAAATAATGTAAACTACATCATTGTCTTATTTTCAGTATGATAGATCTTTGAGCAATCAACCCAAATTTTGGTTTTTACAGAACTTGTCGAAGATGGGATTTTCCCCACTGGTTCTGACCTGTTGGAAAAGGCAAGATTTAAGAGATGGTTTGAGGATTCCCCTGCCACATCCCACCTGTGTGAAATAGGGAAGGATTGGCTGGAATTGCTGCCAAGGGTGTGTGGAACAGCCAGGATTCATCTCACCTGGGTTTGACTGAGGGGTCCCACCCACCCCAGGCAGCACAGGGATTTACACCACTGTGATGTCACTGCTATAACAACCTCACCAGCACAAACATCAAAATCAAGGTAAATTTCTTTTGAATAGGATGAAATTCCGCTGTTTTGCACAAAAATTCCTCTGTTTTGGACCTTGTCTGCTGTTTTCCTTTATTAATCTTAACTACTGCAAGTCTGTGTTAAGTACAGAATTTTCTGATGAAGGACCTAAAGTAGCGCAGGCACTCTGATAGCCCTGACTGAAAAGATTCAACCACCACTGAATTGGTATCCTGAAAAAAGAGCAGTTTTGATTCCTAAATGACAGGATATCTCTAGAACATTGGTGTCTGATGTGACTTGTAATGCTGTACATTGCATTCCTGACTGCCAATCTGTGCTAACACAGAAACTGCTAACTGCATCCAGGTAGGGCAGTGTTGCTTAAATCCCTATCTCTCAGCCTCAGAGTCAACTTTAAACTCTGTGTGCCTTTTGCTTTTGTTTTCTTTTCAAACTGTTTGAAACAATATGAGGACTGTGCTGCAGCTCAGCAGAGTGCTGTTTGATAGCACAAAGCCCAGCATGTGTCATATGTGCTCAAGGGTAGTGTGATGGCATATGGAAGCACTTGAAATTGCAGAACTTGATCAGACTGTTTCTGAGGGTTTTATGTTGTGGAAAGAGCCAAACATGGAACAGTTTCATTGCCTTGTCCATTTAGCAGCTCCTAGGGTGAGGATAGATGTTTGGATTTTGTCCACAAGTAGACAAAAAGGCAAAGCAAAGGGTAGATATACAACTAACACATGGCGTGGGTGGTGACAGACTGAGGCCTGGGAGTATCTAAACATCAACTTCACAACAGCTGTGGGTCAGTTCCTCTCAGTGTTCCTGCATCCTTCATTTCAGATGATTTTCAGTTGTCAACTATTCTCTCATGCTTTCTGCACCAGCTGCTAAAGCAACACAGATTTCCAAAGCCTACTGGCCCATGTGGAAGTGTAAAACTGCGTAAATCTCATCAGTGTTCTTGAAAAGCTCGGCTGTTTTAGTCAGCCTTCCTCTCCTCCTCACAATATGGTAAAGAATTAAGAATCATCTCTTCCTTTTTCAGTTGAATGGTTTGTGGCAGGGCCTTGTCTGAGAGGTGCAGTTTGGCTGTTACATATTTTCTATTGTGATCCAAGGAAATTTCACTTAATTTTGTTCAGCAGCTTATTCTCCCCAAACTCTAGCAAGCTGGATATTGAGGAGCTTGTCATCTGCTGTTTATCAGTCTAGCTAGATGTGAGGCTTCATGTGGAAGTTTTCAAGGTTGCAGGGAAATCTAGCAGGACTAGGGTAGGCAGTTTCAGAGTTTGCCTTTTAGTTTATTTGCTTTGTATTATTGAAATATTCAGTCACAGAATAAAGCAAACTCTGCCTAATTGAGATTTGGATACACCACTCCTGTTTCTGTATCTCTCCTCTCTAAGTATGATATAAAGATAAATATTTAAGGAGATGCATTATCTTTTGCAAGGGAATGGTCCTTACTTTTCATCAGGATACACACCATATAATTTGATCTCCAAATTATTGCAATAGTAGCTGCATCTGGAGTGTAATAACACTACATTCCATCTTACAGAACAGTTAGGAGTTTTGATCTAGGGAATTCTAGAATTATTATTGAAATAAAGGCTCTGTGGCAGGGAGAAATTTTATTGTGCTGTTAAGAAATGATTTTTTTCTTCCAAAAACATGGACACTTGTAAAAGCATCAGAGATTTTAGGCTGTTCTAACAGTAAACTTTCCACTAAATTTAGCCTGATCACAAGCAATGATTTTATGATGGCATTTTGTACTATAATTGGTTGTAAAAGATCATAAGAAGTTACTATGAAAATTCTTATGCTTTAAAAATAATAATTTGTATGCCAGTGTTTTGAATGTGTTTGGGTTTTGAAGTTTTTTGCCATTTTTCAAGGCTTCAGTGGTAGGAACTCCGTTGCCAGATTTCTGCTGAGAGGCCTTGACAAAATGAAGATTTCAAACAAAAAGGTCTGAAACAGATAAGAGTTCTTGAGAGTTGCAACCCAGCCACTGGAAAGGCTTTTCTTAGTCATGCTATTTTTCAGACTTTTAAAGAGAATTAACCTGTGGTTATGAATGGGGTTCAGTAGGTGGAAAGGGGAGCAGAAACTCTGCATTGTAACAGAATGTAAAAGAATGACTCAGAGTAATTTACCAAACCTGGCTACTGACAAGGGATTTTTCCCTCTGCTCCTTGCAGAGGAAAGATGGTTCCATGTGTCCTTTTCCCCTCCTGATTTCAGTCTTCAATTTCAACAGATTGTAGTCTTCTACTGGGGAAAAAAATAGATAAATTAGTATTTCTAGCATCTGTATTCCTTATACATTTATGTATGCATATGTCATTGCTACATTTAATTGAAAAATTAAGGTAGCTGTTATCTCCTGTTCTCATGACTTTTCTAAGTCAAATGGAAAACATCTGATTGTAATTAAAACTTTGAAATATATCTTAAACTTTCCTTTTAAGTGAAAGTAATTCTGCAGGCAGAACAAAGCTAAAAGGTTTCACAGATATTTTCTGCCATAAAAACAAACAAAAAAAAAATCAACAGCATAAGTGTTTTAATGCAGCTTTTACAGAACATAGTTGGAAATGCTAAAAAAGTCTGATGACAGTGTATAATTATGGATGCTAATAGAAACAGGGATCTAAAGAGAAAAGAGATAACCAAGAGAACTCATAAACATCAAAGATGCATATCAGGCCTCTTTAGAACTCTTAGCAGAAATCAATAATGCTAAAAAAGAATATAAGTCACTGTACTATTTTCTTGTGAAGCATTGACCCTCACAAGCTCAATTTCCTGTAAGTGAAATTTGGACAGACTGTGGAATATTATTTTAAGGAAATCACTGGTGAGACAGCATGGTTGTACACCTGAAGTACATAAGAAGGAGCATTTTAGCCTTTGAATATGTAAAGGAGGCTTATAAGAGGAAAAAGAGAGACTTTAACCAAGGTCCATGATGACAGGATGAAGAGCAATGATTTTAAGCTGAAAGAGAGTAGCCATAAATGGGACTTCAGGAAGAAATTCTTTAGCATAAGGATGGTGAGATGTTGGCCCAGGTTGTACAGAGAAGTTGTAGATGTCCCATCATTTTGAGTTTTGAAGCCAAGTTGGATGGGACTTTGAGTAACCTGGTCTAATGGAAGGTGCCCCTGCCCCTGACAAGAGGGTTGGAATAAGTGAGCTTGGAAGGTACCTCCCAACCCAAACCATTCCATGATTTTAATTAATTTTGCAGAATTACTTCTGTTTAGGATGTGTGGTTAAATCAGCATGGTTTCAAATCACACAGATGTTCATAGACCACAAGGAAAGGCAACTGGACTTTCCTGTGAATGCCATTTCCCAGTACTGCTGTTTCTCCTCCTCCTACCTTGTTAACAGAGTCTGTCCTTTTTCTCTATTGCTTAACTGCTCCTGTCATATTTTCTGAAAAAATTTTTTACCCAGGATTTTTCTGCTGCAAAGCTGAGAAGCTTTAGAGAAAAAGGAAAACAATATTATCTCATTGGTTTCTCCTGTGTTTTGCTGCTTTAGAATGTGGTTGGAGATTGTTTACTTAACATGTAAATTGTTTTTACTTATTGGCCAATGATGGCCAAGCTGTGTTGGACTCTGGAGAAAGAGTCAAAAGTTTTTTATTAATATCTTTTAACCTTCTGTCTACATCCTTTTTGTAATTTTTTGTATAGTTTGGTTTAGTATTCTTTTATATAATATTATATCATAAAATAATAATAAAATAAATCATAAAATAAATTAGCCTTCTAAAAACATATAGTCAAATTCATCATTCCTTCTAACAATGAAGGTCTCAGAAAATACCACACTTAACAAATCCTGTGTTCTGGGCTCTGAACCTGCTCCCAGCCTCCCATCTGAGCCAGCATTCCTGGTTGTGTGTCTCACCTCTAACTTTCTACCTGGGAAGATATTACATGGTTGAGGCTGAAGTTTGTGCGCATTTGTGATCATTATTTCTCATACCTGGCATAATACGAACCTCAGCACTGCTAAGGAATTTATGCAATGTATGTGTCAGTTTTTAATCAGGCTCCCTCAAGTCAGACACCTGAAGGGATTATTGCACTGCTGTTTTGGTTAACATTTTCAGGGTGTTATGAGCTGGGTGAACACATCAGGCATTACTGTTGCTCAGACTCCCTGTTACAGTTAGCAAATAACCTCAAGAGTGGGATGACAAAACAGACACAGCAAGACAATTCTAAAAGTGGAAGATATGGAGATGGAAACTACTTGTGATGACATTTCTACTACACTTCAGTTTTGAAATCAGTTTGGTTGGTAATAGACTCTCATTCCCTTTACTTCTCTGGTAGGAGTCAGAGAGGCTTTTGTCTCCCTGCAATACAATTCCTTCATTGGCCTTACACAGTTGGGCTTGACTGCCAGATTGATTGAACACTATATTTTCTTCTGAGTTTTCAGTAATGGTCTTCACCAGTTCCTATTCTTCTGCCTAGAATTTTGCCCATGACTATTTTGCTTTCCAATACTCCCCACACAAGTGATTTTTGGTACAAAGGTAAGATCATGCTACTCTCAGGGGTGCAAAACATAAACCAGGCAACAAATTGTTGCCTCTTTATTCCAGGCTCCTCAGTCCATTTATTCACTCAATTTGTCTTACTTAAAGTGAGCACAATGCTTCCTTGCCAGACCCAAAAGCAATGAAACCATGATCTAAGTTACTGCATCTAAAGCAAATATGAGTTATTTTTTGTTCCCAGTTTCTTTCTGTGTCTATCCTACATCTTCAATTTACTAATTTATCTATTTCTTTTTTCAATTCACTTTTTAAAGTAATTTTCTTCCTGTACTTGGTCCCCTTTGAGAGAAAAATTCTTGCTACCATCAGTTCTTAATATTGTAGATTGTGTTTGCCTTAATTTTTGTTTCTGCTTTTTAATTGTTTTCAATTAAGAAAAATGTGGATTAAATCTGTTTATTTAATCTTTTACTCAAAACTCAAAACCTTTAATTGCACTATTAATTCCCACTTGTATCCTGTAATTTCTCACAGTCTGCCACAGCAGTGCTTGGATAGGAACAAATGTTGCTATTAAGGAAGCAGCAACTTGAATGTTTTCAGTGGGGGTTGGTAAAAAACATTTCACAGCCGGGAATGAACCTTTGACTTAAGTCTTAAAACTTAAATTAACCTAATTAAACCACTGAAGTTTAGACAAAGTATCTTGCTCTTTGGAGATGTCTCATGAGAAGAGATTTTTTTCCCAGGAGATTCCCATTACTTTCAGAAGTGTAACATACTCATGTTCTTCATCTCTCAACTTGCTGCTGCACAAAGGGCACTTCTGAAAGATAAGGGGGAGCAGGGGAGGAAATGAGGCATAAAGTGTCTTGAGACAAAGTTGGCCTGAATTTTGCCTGAAAATATATCTGCTGATTTTCATGCAATCATCATTTTTCTGGCAATTATCCATGACTATAACGATATCATTTAAATGTTCAGCCACATGTTTAGTGGTTTTTCTGTAGAGATTGCTAGTTATTTTTCTTCTTGAAAGAGCAGGCTTGCCTCACTCTTCCTTGAACCCATAGGATTTGTTTTTCTCAGAGGAGAATTCAAATAAACATTGAGTAATTTTTAGTAAGTTCCTATTGCCTTGCTCTTTTAGTAGTCATGATTATCATTATGTTGTATTATTCTGATATGTTAAATAAATTATGTTAATATAATTTGAAGTTCTCTAGTAATAAAACGACCTAACATTTTTTCCTTGTGTTACCTTGGGTTTGATTTTTCTTTTCTTCTGGGAAAAAGGCAAAATTTTTAAATTTTATTCATGTTTCTATGAAAGGCTATATTCTGTCATGTATAGCTTATGTTGCAAATAATTCCATTGGCATCAGTTGAAATTTTCATAAGGGTTATCATCTTACACAACATGAGTTTTTCTTTAACTGATTTCATAGGTAATCCTACTGCTGTCACTTATGGTCATGACTTAAGAGCTATTCAAAATAAATTGCTTTTTTAATGTTTCCTATTATGATAATGGTGGTTATCAGAGTGTGAACAAACAATTGACCATTAAATTCTGTCTCAATGTGTGCTCAGTTTGTTTCAGAATAGGAAACTGTGGCTAGATTTCAGTGATTCTCTTGCCCAGCTCTCTTGCTTCTCTGAAAGAATGAATTGTCAGTTCTAACTGGTAAACTATTAACTAACCTGGTAAACTAGTGCAGTTCTCCTAGCAGAGGAAACACCTTGAATTTGTAGCTTTTGTTTAAAGCAGCAGTTTTTGTTTGATATTGACTTTCAGATGTGGGATCTCTTAACTGAGGTTTTAGATGTTTTAAATAATTTTCTAGGCATTAAGTTCAATAGCTAAAGTAGAACATCCTTTTGATTTTGTATTGTTGAATTAGGCTTACCAAATTTATATTCCAGCTTGAACAGAAAATATATCAATATGATTTCAAATAATAGTATAAAAAATCCTCCCTGGCATTAGTTAATTCAGTCTTTGGTCTTTTTTTTTCTGCTGCAAATTCATGCTTTTTTTTTTCAGTCATAAACTTTAAACTGGTCTTGTTACACCATGCTTTGTCTACCATGAGTTTGCAAGCTGGCTCTGACACTGACTACATGACTCACAATCGCCATTTCTTTCCATTTCCAAATTCCTCCTTCTTTTAAATGAGCAATAAAAGCTAATGCCTGACACTTACCTTTTACACCTGTGCAGTATGCCACCTAAAGCTGTAAATGGAATAATCCCCTTCAATTTCTACTTTCTTCTTATTTTGCTTCTTTTTGGTCCACTTTCTATCTCTTCACAAAACCTTCCTGTTTTCCAAGTTCAGTTCTGTAGGTATTGAACACTAATGCATAACATTACAAATTATGCTCAAGAATGGTATAAAGTAACAGCCATGTCAATGTATTTCTTCTTTTCTTTTCAACAATAGCTGCAGCAGCATGAGCAATTTCTAGTAATTGTGGGGTGAGGAATGGGAGCGGGATGTGGATGGACATGCCTGTCATTTCTTGGAATTGTGTTACATATTTATGTCCTAATACAATACTCAATTATCCAGCCCTTTATGTCCAGCATAACTTAGGCCATTACACAAGAGTTTTCTGGTAAGACACACAGGAGATATCCCATTAAAGATGCCATTTACTCCATTAAGGGGCTCAGGTTCTTAATGGCCTTATGAATCAATACTGCTTGGGACATTTGGGTCACAGGATCTAGAACTATGAGCTTCATTGTTTTCAAGACAAAGGATTAGATTTGAGTTCATTAAAAACAGCTGCTTCTAATGAAGGACTGGTTATAGAAACAAAAATTTGTTCCTCTCCCCCCCGCCCCTGCAAGCTTATGCTGTTTGGCTTTGTTTATCCAAAGTAAAAGATTCCATTAGAAGTATTACTTTAGTTCCTCCAATTACTTGAAATGTAATTAGAGATCTTCCTTTAACAAATGGAAACATTATTGTATTTCCTGGACCAGGCAGTCCTAGCAGAGAGAGACTGGAAAGACAAACCACATTTTCTGGCTAGCACACCTTGCAAAATACATGAAGTATTTTTTTTATTCTTTTCCAGGGGAACACACTCTTAGCAAGCTTAGGACAATGCTCTAGCAATGCTCTTGGGCACATGGCTTGATTCTTGGGGCTGTCTTGTGCAGGACCAGGTGAATTGAGTGGGTCCCTTCCAACTCAAGGTATTCTATGATTCCAAGCTTTTCCTAGCAGTGACATTTCAGTGCCAATAGTGAACTTTTAAGAGGCTGACTGTCACATTTTTTGTGTTGTGCATTGGATTACAGTTACACAGAGCTGAGCACCTGGTTCCAAGGCACTAAACCTGACATCTACCTGACTTCTTGGCTCTGTGGAAGTCCAAAACCTAATATGTAGTGTGTTTAAAATGGTAAGCTGCATGTCAATTGTCAGCTAAAATTTGTGAAATGTGCTTGGCTTTATCTATTCTATAATCATCCCTTCTATTTTTTTTAATTTGAAACTCTTCTGCAATCTCCAGTTGTAGTCAAAGTTTCTGTGACTTCTCATTAATCTTGAATTTGTTTCTCCGTGTTTAATTGATATTCACTTCAAATGCATATTTGAGCTATCCCAAAATTTTAGGGGTCAAGGCATCAAGGTAGGTCAATCTATTGATTGGGAAGATTTTCTGCACATATAGTGGAAAAAGCAGCTGTCAGACCCACAATTTCAGTGGTCCAGCAATTTAGGCAAATATAAATATATTTCAGTCTCTCTGAACTGAAGACTTTCAGGGAAAACCACTTTCATCCAAGCTAAGAATTCATCAGGATAGTACAGTGACTAGAAGATTTTATGGTGTGAAGGTTGAAGTTATGAACAGAAAATTAGAGGTTTTTGCAACATACTTATCCCTGACAGGAAGTGCCTCTTCCCAGCAGTAGTTGTAGTTTGCATCACAGTTATACAGTTTTAATATTAATGTGCAAAGTAGGAAGGTATGTAAGATGTCAAATTTGCATTTCTCTCCTGCTTTGAGACCTGCTTAACATTTCCCTTAGCATTATAACAGCACGTAGGTTTGTTCCTATTTGCTACTTTCAAAGCAAGATTTCCATCTATTGATTTCTTTTCATCCCTCTCCCCCAGTATATCCACTGCCTTAAAAAAAAAAAGGCAGGTAAAACCCATCCCTCATAGAAAAAAAACCCCATCAAAATAAATATGAATACTGTAGAATCCTTTTATTTTCACTGTGGTTTGCATTTCTCCTCCACACAGATAATCTATGAAACCAGTGCTGGATCTCTTGTTGTTGAGCTCTAAAATTGTTCATGACAGAGCAGTGCAAAATGTTCCATGGAACATGTGAGGGTATAAACTACATCAGTCTCTCAGCCTCTAAGTGTTTTCTTTCATCTGATTAATCAAAATAAAGTTGCTTAAACTTTCTGGCTTCTCTGAAAGAAGCAAAGATTTCTCACGTTTCTTTTCCTTTCCTTTCATCAAATGTCTGCAATGCCATTCTGCAGTTTATACAGAAACATTGAACCTCATCAGTTAAGTTTATTATCCCAGCATGATTTGAAAGCACATATTACTCAGATGCCCATTTTTTTAGTGTCTCAACTGCAGGGCATAAATGGAAAACGGGTCCTATGCTAGCTCCTGTTTCTGAAGGTTCAATAACAAGTTTTTATGGTAAATTAAGACTGATTGTTCACAGCAAATCTCTACAATCTACTAGTAATTAGACATGATTCACACAGATGCACAATCTCTGTATTCAACAGCAAGGCTGACCTCATTTGCCTCATAGTCATTTTTACATATTTATAGACTTATCAAGATTATGTATTTTTTCTTTTCTTTTTTTTTTTTATTCCTTCAGCCACTGTTAACTAGATTTAGGAGGGATTTGTTATATTTAGAAGTTGAGGAGCAAGCGAGATAATATACAGCAATTAAATAAAACAAAAACAATACACCAAAAACCAACACATAAACAACAGAAAGGTAAATGCCAGAGGTACCACTTCAATAGTATTTCCTCAATAAGTTTATTCTAAGGCACAGCAGCACCCAGGCATAATGGTGATTACAGCCTTAATGGGCTGGTTTGATTGCTTATTTGAGAAAGCTCCCTGTTTTACATTAAATTCTTGAAAACTATTTAAATATTGATTGAAATCTCTCAAATGGGTGCATAGTAATCCCATTCTTTATTGTCTTCATTGGTTTCTAATGACACATTGTTTACAAAATCAAAAAGAGCAATTTTAGCTCTATTTATTCCTTATATCTCTCTGCTAAATATGCACTCTTAGCTTGACTCTTTTTTGTTGCTGTCTCATGTTGCAAGTCAGTGTTTTAAGAATGGGGATTTAAAAGGAAATAATATCCCATTGAAATTTCATTGCCTCAGAACATATGTTCAGATATTTCTAACAGCCTTCAAACTAAAGAAGAAAATGTTCTTAAAGGAGGCACATGTCTTCAAAGTGATCATCCTGAAGCTACAACTTGCTTTTGTTTTAGAGTAGGATGTTTATTTTATGTGCTTGTGGTCTCTTTGTTACCCATTTTGACCCCTGAAATGGTAATACATGAATCATTTACTATTGTATTTTTAGCTGTTACTACACCCACAAGACTTTTTATTATCAGCAAGAGTGGAGGTATTAAAGAGATTTGTGGGCCTCAGAAGGCTCAAAGCACAGTAGGGATGAAATTACAAAATTATATTGTTATAAAATATATTTCTAAAACTGTGTACAAAGGTCTGGTGTTAATGAAAGTAATTGATAGCAAATACTGATTTCTTTTTATATCACCAACAAAGCATTTTTTTCCTGAGTAATAATGAGTCTCTTTTTAGTAACAATAGGAAAAAAATGAGTCTCATGAATCATTGATGTGGCCTCATTCATTGCTATTATTACTTCTGCCATCAAATATTTTGGGAATTCAGCCCCTTTTTCTCTCTGTCTTTACATCTTATGTAATGGCCTTTCTTGTGCTTTTCAGAAGGAAAATTGAACTTTCTTTTCCTCTAATGTACAGAAAAGTACCAGATCTTCCATTCTGATTCTGAATAAATGTTCCTGTTGCTGAGGCTTTTAGCTGTAGGAAGCCATAAAAGATGAATAATTGCTAAAGGAAAAACAAGATAGGGGAAGTAAAACCCAGTGTGCAGAAGGAATCAATTTTCAAAAGGTCAACATCTTCAGCACAGGATTTGCCTAAATTGGACAATTCCACAATATTTTAGCTGTCAGTTATTCTGCGATACTGAAAATACTCAGAAAGTGCACTGAAGGTGGCATGCCCATGTAGTCAGTTTAATTTCAAGTAACATTTGGTAATGCTTAAAGCCGGACAAGGAGTGTCAATAGACTCTGATTATTTTGTACTTTTAGATCTTTCAACAAAATTTTGTCTTCTACTCTAATTTTGTCAATATCCCCCTTGCCTTCACTAATTTCCAACTCAATGCGGAATTGCTGTTCCCACATTCAGGTTTTATTTCTGGTTTATATTTCCTTAGTGCCATTGTGAATCTTTATTTCACATATTTAGTTCTTGAAAAATTCTCTGCTCATAATCCAGAATCAGCTGAGGTTTTTGGTTTTCTTAATAGATAAATACAGTAGAGAATATTAGGGAGCTAGAAAATAGGATTTTTTTAAAATGAGCCATGCTGAGTCCACCCCAGAGTCCCAAAATGTAATACACATTACAACGATGATCTCTGTGTAAATATTAATGTTAAAATTAAGATTGGTTTAGTTTTAGTTCCATTTTGGTGAGGTTACACTATGACAGTTGCAACTTTTAATTTTTTTAGATGCACATTAATTTGGAGAAAATTTGTTGTTCATTGAAAAATACATAATATAATCTCTCTAGGCCTCAACTTCTCCTTTTAGAGAATTTGTATGAATTTTTTTATCCTTCTTGTAGTTTTGAAGGCTTTTTTTTTGGATGAGTAGCATAACATTCCCATCAAGTGACATGCTCACAGTTAAGTTTTTGCATAAAATTTGTAGCTATAAAAACTAGATTCTGCCTCTTCTCATAAATAAAATGTGACATCTTTCAGAAGAAATTAACTCCAATGTTTATCTTTATAATAATTTTTTAGGTAAATAGCTATTTGAAACATTAAAAATTATTGCTTTTGCCTAATATAAGAAGACTGATAATAACCAGAACCATTGTGCTTTTGTGTGCACAATATGACACCAAAGTTGGAAGTTATCTACTTTAAACAGAGCCACACAGTATCCCAAGATACAGCCTAAGATAAAGCAAACTCTTTACCTCACAGTGTTTCAGTGATGATTTTTCTTGAAAACTATCATAAAATATGCACTTTTGATCTGTGATCTAATACTGAAGTGTTTTCCCAGTTGACTTAAATGAAGGAATTAACACATCTAGTAAATTACCTTTTTTTTCTATGTGATGTACATTATACGGTAAATCACATGTTTTATAGCATAAGTACGACCTGAAATGGACAAAAAAAAAATCAATGTGGGTAAATGAAGGAAAATTATGTAAGTCTAAAAAACTGCTGAAGCTATTCAATCACTATTTCTTTCCTTCTCTTCTAAAGAGACCCTCTCTAGTCTTTTAAAATATAATTGCAATAACTATATCTAACATGGAAAACTTTAAATATAGTTAACACGCCTATATACGTTGAAGGAAAAAAACCCAGTGTACAGAACAGTCAGTTCTGTACCTAGTCTCATCATTTTTCAGTCTCTTCTGTTCCATTATTTTAGTTTGTTTTTTGGATTTTTTTAAATTCTTTCTTGGTCAGTTTTGGGGTTTTTTTCAGGCTGGAGACAATGTGTTAAGTTACTGGATTTTCATGCTCTGGAAAGCTGCCTTGCATCTCTATTCTCAAGCACAATTCCTGTTTCCAGGCAAGCAAGAAACAGAGAAAGAGGTGACCTTTGCAGCTGCCATTTTGAAAAAAAAAATCCCTTCAAAGGTTGTTAAGAGAGAAGCCAGAAACCTGGGATGGTAAAGCAGAAGAAAATGAAAACCCTTAGTGCTGCAGGGAGAGATGTTTTGCCAAAAGATGGTGGCAACACATCCTCCACTGGATTTGTGTGGCTCTCTGGGCACAAGGAGCAGCAGGAGGCCATGCTGAGATTGCTTGTGATGCTGGATGACTCACTGGAGACAAGAAGAATGATTCCAAGGCAACAGATTCCAGCATTTTAATCTTCCCACCAGTCTCCCAGAGACTCTTGTTGCCTTCAGCATTGTGTGGAAACAAAGGTTTCTCTGGGATTCTGATTTCCTTTTCCAAAACAGGCCCTCCCAGCAACTCAGCAGTGAGATGTTAGGAATTTAGAGAACAAGATGTAAATTTCTTGGAAGAGATTTGCAAGAGGCATGAAATGACTGCAGCTGCCAGAGATAAAATGTGCCTGGATTGATGGGACACCCCTGACAGGCTGCAGCATCCCTCACATGGCCTCAAGTCAACATTCTAGGACAGGGAAACCATCCCAGGCCTGGGTAGTAAAAATCAGGGCTCTGGGAAAGGAAAGCACTTCTTCAGACAGGTATTCTCAAACTGCCAGCACTTAAAATAGCAATCCTATAAACCTTAGCAAGGATGATCCCATTTTATTAAGGTCAGATGGAAAATCAAAAGCCCCTATTAGGAATGATAAGAGACAGCCAGAGTGAGCAGCACTGGAAAGAGAACAGAGGTAAAAAGCCAATATCCCAGCCCCCTAGACTTCCCCAAAACAGACCAGGGCTGGACCTGATAATAGTTAACTGCAGGTTTGTTGCATTTCTTCCTTCTGCAAAAGTAAAACCCCAGAGCCCCCACAGCCCACAGTGCTCTCACAGCTCTCCTGAAGTGCACAGCCAGGTCATCTTGCAGTGCTCACTTTCCCTGTCCTCTTGGAGCTGCTGCCTGAGCTGTGAAGGGAGGCTTTGCCACCTGTGAAGAGCCACACAAATTAATTCTGGGTGCAGTGGCCACCTGCCTAGGGATACTTGAAGCTATTGTTATTCAAAACATATGTTCTGTGCTGTGCCTGAGTCACCAAATTTAAATTTGCATTTTGTTGATATGAGCTTTTGTTTTCTGAGGCTTTGAGATAGCTGGCACTTTGTCTCAGGGGACAGAGGTCTCCAGGACAGCATAAGGGACATCTCCAGAGGGTTTTGAGCAGAAAACATATTTCTCTTTGATGTAGAGGGAATTAAACCAGATAAGTTAAAAACCATACTAGAGAGTATAAACATCTAATGATTCAAACTGCCATTGTTTTATCCATCAATGACAACACGAAAAGCAATTTAAAAAAATATCAAAAAACAAAAACAAACCCCAAAACCACAACCCACATACCAAGAAAGGAATCTCAAAATTACCCTTAACTGCTGAGCCAACCAAACACCTACTTCTATTCCTAACAATGTTTTACATCTCCATCCAACACCTCTTACAAATGTTTGTGTCCCCTCAAAATAAATCTAGTAGCTAAGAAAGGCTATTGATTCACAGTTGTGAAAGATGTATAAATAAAGATGTCTTACAGGTAAAAGAAACATCTGTTCACTCTGCAATAATACAGTTCTCATTATGGAGTATTCCCACAGCTTTTAAGCACAGTTCAATAATGTAGGGATAAGTCAGAAAGTGCATGGAGGACTTTGACAGTTGGAATTCAATATCAGCCATGAGTTTCCAACACATAGAGGAATTGCAATGAGGTCTCCAATCTTTGCAAGCCGAGTGTCACAGCTTTACTCTGACCCTACCTAAAAGCATGAGCTGGTTTCAGGTTGAGGTGTGATTGTCTGAATCTGGGACATAAGTCACATCCACAGAATTTGCCCTAAGTATAAATTCATTAGTAGTAGGTCCAGGAAAGGCATCTTAATCTGGACACTCC
Organism: Agelaius phoeniceus; assembly: GCF_051311805.1. Taxonomy (NCBI): domain Eukaryota; kingdom Metazoa; phylum Chordata; class Aves; order Passeriformes; family Icteridae; genus Agelaius; species Agelaius phoeniceus. The sequence continues at coordinate 110,414,183 of NC_135266.1, read as the reverse complement.
TGACAACTTCAGCATCCCCTCCCTCCAGCTCTGCCCAGCAGGAGAATGCAGGACAGGGCACTCTGCTTCCCTTCCAAGGGAGCTGAATCTGGACTAAAATAAAAAGTTTTTGATACAGCCAAAGAAGAAAGGTTAAGAGCAAAAGGTACAATTGGAAGTATGACTAAGCAGGCAGATTTACGCTGAAGAAAGACCTCAGAAAAAGGGGGGTTGGGGCTTAGAAAGAATTAAGGAACAGCTGAGTGCTCCAAAAATACAGTATTAACAATCTCTAGCAGCAGCAGTATTCGTGTGGCAGAAACTCAGCTTTCTGTTATAGGACCCAGTTGCTATAGAAACTTCCAACTGGGAGCTAAATAAAGTAATTTCTATGCTAGTGTTGGTGTCTGTAACTTCAGCACCTGATGCTAACCAAATTGTGCTCAATAAACAAATTTAAACTCTAAAAGCCTGCAATGAGTTCTCAGTGTTTTCTATACAACTGATTAATCCCAATTGATCTTGGCTTAGAACTCAAGAGCTTGAGAAATCATAGAAACAGATAAAAGACTACTCAGGACAAATATGTCTCTCCCTTTATTTTTTTCTTTGCTTATTTCCTCCTTCTCCTACACACCTCTTTCTCCTGCCTTAGTTTTTTTTTTTACTTTGAAATTACCTTTTTCATGGCTAACCTCATAGTTAAGCCTGGCATCTCTGATCCTCTTTTGGCAAATTAATTTTGCATTAACCTCTGCTCGCTCTTGCATCTCTTTCATATTTCATTAAACATTTGCTTCAGGTTAAAAATTTGAGAAGCAGTGCTAACAGCTGAGTGCAGGCCCTTCCTTCTAGATCTCCAGTGCAGGGTCTCAGGGATGAGGTGCAAGGGACAAGTTTGCAGAAGCCTTCACAGGGAAGGGGAAGAGTGAGAAATGCTCATCTCCCAGGGGCCATGGGCATACGTAAACTTGGGGAATCTGGATTCCAGAGCATTTAGGGTTAGAAACATCTTCTCTTAAGAAAGGAGGAATTGTTACTGTTATTACTGTAGCACTTTGCTGTACTGATTAGGAAACAGGAGATCACCTAAGCATTTCAACATGCAGACTCTATTTCTGCATGGCATTAAATACAAGTAGAGTTTATTAGAATAAATAACACTGGTGCCATGAGTAAGCATGTAGAACAGATTTAAAACTTTTCAATATTTCTTTCTAACTGTTTTAGAAGCTGTTTGAGTATTTCTGCAACATCTGGCAAGATGGCAAGGGTTGAATATACAAATGTCACAGAGCAATAGCAGCGACTGCCCTTCCTTGGACAGATTGGCCCTTCCTTTATGTTCTAAGTGCCCAAAGCATGTGAAGGAATGGACTAAACACCTGGGAGACACGGCATTTCTGGGAGCAAGAAAGCAGAAGAGGAATGCAGCAGTGGTGGGAGGTGGAGATTTTCATCCATCCCAGCCAAGGTGAGCAGCAGCAGCCATTGCCTTATCCCTGAGAGAGGAACCAGGGACACTGAATGGACAAAGTGTGTAAGGCCTGAGGGTCTCTCACTCAAACCCAGCATTCAGGGTGAGACCCAGAGGGAGGGAGGGGTGAGCAGGAGTAGCTCAGCAGCTGCTGGAGGAGAAATGCAGGTGCCAGAGCTGCTTGGAAGAGCCCAGGGCTGTCACTGCACAGCACCCACTGGAATAAGAGCAGCAGTGGCTGCTGGCACAGGGCTGTCCAAGGCCTCAGGGACAGGCTGAAGGGCAGGGCTTGGGCAGCCTTTGGCAGAGGCAGCTCTAGTAAACCAGACCTTATGGCACCTCTCTGACACATGGTGGGTGGCTGAGCTTGGGCAGGGGGGGGCAGGCAGCCGGGGTGCCCGGTGGCACGTGTTCCCTCATGGGCTTTTGTCACAGACATCTTTTATGAAAAATCCTTTCCTGAGGATTTTTTCTCCTGAGAAGCTGAGAGGCCTGAGGAACAAAATGTAAACATTGATTATCTGCTGCTGTGGAGTGCAACAGGTGCATCTGTGATTGGTCTCATGGAGTTGTTTCTAATTAATGGCCAATCACAGTCAGCTGGCTTGGACTCTGTCCGAGCCGCAAAGCCTTTGTTATTCTTTCTTTCTTTTTCTATTCTTAGCTAGCCTTCTGATGAAATCCTTTCTTCTATTCTTTTAGTATAGTTTTAATATAATATATACATAAAATAACAAATCAAGCCTTCTGAAACATGGAGTCAGATCCTCATCTCTTCCCTCCTCCTTGGACCCCTGTGAGCACGGTCACAGGCTTTGGCAGGCAGCAGGGGCAGCTGGTGAGCAAGGGCTGCCTGAAGGCTCCCAGGCAGCAGCAGGAGGCAGCCAGGCTGCCAGCCAAGGCTGGAGACAGCAGGCTCCTGGCCCTGACAGGAGAACAAAGTCTAGCTGGTAGAGATACTCGAAGGACCACAACAGCTTGCCTGGGAAGAACTGGACTGTAAAGTAGGGAAAGTCTATCAGTGTCCATGTCAGGTGTCTATCAGAAAGTCTATCAGTGTCCAAATCAAGGCCTTATGTCTGAGGCAAAGTCTTTGAAACATGGGACAGGTGAATGTTCACCAGGACAGGAAACCTGGTGAGTTTGGCCAGACTTTGAAAGCCTTTGGTGGCATTTTTTTCCCCATTGGAGTCAGTGTGATGATATCAAAATATAAAACTAGCTGGGATTTAGAAGAAGAGCTGCGCTGATCAGATCTTGTCAGAAGCAATGTGTGTGGGATGTGTGTGCATCCCAAATATACATTTATCTGTAGCTGTGCATGCATATACACAGGCATATATGCATATCTGTGTAATCCCCCCTCAGTGCATCAGGGGAATGGCTGCTCAGAACTGAACTGACTCCTGCTGCTCACACCATGGCCAGGCACTGAGGAGATCACTCTGAAGTAAATATGATCCAGCCAGACATAAAAATTGTGTTTGCAACCCTGCTGACTTCAGTAGAACCTACCCACAAGCTGAAATGCTCACATATGCTCAGATGCTGTTGTTGAATAAGAATGAGCTGAAATTCACACATTAAATTAGACCATACTTAGCTGCTGCCACATGTAGGAGATGCTTCCAAGCCTTTGGATGACAAAGGAGGCTGTGAGGAGAAGACAGGGAAGTGTCATTAACTATTTTCTTCCTGCAAAAAGGGACTTGCCTTGGGGGAAATGAGGAAGACTGGAAGGTGAGGATCCTAAGATGGGGGGCCAGACTTGCTAGGCACAGAAATATAAGTTGTTAAAAACAAGGCACAGGTCACTTTGGAGAGAGGCTCTCAGCAGGGAGCTGTGAGGGGTTGGTGTGGAATGTCCCTGTCACTGAGGGTTCTTATGGAGCCTGGGGATTTGTAGCCCCATACTTTGGTCATGCAAAAATACATACAATTCACTTTGGTGTAACAGAGGCAGTTTTTCTTAGTTCTGAAGGGTAAATGAGAAGAAAATGGAGAAGAATTTTTTTTTTTGCTGATTGAACTGTAAGACATACTTGAGTCTTTAAGAAGCCTTTGAGAGTCCTGATTTTCATGAACCCTGATTTTAAGAATTTTCTTCATTTCAAAAACTGACACTCAATTCTGATGTCTGGTATTATTTACAGTGTCTATTCTGTTTGCACAAATTTATGGAAGGCTTGAATGGATACTTAAGTAAAATGATACAGATGCAAAGCTACAAAGCTACCTGTTTTCATAGAAATGTTGCTTTTTACCTTGCTGTTTCAAGAAGATCAAGTCCTTGTGCAATCCACATACACAGTGAGTCACAGCTGAACTTCCACACTGTTCTCTTGTGTTTGCTACATGCTTTGCAAATAAGCCAAAAGGGCCACACTTCAATGCTTTTCAAAACTGGAAAACTAAGTTTGTAACTCCTTTGCATTGCTTCTTTTCTCTTCCTTTTTGTTCCTTGTTGTCTCTCAGTCTCTCCAATCACCATTATATCATTCAGTGAGTGGGGAATGGCATTGTTTATTTCTTCTTTACAAAAGTTTCTGGGAAACTTTTCTTGCTCTTGTTCTTTGTCGCATATTTTTTCTTTATAACACTATTTTTTGTTACCTGAGAGCTGCTGTAGAGAATAGGTATTTTAATTTGCATTCCTGCCACATAAGATCTTCCACTAAAAGTGTTTGTGCTGCAGAGCATCATAGAATTCCCTGTGATGAATCTCCCTTCTGGCAGGATCCAAGCTTCCAAATATTCTCACAAACCCAGAAAGCTGCAAGCTGGTCTCTTGGCTGCCATATATCTCAGGATCCTGAAGCCAAGCCTTCAGGTCTTTTTCTGGTGAAGTTACAAGGAAAGACAGAACCATTTTTCTTCCAAAGGTCCTGCTCAGGCTGTGTGCAATGAGTTTCATGCAAGGAGATTCCTGTGTTTGCAGAGACTGACTGAGTTTGGTGAGTTCCTGATGAAGCACTAAGGAGTTAGCCTGGAGAATTCTTTTCATGAAGAAATTGCCAGACACTTCTCACTGCAGCATTTTAGCCATGATGAGAATTTATTTAGAAATGTAAGAAATATTAATAATCAGTATTTGCCTAGACATTGTAGAAAGAGGCAGGCTGTGCTGGTGACTCACACAATTTGTTGTCTCTGATTTCTCCAAGTTTCACAAAGGCCTCTCTTACCATTCTTCATTACCAATCTAAACAAAGTGACTAAAATATAAATTGTGTGGTAAAATAAATTGTGGCCTAGAACTTACTGGGATATATGTGCCTACTTGATTTTATATGCACTAAGGGTCATTGCAATGATTACTTACAGCATATTAGCTTTAGCATGTGCATAATTGTTCCCAGGATCAGTGGAGAACAGCTCATCTTTCAATACACAGGAAGCTTAATGAGGGATGAAAATTTAAAGTCCCAGAACTGAATTGTTCTAAAATATGGGATTTCAGAATATGTATCTTAGGGTTTGCAGATTACCAACACTGTTTTTTCTGTAAATTTCAGCAGAAAATTCTAGATAACCATTTTAAAATATTGGCTTACTCAGTGTAACTTTATGCAACAATCTGCTGTACCTAAGCATATTTTATGTTAGAGAAGTGATTGACTTTTATAAAGAGAAAAAGTTATTTGGGGACATAAAGTTATATACAAAACAAGGTTCAGGTTCTCAAGTGGGAAGATGATAGGAAATTACTAGATCTTTGTGAAAAGAATTTCCTCTGGTTTTCATCTTACATAATTTTTTGTTATTTTTGCATCTCAACCCATTTTGAAGGAAAATAAAAGCAAAGAACTAGAGGAACACCATCAACTTTCTGTCAATTCATGAAAGAAACACCACTTCTCTGTTCATTTCTTTTATAAACTTGACCAAGCATTCTTTTTAAATCCTGCACTCCATTTAATTTGAAAGAAACTTTTAACATCATCTGAAAAATCATAGTGTGAAAATACTTTTGTACAGAGAACTCTGCGAACGCTTTATTTATACCTCTAAGGGGCAAACTGAGCTGATACTCTCCATTCCTGACAGGCCTGTGATGAGATGACTGGCAGCAGCTGTTGAAGTGGGAGAGGGTTTTATCAGAGGCTGCCTCCCTTGGAGCTGCCAGGTTTCACCTGCTTCCTGGGATGCAGGAGGGTCCCATAGCTCTGGCTGTTCACAGTGGATTGGCAGCTGGATGGGTCAGCAAACTTGCAAGTGGAAGAAGGTGAGGTTGTCTTGATTTCTTTTCTGGATTTATGTATCAATGAACTATCTTTTTTTTTTTTTCCTGATGAGGTGAACTTGTAGGCAATAACTTTGATTTTTTTTTAAAAAAGGCTTACAAATATATTCCTTATGAAAATGGAGAGTTTGGGGCTTTTCCTTGAATTATTCATGACCTTGAGGTTTTTTGTTTGTTTTTGGGTTTTTTGGGTTTTTTTACTATAAGGATAAATTACCTGCTCAACTGTTTCCTTCTTGACTTCTCTTTTGACAGACTGGTTCATCTCTCCACACCCATTCACTTTTCTCCTGCGTTTTGATGCCGTATGGGATTTGGAGATTTTGGAGAAGGGGCAGAAGAAGAAAGAGGTGAGAGATGTTACACCATCATTTTCTAGAAATAAGGTATTTCCAAGGTAATTCTTTCAGTACAAAAATGGAGTAATAGTCTCATAAAGAAATAAACAGGTAAAATTACTTTCCTAGGGCTTTAGAGAGGTAACTATTGGAACCTGCATTTGAATTCATGAGCTCTGAACCAGAAACTATTCCAGCTCTACCTAGCCCTAAAAATAAAGTTTACCTTGCTGAAAGTCAGTGTCCCCATTGTCCATTGACAAAGGGTATAGTATTAATTAATGATTTCATGCAGCTGAGTATGACTCTAAGAAATTCAGAGTTCTCTGAAACCTAGCAGAGGCCTCTGTGCCTATATTTTGATGCAGAGCTATAATATCTGAGGTATGGACATAACCTGCTTTCTAAAAAACAAGTCTCCAGGGTTTTAATGCATATTTGTTTTTAACTGAATGTAAATGAATGTAATAAATGCATGTACCAGTAGCAAAACACAACTTTTAACAGGGCTTTAACTAAAGCTAATCATCTGGTGGTTATTGCAGCTAGGGAAAAAAAATAGAAATAAAGAAACTGCAAAGATGGTGGCAAAGGTGAAAACACTGATAAGGGATTAATTTAGTCAGAAGAAAGTATGGGAGCAAGGAGGCTACTTGAGGCAACTGTGCTGTAGGAGTAAATTGACAAAGGAACCTCATTTTAGGCAGCTGAATGAGCAAATGTGAGGAAAGAGATTCTGGTCTTTCCATTTGATAACAAGGTCAGAAGTACCCATGAGAAGGAATGGCTGGGTTACTTAAAGGATTTCGAAGGCAACTGTCTGCAAGGTTGCCCAGGAGGCAAAGAGTGCAGTGGGACAACAAGGATATAGCTGGATGCTTATAATGTATGGTGTTTCATTATCTTTCTATTAGTGATCATGATAGAATATTTCATGGAGTTAATTCAACAAGCTAAGAAACATGGGTCTGGAATTACTTAAAGCTGGGTTTGTTTTGTATGGAAGGTGGGTACAGGGGGACATATGTCAATAGCAAAAGTGAGTAAAATATGGATTTAAGTGACAACATGTTTCACAATGAGGCCATTGCCAAGTCTCATCAAGGAACTGTTGATGAAGTCCACATTCCCAGAAGGATCTAAATCAGTCAAAAATAGGTGGGACAAGTGTAACAGCAAGAGCAGGACTTAATTGTGAGGGGAACACCATGTGAGGTAGCTTTGGCTGTGAGCCTGAGACAAGAGGCTGTGAGCTGCCACCCTTTGCACAGCAGAGGGCACAGGGAGCTGTGGCACAGCCAGGGGAGGGACACTGAGAGACACGGCAGGAGCTGATGGCTGGGGAGAAGAAGAGGGATTTTGGTGTGCTTGGAGTTGAGGGGATGAGAGCCCAGGGGTTCCTTTGCTCAGGGTCCTTCCTTGGAGGCACCAGCTCAGGCTGTTTGTGTGTTACTGCTCTGTGGAATGAGACATTTGAGGTTCTGCTATGGAAATCCTGGGATTGAGCTGGTGAGGAAACCTGGTCTGACTGTGAGTGGTGTGCAGGGAATCAGGCAGAGACCTGTCAGGTCACTGGAGCCACCCCAGTGAAGGGGTGACAGTCCCAGCAGTGGCAGTCTGTGACATTGGGAGTGTGGCTGGTGGAGAGCCTTGTGAATGATCTCTCTGGGAAGTTTCCTTAACAATAGGAAAGAGATCCCTGGTACTGAGAAGCTCTTAGAAAATCCCTGCAGACAATCTAACTGAGATGTTAATTTTCCTTCCAAGAGCCCCAGGCTTGTCATTGACATTAGGGGAGTACTGGAGTGCAACAGAAAATGTTCAGGCAGGTTGCTGAGATTATCTGCTTTGCTAACCAAAATACAAAGAAGCAGAACAACAATTTTGTGTGTGTGTTATCACCACTTATAAGGGTTATTACAAAGCAACAAAAGAATGATAGAGAATAGAATGCACACTCTTGCCTGGGAAAAAAAAAATCACATGAAATAAATGTGCTTAAGGAATATGAAGCCAGAAGTTATATGGCAACTCTTTCAGCTGGTACCTGAAACATGAAGCATGAATATAAAACTTTCTAAACGATCACAAACATGTGAGGGGAGGTTGTCTAATTCCCATGCACCGCAGATATTGACAGACAGCACAGGAGTCCAAAGCTCAGGCTCAAAAAGTCACTTTCTCCTAGATGGATGTTACTTGATTTCTGACAGAGCTGGCAATGTTCTCTCTCCTCTTACACACTTATAAGCTCTGTATGGCTTGTCAAGCCAATAAAGCCTCACTGAACTGAGACTGCTTTCTAATAATGGTATATGACAATACCTGTGGAAACTCATTGCCTTCAATAAAATTGCAGAGGTGGAACTGATTGGAAGTTAGTGAGAGATCTGGTAAACAATGCTCAAGAAAGAATAGGATTCAGCGTTCTGACTCTTAGTTCAGTTGTTGCACAGAGCTAATGAGAACAAAATCCAGTAAAACACTCTGTGTGATGTGAATGGCAATGCAATCCTGCTGAATATAAAGATGCCAATGCCACAAAGAGAGCTTTCAGTGTGGAAGTACACATTTATACAACCAAGAGAGCCTCAATGCTTCTCTAAGAATGTTTGACTTTCTTTCCTCTTTTAAATCCTGCTCTTAATGCTGTCACGTCCTCACAACAGGTGAGGCTTCAATCCATGCAATATGGAAGTCATCACTTATTGCCTCTTTTGCATTTTCATTTGAGTTTGTTGGGTTTTTTTAACTGTCTTTTGTACTTTTGCTCTATATTTTACTTTTCTTTTGCTGTGGAGAAAAAGCTTCTCCACATTCATATAACTTTAGTCCCTGATGAACACTTTGCATTTGTTTACTGAAAATGCAGGGTGTTTGATGGCAGATTTTTTTATAAAGAATAACATGTCAGGGTACTGTATAGAGCAATAGATAACAGTGTATCAACAGATTTATCAAGTTTATCTGAATGCATATTTAAAAATGCCAAATGTGCCTTCAAATCACTTCTGGCGTGTCTTTTGAATCTCATTACAATGCAACCTGGAGGGAGTTTGGAATCTGAAACAGAAGTAATTAGTTCTTTCTTTAAAGGAAATTTGCCCTTGCTAACAAAATATGAGCCAAGGCCATTATGATTCTTGAGTATTTAGTACACAGAAACTACTGCAATTCTAAGTGAAGGTCTCCTGCATTCAAAAAGGCTAAAAATCAAGAAATTAATGAGGATTTCCTCCTGATAATAACCCTGACACCTCAATGAAAACCAAATATTTCTCATTACAAATAAAATAACATGTACAGTGACTTTTAAGGATTTCCACCCCAATGTATTGCTTGACCCCACATGTGGTTGGGATGGACTGCTATGATCACAATACAGGGGGTGGAATTAACTCAGATCATAGATGATAATCAAGGATGGAAATTGACAGGTGTTTTCAAGTTTTCTCCCTTATTTCTCTTTTGTCAGTGCAAAATAATATGTCATTCCTGATACTCAATATTCTTATCGGTTTTGCATACTCATCTGGGGAGCTGGACTTTGTTGTTCACTGTAGGCAACCCCCTTTTTCTTGAGATTCTTATCTAAAGAGATGCTGAACTGATATCTGGAATACTGATATCAGTATGGGCTATACTGAGGGCTTCATTCTGAATGGTCATTGCCAAGCAGAAATAAACCACAAGAAAAGCATCTGTTCCCAAGGACGTTGGGAAACTCCCCAGATCTGCGTTTCTGATGGCCCAAGAGGAGCAGAAGTGGCAATTTCTCAGCCCAGCAGTGTTAAACAGGATGTCACACAACAGGTGTCAAATGGAGCATCCTAGATCTATGATTTTAAAGCTGAGGAGGGTTTGGCACAACCTGATCTGGTTGTACGTTTGATATTTCACTTGTATCCGTTAAAACAAAGAAAAAATTGGGGATTTTAAATTAATTTAGCATTCTTCATTACTATTCTCCCCTCATTTGCTTCAATAGAAGTGCTGTCAATGTTTCCAATTCTTAAATAGGGATCTTTGATCTAACTTGGCATCTTGGTTTTTTTTAGAAGCCTTTTAGAAGCACGAAAGTCGATGGGTGTGCATGCCAGGTTAAATGTTTCACACAGGTTAAAAGTGCATAAGGCAACATCTGGTGACAAAATGAAGCCAGTTCTGCACCAATTGAAAATAAACATTTGGATTTTTCTTTTTGCCCTCCCAGCCTCGGAGTGATGCAACTGATATCTCTTTTTCTTTCCCCATGGTTAGTCAAGTTTCTAATGCTTCAGTAAGGTACATTGTGAAGTCCATGTAGATAAAGCAATTTTGCTTTGTCTGTAGATACATAAAATTCCTCTTTTTCTTGACTATCTGTTAGTGCACTCTTTTACTAAAAGCCTGACATTTCAACTCTGACACTCCCTTTTGAAAAAGTCTTCTAAATTATAAAGGTTTAAAATTCTAATAAATGATTAAAAGAGATTTTAAAATGCTGAATGCAATGGCAATATGCATTTGTTATTATTAATGCACAGCTGAGGGGTAAAAAAATTGTTTCTACAGTTCTCTGGTTGGAATTTTGCACATCCATTGTGCTGTTTGTCCTCATGACACTTTACTGGCACACCCACCAAAACTGCTGCTGTCATTGGAATAGTGACTACAGTGATTCTATCAGTGAGTGGTCACAGTGCAGCTGTAAGAGAATCCTAGAATCACAGAAAGGTTTGGGTTGGGAGGCACATTAAGGATCATCTCATTTCCATGAGCAGGGACACCTTCCACTAGACAAGGTTGCTCAAAGCCCAATCCAGCCTGAACTTGAAAAATTCCAGGGATGGAGACTCTACAGTTTCTCTTGTCAATCTGTTTTAGTGCCTCCTCTTCCTAAAAAAATACCTTCACAAATCTCATGTCTTGCTCACTTCAGTCAGAGATCTTCTTTTCTTCTTCCTTCTGCTCTAACTGCAGTTATCTGCTGCCAGACATCCCTTTTGTAAAAGTCTCACTCTGAGCAATGTTACTAGAAACCCTTTATCTTTCATTGATGTTGATTTCATAACTTTGTAAATCTAGGATGACTTAGGTGGTGTTGTTTGTCTCTCTAAGGTGAATCCTTATTGCTTAAAGAAATGTTGATACCAACACAGTTAAAAACATTTCATTCAAAGGAACATGAGTCACATGCCAGTTACAAGTTTTTGGTTTTGGTTTTTTTTTTCCAGTCAGTCTTTTTCTAAAAGGAACTGTGCCTTCATTCATAATATTTTATTAATACTAGTGAAATATCATGCTGATGTTTTCCTGTGATTTAATTGCATTTAAAAAATCAAAGGTTAACAGCTTCAGAAATCATATTTTTCAGAAGTGGCTTATAGTGGTTTTAGAGTGTGTGCTAAATAACTGCAAAAGCAGTCTTGGGCTGGTTCCAAGGGTTTGGAATGTGTGCCCAACACACACACAGGCGCGTGTGGCAATACCTGCTCCAGTCCAGAGAGTGTGATAACCATGCTGGAATGGCATTTCACCTGGCTCAATAAGCTCTGCTTCCTCTTTCAATTCCAAGAGCATCTTGGCCATGGAAAATTTCATTTCTGCACTGTGTGACTGCTCAGATGCACAGCCTGTGCACGAAGGACTGGCTGAGCCTTTGGTCTGTGGGGATTTAGAAAGCTGTTGGAAATGTGCTACACTGAGAAAGTCATGACCATGATGGTATGCTGACATTGACCACATTATCAAAGAAGCAGTGACAGGAAATTTAGGGAGTATGATCCTCTGCTGGCAAGTCCAGCACAGGCAAATTTCATAGGCAAGTGCAAGGTTCTTTTTGAGGTTGTCCTGGCAGGGAGGAAAGCAGTGTGACCCTTCTGTTTCAAGCCCATTTGCCTTCAGATTGTTATCATTCCTGCACAGAGTCATGAGGAAAATTTGTATTGATGGAAACAAGAGCAATCAGATAAAACAATGGGAGTCTCAGACATACCATAATCATTGACTCATGAATGCAAAGCCCATTGAAATTGTCATTGTCCATCTCATTAAGAAGTGCTGTTTCCATCATTTTTTTTTGTATTAAAAACTCTCAGGATTTAAGCATTGTAAAGACTTTTTTTTTTTCCAATTGTCTGTCAAAACTTTGTGCTACAGTTCCTGCTTTACCGGATTTATCTCATTGCATTTTGTACCTCCTTGATTGCGTTTCAGTGAATGGTGTCTTGGGGATTGTGTGCTCTGTGTTGGTTTGTCTGATGAGGATATCCCAGAACTGGGCCTGTTCAAGTCTTGCTATTTGAATATTGGCATAGGGAGCTGGGAACAATGGTCTTGAGATGGTGCCTCTACTACTGAATAGGTATTCTGCTTTGCATTGGCAAACAGATGGTGGGATCCTTCTTGGACTTTATAGTCCTGCTTTTGGTTTCCTAAATTAATTGAACCCTAATTTGTGATTCCTGATTGCTTCCATCTATGCATACAGAGTGCAGGAAGCTAATGCTGGCACCTGTCTTCTCATTTCCTAAAACAGGAAAAACAGGATAGGTAGCAGCCCTTTCTTTCTGATCTCCACTGACTGTGTTGCAGCTATGTTTTGTCAAACTGTGAATTTATTTCTGCATATTTTACATGGATAATGTGGTGATTAGTAATAATATTAAACACCTCTGACCTTTATTGACTCTCTTAAACAAATGTCTAATTCTTTACCTTTTTTTCTTTTTATTCTATAGCTTTAAAGTGGCATTGTGTGTTTTAAAGTATTACATTAGTATGAAATATCTCAAATGCAGAAATATCAGCTATATTAAACCTGGCTTGCTCTGACTTCCTAGGGAGGTGGTTCTATCTATTAAGCCTTACTTTTGCAGTGTGCAGCACAATTTACTGGAGCAGCTGTTTAAATCCTCTAATGGTATAGTGCATTTAACTTGATATGTTATTTGTCTTGCTCTTAATGAATCTTTGATCAATTTGTACCTAGTTCACATTTTTTTTCTGTGCTTTACTGTCCGCAGGAGAAAAAGAATAGCAGGGGCTTAATTTAGAAAGGTCAAAATGGTAAACAAATTTAAAAGGGTCAATGTACTTCAGAGTGTAAAACCACGTCAGGTTGTGGAAGGATCGTTTTGGTCCTAATTCTCTGCATCACATAAAGGTGTCGGTCCTTCTTAGAGTTCCCTGATGCTAACACAGGCAGACAAGAGCTGGCTGCTGAGATTGGGCTTTGCTGTTGTTTTAGACTTCCACTTTTTCAGCAGAGTATTTCAGTGTGTCACAGTGCACAAATAGCCCTCACAGAGCAGTAGCACAGAGTTGCATTACTTGCTCCATGCACAGCAGAGCCAATTAGTAGCAATGAGTTTATCTGGTGGATTTGATTTGATAAGATGTGGGTTTGGTTTTGTTTTGTTTTGTTTTGCACTTCCACACCTGTAGCAGGCACATGTACTGTCCACGTGAATGATATAATTCTTAATATTGGAAAACTACAGCAAGCACCATGAAGTAAACAGTTTGCTTTTAGCAACAATTTTGGGGGCCCAAACAAATTTTTCAAAGAGCTTAACCTTGGAAGATGGAGGATAGGAGTTTGCCTTTTAAAATAAAAGTGGTTTCCTTGGAGAAAAAGCTCTTAGATCCATGTTTTCAGCTAGCTTTGTAATCAGACTCATTGTTGAAATGTTTTTGGCCAACAAACAAATCCTATGATGATTTCAAGGCAGGGTCAATTAAAATAAACAAATGTTTTTGCTTTCTAGGGAAGCTTTTGTGTCAGTAATGAAACAAATTATGAAGTACTTCAAAACAAAAATAAACACAGACTACCAAGAGTTTTCATTTGGGAACAAGTAGCTCACAGAATGGCAGGGAAATGTACGGCTTATGTGCAAATCTTGTATTGCTGCTGCTCTAATACCAGCACTAGTAGTCCCATTAGATTAATTACTCTTGAATTCAGAGAATCTGCTCATTTGTAGAAGTCCCCATTAGTGTGAAACAGGCCTGTAGCAATGAACTCAAACAAGGATTAAGAGCCATAAAAGAGTAGGTTGTGGTTGGTTTTAATACTTTTTTGCAATGGGTACTTTACAGACTCTGTCTATAAAATAAATGACAGATTTTGCAGTGCATGGTCCTTTTCTGCAATGTGGCCATGTGGTTTAATCTGGAATCTATTGCTTTCCTGGCACAATGGTAAAGAAAGAGTGTTTCTCTTGCAATTCTCTATAGTCATTATTAAAAACACTCAAGACTAGATAAATAAATTTGTTAAACTATACCTGTCAAGTATTGTATTTGGAGAATCATCACAGTGATGTGACTTTAAAAAGGCAGAAGTCTCCCCATCTGGAGCAGCCTGAAAGACTAAGATCCAGCAGTCACCTCCAGACAATGAACTGTCATTTTTTGGTTTCTTCTATTCCCTTTGTGTGTTTAACCACTGCTATATTTTATGGGATTGTGGCCTTGTCTATGTAGCAACCCTACATACTGATGTTCCATATCAGGGATAGCAGTAAATAAACTGCTGGCATTAAGGGTGTTATTTCTGCCTCTTTAACTCATAGCCAGCTTGCTAACACCACTATTCCTACTATCATCAGTAAAGGCAGGAGTAGCTGCTATCAAAGTGTGCTAGTAAAAGGAAGAGGAGATTGGGAGTAGCTGCTCAGCATCTGGTGGGATAAAGAGGTGGCAACATTGCCACAATAAATAGAAGGCAATCTTACTGATAATTACCAGTAGAGAAAAGATGACAGTGGTAAGAGTGGTATAGGAAAATAAACACGGGCATTGTGGAAGTTAGCCATTCATGTATGTATTACTGGGAATTAGTTCTATCAATTTATGTTTTGCAGATATTTCTGTAACAATTGGGAGGGGGGCACAGTATTTCAATGTCTCTTTTTCTTATTTCTAAAGCATCAATAGAAAATATACCATGACTGTGTGATTTTTGCAATGTGCTGATACTTTCAAGGCTGTGAGGAGACAACTGCTATTATTCCTGTCTATGGGTTTTCTTTGTTGTGTTTTATGTTCCCTGAACTGTATCCATCTCCTGTTTTCCTGACTTTGCTTTGCAGCTCCAGCTCTGCAAATTTGTGCCCCTTAGCATGACCTAATCTGAGGAACATCAGAGCTCACTCAAAGCTCCCAGCCCCAGAAGCACAAAGCTTTGCTTGGGTGAGGTCTTGTTAGAAAACAGAAACATTTGTAAGATTATAACACTGTCTTCAACTCAGCCTTTAGAAACATCAGATATATCCAGTTGTTTGAGAAATGCAGTTTAGACATCAGCCCAGCTTGCAATAGCTCAGCTTTCTTTTTGAGACTGGGATGAGGACCATGAGTGCATGATGTGAGATGTCACAGGTGTAAAACACACTGAGAAAATTTCTTCAGTTCTCATAGGACAAACTATATTAGATACTGGTTTGTGCACATGTTTTGGTTACTCTGTGGCCCATGTGGACAAGAAGTTTTCTGCAGAAGAAAACTAGAAGACCAGTTGAGCTATCTGCAGCCACAGCCTTCTGCAAGCTATTCTTGGCTTCTATGCAACTGCACTCAAAGGTTTGTAAAATATCTGAGCAGGATAGCAGATTATAGTCTTTTGGTTGTCATAGGTAGTCCTTAGTATGTTACCCTGCCTTTTTTGGTGGTAGAATTATATATTCAGTTGATTGTGCATCTGCTCTTGCTGCAAACTGGTCAAGTGTAAACTGGTAATTGTCAGGAGAAAGGGAAAGGAAGGGGAGAATTGGTCTGACAAGAATGGATGCTTACTGCAATTTTTTTTTTTTTTACTCTTATTGCAATATTCACTACTAGTTTGAGTTTCTAGAAAAATTGAATTGGCAGGCTTACTACCAAATCTGCAACTGGCTTTAGAGAACACTGTATTTAAGTGCAAAATGAAATTACTTTATAAAAGAAAACTGAAGATGTCATTTGGAGAGGGGAGAAAGGAAAAAATAATTCCATCCATAATTTTTAGGGAGGAAAACTTCTATATTTAAAAGAATTGCAGAAAACTCATGCTTCTTTGAGAGGTAACTCATAAAGATGGAAACATTTTGCTGTGCTTTGAAGAGCCCTACAGCAAAGATCTTTGTAATGGTCCATCTCATACTCCAGCTGAACAGGGACCAAATCAGCCAAAGGCAAGAGAAACTTTGGAGGGAGAATAAGAGACCAGTTTTTCATGGCATCATCAGTATGATTGTGTGGATTATGTGGAATGCAGCAGATGTTTAAGCATCATGCCTTGCTGTTGCCACTTTTCTCTCAAAAGGTCATTTAAGGACTTGACCTATGAAGATGTTTCAACCAGCCATGTACAGGGCTGGTAAATTGGGGACACTCTTTAAAAACAAAAGATTCTTGGATCCATAGAATATTTTTTATTGTTAAACTATAATAACTTATTTATTTTTTTATTTAGGAGTAGTGTCTCTGTCAGCAGAATCATTTAGTCAATTGGCAGCTCATTTTGCAGGGCTCTGGAGCAGGGCTCCATTTTTACATTTTCTTTATGCCAGAGCTCCTCTGGGCATGACATTTAGTCTCTGGTGCCCCTAGAGTCACTGAGGAAAAATGAGGCTTCAGATTAGAAGTGCTTAACTCAAATGCACAAATCTTCCCTTTTTTTCACTGTTGCTCTCCTAATGCTGTGAGAAACTTTTGTCCTTGCTTTTCCTGTTCCTCCTTCTCTTTCCCATCCTGACTGCTGTTTGCTTCCTCCTCTTTTCCATCTGTCACCACTATTTTCTTCCCTCTCTCTTACTTATCTCTCAGATCTTTTCTTCCTGCCTTTGGCATCTTCCTCATTTTTTTCTTGTCTCAGCAAAATAATTTATTGTCCAACTTGACAATCTTTTCAAGCTTCCTTTAGTCATTAGGTACTTGCAGAGTACTTAGTTAGGAAAAGTTTGTTGCCTATAATACATGTGCATAACTAATCAATGTAAATTAATAACATGGAATTCTAATTAGTGTTACAATCTGAAAGAAAACAATGAGGCCCCTCTTCCAGCTCAGGTTTTCTGTTACCAGTCAGCATGTTGCTGACTTGGAAACACTTGGCTGGTATTTTCCAGAGCAGCAAAAACCAAGTTGTGCTAGGTGTTCCAATGCTTTGTGTCTTGCTATTTCTTACAGAAAGGCTAAAAATACACCACTCTCTTTTGAAAATGCTTTACAGCTGTTCTGCACAAGATTATCTGGGTAGACAAGGTCACTAAGAATTGTAGCATTTGTCCTTGAAACACCAGACACAGCCATGGCAATGTGTGTAAAAAGTTGATTGGGCAAGATTCATGAATTGTAGAATGATGGTCAGATTATGAACATTGCTGTATGTGTACAGGTGATGTAATGGAAGGTTTTCCTTGTACTCTACAGTCTTTATGTCAGAATGAAAACTCTGATGCTGTTCTGTAGTGGGTGTTTTTAACAGCAGAAGACAGGAATGTAATCAGATTGAACAGTTACTATTCTCATTCATGGATCAGGCTGATAACCTGACATCCTGATTGTAAGTGATGCACACAACAAGGCTTCAACAGCACAGCCTGCTGCCTGAGAATTTAACTGGTTTGGTTTTGTTTTGTAGAGCCTTTGTTTATGCTAGGAATTGTCATGAGTGCCTTTTCCAAAGTGGTTGCTGAAAAGGAGACATTGTACCACAATGCCATTCCTCTTTCTATTTCTGCAACTACTGCAGGCACTTGGTTCTAGTGGATTTCTGCACACCTAACAGAGTATTAAGGTTTTCTTTGCAGTGTTTGAAGCAAAATTCTAGACAGTTAAGCAACAAAGGAATAAAAGCCTGTGGATTCCTTTCTGAAAAATGTCAACCAAGTAAGTCTTCAACCAAGTAAATCAGGAATTTATATATCAATCTAATGTAAGTTCAGGGCATAAATACATGGTGTGCTTTCTCTGAGACTTATCCAGATCACTCAGCAGCTGTGGGTGTCCTCAAATTATATATGGGGATAACAGTCATGCAAATATTTTCTGAGCCCTCTTACATCAAAGGACCAAAGCAGCAGTGACATTGACTTTCTGTCCTGTGCTTGAAAAGATGAAGGATTCATAAGGTGGGTAAGGGCTCTACCTGTCTTCAGATGCAGAAATCCAGTGTTGCAATGGGGAAGATTAGTGATTGCATCTTTGAGTTTTGTTATGCTGAGTTTACAGATCTTTCAGCCAGTGGGAGATTATATTAGTGCAAAATGGGCAATTGAACCCAATGGTGCTAAGCAGAGACAAATACAAAATCAGTGTCTGATCTGATCCCATGGAGTTTCAAGTAAGGTGCCAGAGGAGCAATAAAGGGCAGGGAGTGTAGGAGCAAAGTGAGCCATGATTTTCATGTCTTGATGGTATTTTTATGTTTGGCTGTTTTTGTGCTTTTTCTGTGGATTCATGTAAGGAAAAGAGGCATTTATTTAAAAGACAAAGGGAGTGTGTGTTAAAATAAAATGCTAAAGTAAAAGATTGACATTACCAATCTGACTGAAGTAAGGACTTGAGGAATTTTTGTATTCTAGAGATACATGGAACAAACCACCAGACACCATTTTGGGTAACAGGTTTGCTCCAAAGAGTACCAAAGGCATGGTTTCAGTCTAAGATGCAAGTTATTTATGACTCAAGTGAAGGAGTAAATGTCAAATCAGGACTTCTTTTCTCCATTTAAAACAAAATTGGAGGGAAAAAAGATTGGTTTTTTTTGGTTTTGATTTATCCTTTGATGTTCAGTTTATCCTATAGTTATCTCTGACATTTTCATTTAGAAATTGCAGTCTAATCCCAGTGTAGTATTTAGCCTTCCTCTAATACCCTGGTGGCTGCAACCATTGCTTCTTGCTCAGTCTTGCTATGCAGCATTTGTTGAAACTGTTTAAGTGTTCCAGTTCACTAGATACACTACCAGAGTGCAAAGGGGCTGAAGATCTGTAGGGACAAAAATGAACTCCTTCACAGAGAGCAAAGCTCTTTGGTGCACTGTTCTGATCATGGCAGAAGGAACAGACTGTGGGACAGTCTGAGACTCTCTCATGTTGAACTGGGAACATGAGAACCAGAACCTCAGCCTACAAGTTGTAGATGAATCTCAAAAATCTCTTTTGCTTAGCAGGAGGTATATTTGCCATCCACACCCATTTCTCTGTCTTTTTAAGGGCCAGATATTTGTATTCAAAGCTAATGACTCCTTTGGTTCATCACTGCACTGAAGCAAAGCATTTTGGTAAAACAAGACTCCAAGCACACCTCTCCCTCTGGTGTGCATCTCCTGAGTGCTGTGGCACTGCACTGCAGCAGCACTGTCCTGAGGGTTTCCTAAATGGTGCTGGCAGGGTCTGGGTGACTCCATCATCTGGGAGGGGGATGTTTCAATTAGAGACCAGTGACATCTTCCAGCTTGAGCTCTAAATCAGAAATCTGTGAGAGGCACAAAGGGCTGAAATGTGATGGCTGCAGCATTGCAAGTATTTCAGTACACTGAGTTATGCCAGCTTTTGCTTCAGATGTGCCTTCAAGAATATATTGACTCCTTTTAATAAACAGGAATAATAGAGGTTAGGATTAATTAATTGAAGAACAGGCTGCAATTAAGTAAACTGGTAACTTTTTGATGTGATATCTGAAAATTCCCCTACAAATTGTGGAGTAATGATTTCCTATGTGTACAAAACACACGTTTGTATTGATAAGAAAAGGTAGTACACAAATGTATTTTGTGTATGCTAAGTTTTACAAGAACATTCTGTGAGACCAACTTAAATTCTGAATTTAGAAAATACGTCCTGGAGTTTAATGCAAGGCTCAAGTAATGCTGTCAAAAATTCGTAGTGAGGAACAGCTTGTTTAAGAAACTAAAAATTATGGCTTAACTATATCAGATGATTTGGATGTCCATCTGGAATTCAAGTGTGGAATTCTCTGTGCATAACACATGAGAAGACACTGAAATAAAAGGACAACCCAAAATTCAATAGGTTTTTGGAATAAGTTACTAACAGGAAATTTGTGTCTCAGAGCATTGCTGTCTCATCAAGTACACACACATCCAGCTGTTTTGTGGGGTTTTGTATTCATTGTACTTACCTGGAATGCAGCATTCATTACTTTCCTTTTAGCATAATAGCAATGTGGGTATAGGACACAGATTTATGTCTGAACATGACCCAAGTCGAGGACTTGACTAAAAAATGAGGTGAGGTTTGGAAACTATGAGCAAACAGTTATGTAAGAGTAAAAGATGCATCAGGCATGTAGATGGGAAATTAAATCTTTCCTCTGGAGCTACTCAGCATTTTTTGTTGTTACTGTTGTTTGGGTTTGTTTGGTTGGGTTTGTTTATGGGTATTTTCTTTGTTTTCCATCTGTATTTCTTGCATGTTGGGCTGCATTCTATAAGCAAAAATTTTTGGACTGATAATGGCAAACAAAAATCTAATGTCTCTTTTCTTTGCACTCTGTCAATGAAAAACACAATGGACAGTTTTGGAGAGAATCATGGACTCATTTAGGTTGGAAAAGGCCTCTAAGATCATCAGCCTAACACTGCCAAGCCCACTATTAAACCATGCCCCCAAGAAAGGCATCTTCACATCTTCCAAACACTGGGCAGCCTGTTCCAAAATCTGAACACCCTATTGGTGCAACATTTTCTTCTAGTCTCCTATCTAACCTTCCCTTGCTGCAATTTGAGGCCATTTCCTCTTGTCCTGTCAGTTGTTTCCTGTGAGAAGAGAGTGATCCTGCCTCATTACCACCTCCTGACAGGGAATTTAGAGAATTATAAGGCCCTCCCTGAGCCTCCTTTTCTCCAGGCTAAACACCCTCAGCTGCTCCAGACCCTGGAGATGTGTGCTCCAGACCCATCCCCAGATTTCACAAATTATGCTTGTCCCCATCTTCTGGTTGGATTAAGAAAGGCCCTAAAATATGTTGGAGATTAGTTCTATTTTCTGAAAGTTTGGGGTTTTTTTTGTTTGTTTTTTTTGTTTTTTTGTTTTTTTTTTCAATGTGGTTACACAGAAAACTGCTGCTCTTCTACTGTCATATAAAGCATGGAAAAAATTAATAGGTGATGCCTGGTACCAAACTGGCTATGCCACTATCACTAAACTGGCTCCTCTATCATTCCATATACTTGCAGAAATATGTGTTTATGTGTACAAAGCCACAGGCACTGTCCTCCTTCCTTCTAAAGGAATTTATCTCCATTGTGAAGATGCCCTTCAATTTTCTGACTTGGAAAGGGTAACTTTGGACTGTACCTTTTCCTTCTTTTCATCCTACTTGTACCTCTGTGTGCCTGTATTTGAAAATGCAGTCTAGATACATGGTGCATGACAGGAATCTGAGGCTGGTGGAATGGGGAGTGTTTGGAGTATGTCACTTGCTCACAGGACTGCATTTGTTTTTTGCCATGAGCTTCTTTTTTCCCCATGAGATAAGACATGGAACTGCATGGCATCTTGGATGGGTTTGAACAACCTGGACTAGTCAGAGGTGTCCCTGTCCATGGCAGGGAGGTTGGAACTGGGTGAACTTTAAGTCCCTTCCAACCCAAGCCATTCTGTGACATTTAGATTCCAAAACAACACTTGTTACTCCCACAGTTTGAGGCACAGGATATATATGTGAATATTAGTTGCTTTAAGAACAGTGTTTGCCTGGAACACATTTTTTAGCTTAAATGATCCTTAGAGATACATGTGTATATGTGTGTGTAGTACATATGCATAGATATATTTACAGGCAAAAATATGATAGTAATATAAAAATAACTGGGATCTGAATCAGATGAATTTGATCTTTCCTCCTCTTTGCAGAGTCTTCTGCAAAGTAATTAACCAAATAATTTTTCCCTCCATCTGTGTAATAGTGTTCATACTCATCTTTAAGCAATTTTAATCTCTGTTTAAGCATCACTATCTGGAAGCAGTGATATTAATTAGATCAGTGCAAGTTCTTCCTGGGCATAATGACAGCTATATAGGAATAAATGGCTTACCAGGTATTTTTGGCTACATGGAAAACAGAAAGCCTTACAGCTTCTTTGAGTTTTGGCAGTGGCTTCACAGTCTCAGTAACACTGCAGAACACTCAGGCTTTTCAAACAGTAATCCAAATGGGAAAGCAAACAAAGTGTTTCATCCTCAAATTTAATGCATGAGACAAATGACTGCATCTTGGGACTCACAGTATTGGTAGAGGGAAATTGTGACTTTTGCAAAGTGTTGGTATAAGCATTTTTAAAAAACTGCAAGACAAAGAGGAGCATACAGAAAAGCTTACTTAGAATAACGAATGGTAAATCTGCTAATAATGCTGTGATAATTAAAGAACAGAAATAGTATCTGGAATTAGACTGAATGAGCAGTTGATACCTATAGAAAAGCTCTAGAATTAATAATAAATATTCTGGGGTACTTAGGATATTGCTACTACTTGATGATAATGCAGTTTGTGGCTTTATATTGTTGGTTTGTTGTTTGTTTTTTTTCTGTAAAACTGCCCACCGCTGCTAACACTGATCATGGCATTTACTCATGTTCAGGTATTGCTTGAAAGTAGCTTTAAATGCCAATAATGAACAACCTTAGAGGTTCCACATCTCATCAGATATATGTTTTGGGCTCAATCTCAAATTTTTTGGGGTTTTTTTTGATCAAGGAAAATAGCCTCCTTTGTCTAATATTAGTTCCTTTCCACATATTTTTCTGTTGTTTTTTTTTTTTGTGAAATCTTTGGGTTCTTTGTTGAAGAAAGAGGGGCTTTTTTTTTCCTGCATTATGTCATGTTAGGTAAAATCAGTGCACCTCAGAAGCTTTTATTGTCATTATGCTATAGAGGAAAAGCCTGGGAAATAATAGAACCCTTATTCAGGCGGACAGGAAGATTTTCATCTCATCTTGAGATGTGCCAGAGTACCTCATAATCAGCAAACAGCTGCACTGCCATTTCCTCCAGGTGCAATTTTGTCCTGAGCACTGCAGAGGAGGCAGTGAGAGCATCTCCTTGGGTCTGAGGCGTTGGGTACCAAAAGCAGCAGGGCCAAGGTTTCATTCAAATGACAAAACTATTTCCTGACCTTCTGATATGCTCAGGATATTGATTTGTGTGGGTTTTAGGACATTAATTTTTAATGCCTTTTTAAAAATATTATAGTGTTTTGTTCTATGAAGAGAATTATCATTTTTCCTTCATCAGATGTTTGCTAACAAATGTGTCATCAAGGCTATTTGTTATTTTGAGATGAAGTCATGTATAATGTGCATAGCACATGATCAGCTATAGATTGGGAAATAAGAGCAGATTCGGGTTCCACATAGGAAGTATTTTCTTCCTAAAAAAAAAAAAAAAAATTATTTTTCTTTTTTTCTCATAGTATCAGTTGGGTTTTTGAAGTTAAAGCAGCCATTGGTTTACAGGAATTTTGCTAAGTGTACTTAGGAGTTTTATGAAGTGTACATCACTTATGGAAATTGGAAAATTTGGAAACAGATCTTCCAATTCAGATCCTAACTTAAAAAAAAACAAACAAACCACTCTATCCCTTAATGAAGTGTTGCAATACTTGTGTTAGTTTGTAACACTCTGAAGTGTGGACTGTGGAAAGGTTTCTATGAGAGACATAGGTATTAGAAAGAAAAACAACATGCCATTCCAGGGAAAAACTATATAAAATAATTTGCTTAGCTGTGGTTTCTTCCCTTTTGTATTTGCTTTTTGCAAATAATCTGTCCTTCACAGCTTAATATTTGCATGGAGAAAATATGATTATAAAAAAAAGTAAAGTTTGCAAAAGAAGGTGGTTTCTGGATGCTGGGACTGTAGTTTTTGTTTAAGCAACAAAAAGCTATATATTTTTTAATCTAACTGCACCTTGTATTGCATTCCTACCTGCATGTGTGTGAGAGCAAAGATGGTGGAGTGTGGTGCTGCTGAGGTAGAGGCAGTGGCTCTTCACACAATAATGGGGAAGTTGCCCCTATAGGAATGAATCAGTTCCATCTGCATGAGGGCAGAGGCTCCCTGCAGGAGCTGGAGTGCACTAAATCCTCCCAGATTTCTAAGATGGATGGGGCTTTGTGGGGACAGGCAGCATCATGAAAATGCCAGTGGGAGGAAGACCTGGAAGCAGAATTGGTACCAATGCCTGTAATTACAGAGAAGAACAGTGATTGCAACTAGGACTGATCTTTCTGAAACTTTTTAAAGGCTTACTGGTAATGCATCATAGAAAAATATGAGCTCAGGTGGCCCAGGGGACAACTGCATCAACAGAAATGGAAAAATTAAGCCACACAATGTCCTCAGCCACCTATCGTCAAACCCCAAGCCTCCTTTCCATCTTCATGTTAATCTTTCACTTCTGCTTTATCCCTACTTGAAAGTACCTCAATCCTTGCACAAATTCGGCAGCTGTAGAATAAATGCACCCCCAGCATTAATTAAGGATAGAGTGTTCCCCAAAATACATTCCTTGCAGATGATCCAACAGACTCTCTGAATGCCTCAACTTAAATCCACTCCAGCTCCAAGGAGGCCCTCCCAGGCAGGCTCATACAGATGTACCTCTTGTTATTCTCTGGGAGTCAGCAGAGCCACTGCAGAGAGGAGCCAGGCATGGAGCTGAGAAAGGCAATCAACTTTCTTTTTGTTTGAAGATGGTGGGGAGGCTTTGTCCACAATTGCAGCTGCACCTGGGCTCCAAATTGCCTCTTTGACAAGGCCAGGCACACCTCGTTCCTGTGTGACAGCATCTCCTGTGAGCCACATTTACACACACAGGCCAAGCCTGGTGTCCTCATCCAGAATAAGGTCCTGATCAGCTGTTTTATTCTCTAACTTTCAGAGTGATTTGAGTAAGGAAGGCATTAGTATGTCATTTGGGATTGATATTTATTTTATGAAGCATTTAAGTATTCTTCAGAAGGAATTGCATTACACACATATCAGCTACATATAGGACAGCTTGATTCAACAATGAAAAAATAAACAGGGCAATTTTATTCTTTATTGCTCAGTTTTCCCCCTTCATTTTCACTTTGCTGTCTGAAATAAAATTAATAATAATACTATTTCTAGCACTTCTGAATGTCTATTGAAATAATAAATCAAGCTTCCAAGGCACAAGTGTGACTTTAAAATACATAAACATTAATGATCTTCATTTTTCTTAGCTTTGTCTTTTTATTTCTCCCTCTGATAGCATATCAAACCATGCTTAATAAACCAGATACCCAAGTTAAATTGTGTACTGCATGTACAACAGTTTTTACCATGCAGACACGTAAATGGGCTTGGCAGCCACTTTGAAATATAAAGAGATTCATAAGCAAAATATTCACCCCAAAAATCTCCAGTTCAAAACATATCCAATTAGAATTCAGAGAGCAGATGAGTTTTTAAATGCAATCTTAAGCTTGGAAGGAGAATCTATCAGGAGATAATTGATTCCACCAAACAGAAACAATCATTGAAAGTGTTCTGCCACCAGAGGATCCTAAGGGCTATAGAAATGGTAATAACTCTATACTTTTCCTTATGATATTTCTGACAGATTTCTACAAGCCTTTGTCCCAGCTCACTGAGCAGGCACCCCTTCTTCGTCACGCTACATTGCCCTGCTTTTGTCCTGTTTCTCTCCTGGATGATGAAGGCAGCTGGGTTTTCACCTCCCTTTCTCCTCCAGCAGAGCCAGAGGAGAGCCACATATCCAGGGCCGTCCCCCTGCCTCAGCCAAGGTGTCACAGGGCAGGACAGCATCACCTTGGGCTCCTGGCACTGCTGGCTTTGAGGGAAGGAGAGATGGGGCCATCACCCCTCTTAGACAATTGCAGCTCCAGTGGTGGAAGGACCAAATATTCTGACACTTCAAAAGCTTTCTCCTGTCTTTTGGTTATCCTCTGCTCTTTCCTCCTAAATCTCCTTTTCTTCTGGGGAAAAAGCCCTATCCCAAGCTTGGGCTGTGCTACAATAAAAATAACTTTTGCATGCCCATATGAGAAGCCCTGGAGGAGGGGCCTGTGACTGTGGTCACAAGGGTTTTCAGGGTGAAGAAGAGATGAGAATGTTGACTCCATGATCAGAAGGCTTGATTTATTATTTTATGATATATGTTACATTAAGACTATACTAAAAAGCAATAGAAAGGAAAGGTTTCTTCAGCAGCTAGCTAAGCTAAGAATAGAAAAGGATGAATAACAAGGATCTGTGTCTCAGACAGAGCAAGAGCCAGCTCTGCCATGAGTGGTCAAGAAATCCAAACACCCACAGGAGACCAATCACGGGTCCACCTGTTGCATTCCACAGCAGCAGATAACCATTGTTTACTTTGGTTGCTGAAACTGCAGCTTCTCACAAGGAAAAATCCTAAGAAAGGATTTTTCATGAAAGATGTCTGCAACAGGGGCCATTGGTGTCTTTATTCCAAACAAATAATTTTGATGGAAGTTATTTAAAATAAGTTAACATATTCAGACTTTGTGCCTTTTCCTACCTCTCAGGAGGAAATTGAGCAGATCTCTGGCTGCTTTAGGTTCACAGTTTCTAGCTTTCATTATTTCCAAAACTGTAGTGAAAGAGAAATATTTTTCCTGATGTATTCAACTTTTGCTATGTTTAGCCAGTGGACAATCTGCCCCTAAACAGGAGTATAATATGTGCTTTGATTTAATATTCTATTTGTCTTTCCCTCTATCTGTACAAAGAATGTGCTTAGACAAGTCTAAAAGAAGTTTGTGGAATAATTGTTCTGGCCCATACGTAAGCAAGTCATATTTTACCTCTTGTTGACACTCAGCGATTTTACTGCTTTTTAGTTTTGCTCTGTCTTCTTTTTCATCAATGATTTAATTCATTTAGAGCACTTTTAATTAAAAAAAAATTTGCTCTGTGGGAGAGGATGATTTATTTTTGGGGGCTCTGTGTGTATGAGTGTGGATATATCAAACTTCTGTTTCTGTTTTGGTGAGATTTTTGTTAATCTAGAGCTGTGCTGACTGCCAGTCTTTGCTGGGAGAATGAGTTCTTGGAGCCATTCTGGTCAGCTCTAGTTAACTAGAGTTATTTATTTAGGTTTAGTTAGGCCCAGCCTGAGCATGTGAACACACATGCAGATTCTTGGAGTCCTTTAATGACTCTTTGCTCAGAGAGAGAAAAATATTGCCATGACTTAGGGATATGGGCTGTGGTCTTACTCTCACAGACATGAAAGGCTGTGATGTTTCAGAGGAAAGGAACCAACCCAGCAGGATGGGTGGGTAGAGAGGCAGAATTTCCAAAAGCAAGAGCAAGAGGAGTTGCTGCTAATTTAAGCACCAGAGACCCTCCTGCTTTGAGGTGTAGTAAAGAAAATATGCACTTTCCTTTCCTTCTAGTGAGAGATATTTGAAACACAACTCTGTTATTAGCTTCCTATGTGTTGTCTCTCTGTTCTGTTTGCTTTTATCACTTCTTCAGAGCCCTGCAGTTGGGCTAATTTCAATACTGATAATTAAACTCTTTCTGCATTAGTGTTCCCCAAAACAAGGCCAAAATATTGCTTCCAACTCATCTGGCTCAGTTAAGAGATTCTGGATGATGTATTACATCTTTTTTAAGAGTTAAAAAGCTAAAGTAATAGTTATAAATAGATGTATAAAATCATGCCACTGCATCTCGGAAGCACTGCACTCAAGGAGAGCAATACAATTGACAAGCAATTTAAGCTGCAGTGTGAAAGGATGCAGAAATAACAGGATTTGCATGAAAAATATTGAGATCATGAGAACATCAAATTTAAACAAAAAACTCGTGTGCCTCATGACTAAATCATGAGAACTGGCATTGCTGTTATAGCATTCAATATGCTTGGCTTTTGAAAATAGTTTTATAATGAGGGTGGAGTGTATGTATCTGTACAGAAAATGAGCATTGTTTGTATCTAGCTAGCTCATTACTATGAGAATCAGGAATGCAAGACTCTGAAATCTTAATACAGGTCAGAAGATCTCAGATGCTTCCAGCTATGGTTGAGCCCACATTGTCAGGAAGATAACCCAGAGCCAAGGCAGAAACTGACCCTGCTTTCAAATCAGTCAATCAATCAGTGATTAAACAGTGCCACCAAACAAGAAAAAAAATTAAAAAAAACAAAAGTAGGGGGAATTTCAATCAGGAATTTCAATCAGGTAGCTGATTGTCTATTTATTTCATCTTATCAGTGACAATCATTTATCTTGGGACAGAATACAGTTACATCAGTGATGGTGGCAGAAGGGTCTGAAGAAGGGTCATTGCAAAGAGACTCTCTCACATCCATCTGGCTTTACTCTTGCATGACTTACAGCCACCATGACAGATTTCTTTCATTTTCTCTTGCTGCTGCTGTGCTTTCTGACATGCTGCATGGTCGAGAAAAAGGTAATAGGTACTTGTTGTCTAAAGGAAAGTACAGACTTTCTAAATCAGTTTATGCTTTCATTGTGTACTCTATCACTGCAAATAGGGGTGGTACTTCCAGGGATTCTTTGTTTAATTCCATGGGGGGGTTGTCATAAATTAAGGCGCTTCGGGGGCATTCATGTTTTCTAAATTCTTTGCCAAAACTGAAGTGTCAAAAAAATAATCCTACAAAACCACTTAGCTCTGGAACTTAATATTCCTCTTTTAATTTTAATGGTTCTTGCTGAGATTTCTTTAATACCTTACATTCTGAATATTTTAAATAAGCATGTAAGATGCCCACATGGGGATTTTTCAGTTTGTTTTTAAAATAGCTATCATCCTCATGATAATGAGGAGCAGCATTTATATAGGCAATCATTTTTTTTAAAAAACTGAATATAGAGGAGAGTAATTTCTGCTGTCTGTAAGTTGCTAGGCTCAGCTGCTTCATAGCATTGTACTGAATATGAAATACACCCCTGGAAAAGATTCAGACTGCTCCTCTAAAGAAGCAACTGAAATTTTCTCTTTTTTTTAATTTAATTTTAACTTTACAAGTTATGAATTCATGTACACTTCACACCATATTATTTCTAATTAAAAGCATTTAAGTCAAACAGGACACTTGGCTCTATGCTGCAATTCCTGGCAGAATTTTGCCGTGCCACTTTTTTTCATATATTTCATAGCTGACACTTTGTAACAGGAATGCTTTCGTCTTGAAAAATCAAAACCACAATCACATATTCCAAAGGCTGCAGAATTTGGATTCACTTAGTCTAGATAAGAACTTCATCCTTGTTATTGGTACAGCAAAACAGAAATATGGGTCCTGCCTCCAAAATATGTGATTATTTTATTGGGTTTTGTCTTTTTGAGTTCTCAGCTCAAATTAATGGTTGGATTGCACTTGGCATCAACAGGTCTTCAGTGTGATTGTTTAACACAGGCTTAAAATGTTGTGACAATAATGTGTCTAGTATTACAAGGATTGTGTTAATAAAACTGCAGCACAGTAGCAGTAAAATAAACCATGAGGGAGGAAAACTGGGTATTGATGGGCAATTTCACACTGTTCACCATGACTCTGGCAATTAGCAGTAAAAATGAGATGATTTTACCTGGGAAAGGAGTCTCTTTCCAAACAGTGCATTTTACTGTTCTCATCTGCATTGCAAGCACTCGTGTGTTGGAAACACCCCAGTCAGAGCAGACCTTCCTTCTTGCCAGAAATAATTTCTTCCTGTTGGCCATGAGGAATGGGAGGGAGAAAGAAATTTCTCTTGCTTTGTACCCTCCTGCCTCTGCCTGCCTTCCCCCAAAATGTGTGTTCAGCTGAGCCTCTTGTCCTTGGGGACAGAATCCTGTTCCCTGTGCTGCAGAGAGCAGCCAAGGCAAGGCAAGGATGGTCTTTAATGGATCCTCCCTTGCAAAAAATCCCACCTGGCCAAAAAATCCCTTCCTGCTGCCTCGGTCAGCTCAGCCTCACGTGAGGCAATGCCATTTATTTTCTAGGGACTCTGCCAAGTCCAGAAGAGATTATGAGTCTGGAATGCCTAAGCCCTGAAAGTTGGGCAGGTTTGGGGTTCTTTTGAAGAATCAGAAGTGACTAATCTGTGACATGACTTAGGCAGACAGAACTGCTCCACACTGGGGCTGACCTGGGGAGAACAGCCTGGGAAGAGAAGTTTGGGGTGTATCTTTGTGCCCCATAGTAAATCGGGATGTTTCCTGAGGAATAGGTAGACCAGAATCCAGATTTCAGTAAAAAAAAAAAAAAAAAAAATTCTAATATAAGTTTAAAGTGAGCTTTGTTGGAAGGCTTCAACATGAATTATTTTTTATTGAACGGGAAATAATTCTACCCCGATAATATAAATTCCAGGAAAAAAAAAAAAAGCCTGAAGCCCTGCTGGATACTTTGCCAAATTTTAGTGTATTTAGAACCTTAGTAATCATTTTCTGTTTCCATGTTTGTACATTATTTGGAATAGTACTGGATTTTTGTAATTTTTCTTTCTTTGTACTTAATATTGTATATATTTTAAATATCAGTGTTTGTAATTATCTAGGATTGAGAGAGAAGTCTAAAAATAGTTCTTAGCAAAGATTGATTTATCTTTGGTCTTGTGTCTGTCTTACCAAGTTGAGTACAACTAACAAACTGTAATTTGGGGAAAATTCCTGTAGTGGAGAAACAAAATCTTACCTCAACTTCGTTTCTCCAGTTTGCAGAAACAAAAATGCAAGAGAGAAAGGTTTGTAAAAGCTTTAAGGCCTTTTAGTGCTGAAGTTTATTTAAGGGCAAGTAATTTTGGAAATAATCTAAAGAGGTTGTTTTGATTTTGTAGGTTTTTCTTTTGCTTTTACAGCGTCTTGCATGTTAGAAGGTCCACTAAAGAAAAGCATAACGTTTTCAAAGTTACATAGCATAACATTTTCAAAGTTACATAATCATTTGTTTGTTGCTGACTGCAGGCTAAAAGGCATTATTATTCTTTTTTTTTTTTTATCTGTAATTTTACAGACCTTTTCACTGCAAGCAGTTTGTTTCCCTCTCCTCACTCTTTCCCCCTGGATTTCCATTTTAGAGCAACAGCTGGAAATATCTACCTTGCTCTTTTTACACCACCCCAATTTCTGTACTTTTCTATTGCTGGACTTTACACATCCCACAATGTGACTAAGTATCTGTCAAGATGCTGTCTGTTATCTCATTGTCTCCTCAG
Source organism: Agelaius phoeniceus (assembly GCF_051311805.1). Taxonomy (NCBI): domain Eukaryota; kingdom Metazoa; phylum Chordata; class Aves; order Passeriformes; family Icteridae; genus Agelaius; species Agelaius phoeniceus. Next base: position 110,382,962 of record NC_135266.1, on the reverse strand, counting down.
AGGAAGAAGCATGGGCAGTGAAGTGTTATGTTTTGATTGGGACTCGGGTTTTTTTAATTTGCACATGTTGGTCTGTATTTCTGTTAGTATGTTCAAGGTCATAAAAATGTACTTTGTGCTTCAAGGGAAAAATAGTCCTTTCTTCATCCAGGATTTCTTGTCTCAGGGCCTAAGAAAACTCTGTTCAGCTCAGCCAGCAGAGCCTGTCAGCCATTGGTTTGCACTCTCAAACTGGGGGGCAATTTTTCACACCTTAGGCCATTTAATGTTCAGAGCAATTATACTTTTCATCTCAATTATTTCTCATGTGGAGAGTGGAAGAGAGATTTTAGTATGTGTCTTCATTAGTTAGTGGTGCTGGGGAGATGAACTGCAGCTCATCAGCAGCAGGCAGAGCTTCCCTGGAGGTGATTTTTTTAAATAACTAAAAAATAAATAAACCCTCCAACATGTTGCTGTAATGTAACCAAAAATTCGCAATGAAACAAAATGGAGGTGAAATATCCATTTTATTTTGTAAGAATGGGATCCAGACACTTTTTGAAAAGTGGGATACAGAAGCAAAGAGTAGCTAATATAGATGAGACAGAGAACTCAGAGAAATCAGAATTCATTCATGAAGTATGGAAAAAACTGAATACATGAGGCGTAGCATCCATAACGTGAGCGCATATTTTCATCTGCCAAAAAGTCCTGTTTGTCTTCTGAGACTCACTTTTAAGCTTAGAGCAAGCCCCAACCACTCTGCTGTCTTGGTAGAAGGTAAGGGGCTGGAAGTAGAAGGTGTTTAAGTCCCTTCTAACCCTGAGTATTTTATGGTTCTACGTGTCAGGGAGAATATACCAACCTTTAGATGTTGTGAGCCATTGTATGGCTGCTGACTGTTTCACTGAGTGCTGTTGAAAATCAACGTTACATTAGGAATAACCATTAATTTTTCAGTGAAAACAAAAATTTCTGTGTTTTGCAGCAGATTCAATTTATCAGTCAGCACACTTAGCCTGTATTCTCTTAAGAAGGACTCAAACCAGTCAGATATTAATCTCAATATTTAATTTTGTTTTACAGTAGAGGCTTGAGGCTTCGTCTGCTTGTTTGCCTGTTTCCAGGCATAAGAAGTTGAAAAATATGTTTGAATGTCTACCCAAAACTGTGACTGATACAACTAGTGAATTGAAAAGGCTGTACTCCCAGGACTCAGTGAAATCACTTTCCTTTGAATTGCTTGAAATACATCAGTTAATTCTGTTAGCTAGTTGCCTTGATTGCCTATTTGGGTGCTAGAGAGAAGCAGACTGTGATTAGTCTGATTTATTTTAGATGCCTACCCTAAGTCAAGGTCAATCACATCCCTTCATCTTGCAATTTCCTTTAAAGAAATTCCAGATGAAGAGCTCAAATGCACATTCCAAAAGTCTGGGGGAAAAGTGAACGTTTTATTCACCTGGAGAAAACGATTTTATATGTATTTTTCTTTTGCCAAAGGCTGTCATTACATTTGTATTAGTCATAATAGAACATATTGTCACTTGATTTAGATTTCTACTATTCAGAAGACTCCTGCCAGTGTGTAACTGTAAAGAAACCTGCCTGGTCTGGGAGGCAACCATTGATTTTTAAGAAAATGTCAAAGCATCTGTCTGAATTCCTATCTTTGCCCTTAAAGAGAGAAATGCTTTTTCTAGCAGCAGTTCTTATTTCTTTGAAAATCCTTATATCAATTTGAGGTGCAACGAGAACAGGCCTAAACCTTGGCAACTCAATCTTATTCCAGTACTTTTCTCACTGGAATTACTCCATGTCTCATTGATAGACATTTTGATGCTTTTCTCTTATCTTCTTGCCTAATCTCAGTGCACAAGGAAAAATGCACCATTTCTTTAAGTTTGAGGTCAGGGGAGTGCGTCTCCATTGCTCCATGAAATAAAGGTGTGATGGTTCCACTGATGAATGCACAACTCTTCACCTGCAATGGAAAGGCAGAATTATCCACGTCAGAAAAATGGACCTCTTATAAACTGTAGGCATTATAAACAGTGGATATTTTCACAACTACAATTAAACCTATTTTTCCTTTCAAAATGAGAAACAGCAACACAGAAGAACAGCCCTAGTTTTCTACAAGTATAATTTATAAGCATTTCTTTTGGGAATCTGCCTGTACTGATATTGCTTAAATATGTGACATTGATCTAAACAGAGAGTAGATAAAGTAGGTATTATATAAATTTAATAATGCACATTTCATTGTAGGGATATCTTTCTGATGTCATACTATCAAGAAATATATAGTGGGCATTTTATCTTTCAAGAGGTTATCACAGACACCTCACTGTCACAACCAATTATCATCCCTGTAAATGATAAGTAGGTGAAGATCAGGCTTATAATGAAAATGACCTTGAAGATTCCCTAACTCAGCCCAGCAGAGACAAGGAAATTTCAAAAACTTCTTAGCAGCTGTAATGGTGTCAGGGTTTTGCTACAATGAGTCTCACTATAAGGGAAGGAGTTGGAGAAATGGGAATGAAAAGGACAAGTAGCAAACCAGAGACCTCAACTAAAAGAATTTCTCAGTTAAGTTGGTATAAGCTTACATTCCCTCGCTCATTTGAAACAGCAGGGTTTTTATCAGGACAGTTCATGCCCTTACACGTGCCTGTGAGTAGGAAAAGGGCAGCTGTGACAGCTATTTGAGACGACCTTATGTTACACCCTTGTTAAAGCTGATGGCAGTGATTTCAGCAGAGCTGGCATTTTGCTCTCCCTCCGGTGTCCCCTGCTGGTGGCACATCACAGGCAGGTGGCAGCTGGAAAGGGTCTCAGTCCAAAGTTAGAAAAGAAGGTAATTAAAAAATGTTTGTAGTAAATGTTCCATGATAAAGCAACGTGCAAAAACTGTTTAGTGATTATTTTTTTCTGAGAGTTCTCGTGTTAAATGAGACAGCCTAGCAACCCAAAAAAATCCTAAGTTCAAAGTCTGTATTTTGAAATAGTTGCTCTTTCTGAAAATGGAAATATGAAGTTGGTACCATAGGAGTTCTGTTTAGGCAGGAGGAAATGGTACCATCAGATATGGTGGATAAAGTATAATAAATCTGTCATGCTTTCCTAAGCTTGCTTAAAATGGAAAAAAGAAAAGGATTGAAGAATATGTTTCCAAAATTCAGTCATATAAAAAATACCAAGTTTACCATTTAGAAGTCATGGATATTTTTACACTAGTGAAGCATCTTTGAGTTGCTGATTTCTCTTTTGTTAAGAAAACTGTGTTACAGCGTGTCAAGCTATACTTGATGCACCTAAAATGTTTAAGATACTCTGAATTATCCATTGCAAAAAAGTCAGACACACACTCTCACACATTCACTCTTGTCCCACTTATCGTATTGACAAGTAGAAAAGACATTAAATGGAGTATAAATGATACAGAGCCTTGTGAAGCAAGGAAACTTGACTTGATGCTCTGCTTAGCTGACAGAAAACCAAATACTTGACAGCAGTCACAGCAGCAAACATGGCTGTTAAAAGTTTTAAAAGATTGCCTAGTAGAAGCAGAAATACACTTCCAAATCTGCTCCGAGGTACACATACAGCATGTGTGAAATACACACCAAAATCTGAAAAAGAACCCTTTAATCTGCCCAAGACTAAATGCCCTCTTTCAGTTCAGTTGTTTTCTGATGTGTACAGGAGATGTTGCAAGTCTCAGACTTGTTTGGAAACAATTTCTCTGTGACTGTTGAGAAACAAATTCTTTGTCGTATCCTAAAGAGCTGAATGTGCTTCTCAGTGATCATTTTCCCATTTGTGTTACTTTCATGCTTCAAAAAGCATCTTAGAATTAAATGATAATATATCAAAAGAATTGATGTCTGGGTGATGGGTTATCACTTATCAAGGTATTCTGAAGTGATTATTGCAGATCAATTAGGAAGGAAAAATTTCTGTAGGGAAGATAAGATGACAAAGTGCAAGTATTTTCTGCATTTCTACAGAAATGTAGAGAGTATTTTTTTAAAAAAAATTAAATTCATAGGTAAATTATGAAGTAAAAGCATACTGCCTCAGAGAATAGTATGTAGGTCTTCTCTGTGTTATGTCTTTTTTTTTTTTTTTTTAATTTTCTATTTTTTTTTAGTTTTTTGGCTTCCTTCATTTCAAAACTCTATCCTAAGTTGATTTGTGTAATTGTGTGGGGTAACTCCACTACTGAAATTATTTTCAGAGTTTTTCAGGTAATGTACCTTGGTTTATCCTTGCTCCTTTCTTTGAATCCACCACAAGAATATTTCCAAAATACCTCTGCCTCTTCTCTCATATGGAAGAAGAGTGGATTGGAAAGCTGATAACTCAGAGCAAATAGGAGAGGAATGAAAGCTGCTCTTTGATCCCCAATTTTGTGGTGCATTCTTGTTAGGGAAAGACATCCCTACAGGAGGTTGGTGCATGTGTGGTTTAGCAGGGAAGTAAGGCTGGGTCTCTTCCCAGTCTATACATCACCAATATAATTTCAAATCCATAGTATTGTGATTTGAGCAGCTGTAGCCTGCTCAGAGAGAGCTCTGTGGTGTGGTGTTAGTAACATCTGAGATCTCTTATCAAATCTAAAAACACTTCTAGTGGTTTTTTTGGTTTTGTTTTATTTAACCTCATTTGTCAGTTCCAGCGATTGCATGAGAAGCACTCGTGAGCATTAGAGAAATTGAATCATTTAAGTACTTTAAATTGAATCATTTAAGTACTTCTTTTTTTCCTAAACCTCTAAAATGATCCAAGGAAGGGTTCTAAAGCCCCAATGTCGAATTGATTACATCTTTATTTTTTTTAAATTTCTTTTAATCGTGTCAGTCTGATTGTTGTAGGACAGCGGTAGACAGAAGGGATAGTAGATGTTAACCTGTGATATTTTAAAAATGTAATTGAGGGGGGAATTCTGTTCATATTCTGCTCCATATTTATTTATTGTGATATTTTCTACCACAGGTTTATTGTTTGTGTTGCAAAGAGTGTGCTGCTCTTTACTGTTTTATGTACATTTCTGTGAAAGGTATAAGCATATTGATATGGCAGATCTGGCAGGTCCACACTTCACTGCTCATGAAACAAACTGAGGAAAAAAGAGCCCAAGGTTACCTACACATATACAACACACAGGAAATGTGTTTATTCTCACAAGATAGGGTATAAGAGATAACACATTCATGTATTTTGACTGATGCAAGTTGAATAATTCTTACCTAGCAATGAAGTATGTAGCAGTTGTCACTCCACGTTCAGAGGTTGGGGTCATATTATTGAGGGTTCCTTGGTTCTTATCCAGGGCTTTTGCAAAATCACTTGCAACAGCCAAACATGAGCTTCCTGCTCTTCTGCTCCTTTATTCACATAACATACTATTTACTGGGCTTTTAATGCTTGTATAGCACTTTGATGCCAGAGTTTCAAGTGAAATTTGCTGTGTCTTTACAAGATACTGATTTGTTTGCATGAACTGGCCCTGGAGCACCTGAGTACAACCAAAGAGATGTATCACAAGGGGAAGCAGAATCCAGTCTGAGGGCACTGGCTGCTATCTTAAAAGCACCAGTGATCTGTGGAGAGCATCAATTAGTCTCATGCTCTACTCAGTTCACAATAACTGTTTTTGGTGACACATTGTTATTAAGGTTTTCTTGGATTCAGTTGTTCTTGTGGTTCTAAAAATCAGACAAGAGAGTATTTAGTAGTAGCAGGTGTTAGCAAACTATCATTACTAAGCTCCCTCAGAAACAATTTATGATCTATTTTATAGATCCTACCACGCTCATGAATCTAAGCTTCATTCCTGATGCAATTGATCAAACTAAGCCCTGTAAAGGCAGTAACAAGGCAGAAGGAGGGGATGGATTTTAGGATTCTTTAGCAAGTGAGAAAATGAGGAGAAAGGAACAGTATGACACTATGCTGGTTAGTAAACCCAGCTGATCAATAACCTTATTTTTAGCAAAGGCTAAATTGTCCCATTCTGGGAGCCTTTTGTACAAACACCATTGTAAGTGGGAGAGTATGAAAATGGGAGCTTGTAGGGATGCATAGGGGAAACAGCCACAGTGTTTGGGATTTCAGGGCATTCATTATTTACAAAATGCTTGTGGCTGGCAGTGTTAATTACTTCACTTCTAAAGAAAGTGGAAGGCTTGTTCTGCTTTCCAGTTGAGAAGAAGCTCTTTACTATGCAGCATTATTTATGTGTTTGCAAGGAAGCAAACTTGTCAGTTGGTTTCCTTATTTTATTTAAAAGCTGTAATCATTACAAACTGGTGAAGCAATAGTTGAGGTGAATCATGGCTGTTGGGGAGCTGCAGGAAAAAAAATCATTCAAAGCCCCTGCCACAGCTACATTTAGCATTGGAAGGAGCTGAGGCTCCTGCTGATCCTGTGGGAATTCACACCACGGGGCAAGGAGCTGGCTGGGATCAGACTAGTTACCTCTGCCAGAGCAAGACAAAGAGACAAGGAGAAAGAACGTGCTGCAGTTGTTTGACAGCCTCTGGTAAATTATGCCTCTTACCTGTAAAGTCTCTAAATCCCCTTTCAGCATCTCACAAAGAACAATAATTGTTTATTGATCGAAACGTTAACAATGTATCGCTTGTTCTTCAATAAGGTCTAGAAATGTAACTCAAGGGCAATAACTGCTTTGGATAAACAACAGACTTGATGGATGTGTAGGTTTTTTTTTTTTTCTTTTTCTAAACTATGAGCATACTGTTGAAGCATTTTGTTGTTATCTTGATGTAATCCTTGTACACACCTGTACCTGTATGGGCTTCAGTCTGTCTTTCAAAGAGGCATTTTTCTTAGCAGTGTTTAATACTTCCCTATAAATGGCTGTTTTAAAGCACATAAAAATGCAGAATTCTGTTTCAAATAGCTCTTTTTACCTTCCTGCAGCATCTGTGCTTTGTCAGCTGCTCAGATGTTATATAGAAAAATAAAAAGCAAAGCGATACGAGATAAAACACTTGGCAGCATAAACATCAGTGGAGGAATTTTCCACACACTACCAGCATTGTGTGTGCACTAGGTGGGCACACAGGATGTGTTTCTCAGATAACAACCAGCTAAACTCTTAAAGGAATGTAATAATATGGAAGTTTGTACCTGTGTATTTTTAAATGAGTGGATTTTTAAACGAGTTTATTCTGCTTCATTTCAAGATAGCGTGGTTATGTTTAAAATGAAAGTGATTTGATGGCTGCCTAGCAGAAAGCCAGGCAGGGCATCTTTGATAATGACACCAACAGCAGGAGGCTCTAACCAAGTTGTCATATAAAACTCTGCCTCGTTCAGAATGAGTACAACAAAATTTCCAGATGTAGGGCTTTCTCCAACCTGGTAGATCTGGACAGCTGATAAACCCTAGGGTGTCTCAGCAACAATTAGTTACTTATCTTCCAATCTTGAAAACGGAGGCTGAAAGTTAAGTAGCCACATAAAGCTAAACACCTCTGGGACAGGTCTTGGGTCCAAGCTAGGCAGGAATGACAGAAAATCATTGAGAACTGAAAACGTTAAAAGGTCAGAAATAAATTGTGATCCAGCCCTGTTTGACCAGTTTATCAGTTGGTATTTTGGTCTCCTTTTAAGAATAAAACGACATTTTCCCTTCTCTGAAGCTGTTTGTGTTGGCATTAAGGATTTACCTACCATCTAAATATGTCATCTTATTTAGATGTGTATCATACTCAAGAAGGGTCATGTTTCTAGAGGAAACTTTGACTCAGGAAATCTTTTAGTGGAAATATCAGTGATAATGTAAGAAATGAGTGGCAGAGGACTGGGAAGATGTGGCTGCCTGACTTAGTTACACTACAGAACATTCTGGAAATTCCTCCTTGCAACACGGTTAGTGAAATTCTGGCCACAAATAAGCCAAAATCAAGAAGTGCTTTGTGATTTCTTTGGAATCTCAGATCTTTAGTCTATATAAATTCTTTGCAACTTTCTGCAGAGAAAGCAGATTTATTGTAGCAAAGACTGTAAATTAAAATATAACTATTTTGTATGGCTGTACCTTTTCAATCATTCATATGCACACCTTTTAGCTTTTGAGCTTTCTGGGGCATTTCAATCACTAAAATATTTCCTCTGCCCTTATCTACCATATTTAAAATTGGCTCAGAGGCCAATTCTGGAAATGTGGGATTTTCCTAGAAATTTTAGGTTGTTCCTATGAGTTTGGAAATATTAATTCCCTTTGCTGCTACAGTCCATGAGGTTCTTGGAGCTGAAGTAGTTTTTGCTAAGTCATTGGGACCTCGGAATGGGTGCCTAGTTATAACAATATTTGTTTTGATATCCACATCATGGTCTGTGATCCATGGTTCCCCTTAGCTCCCATTTCCAGACCCCAGCAAGGAATTAATCCCCAGGCTTGTTCTGCTTGCTCAGTCATTCTGGTAGCTCAGCATGATGCCCTTCAAGGGCCTCAACAGTCTCTTATAAGAAAAGATCCTTGTCTTTGCTTATGCCAACATACTCACTGTAGAGAAGCCAAAACTCAGACCTTAGCAGAGATCAAAGCTTTGTCTGCTGCTTGAACTGAAGATAAGTTGTTGCTGTCCATTATTTGAAAGGCTCTTACCAGAAAATCTCAGTCTCCTTTCTCAGGCCAAACTGTTTTTTCCAGATACTTCAGTTGCATTAGGTATCTAGGTAGATTTATATGGAGACAGCTGCTAGATATAAAGAAAAGATGGATTTTTTTCATCACTATTTCTTCTATTCCAACTATTTGCTGCATTTCATTGTTTTTTGTGCCCCTTTTATTTTATTTTTTTTTTTTTTCCTGAGGCTGAAAACTGCTTTTGGCTTCATATCTTGACTCAGTTGAGATGGTGTTTCATTCTTCACAACCATAGTACTTTGAAGAGGGTTCTGACAGGAAACTTCTTTCTGTGTGATTTCATTAAATTTCAAGATTATGTTGCCCTGGAAATTCTTGGACTGAAGATGATTTAGAAGAAAGGGCAGAAAAGAGAGCATAATGGCTTCATTGAATGTAGTGGAAGTGTTACTGGAAATCCTGGGAGTGTGTTTCACAGGGTACCACCCTTTCTTCTAGGTGAACAATTTCCTAATCTGTGCCAGACAGAAGGAATCAATGGGTTTTACTGGCAAAACAATTATTAGGAAAACTAAGCTGAAGATGAAAAGAACAGCAAAACAGAGAAGAAAATACAATTGACAGATTATTTTGTTCTGATTGATTTTAATGACTCTATTCTGTTTCTTTAAAAATCTTAACACTGCTTTTTGAATATATGGCTCCTTGCCCAGTGAATTAGATTTTATACCTGATGGATTTGGGGGTTGCTTTGGTTGATAGGTAATGGTTCACATTAAGACATGTGCCATCATTTCTTCAGATGCTCTGAGCCACCAACAGCCTAAATATTTAATACAGATCATTACAGAGTTTAGAGGGAAATGCAGGGAGGGAGTTTAGAGGGAAATACTCTTTGGAGCACCTTAAACCTATTCCCTTTGGTTTTGTGCCACCTGAAGTGCATGCTGCAGTCTCTTTTAAATCATCTCCAGGAAATGTATTGAGACATACTGGCCATGTCACTGTGTGTTGTGTGGAACTGGAAGTGATTTAGAGAGCCAGTTCTACTTTTTTAGGTAGAAGCTTGTAATTTAAACTCCCCTACAGATAGTTGTGGTAATGGGCACTTTAACTGTGTTAAAGTCGCTACTTGCCTTTCCTTCAGCCATGTGCATTAGAAATTCAGCATGATTCCTGTGGATATTTGCGATCAATATTTTTATTTTTAAGTCAGCTGGCACTAAAAGTGCAAACTCTTAAACTCCCAGGTATATTTCTATCTCATCTCTTTTATTGCCCTCTAATCACAAAGGAAATTAGTGAAATTGTCCTAAAGGGTACAAATACTGCATTTGCTGTGATTCTTTGTCTCCCTAAAGCTTGTCAATTGGATTGGCTGCCATAATGGAATTCTTTACTAGCTTTGATCCATTAAGAAATTCGGTGCTTGCTGGAACCCAGAGTGGGCCAAAATCTTTGAGTATTTAGGACTGAAACTTTCTGAAGGGTAAATGTTTTGTAGGTATTCAGAAGAGAATCTGAAAATGCTTTGTTGATATTATTTTTAGGTTTGTTTTGGGTTTTGTTGTTGTTGTTTTTTTGCTATTCATTTTAAATCCCTGTATATTTTTGTGTAGATAAGTTTCATGTTGACCTGGCAATGCTTGGCATTTCTGCACTTACTGTCTGGATAACTGTCTCATAAAGCAGTTGTTGGTGATTCTGCTTTTGTACCTGAAGTCAGTATGGGATTCTATATTTCCTGTAATGAACCTTACTCTGTAGAGCTTGGTGTCAACTGGCATTCATTCTGATTTATCCCAGAATACACTTAAATGCCCAAAGGTGTGAAGTGGCTACAGCAAATGGGCAGAAATACCTCTTTAATGACTGCAGGTAGCTTTTATCTGCTTACTTCTGATATAAAGACAGTAAGCAGGACTCATTTTAAGTTTACATGATTATTTTAAGGGATGATGTCTGGGATAAAATGTTTTTCTTTTCCTACACTCCAGAAAATGGTTTCATTCTCTCATCTGTGTTGCCATTGTCCCTGTTCTCACTTCAGAGAGTCTGTAGCAAAGGAGTCATCATATCTAAGAGGATTAATTTCAGGGAATATCTTTGAGCAGTATCTAATGCTGGAGATTATCCAAATTCTAGCACATTGCTACTGTACGTGTGTGAGCTGGGATTCTTGAAGCTGGAAATTTAGCAGATTAGGAAGATATTCATTTGGAGAAGAATTTGAGTACTCTCATGTCAGCGTGAAGCCTTTGTCAAAATCGGTTTATTTCTTGGAAGGAGCAGAAATATGTTAAGTGACATGGGAAAGAGAAATAAAAAATTGAAGAAAAAAGTTGAGCCTTGGGGCTAAAAAGTCATGTAACTAGAGCCAGCTGAAGAGAGAGTCCTGTCACAGGAAGCGACTCACAGATTCTACTTCTAGCTGCTGTTGTCAGCTCTGCTTACAACACATGTAATATATGAACGAACATTTAGTTGGTGAAGTGAACATTTTCTAAGTACCCATTTTTTTAAAAATCTGAGCATGCTTCAAGGATGAAGTGTGCAAAGTAAAAGGAATATTCCAGGCCTGTGTCCTGCAATTCCTTTGGCACAGGCATCATTTTATGATAGGAGGTTACAAGCTGAATGAAGAATATTCTGTCACTGGTTTTGAGTAGCGTTAACACGTCCTTGGCCGTCATTTTGCAAAGCTATTCCAAAATTTCTTTCTTTTTCCTCCTGCATTGCTGTGATACTGTTTCTTACATTCAGCTCATCATTTGTGCACAGGTCTTTTTGGTAAAAATTAATTTAATAGTTTACTACATGTGAAGGAAGTGGGAGGAAAATTTCAAGCCAAAGGAAATTCAAAGCGCCACACCTAAACAAGAATAAACAAATAAGAGGGCTGGCTGGATGAAAATCAGATGGTCAGAAGAGGACCTGGGGTCGCTGGTGAACACCAAACTGACCATGTCCTGACAGTGTTCTCTCACAGCAAAGGCCAGCAGGGCTGCATGAGGCAGAGCACTGCCAGCAGGTCAAGAGAGGTGAGGCTTTCCCTGTGGGGAGCACAAACCACAAACCATGGGGTAGATGCAGACATCCAGATCTTTAGCACAATTCCAACAGATGGCTTTGCAGCACTGCTCACTGTAGCTGGATGGATCAGTTGCTCATATTCTCCACCTGCAGAGGTCTGTGTTTGGCTGGAGTCTGTTCTCAAGCAGATGGTATGGCCAAGTTCTCATCATCAAGCACAGCAAATTCACTCCAGGATTCTTTTGCCAAAGACAGAAAAGTGGAGTCCCACAATCTTTTTATGAACAGAAGGCTTTTATTTCTCCTTTTTCCACCTTGTTGATATGGCAACCTGCTAGTCCCTACCACAGAGAGTAGAGGCATTTTGTTTTGTGTCCCAGTTTTGTTTTGTGTCCCAATTACGACACCTAAGAGCCCTTCTTACAGCAGAAGGGTTTTTTCAGGTGAACTTTTTCATAGCTGGGAGTGATAAAAAGCATCAGCACTAAGTGCATTGATCTTAAGGTACTCAAATACTAAGCTGAGATTCCAGAAATAAGAAAGATGGTTGTTACCAATCTGAGATTCAAGAAGCTGAAATGCAATTCATCAAGCTGTGATGGTCAAGTGATGTAAACCTGTGAAAAGCAGAAAAGCCAAAAGATGTGGGACTGGGGCTGTCTGCATGTATTTGGACATGCACCCTAGGGCTGTGAAGTCAGAGTTTAAATACATCTTTCCCCTTCAAGTCACTTTGTGCCTATGACCAGACGGCAAAGGAGGGCATAGAATGTGTGACTGTGTGCAAAGACAGAAGTAAGAATAACTTGTGTAACTGTATCCATATACAGAGAGACAGGGCTGGTTTTGGTTTTGGTTTTTTTTTTTTTTTTTTTAATTTGTATCTTATTCTAATGAATTATGTAGGATTGGAGGGTTTTTCTCAGTTTTCATAAAAGCTACTTATGATATCCTTGCTGATGGTTCTGTTGATGAAAACATAAGGAAAGGGGAAAGGTGAAACTGTGCTGCCACTTTTACAGCATTGCTGTTATTTAATTCCACATCTCTGCTGTGAGGTAGCTGTAGAGGATCTGGCTCACAGATTAAGTATGTTTTTTTCTTGTGTCATCTTTTCATAAGAATTCACTCCCCAAATAGCTTTTCTTGTATGTATAATGTACTTAGATAATTGCAACAGCAAAAATGGGTTAGGAGCATGAAGAATAGAGATTTCACCTGAGATATAATGTTAAAAGGGAAAAGAAAGCAATGGATTATTGAGGAACAGAGGAAGTAAAAGAGCTGGCCTTATTCCTACTCTTATTAAAGAAGTAGAAGAAACTTGCCAATTTTTGTATAAAGGCTGTTAAATATGATACAGATTTGCTGTAGTAAAGGTGACAAAAGATTTTATACACCTTTTCCCTCCAATCTCTGATATATCTTTGCCTAAATAATGAAGAAAGAATTGTTGTAAATAATAGAGATGGAGATACAGAAATACAGGGCCAAATTCAAGCAAATCCCCATCTTGCATAATTTATTCTATATCTTTCAATAAATTTGAAATTCTGATCGACTAGATCTCTGGTAAAAGTTTTGAAAATAAATTTTTCTTTATATTTTAATGTCAGCTGTGTCTAAAGGTTTGTTAGCTTGCAGTTTATTGTTCAGCCACAGGCTATCCCTGTAACTTTTCATAGGGTGGTTAATACTAAACAAAGGAAGTCCAACTAAGTTGGACTGCTGAGAGTGGAGTCTTGATTCTTGGCAAGTTTCTTCTGCCTAAAACAAGCTGTATTCAATGCATTATAACTCTATGCTTGCTCTTAAAATTTGAATTTTTTTCCAATATTTAACAAAGAACCATTGCCAAATGACCAGCCTTTATCTGTATGGCTGTGTATGTACCTGTATGTAGAGATGGAGATGTAATAAACAGTATTAATTATAAAGCTATACAGAATATAACCAAAACCTAATTAAGTCGTCATGTAACTTTCTTCTTGCAAAACCTCTATGAAATCCCATGGGCTTGCTTGGAAGTCTCTTTGGATATACATGTTCAGCTGTGCAGGTCAAATTTCTTGGCTGGAGTTATCTAATGAGATGACACAGTTGCTTAGACAAAGTAATTTTAGATGACTTTAGATTAAAAAAGAAAAATAAAAAAACCCCAAATACTTAGTTTTACTTTAAGTAAAATGACTTTTCCCTTTGCATTTGAAATCTCATTAATATATTTTCATTCTTTTTCTCACATCAGCTTCTTCTTTTCTGTCCTTTCTGGCAGTGACCATATCTGTGAGCTAACTGCATAAGCAGCACTCATTATTTGCTTATTCAAGTATTTCAGGATATTTAATTTCAGATTTGTGAATTAAGGAGAGACAAGATGCCTCCCAGTTCTCCAGGTGATGCTTAAAAGAGCTCAGAATTTTATAGTTCACTAGTTAAGACACCTTTCTGAGGTTAAGCTAATGACATTTTTTATACCCTATTAGCTATCTGATGGTGCACTAACAAAAATATATTAAACTTTATTTAAAAAAAAAGATAACTAATGCAATCACATGAAGCATCCGTTAATACTGAAAGCCCCAAACAGTATTGCAGAGCTGCACTCTAAGTTTGAGTGTAATATATTATGAAAAAATAGAATGGTTATAATCCAGTGTTGCTGTAATTTTCTTTATCTCTGAGTGATATTTTTAATTTTCTTTTTCAACTGTTTTATCATGAATGGGTTAAAAAAAAGCAGAATGTGCATTCCCAGCCATGATTCCTTGTCCTCAGTAAGGAAATCAAATATACAGAGGAGATAAAAAAAACCAAACCAAACCTCAAAGAATTACAACATCAATTAAGAATCAAGAGATATTCTGGGGTCTCTGGAACACCAGGGTGCAACAGGATAATTGATCCAAAATTTCATCTTGTGGGATCCATCTCTGTTCATCTGCTTTAGTCTGACTGCATCACTTCCCTAGCACAAGTCCTGAGTGATGAACATATCCCTTTACTCTTGGTTAGAGGTGTCTATTTATCTTGTACTAGCCCCTAAGGGCTCAACCTTTACAGCTGTGAAGTGTTCTGTACAATTATCCTACAAAAGTATAGAAAGAAAAGCATTTCTGTTCTGCAGAGCTTCCAGTTTAGATACTGTGAGAGTAAGGAAGGAAGGAAGAGTAAATTGGGAGTTAATTCTGAAAAAAAAAAAAAATTAATCTGGGGCAATAGCGTGTAATCTGCTTTATACCTTTGAGATGTCTAAAAAGGGTAAAGGGTGAAAAGACACACCTGCAGCTCCATCTTGATTCTAAGCAAAACAGAAACAGGAATAGTGATTATGGTTGTGTGCATTAAAAATGGTGCTGCTGTTCTCCTTCATATTATTCAGATAGTCACTTTTACCATCCAGCCTTCAGCACTGATACTGCTGACGATAGTAGCTATAAAATGGCAAACCCATAAAATATCTTATAGTCAGAAAGGAGCTTGCTGAGATAAATGAGGGAGTTGATGCCAGAAATCTATGAGCCAAAACAGTTATTTTGGCAGAAAATTTTGAGCAGATAGAAGTGAAGACATATGGCATTTAGGCCACAGGGGTGGAAACTGCAGCAGCTGAGACACACAAGAATGAAGACTTGGATGAATACTCATTTTTCTTCTCATTCCAGGCACCTCAAGTGCCTGAAGAACCTTTAAGATCTAGATTATATTGCATGAGATTATATGGATGAACAGCTAAAAAAAAAGATTACAAATTGTGTAACTCAGTTGGAGAAAAGTTAAGGCTTTCCTGAATCTGAGACTAGACTAACAGAAAGATATCTGGGGAAGGAAAAGTGCAAGGGCTCTGTTTGAATTCTGCTGAGGTTGTAGGAGATCTGGGCTCTCCAAGAGAACAAGAAAACATTAAAAAATAAGGCCAAGTTAGGTATAGAGAAAAGAAGGAATTCACCTGGACTTTCCTTTAGGAAATATTGCATTAATAAAATATAAAGTGTGTGTCTACTCCATAGTTTCAAGATTTTCCCAAATGTCCCTGGTTGCCATGGAGATGAGAGCCTAAGGACTGAAAAATAGTTTGTTGGAATTTAAAATTCTACTCTGTAATACTAAACGTGGGTTTTGCCTGAAAGTGTGGAGAATCTTTGGGTCAGAAGAAGAGCAGCTTTTGCTTTCAGAAAGAGCTTGACAGTGTCAGGAGAAGTATTGTCACTGCTAGTTACAAACAGCTAAATCCAGTGAATATCTTCTTTCTTCCTGAGAGGAGAAATTGTAAGAAATGAGAGCGGAGCCGGTGAGGTTCACCTCCCTTTCTCAAACTGAAGTGCTGTGACACACGGAGCGGTGTCAACTAGGCAGGACAAAGCACACTTCAAGCTAATAACTGCAGCCAAACGCTCCCTCCATCCGCGCGGGATCCGCTCCCGCTGCGCGCCGAGTACAGAATCCCGCGCGTCGCGGGGCTGCGAGCGCCAGGAGAGAGAAAGGGGATTGCTGAGCGAGGACAAAACCCTGCCCTCACATTTGTGTCACCAGCACAAAGCCAGGAAACCTGCTTCTGAAGCTATGAGTACGCATCTTCTAGTGTTTTCTAAAAATATGCCCGGAAAGCTCGCCACTTTGAAAGCAAAGTGCAGTTCAGGAAATTTCAAAAGGGGAAAAAATAATACTGTTGCATTTGCTGCTACTCCTCTGTTTCCTTCATTTTCTTAATGTATTACTGAAAATTGAAGGCAAGCTCATGATATGTACATCAAAAGAAAACTATCCCTGTGATGGATGATAGCAGGACAAGGTCAATAGCAGAAGTGGTTTAAGCATTTGCTAAGATCTGTTGCATTATTCCACTGCAAAATCTGCAAGGCAAAAACACACTTCTAAATACTGAGCCACATTATTCTTCTTGTGTCTCTCTGAAAATACCAAATTTGAC